>NC_085846.1:83178580-83832955 GCF_035594765.1 Anolis carolinensis
TTGCCATCCAGACCACACTCTGATTTTGCTTGTCCATACATGGTACCAGTTTTCATTTGTGAAATTTTGCTGGTATGACATCAACCTTCTATAGCTAATACTCAACAGCTAACAAGAGGAAAATCAACTTTTTTCGTTTCTACCCAATATAGGAAAGATTTGTGATGCACTCTGTTCACTGCTCAAGCTTGAAGCAACCAGCAATTTGCATTTGAAAGAAAAAGGTTTGAAAAGCAGTAACAGAATCATATATCATGCATAAAGTGCACTAAAAATAAAGCTTTGGAATACTAAATTCTCAAAGAGTCAAATCCAGTTGTTCACTGAATGGAATACAATACTTGTAAAACACTCCAAGGATGCATCTATAATGTAGAATTAATGCAATTTGATATCACTCTGTCATGGCTCAATGCTATGGAATCATGGAAGCTGTAGTTACAAGGACTTTAGTCTTCTCTGCCAAAGGGAAAACTACAACTCCCATAATTCCAGAGCATCCAGCCATGGCAGTTAAAGTGGTGTCAAACTGTGTTAATTCTACAGCCTAGATGTACCCTAACCAAATGAATGTATAAATGTAGGTTGAACTCAATACAAGACAGCCAATATAAGTATGCATCCACTTGCACCTATTCCTAACACGGTGTACAAAGTAATACTGCATTTCAAATTTTAATGAAGCTAATTAAAGGACTATTTTTTCCTTATATTATATTGCCACTAGCTCTGCCCAAATTGCAAGAATCAGCACCCAGCAAGGAAAATCAAATGTAACTGTAATGAGTTCTAAAATGATCCCAGCCTAATCAAAATTAACAATTAGCATAGCTAGAGGTAATAGAAATTGCTCCAAGAGACATTGTTTTGCTCATTAGAATAATTCTAAGAATAACTGCATTCTATTAGTGAATGTCTGTTTTAAATGTGGATTCATAGATGAACAAAATGACGGCTCAAAATGCATTGACTGAATGTACAAAAGTCTGTATTTTCAGTATTTAAGACCTTTTTGGAAAACTGGAGACAAAAATGCAGCTTTGCTGTTCCAAATTTTTTTAAAGCATGGTTTTCTACATGTCCTCTGTCAAACAAAGCCATGTTTTATAATTGAGTTTAGATTTATTTCAACTCAATGCCATTTTGCTGTATTTCTCAGTCATGCATTATTTGTAGACAAGTTTGTGAACGCAAGGTGAACAAGCAAATGGGCCACCTATTTCTCAGTAAATCCTCTCGATCTGTGGGCACCAGGCTGGAATTTCTCTTAAGCAAACATCTCATGCCCCCGTGTGGTTGAGCTGAAAATCTGCTGAAAATGTAAAACCTTTTCATGCTACAAAGCAAAGGGGAAGGTAAGTCAACTGAAGAATATCAACAAGGGCTTGGAAAAAGTTACTTTAGGCTGGGGTTCCTCCTACCAATGATGTAACTACACTAGCAAAGCTGAAAGTGGTGGCGGTGAAATGAAAAAGGCAGTGGCAGAGAAAAGAGTAGAAAGGGAACTGTAGGAAGGACTGCCAGCATTGAGACACCCCTTTCCCATATGCCTGACTCCTGGAAGGTCCATGGAACCAAGGCAATGGGACCATTCCTGGGACAACCAAAGGTGACTGGGACAGTCAACTGTCCTCTGGTCTCACTGACTGTCCAAGATGACTCTCTCATATCTTCCTGATTTACTGAGTGTGGAAGAGGGAAAGAAAGATAGCTACCCATCCCAATGAATTATAATAGTCGAAATCACACACACATACATTTAACATCAATATTAATTGGGGAATCAGATGAGTTAAGTGAAACTACTAGAAGCACTCAACTAATTAATAGTTCAGTAAGTTAATTAACCAAGTACAGGCAATTCTCGAGTTACGAACAAGATGGGTTCTGTAGTTTTGTTCTTAAGTTGAAATTGTATATAAGTTGAAACAGGTACATTTTGAAGTGTAACTTCAGCCATATATGTGTGCGCACACACTCACACACACACACATATTATATATGTTGTGGTAATCTCTGAGCGGTTAGACTCAATTTAACCCTCTCTGGGGGAGATTCTACCAAAAATCAGCAGAGTAGCTAAAGCAAAGCTTTCAAATGCAGCAGTTACTTACACGGGGTGAGCAAGAGAAGCCTTTGTCTATTTAGGATTGCAATGGAGTGCAGAGTCTCAGTAAAAGTTCAAAAAGTATTTATTCAGGTAAAAAGAACTCCGTTGTAGATAGAAAGGCTTGGGAGCTGTCTCGTTTACTCTAGACTGGTTTCTAAGGAAAAATAAGAAAGGAAAAATAACAAACATCTAAATAGTTACATCTTGCCAGGAGAGATGGCGAGATGCTTCTTGTTAGCTAGAAGAACAAAGGGAGAGGAGAGAACCAAAATTGTTCCAATCTCATGGTCCAGTTTATTGGGGCCATAAAAGACATTCTGACCAATGAGAAGTTAGTGTCCCTGGAGATTCACATTTCTACTAACTTCAAAGTAAGGGATGTGACATACACAGGATAGAGTGAAACACAGTAAAGCCTGTCTAGGCATGCTTTGGAAACAGGGAAAGAATTCCCTCAATCTAACTCTATCAGCTATCTTACTACGTTTAGACTTGAGTAGTCCAGGGTGATTCCTAACTATATATATATATATATATATATATATATATATATATATATATTTACTTTAAAGGCAGGTTTGGTCATGCACTTGTGCTTGGAAAGAGCAGAGTGATGTTCCTGGGTTATACATGTCTGTTCCTCATTGCTTTTAACATAAAAACATGGGGAAAGTTAATTACATGGCAAAATCTTTGTTTGTGTGTCACAAACTTCATCAAATGTGTGGAGGATGAAGTTTCTCTTGCCAGGATAGTTTTTGCCCTCTAATCAACTGTTGTCATGTTTTTAGGAGACATCCAATCAGGAACCAATATGTATTATCCGGGAACAAACCAACATGTCACCCTCTTGTTACCATCATTGGGTATCTTTGATGATATCAGCAAACGTGCCTGCTCCACCAAGGAAAAGGAAGATCAGCAAAGGTACACAACAATGATCAGAAGCTTTCAGGGGCTCCATGGCAATTCAGCAGAGGTTATAGGGATTTCATCCTGCCACCGCTCTGGAGTGGAGATTGGCAGAGTAACTACTCCAAACTGGCCTCAGAATAAAGGATATGTATATATGCCCCCTCTATTCGTTTTCTTTGCATGATTTTGAAAGAGACTACCTTCTGAAAATGCCTGGTCAGAGCAACCCTTTGCTGAAGATATTTGAATGAAGAGGATTTCAGTGGTAGATTTTCTTGGCCCCCAACAATCTTTTAGGGGCAGTTTTGGAAGGCATAATTATAGCACTATTATTCTATTTTCACTGCCATGGCTTCATCATATGGAAGCCTAGATTTTGAAGTTTGATGAAGCACTGTTGTGCACTGGTTGAGGATTCTCAGTGCCTCTCACTAAGTATCAACCCCAGGATTCTCTAGAGTGTTGGTATGACAATTAAAGTGGAATCATTGTACTATAATTCAGTAATCTGAATGGGCCTGAAGAAATGGTCTCTGACTTGGAATTTAATCAGAGCTTGGGATGGGGGGTTGTACATCTATCATTTGAGACTGGCATTGCTAATTCCACAAAGCCCATTTGCAGGCCTAATCTCAGTACATTTTACAGGTACCTTGAATAAATTGGAGGTGCTGTCAAGAGGAAGAATTGCCTCTAGGTGGAAATGACACAAGCCCTTCCCTACCAACCTTCTCAAATTCATTAGCATCCACAAAAGAACTGGGGGGAAATGTCAGTAGATAGCCACAGACAGAGAAAGAGAGCAGGAGTGAAGAAGTGAAGTAAGGAAGCCATATATATATATGGCTTCCTTACTTCACTTCTTCACTCCTGCTCTCTTTCTCTGTCTGTGGCGCTATATATATATATATATATATATATATATATATATATATATATATATATAACACAATATAGATGTTTTCCATTCAGAAAGAAAAGTGAAAAAGAAGCAAATTATGTGTTCAGCTTGATTGATGCAAGACAAAAATCTGTTTCTCACAGAATTCACTGTTCCAGCTTACACAAATGCCACCTAAAGAATGGAATAAGATTTTAAATACACACATCTACTAGCCTATCAACAGTTGGTGCCTTCCAGTTCACAGTAGTGGTGAAATCTTATTGGGTTTCCATCCAGACTTTAAAGGAGATGTGTAAGCTGCTGAATCTAATTTATGGATAGGTTTCAGCATTTCAGGTGGCTCTCCTAAAGTTCAGGCTAAATCCTGAAGTGGATTCATGACTCTAATGACATAAAAGCCACCAGTTGCCACCAGTTATCAAGAATCTAGAGCCTCACTATTCATTTTTATTTTTCTTTCACCTTTATTTTTGACATTTTTGTGTAAGCCAGGGATTTTATTAGATTCCCAATAAAATTCTTGAACCTAAATCACATCAATATAAGACAAATGTTGAAAATATAATTGTAGATTACACACTGAAACATCCTCTGAATTTCCCAACATGATAAGTGATATATACAAAATTAGTATGTAATTTATGACTAATGTTTTGATCATGAAACCAACAGGCTGTGAATTACTAAATTCATTGAAAGTGATTAGAAACTATAGGCAGAGTTTCCTGCAAGCAAAATAAACAGTTAGGTAGCAGATGGTATGCAACAGTCCCGGTGGAATTGATGTTCCCTTTGCCCTGAGACAGCGGCTGTTTGTGTGACAGAGAATATATGTGCATACAAAGAAAAATCTCAAATATACCCCACTTCCTTCCTCACAAATATAGGAAGAGGGGACTAGCATTCAGGCACATGTTCACAAGAATTATTGATATCAGCTTAATAACAACTGGAACTTTGCACAGCAACTGATAGTGAAGTGTATTGTAGGAAATCAGTTTACAGAACTGCCTCTTTTAGGACTTCATCACACTCGAGTTTCCCTACATTTCTACACACTTCTAAAACAGTTCATAGATGAAGTACCACAGAGCCCTTCATATGATGCATATCATCCGTGGTGTTTTGTCAGTGACTTGTGTCAGAAGTGAAGAAATGGGAAGACGAGACTGAAGTCTGGGAGAAATAATCTTCTGAACTCCTGATGCGCCTGGGAGAAAGTGCTAAAAAAAACAAGTGAGAGGGGATCGGTCAGATTCACCTATGTTGAATAGTTTCAGTGACGTAGAGAAATGGGATTTCTTATGGACGGTCTCCTATGCTCCACTTCTTTTACAAAATCCTTCTGCATGAGCCTTGAATATTTTTTTAATTAATGTAATCCTAAGGAACAGTGCAATTGTAAGATATCACCACTTTGCTTTCGCTGCATTTTCTTCTTCACAGCAATCTAAGATTTCAAAATTATGCTATTGCTAGCTTTTTAAGTTTTTGTTCCTTTTTAAACCAACTTAACCAACTTTAGGAAGTTAGAAGAGTGCCTTGGGTCTCCTGAGTAAGGGACTTGAGAGGGAAAGTAAAGTATCCCATAGAAGTGGTGTCTGTCTTAAGAATAATGCCATACTAGATGACATTGTTTGTTCTGTCACCATATTGCCTATTCTGGCTGGCAGCAATTCAAAGGTCATTTCTCATCTCCTGTAAACTCTTATTCTCTCTGACAATTCCTTGCTTCTCCCATAACAGATTTTGGGGAAAGGAGAATGTGGGTCTTTCTTGCAAATACCTGAATTTATCAAGTTTTATTTAGTTTATCTAAACAAATGTATATTGCGCCTTTCCAAATAGGGATGAAAAGTACACTCCTAGATATTTTTGTGGCCCGTTGGGCAAGCTGGATTCAAAAATTGCCTATATAAAGTCTGCTCTTGGGCTTAAAATGGCCCAGGGGAGGAAAAATTATATGGCATTTTGGGGAGTAACTTTGTGCTTAATTGATAATTATTTTGCAGGTAACATGATGGCACAGCTACAAATGAAGTACTTGGCACACTACACCAAGTGGCCTAACAACACGAGACCACTGTTGATTTTGGCAAAAAATGAGTCCTATGTGATCACCATTTCTTGCAAGAACTTTATAACTTCAAAAAAGATTCCACAATTAAGAGGGGGAAAGGCAAATTAAAAGCTATGCTCATCAGAATGACAGATTTATAGCAACAACATCTTTTTAATGCATTGTGGACTAATGAGCATGTATACTGGAAAGTCTTTAGTTAATAGTTAGATTAGTTAAAACATGAATGCCTTTTTAAAAAAAAATCAAAAAAGACTTCTTAAGTATAAATTTATGGAAGATTTTTCCCTCCTGTGTTCATTATTATTACCTCCGAACTTATATTTAATCGACTTCTTTTTCTGTCCCAGAAGCCTTTATGAAGACTGTTGATTTGCAGCCAAGCAAAGCCCTTTTAATAATGCATGTTAAATTAGTTCAATTATTAATATAAAAGAATGACTTAAAGATAGTACACTGCACTACATTTGTAAGTACAGTATAATTCTTTTCGAAAGAGTTTGTGGAAAGTATGAGCGTATTTATAGCCCAAGCTGTTATTGAAGACATGTTTGCTTTATTGCTAAAATCAAATGCATAATTGAAGAACTTGTCCAAACTAAATTTATAGTTTTCATGCCTCTTCTTTATCTTTTTCTCCAGACATAATTGTCTTTAGTCTTTTACTAAAACAATATCCAAAATTGAATCATATCTTTTGTTCCTGCAATCTGGACGGAGAAGGAATAACCTACATTATTTTATATTGATTTGCAAAGTTGGCTCATTGAGGAGTGAAATTTTAAAAGGTGATACATCGTTTTTTACAAGTAACAGTGTTCTCTAAATCATTTCTTCTTAGCACTTATCCATCTTTTTTTAATAGATCGTTTTTCCCCTTTTCTCTCTGTTTTGCTGTTCATACATGCTGAGTAGTACAAGATTTTGGAGGCAACTGCTGTTTACCTTGCCAATTGTAGGCAGGCACATGTCTATAGTAGAATCCTGGTTAATTTCACCATTAGCCCAATGGTCCTTAGAGCATTAAAAATCCCTTGAGGTTTTTACAATCATTCTGTGTAAGCATTAAGCAACTATTGGCATGCAGGACTTGGCTAAAAATAGAACCACATTTTAGATGTGTTAGTGATTTTATTTAAATCACAGATGGGAATATATGGCTCTTCTAATTTTACACATAGTTCTACATTCAGTATCCATTGCCCTTAAAAGATTATTAGTTACTTTCTTTTCATTGGACCCTTAATGTAGGGGTCCAGTTTGTTAAACAATTAATTACCTTCCCTGCCTTTGAATGAGATAGACATTTTTCTCTCAAAAAAAGGTTTACTATTTTCCATCCAACATTCAAACTGGTTATTAGGCCGTGAAGGGTTTAGAGCAAGAAAATGATGGAAACATGAAACAACACCTAGGAAAATATTATTGCCTCCCTCCAAATTTGTTGAAAGGGCACATGAGAGGGTGGTGGACTTGTTCTAGCTATTCCTTGCCACATCCTGACAACAGTCCCACTGTACTAAAAAATTACTATCCTGGGACCCTTTTACATTCCATAATTAGAGCTATATAATTACAACACAGCCAATACTCACGGCTTCTTTTACCTATATCTGACAAAATATATCCTGTCTAGGCATTTTCTAGGTCCTTCTTGTGATTTCATGGAATGTTTCCCCTGAAAATGCCCATAGAATTGCAGTGGAAGACCTAGAGAGGTCCTCTGTAAGCCTTTCCTAGGTCCTCCAGCATGATTATGCGATATGCTCTCACCAGAAGTTGTTCAGTCAATAGAGTTCACTACTACCAGTGGTTTCATGTATCCATGCAAAGTCTTGGAACATATCCCTTGCAGTAGAGAGGTGGTCATAGTGTGTACATTTTCACCTTTTAAATCATCCCATGCAAAAAAAAATTAAAAAGTTAATAGAAATACTTCCTAAAGTATAAGCTGTAGTGACTTCATGATCAGATCAGAGGCCATTTCACACCACAGTTACAACACTATGATCTTACTTTTACCAGCACAGACCCATTCTAAGGAATCATAGAATTTGCGATTTAGATTTACAATTCTCAGGCAGCGAGCTCTAGTGCCTCCTTAAACCCAAACCTAGGACTCTGTAAATGAAGCGCTAGAATTAGAGCAGAATCATCTCACTGTAATTGTGTAGTGTGAAAGGACCCCATGTGATTCTATGCCTGCATCACCATACATAAATAGATCTCCTCTATATGAGGTATGTCTTAGCTGGCCCAGGATTCTTCATTATGTGGAGGAGCTTTAAGGATGTACCTCAACTGGCAACAATAAGGCATCATAGTCCTTCTCCTCTTGTTGTAAAGGGGTTCATCTGAATGCTCTTCATGTGAGACTCATTTTCTCAAAATTCCCTCATTCCATAAACAGTTGCCATGGAAGGGAATCTTTGTCTACTGATGTAAGAGTGGAAGGTGTTGCATGAGGTAACAAAGAATGAAGTAACTATGACACATCCTTGGCTTGGGAGCTTTCACTTGTTATGGTAACCACCACATGCTTTGGACTTCATCTGCTAGAAACCCCAGCCATCAGGATCAATAGTCAAAGATTCATGGAACTAAAGTCTGAAACACCTGGAGAACCGAGGCTGGGAGTCTAATCTATTGGAAGAAATGATGTGAGGTTGTCTTTTGTTGAGTAAGTAGAATATCGCACCAAGATACTACGTGAGTTGTTAATACTTCCTTGAACTTTTAAACAGAGCAGAATTTTGCCAACCATGAAAATATCAGCACATGGTTCGGCTAGAATGCTGCATAATAATACACTGAATGAATGAGAAATGACTTGGCCAATTTTTCAATGAAAAAATCTATGCCTTTTAAAATTATGCTATTTCAAAATGAGCCATAAAATAGGTCATTACATACTGGTGCAAAATGAATATGCAATGAATTATTCATCTTTATGGAAATCCTTCGATACTTATTGGTGACATGAGTCATGGAATGCATATCGCTTTTGCACGGTGCATTGTTAATAATGAATAAGGATTTATCATTATATTATTATATGAAATGCAACGAAAAATATTAAAACATTCTCTTCTGCTGGTATCAAATGATTTACTGCACACAGGCTGATTCACTTAGAAGACGGAAGTTGCTCTTTTCATTACTGCTGATCACATTTTCATTCCATTTAATAAGACAGAATGTTTTCACTAGGCCAAGAGTTCATCACAGCATCTATGAGTTCTGCATGACCTCTATTTATTGCAACGGAATTCACATAGGACCAGAATTGTTCATGTTGTTTCTTAGTATGACGGACATTAATTCCCACTGATTGCAAAAAATCTCAACATTCAAATAAAAATGGTTTTCATATTTTGTACAGTTTTGAAGGAAACTATCATGGCATTTCATATTCAATAATGACAAGCTAGAACAGGTTTAGACATGGTCAACAAGGATGCTTCAAACCAGAACTGTTTTGAATTATGGATGTTTTCATATTGTTTGCATATATGTACAGATTTGAGATATCCTGGAGATGAGACCCAAGCCTACTGTAAATGTGTGATTCATTCAAATTTCGTATACATTTGATGAACATAGCCTGAAGGCAATTTTATACAATATCTTTAATAATTTTGTGCATGAAACACAGCTTGTATACACTGAACATCAGAAAGCAATGTTGTCACTATCTCAGACACCCATGTGGCCAATTTTGGGTTTAAAGAGTGTTTCAGATTTTAGAATTCCTAATAAGGGATGCTCGACTTATATATGAGGAAAGATTGAAAGAGACTGGCATGTTCAGCTTAATAAAAAGACTGACATTATTGCACTCTTTAAATACACCAAGAGGTGTCACAAAAATAGGGTACAAGTTTGCTCTCTCAGAGGGTAAAACTAGAGACCTCATCACATGCAGAATTTTCCTGTTTCTACACACTTTAAAATTTGAGTCCTGCGGAGACCATCACATGACATAAGGGCACTTCTAGTGGGCTCCATTTCTCCAGCACATGGATATGGAGCCCTAAACTCATCTTGGAGAAAAGCAGGGGAAAGACGAGCATCGACACAATGAGGACATGGGATGGCTGATCATCCCAGAAGATGGGGAAAGATGGGAGGGAATGGGGTAAGATGGTTCCCTTCACTTTCCCATCACTCATGGGATGAAATCCGAGGCCTAATGGTTTTAAGTTCCATGATGGTAGACTTTGATTGAACATTAGAAGGAACTTCTTGACAGGCTAGTACGGCAATAAAAGCAATTACCTAGAGACGCGGTGGAGTTTCCTTCTATGAATATCTTCCAAAAGAGGCTGGATGACACCCTGGTGGGGATATTCTAGATTAGTGGTTCTCAACCTGTAGGTCCCCAGATATTTTGGCCTTCAACTCCCAGAAACCCTAAAAGCTGGTAAATTGGCTGGGATTTCTGGGAGTTGTAGGCCAAAACACCTGGGGACCCACAGGTTGAGAACCACTGCTCTAGATGGAGATCCTACGATGAGTAGAAGGTTGGACCTGAGAGCTCATGAGGCCCCTTCCAACTCTATTTATATGGCGAAACACAGAAAATTATACATTAGTAAAAATTCTTACAAAAATTTCTTGTGCAAATCAATCACTCCTGACATGAATTCCAGTGCAAAATATTTAAGTGTATGTCCTGAATAAAATGGAATTGAAGAGACAAATGGAGCATAGAATTATTTTCTGACAATTTTTTAGAATTTTAGAATAGACAATTCCACCTAAGTAGATTCATAAGGGCATGTCTTCACTTTTATACTTCAAGAAACTACCCTAAACATCTTTAATTACATTCACATATTTTAAAATTCATTGACATTTTATTTCCAAAATCAGATCATGACTGGGGCTAATGGAAGCAACAGAATGAGGTGTTTTGGTTTCAAATGTGATGATTAATTAAGTATCAAGTTATTTGTATTACCTTTGATTATGGTCAACCTAATTAAAGCTCTTTAATAAGCACAGAAAATATTTGTAAAGTCATCCTCATTGTTTCGCAGGAAGGAGCTTGGTATAAACAGGGTTTACAAAACAAATTCTCTGCATTCTCCCCATTATTGTTCAACTTCTAATGAAAGGGGATGGGTCCACTGACACCATCTGAAAAGAATTTTTCTTGTTTTCTAATATTATAAAAAGAGGCTCATTTTTTCTGCTTTCTAGATTTTCGGAGAAATGAAAATGATCTCAGTAAACAGATTCGCCTTATTTACTTTCACCACATGCTTGTTTTTAACCTCAAAAACTCTTTCCCTCGGTGATCCAGTCATAAAAGACTATCGAGGCGAAGAATACTACGATGATAATCGCAACTACATTGAGGTAAGATCTTTTCTAATATGACACAAGGGATGTAATTTGTCACTAATCTTTTTCCAAAGAAAGTAATGAATATTTTAACACTGGCCTTCCCACTGTGAAAAAGACCTTGAAATCCATGCAGTCTTCAAAGCCACAATTTTGGACTTTTATTCTGTGCAAAATTTGCATGTGGTTATTTTGCACAGAAAACAACATTTTATGTGCAGAATATCATTTCCATGCAGAAAGATTATATTTTATTGAGGGGAAAAACTGCTGTGCAGAAAATGGTGTTTTCAGTGAAAATCTACCACATGCAATTTTTTGTGGGATGTCCAAATTGCAGGAAAAAGGAAAAGAGAGAGTACAAGTCAAGAGTTCAATATTATTGCATAGCCTTCAACTGCCCCAATTTTGCAAGGACAGTCATGATTACTCCTCTCTTCTCCTATTTTTCCAACTGCTTTCAAAATATTTCAGTTTTTTTCACTTTCTCCTATTTTCTCCCTTTATCCTTAGCATATTTCAGTAGCTACAAAGTGATTTCAGAGTGCAAAAGGAGTTTGTATTGAACCCACCAGGAGACAAAAAAGGGGAGAGGCAGAATCATGATCTTTGCTATAGGCTTAGGAAAAAATAAACTGCTGCAGTCTCTCCTAGCTTGTGATATTACTTTGCCACATGTGCCCCGGTTTCCAACTGAGAGGATCAGCAACTGCGGAATTCAGGAAAATCCTGGTGTGGGTGAAGTAAAAACAGACACAGGGAAGGACAATGTCTACATAATAATTTTTAAAGGTCAAATTGTGAGAAAGTAATTCATGGGTGCATCCAGACTGCAGAATTGATGCAGTTTGACATCACTTCAGCTGCGATAGAATCATGGGTGTTGTAGCTTTACAAGCTTTCTCTGTCAAAGAGGGATTGTGCCCCACTAAATTACAAACCTCACAATTCCATAACATTGACCCATGGCAGTTAAAGTGGTGTCAAACTGCATTAATTCTGCAGCCTAAATGCACCCCCTGTTGCCAGTGAAAGTTGATGTCACAAACTCCTTGGTGCCTGTCACATTAGTGACAAATAGAGGATTTATCCAATGAACATGAGTCAGATATCATTTGGCAAGATATCTTTTGAAAATGATTTATCTGTCATGAGAACAAGATCTAGAGAAGAAATAAGAAAAATGTAGAGAGGAAATAAGATTAGGAGTGAAAAGGAATTAGTAAACTATAATGAACTGTATCATTTTGTTGTGTTCTGTGTTGTCTGGTTTGTTTTTATAATGTTGTACTTTATTTTTTACTGTGATTGTTTTTTTGGATTTCACGGAAGTCCTGTGTCAATAATACCATCAAATGTGGAGGGTTATACTTCATGTGAGAGAAGACAGGCAGATCCCTTTTCTAGAGCTTCCTTTCCACTGTTTCACCAAGATAGAGTAGGTTATGTCTCTGTTTCTTGTTTTGCTAAGGAGTTGGGATGGGAATGTAATTCTTCAGGGTGCAAAACCAAAATACAGTTCATTCTACTTGTGCTAGGTTTAGGATGACTGCTTCTAGACAATATAACATATTTTCCGGCGTATAAGATGACTTTTTAATTCAGGAAAATCCTCTTAAAAGTTGGGGGTTGTCTTATATGTCGGGTGCTGAGCCGTGGGCTTGGAAGCAAAAGGAGCCGGCAAAACGTCTCTACCTTCTGGCGTGCTGTACTTCGTGTGCCGCCAGCCATCTCTATGGTAACCAGCACAAGGAGGGCTTCCGGCGGGGATGAGTGCCCTCTCCTTTTCTCCTTCCAGCTCCAGCTCCGATGATGGTGGCGGCAGCATGAAGATCAAGCCCAGCATGGCGCTGAACAGAAAGGGGAGCCAAGCAAAGAAAACGGAGCCCCAAGCAGGTCCGGAGCACGATGGCTGGAAGGCTGCAGCTACAGTTGCTGAGAAACACCTCCAGGCAATCGTGCTCAGGACCTGCTTGGGGCCCCTCTTCCTTGCCCGGCTCCCCTTTCTGTTCAGCGTCATGCCAGGCTTGGCCTCCATGCTGCCGCCACCACCTTCAGAGTCGGAGTTAAAAGGAAAAAAGGAGACAGCACTCATCCCCACCGGAAGCCCTCCTTGCGTTAGTTACTATAAAGATGGCTGGCGGCGTGCAAAGTACATGTGCCAAAAAGGTAGAGATGTTTTGCCAGCTCATTTTGCTTCCTCTTCCAAGCTCATTGCTCAGCAGAGTACAGCTAGGCGAGAAGGCCGTGGTGGAGAGAAGCCTCGAGGAACTGGTCTTCTGTTTGTTGTGTTGTCGAAGGCTTTCGTGGCCGGAATCACTGGGTTGCTGTGAGTTTTCTGGGCTGTATGGCCATGCTCCAGAAGCGTTAGAAGAGGGGTAGTCTTATACGGCAAGTATATCCCAAATGATCTATTTTAACTAAAAAGGTTGGAAGTCATCTTATACGCCCAGTCATCCTATAGGCCGGAAAATGCAGTATATCTTTCTTCTTCAGGATCAAACTACAGTATAACTGTATTTCTTCCCTTGGCTTCCAGATATGCAATTCTTTGGTGCAAGGGTTATCAGAAACAGCAGGGAAGTTCCAAATAGTTTTGTTTGGCCACCCAGTTCTCAACTCTGGCTTAAGCTGATATTGCCTCTTGAGGATTTAGGCCAAGACAAAATACATCTTTGCACAGACACAGCTATTCCTGTAAATTGTGTTCCAGGTTTGAAGAGCAAAAAAAGTGCCCCGGTTATCTGAAGACTATATTTGTTATCTTAAGATTCTTCAAAAAACATAATAAAAATCCCCTAATGCTTAGTTTAAAACAGATACAGGAAACATTGCTAAGATATTGTAGATTTTTGTTTCCAAACTAAGAGTTGAATACCCATGTTTGAAGTGATGTTGTAACAGTTTATTTGTATGAAGGACCTCATCAAATGGGGAAAATTCCCAATCATAGAACCCTTCAACCATGCAGCCAACACAGAGACAGTAGGATCACATCACATGATGCACATTAACTTCCAGCAGAGCTTCGTGCTGCCTGCGTCGGCAAAGTGTGCTACAAGGAGGAAATCTAAACATAGGGAGACTTACCCATGTTCAGATATGAAATCATGGGGACTGCGTAGGAGCACGCCAGAAAGGTATGCTTTCCAGCATGTGATGGGCAAGTGGGTAGTTCAGGAGATGCAGGGTGCTTGGGCGACAGTTTGCCCTGTTGCCCTATGGATCCTCCTGCTGTCCCCCACATCAAGGACCTTCATGTGATGAGGTCCTAAGCAGAGCCGGCCCTAGGTATTTTTCAAGTGTAGGCGAACAGAATTTTGGCGCCCCCCCCCAAACCAATCACTGAAAAATAAAAGCGTTGGATAAGCGAAAACGTTGGATAATAAGGAAAGATAAAGGAAAAGCCTATTAAACATCAAATTACATTATGATTTTACAAATTAAGCACCAAAACATCATGTTTTACAACAAATCAATAGAAAAAGCAGTTCAATACATGGTAATATTATGTAGGAATTACTATATTTGCGAATTTAGCACTAAACATTGAACAGGGATATAGGGCAGTGTGGACTTAGATAACCCAGACAGCCCTCAGTATTAAAAAAAACTCTAAAATCAGGACAATAAAGAACAACACTCTGAAAACAGAAGAAATCCAGACAGTAAACAATCAGGGACAGCTAACTCCTCCCAAAAAAAGATTCTCCCAGGCAAGAAGAAGACAGGCCTTGAAGCCACAGGGCCATTAAATGCTAATCAAGGTAATTAATTACAACATTCACACCTGCTTCAAAGGAAAGTTCTTTCTCCCACCCTGGACCTTCTACAGATATATAAACCCCACATACCTAGCTTCCAAGTTCCCACAGACCTCACAATCTCTGAAGGCCCCAAAGGTGGGCTCCCGTGGTGCGAAGGTGGGTCTGCACCGGCCGGAAAGCCCAGCACAGGCACCAGGAGGCCCAGCGTGGCCGCCGGAAGGCCCAAAAGAGAAGGAGGTGGAGAGTGGTGCCCTCCTCCCAGGACGATGGCGCCCCTGGGACGATGGCGCCACAGGCAAGTGCCTAGTTCGCCTTATGGTTGGACCGCCTCTGGTCCTAAGGCAGGTTTTCTAAATTACCACAAGTCCAAACCTTAATCAGCATCTTGCTTCTTTAGCAACATGTTTCTTGTTCATAGTTACCTTGAGATCATGTTGGTTTTTTTCCCTTTTAGGCTGGCGGAGCACTTACAGAAGAAAAGCTGAGGAGTATGGATCTTGAATCTATGAATGACTGGGAGCTGAATAAAATCATTAGGAGGACAACGCCAGAAATGAAGAAGATGGCACATGCAGCCGTTAACTTGCCACTGAGGTTTGGCAGAAAAGTCAGAGAGGAAAGAAGCATAAAACCCGCAGCCAACTTGCCACTCAGATTTGGAAGGGCACCTTTGGGAAGACTTCGGAGGCATGTCCTTCCTTTTTCACACAGATTTGAGAGAGCTCCCGATGTTCAAAGCCTTTCCCGTTCTCTTGCCAATTTGCCACAAAGATTTGGACGATCGCTTCTCTTCGGCCTTCCTCAAGAGACCCAAGATTCCGATCAAGACAAAAATAAGTAAATAGTTCAAAAACATGTGTTGATTATATGTCAAATTATCCAATGACAAAGTGATTTTATGTGATATTCACAAGAAGAGAGCTAACCTCAGTACTCAAGCTGATATAGTCAGAGCAGAGAAAAGTTGAATTTTTAAATACAGCTCCTGGAATCCCATAGCCATCTTGACTAGTTGCCGGACTGGCTTGAGGATTCTGGGAACTGTCATCCAGAAAACTAACGCTTCCTGTGCATAACAATACATTGTTTTGAATGTGTATAGGCTCCACACACAATGTACAGCTCTGTACAATTTACAACTCTAAGGCCCCTTCTACACTGCCATATAAAATCCACATCTGTTTTGAACTGGATTATATGGCAGTCTAAATTCATATAACCCAGTTCAAAGCAGATACTGTGGGTTATCTGTTTGATAATCTAGATTATATGGCAGTGTAGAGGGGAGTCTAAATTACAAGGAAAGCCTAGATATCTAGAGAGAGTTTCTTAGTGTAGATGTTCACCTTCAGACCTGGTTTGGGATGGAGGCGAGGAAGACTGAGAAGAGTTGCTGATGCTCTTCTTTACTCCTCCTTCACTTCATTCTACTTGTGCTATGTTTAGGATAACTGTTTCTGGACAAAATGTATCTTTCTTCTTCAGCATCAAACTCTGAAAATGGAAGAAAGGGGAAGGGAATAGATGGGATGTAAGGACGAAAAGAGGGAGGAGAGAGAGACAATTTTTGAAGTACAATGAGGCATCTTTACTGGATTTAGCCATAATGAATCTTCCTTGAAAAGGCCTTTAAAAACAAGGGAGGATAGAAAAGAAATATTTTTGCAAGCTTGAAGTATAAATCATTTGTATATGGCACAGGCTACCTGTTCCCATTCATGACCCTTCCATCCAGGATGTCCTCAAGGAGTCCATTCTAGATCATTGGGGAAGTTTTGCACTTGAACTTATCTTTCATTGCTATTAGCAAAGTGATGATACTTTTAGGGGACCAACTTCAAATCATAAAATACAAATCTTCACTGGCTTCATCAGACAAAAATGTTAAAAATCATACAGGAGGAAAATTGTGATCATGTTACAGACCTACATTCTCCCTGGAAATGTTGTTAGTTAAGATGATATTGAGGGATTTCAATCCAAGTAGACAGTAATCCTTTTATTGGCCATGTGAAGACTTGGGATAAAGGTGTAATAAAAGACATTATTATTATTTCAGTTCCATTAACTACAGAAAAGTGACTTCTCTTGAGATCCAGTTGGTGAATCCTTCAAGCTGAGATCAATTCACAATGGGGACTGGATCTTACCTTTATATTATTCTCTTACCAGCCAGCTTCACTTTCCACAAGCCAAAGAAAGGATGGTAGACAATATTCTGTATATTAGAAAACCTCCAGATAATTTTCCAAGTCTGCTTTTGCTCTACAACTTTCATCAACCCTACACAATATGACCAACAACATGGGATTGTGAAAACTAAAGTCCAAAATTTCTAGAAGGTCAAACATTTCCCACCTTTGCTGTAAAATTAAATGATGGACCAAGTCATCATTTACTGGCTTTGTGGGGCTCTCTCAACCAGTTGTTATTGGATCTCCCTTCCATGAGAGCAGTTTCTTTTGATGTTTGTGTATTGAGGGAGTGAAAGGGGGTTCTTGATGGGGTTTTAGTATTCACCTGGAATAGTGTTCACCTGGAATACTTGAAGACCTGGTTAATTTGTAGCATGGATTACATATCCTGTTTCCCCGAAAATAAGACATCCCCAAAAAATAAGACGTAGTAGAAGTTTTGCTGAATTGCTAAATATAAGGCCTCCCCCAAAAGTAAGACCTAGCAAAGTTTTTGTTTGGAAGCATGCCCGCAAAACAGAACATCAGAGCATGCAGGATCAGTAAATGTATGTACCATAGATTGTTGTACATGGGAATAATGGTAGTAACAAGAAATTCTTGATAGGATTCACAGCTTGTCTGGTTATGCTGGTTTGTGATGACAGCTACTGTAAAGTATATAATAAACGTTAATTTTTTTGCTCAACAATAAATGTGAATTCTTCTTCATGGAAAAATAAGACATCCCCTGAAAATAAGACCTAGCACATTTTTGGGAGAAAAAATTAATATAAGACTGTCTTATTTTCGGGGAAACACGGTATCACGCAAGATCCTTGTGTCCATCTGAGTCATATCAATAGCCTTTGTTGTAGCTAATCCATTCTTCATTTCCTTCCTTCCTTTCCCTTTTATTGCCCTCCCGCCCCATATTCCAATCTTCTTCAGGTTCGGCAGTTTAAAAAACTCTATGAGAAGCGAATCCAATGACGAAGAAGCAAATCACTAAAAGAGCTTGGATTAATTTCCTTTGTAGAGAATTATTGTGGAATTGCAACAAAAAAATAAGAGACCAGGGTTAAAACATCCCTGCCTTCAAAAGATGGTTTCCATTATAAAGCTTTTGTTCTAAAACAAGCACTTGAGGGTCACTCAATATTCTTATTATACTCATTTATTCCCATACTATATTCTGATCTCAGCTTGACTCTGTATAGTTGATGTCTCATCAATTGAAAAAAAAAAAACATGTGGGGATGGGAGTATTGTCAGGTATGTGGAAGCAATGTATGCAAAATAAAAAAAATGTAATTATATGAAGTCTATTGTGTGTTTAAGAAGTCCTAAGAGTACTTGCAAAGAGGAATGACAATCCTCATGCACTTCAGGCCACTAAAGCATAAGAGTCACTAAAACATAAGAAAAAGAATATCAACATCCGAACGGTTCAATAGCTTTTGCACCACACTTCTCCACTGGAAGTATATGAATATGATTTAATATCTTGAGTGTACTAAAGTAATCATTCCTTGCTATTCTTTTCCAACTCCTCAAGTTATATTTAATTTTTTGGCATTAGACACAACAATTCATCTAAGCAAGGCTATGCAAATATAAATAAGACCAAGATAAGTTATCACTAAGTATGAAGATATAGGATCATAAGGTCTCTATTTTTTCTAATAACTGTTGACATTTCATCTTCCAGAAATTTTACTACTCTACTTTACACATTACACATACCTTATTAGTAAAACTGAATAACAATTATTTTACCTTTCTCCTGCTTCATAAAATAATGTAGAGGAAAATAATTTGAACCTAATATTTTAAGTTCTATACTATTATTATGATGGTGATTATTATCTGGTAGTGAGTATTGGCCTAAGTGGTTTTTTAAAAACTGTATTTCTTACACAGGATGAGTTTATAGTAGCTCATCCTCCGCCACATCAAGATTCTCAAAACAAGGTTAATAAAATTATACATTTAATACACACAAAAATATTTGGCAGGCTTTTGAGTTCTGCAGGACTCTTCATCAGTTAAGATTAAGTGAACAAATGAAACAAGAGGAGCAAAAGTTTATGCTAAGCCTTGGATCTTGCATTCCTTCACATCGATGTCCCATCTAAGGTAGAAGGCAATATAGAAAGAGAAAGACCATATTACAGGTGGGTGGACTCAATCAAGGAAGCTACAGACCTGAATCTCCAAAATCTGAGGAGAACTACTAAGGACAGAGTGATCTGGAGATCTCTCATTCATAGGGTCATCATAAGTCAAAATCAATATGAGAGCAGTCAACAACAAATCTATGACTTGAGTATCAGGTTTTGCTTGATGTGTCATCTTACGTAATTAAATATTTTCCAATCATTTGTGTTATCTCAGTTGGTATGTGTCTTGAAGTTATTTCCAACTTAGGGTGCGCCTAAGGTGAACTCAGGGCCGGCCCTAGGTATTTTTCAAGTGTAGGCGAACAGAATTTTGGTGCCCCCCCCCCCAAAACCAATCACTAAAGAATAAAAGCGTTGGATAAGCGAAAATGTTGGATAATAAGGAGGGATTAAGGTAAAGCCTATTAAACATCAAATTACATTATGATTTTACAAATTAAGAACCAAAACATCATGTTTTACAACAAATCAACAGAAAAAGCAGTTCAATACATGGTAATGTTATGTAGGAATTACTATATTTGCGAATTTAGCACCAAACATTGAACAGGGATATAGGGCAGTGTGGACTCAGATAACCCAGTTCAAAGCAAGATATTGTGGGTTATTCTGCTTTGATATTCTGGGTTATATGACTGTTTGGAAGAGCACTGAAAAATAAAAGATAGAAGTGAATAGAATATATATATATATATATATATATATATATATATATATATATATATATAGCAGGGGTCCTCAAACTTCAGTCCTTCAGACTGTGGAGGGGCCGAATTATCATTTGGAAAAAAACACGGACAAATTCCTATGCACACTGCACATGTCTTATTTGTAGTGCAAAACAACAACCATGAAAGAACAATACAATATTTAAACATGAAAACAATTGTAACCAGCATAAACCTATCAGGATTTCAATGGGAAGTGTGGGCCTGCTTCTGGCCAATAAGATAGTCAAGTGAATTAGGATTGTTGTTGTTGTGTGCCTTCAAGACATTTCAGACTTTGGGCGAGCCTAAGTCTAAAATTATTTAATTATTCATTTACTACATTTATTTATTACATTTATATCCCACCCTTCTCACCCTGAAGTGGACTCAGAGAAGCTGTATGTACATACAATATATTATATTATTAGCATAGCACAATATTAGCATTATATATTACTATATTGAACTATATCACTATACTGTAATATTATATGTAATATATAACATAATTAATATTATTATATGGTATTAGTATATTGTATAACATTATAATATTATTATCAATATTATATGTAAATACAATATATTATTAAAATGATATAAAAATATATTATAAAACTGAGGGCGGGGGCCAGGTAAATGACCTTGGAGGGCCCCCGGGCCTTAGTTTGGGGACCCCTGATATATAGCACATATGGTTCCTTCATGTGTGTGTGTATCTCTTATATATACATAGACATACACACAATGTGGAGAATATGTAGCAAGGTAGATAGATAGGTAGGGAGCCTGTATGACCGTGTTCCAGAGGCATTCTTTTGACATTTCGCCCACATCTATGGTAGGCATCCTCAGAGGTTGTGAGGTCTGTTGGAAACTATGCCAGTGGGGTTTATATATCTGTGGAAGGTCCAGGGTGGGTGAAAGAACTCTTTGTCTGTTGGAGGCAAGTGTGACTGTTGCAATTGGCCACATTGATTAGCATTGAATAGCCTTGCAGCTTCAAGGTCTGGCTGCTTACTCCTGGGGGAATCCTTTTTGGGAGGTATTAGCTGGCCCTCATAGTTTCATGTCTGGAATTCCCCTGTCTACTGAGTGTTGTTCTTTATTTACTGTCCTCATTTTAGAGGTTTTTTTTAATACTGGTAGCCAGATTTTGTTCATTTTCATGGATTCTTCCTTTCTATTGAAATTGTCCACATGTTTGTGGATTTCAGTGGTTTCTCTGTGTAGTCGGCCATGGTGATTGTTAGAGTGGTCCAGCATTCCTGTGTTCTCAAATAATATGCTGTGTCCAGGTTGATTCATCAAATTCTCTGCTATGGCTGACTTCTCTGGTTGAGAAATCAGGACAGTAAATTAAGAACACTACTCAGAAAACAGAGGACTTCCATACATTAATAAATCAGGGCCAGCTAACACATCCCAACAAAGGATTCCCCAGGCAGGAAGCAGCCAGACCTTGAAGCTGAAAGGCCATTCAGTGCTAATCAAGGTAGCCAATTGCAACATTCACACTTGCCTCAAACAGAAAAAAGTTCTTTCTCCCACCCTGGACCTTCTACAGATATATCAACCCCACTTGCCTAGTTTCCAACAGACCTCACAACCTTTGAGGATGCCTGCCATAGATGTGGCGAAACGTCAGGAAATAATGCTTCTGGAATATGGCCATACAGCCTGGATAACTCACAGCAGCCCAGCTACCGAGTGCTCCTTCAAACAAAAGTCACAGTAACTTTGCCGCTGTGCTGCCATCCTTCCTCTCTGTCAATCCCCCCTCTCTCGAGCCTCCAAGAGTTACCCCACCCCCAGTTCTAGGAGTGGATCTACATGCCCTATATCCCAGATTATCTGGCAGTGTAGATTTATATAATCTGGGATCTGATGCTGGCATATAGGGAAGTGTAGATCCAGCGAGGGTGTTTCCAGATGTTGAAGCACATTGGGCACGCTAGAGAAACTCCCGCCAAAGGCTGCCCCCCCCCCCCCCAAAAAAAACCCCCAAAAAACCACGGATCACCCTCGGAAGAGGATATGGGAACTGAAGGGAGGCTCTAATGCAGTAGAGGCTCTAATGGTGGCAATTTCTTTCCTCCTTCCTTCCTTCACTCACACACACACACACACACACACACACTACTCCCCTCAGTCCCTCAGAGGCTTGGGCCAGCCCTCCCTCTCCTCTTTCCCTTTTCCTCCCCACCACCAACAACCCCTTTATCTCTCTCCCTCTCTCTCACAGGGCTAAGCAGCACGGAGGGGAAATGAAGGCTGCATCGATGCAGCTCGACACCGCGTTATCTGCCAGGTTCAGTGCTATAGAATCGCATTAAGGGATTCTTTCTCGCTCTCCCTCTCTATCATCCCTCTCCCTCTCTCATCTCCCTATCATTGTGCCTGGGCCAAGTGGGCTCCATGCCTTCATTCTAGTCTCCCTGAGGTGTTTCCGAGCCTTGATATTCTGGGATATGGGGCTGTGTGGAAGTGGAAGGGCCCCAGTCCTGGAAGAGTCGGCTCGGTTTGGGTTATCTGTCCCGGCAGTGAGGGCGAGAAGGGAGGTGAAGAGTGGACTTGGCTGAAGGAAAACCCAAAGAGGGAAGCAAAACACAGCTGGGAGGCCAGCTGGGGGTGAGGCTGCGCCTGTGCGTGCTCCTGCCGCCTAGACGCCCCATTCTCTTTCTTTCCCTTCCCCTCCTGAGAGCGCGCTACCTGAGAGTGCACCCGAGTTCGTCAACTTTCTGCCCAACTCCTCTCTCTCTCAGACTGTTCTTTCCCTACCTGCTCCTCCTTCCCTCACGTGGGGGCGGCGGTGCAGCGCACTGGAGCTGCAGATCGTGCAGCCAGCCCTGGCAGGTCACCTCCAGCGTGCTGCTGAGGAGGGCCTCGGCCCGGGGATTAGGGAAACCGGGTGTCCCTAGGCCGGGCCTTTGGCCCACCTCGCCCACCTCGCGAGAATAGCTAGGCCCCAGATAGGTCTTCCGCGTTCGCCGAGGAGGGAGGCGGCAGCGGCGGCAGGAACCATTTCAGGCCTCATTTCAGGCCTTGCTCTTCGCCGAGGAGGGAGGCGATGGTCCCCGCCGCCGCCGCCGCCTCCCTTGGTAAATGTACAGAGGGGCGCCGTAGAGGCATCGACAGCGCCCCCCCTGACGTGCGCCCGACGCCGCCGCTTCAACGGCGTCCACGTTGCACCGGGCCTGGGTGAACTTATCATAGGTTTTCCAGCCAATATTTGTTCAGAGAGGATTTGCCATTGCTTTCCTCAAAGGATGAGAGACTGTGACTTGCCTAAGGCAAGATTCCAGGCAAGATTCTGGAAAAGATCATTAAGGAAGTGGTCTGCGAACACTTAGAAGCAAATGCGGTCATTGCTAATAGTCAACACGGATTTACCAATAACAAGTCATGCCAGACTAATCTGATCTCTTTTTTCGATAGAGTTACGAGTTGCATCGATACAGGGAATGCTGTGGATGTAGCGTACCTGGATTTCAGTAAGGCCTTCGACAAAGTCCCCCACAACTTTCTGGCAAACAAACTATTAAAATGTGGGCTAGACAAAACTACGGTTAGGTGGATCTGTAAATGGCTAAGCGAACGAACCCAAAGGGTGCTCACCAATGCGTCGTCTTCATCATGGAAAGAAGTGACAAGTGGAGTGCCGCAGGGCTCCGTCCTGGGTCCGGTTCTGTTCAACATCTTTATTAACGACTTAGACGAAGGGTTAGAAGGCACGATCATCAAGTTTGCAGATGACACCAAACTGGGAGGGATAGCTAACACTCCAGAAGACAGGAGCAGAATTCAAAACGATCTTGACAGACTAGAGAGATGGGCCGAAACTAACAAAATGAAGTTCAACAGGGACAAATGCAAGATACTTCACTTCGGCAGAAAAAATGGAAATCAGAGATACAGAATGGGGGACGCCTGGCTTGACAGCAGTGTGTGAGAAAAAGACCTTGGAGTCCTTGTGGACGACAAGTTAAACATGAGCCAGCAATGTGATGCGGCTGCTAAGAAAGCCAATGGGATTCTGGCCTGCATCAATAGGGGAATAGCGTCTAGATCCAGGGAAGTCATGCTACCCCTCTATTCTGTCTTGGTCAGACCACACCTGGAATATTGTGTCCAATTTTGGGCATCGCAGTTGAAGGGAGATGTTGACAAGCTGGAAAGCGTCCAGAGGAGGGCGACTAAAATGATTAAGGGTCTGGAGAACAAGCCCTATGAGGAGCGGCTTAAAGAGCTGGGCATGTTTAGCCTGCAGAAGAGAAGGCTGAGAGGAGACATGATAGCCATGTACAAATACGTGAAGGGAAGTCATAGGGAGGAGGGAGCAAACTTGTTTTCTGCTGCCCTGCAGACTAGGACACGGAACAATGGCTTCAAACTACAGGAAAGGAGATTCCACCTGAACATCAGGAAGATCTGTTCCTCACTGTGAGAGCTGTTCGACAGTGGAACTCTCTCCCCCAGACTGTGGTGGAGGCTCCTTCTTTGGAGGCTTTTAAGCAGAGGCTGGATGGCCATCTGTCGAGGGTGCTTTGAATGCGATTTCCTGCTTCTTAGCGGGGGTTGGACTGGATGGCCCATGAGGTCTCTTCCAACTCTACTATTCTATGATTCTAAGGGCATTATTGGATTTCCATGGTCAAATGAAAATTCAAGACCCTTCTCTCTGGGAATCCTAATCCAACATTCAAACTATTACACCACATTGGTTATCATGATGTTACCTAATAAGGTGTTATCTAATAAGGATTTTGACATTCCTCTTTGAGCCAATAGAGCTACCTTGTTTTTTATGTTACTAAATATGTCTTTATAATTAATTGAGATTTTTCTGAATGTGAAATAGGAGTAAAACAGAGAAGTGAGACCAACAGAGAGATCCAAAGAATTCTTTAACGTTACACAAAAGTGAAGAAGGCCTAAGTCGTCATGTCAACAGTGGTTAAGGTGGTAAGTTCAAGCCCTCCAGGTATTG
Organism: Anolis carolinensis; assembly: GCF_035594765.1. Classification (NCBI taxonomy): domain Eukaryota; kingdom Metazoa; phylum Chordata; class Lepidosauria; order Squamata; family Anolidae; genus Anolis; species Anolis carolinensis. The sequence continues at coordinate 83,203,763 of NC_085846.1, forward strand.
CTGGACTATAGTCGCTATCAAATATATGATGATCGATTATAGGAATTGGAATTTTCCTATCCTCAAAGGTCAAAAGTTATATGCTCATGAATTAAAGGAACCCCCAATATGAAGAAAACTCACCTCCATAGAAGCTATACCTTCCCGTGCAGTATGATTAATATTCTTCTTCCCTCCTTCAGGTGGATAAAAACTTCTATACAAAATAAAGAGATCATATGTAAATTTATCTGTGATTTTGCAGTGCAGAAGGCAAGAAAATAATCATGACCTAGCATGCAAAACCACCAGCAGATATTGGAAAGGTACAGCATGCAAGGTAACTAACTACCTGTAGATTATTTATTATCCATGCACAGATATTATTCATGAATTGCAAGGAGGCAGGAAAAGTAGAATAAATCACATTCATTCACAGGCATAAAATTCATGAAGGTTCAGGCGCTCTTAATTTTCTTTGCAACTCAGACAAAATGTGTATTTGTGACTAACCTTTTCATTGAACCAGAACAAAACTCCTTTAAAACGAATCCAAAGACATCAGTGATAAATAGATGAACCCAAATATCCGCAGCATAGAATTGTGGCTATACATTGGGTCTCTCCATCTGCTGGAGTTTGATTCCAGGACCCAACCATAGGGCTATCATTTTTGTAACACTCTGCTGACATCTGCTATTGCTTCTGCTGACAACTACACAACATTCAGCAGCAGCCAACTTGGCACATGCACACTGGGAATGTAGCTCACATGGCAATCTTTAACAGCCGCATGAGCTAGGCCACTAGCTCTCCATGATGAGGAAATAAACAACCTGGCATCAGCATCACAGAATTCATATTTCATCAAGTTCCAACTAGAAACATCCAAAATCAAGACTTCTGGATTGAAATGGTGGACTTAAGCCAGCTCCTGTGAGCAACTCACTGCAGATGAGATGTTTTACATTGTAAATTGTGGCCAGATTAAGTTTGGTCCTGAAAAAATTTCTCCCTTCAACAAAAGCCATATTTCCACTAGTTGTAATATTAAATATATAAAGAGATGAAATGTTATTTACATAGCAGTGGAGCCCCCAATGCTGCAGCAGGTTAAACTACTGAGCTGCTAAACTTGCTGACTGAAAGGTTATGTTTGAATCCGGGGAGTGGGGGGAGCTCCCACTATTAGCCCCAGCTTCTACCAACCTAGCAGTTCAAAAGCATGCAAATGAGAATAAATCAATAGGTACCGCTTTGGTGGGAAGGTAACAATCCTCCATGCAGTCATTCCAGCCACATGACCTTGGAGGTATCTATGGACAACGCCAGCTCTTCGGCTTAGAAATTGAGATGAGCACCAACCCCCAGAGTTGAAATAGACTTAATGTCTGGGGAAAGCCTTTACCTTTACCTTTTAAGCCACACTCCTTCTCATTACAAATCACTGTGTCTTGAATGCCTTGTTTCTTGAATTTTGTGGGAATTCCTTCAGGGTGGACAGATATAGGCATACTGCAAATTTCCTAATGAAATATATTGTTAAACATCCCTAATCAAATGTGAACATGAAAATAAGTAACAAGGATACATCAGCTAGGAACTATATCCACTGTCATCTTAATGCACTGTCATCTTAATGCACATCCTTTGAAGATGCCAGCTACAAATGCAGGCAAAACATCAGAAGAAGGAGAAAATGCTGCTGGAACATGGCCATACAGCCATACAGAAATCACACAACACTCTACTTCCCATTCTGTTCCTATCCAGAAAACAAAAAGAAGATCCAGTTTACTTAGTATTAAAATCCAGCTGTTGGTAACAGACATATCCTTCTATTTATTCTCTGTTATCCCAGAGAAAGGATAACAGCTTTGTTAAAATCTCCAAAGAGATGTCAATTTAAGTAAAGGTAAAGGTTTCCCCCCGTCATTAAGTGTAGTCATGTCCGACTCTGGGGGTTGGTCTCTTCTCCATATTTATGCCAAAGAGCCGGCGTTTTCCGTAGACACCTCCAAGGTCATGTAGCTGGCATGACTGAATGGAATGCTGTTACCTTCCTGCCAAAGCGGTACCTATTGATTTACTCACACTTGCATGTTTTCAAACTGCTAGGTTGGCAGAAACTGGGGCTAACAGCGGGAGCTCACCCCGCTCCTCAGATTTGTACCATCGACCTTTCAGTCAGCAAGTTCTGCAGCTCAGCGGTTTCACCCACTGTGCCACAAGGGTTCCCAGATGTCAATTTATATTTGCCTTATTTTAGTCAGGGCCGGCCCCACTATAGAGGCAACCTGATGCCGCCGCCTTGGGCGCAGGTCCGGGAGGGGCGCCGTCAGGCTGGGCGGGAGGCGGGGCACCGCCCTGACGGTGCCCCGCCTCCCGCCCAGTGCGCCCTGGCCCGTCTGGCCTTTTCTAGCTGGCCAGACTGCAGCGGAGGTCCCTCCAGGCCGCAATCGCGGCCTGCAGGGACCTCCGCTGCAGTCTGGACAGCTAGAAAAGGCCAGACGGGCGAGTGGGAGTAGCGTGGGAGGCGGGGCCAGCTCTGCCCCCCCCCCGCCCAGCGTGCCCTGGCCCCACCTGCCATGCTACTCCCGCTCGCCCGTCTGGCGTTTTCTACCTGGCCAGACTGCAGCAGAGGTCCCTGCAGGCCGCGATTGCGGCCTGGAGGGACCTCCGCTGCAGTCTGGCCAGCTAGAAAAGGCCAGACGGGCCAGGGCGCACTGGGCGGGAGGCGGGGCACCGTCAGGGCAGTGCCCCGCCTCCCACCCAGCCTGACAGCGCCCCCCCCCGGACCTGCGCCTGGAGGGACCTCCGCTGCAGTCTGGCCAGGTAGAAAAGGCCAGACGGGTGAGCGGGAGTAGCGTGGGAGGTGGGGCCAACTCTGGCCCCGTCCAGCGTGCCCTGGCCCCGCCTCCCACGCAGCGTGGGAGGCGGGGCCAGGGCACGCTGGGCGGGGCCAGGGCGCGGGAGGCGGGGCCGGTGGCGGGGGCGCTTTTCAGCACCCCCGCTTCACAATCAAAATTATCTCCGGCCGGCCCTGATTTTAGTTAACCTGCCTTCTTGAATACAGAAATAATTAGTCCCTCACCACCACCCATTGTACAGTAATGTTTCTTTCTTGCATCCATTTATTAAAAACAATGATGCCAAGCAGTTTAAGGGATGAAAGCAACAGCTATAGGACTTTCCTCTATTTCATGAGCAGTCCCTGACTACATCATTGTGATGTCACATACCACCTGAGTGACAGGGCTGAAAACTGGCACAGGGCAGTACATGACACCTACACGGGAAGGTAGGCTCTCTTTTCATCCTGAGCTTCACACTTGCAGCTTTGAAAAGTGATTTTTTTTCTGTAATGAAGTAGGCTCTGTCCCAAAGTTAATTATTGTAACCTTTTCAGGCAGATCTTTAATGCTCAACCTAAGCAAACACAGGAACTGGCCTCTTTAACCACCGAACAGTCTGTATATGAATCCTTCCTATAGCTGTTAAAGATGGAAATGTACCCACACATGTCCTATCACAGAAATGAGCAAGAAGAATCAGCAGTAGTAACAAAAGCTTTGGAATCCACTAATCATCTGACTCCATTCCATATCCCTCCCAGTCCCTTTATATCACCAGAAAGGTAAGTAGTTACTTCTAGTTTATCAGTAAAAATAGTTTTGTAAAAATATACTCGTTAGGCCGTAGCCGGGGGGAGGGGGAGGGGGGAGGGGTTCAACCCCCACCCCCGAAATGTTTCAGGTTTTGTTTTGTTTGTTTTTTAACTGATTTACTCATGAATTTAAACTGATTAACCAAATCCCCATAAGTGTCCACTGACGTTTATCAATGGAGCATGATTTCTAAATTATTTTGCATAATTGAACTACTCTTCGTGATTTGTTTTAAAAAGTTTCAAACCCCCCCCCCCCCCCCCAAATTTTTTTCTAGCTATGGCCCTGGTTGCAGCTATTTGTATTGCAATCTGTTATATTCAACCATCCATGGCTTGAAAATATTTATTAAAATTTCCCTAAAGGGAAACCTTGATTTTATCATTTTATATAAATGGCACACTTTTGTTACTCTTTGTCCTAGAGTAATTTTATATTTTAGTATCCGTGGAGAATCCTGGAACCCACTGTATTATCATTTCATTAAGACTCCGCATGAAACTCTTCCAGGTAATGCTCAATGATAAAAGGCTAGACCAGTGGTTCTCAACTGGGGTCCCCAGATGTTTTTGGCCTTCAACTCCCAGAAATCCTAACAGCTAGTAAACTGGTTGGGATTTCTGGGAGTTGTAGACCAAAACACCTGGGGACTCAAAGATTGAGAACCACTGGGCTAGACAGTGCTATTTTTAGATGGATTTTTAGCAGCATTGTGGGCTAAAGAGTGGTTAGAAATGGTTCCTCCTCTTCTCAGAGAGAAATTAGATTGGTCTATAAAGTTCAGTTTTGGGGCTGATGCATACTTGCACCAATGCTGGGAGATAGATGAATGGATGTATACTCTAACTTCTGCAGTATTAGATTCAAAATTTAATATTTTCAGTCCATAAATATTGTTTTCTTCTTCTCCTTGGCTTCATATTATTTTGTTAAATTATGAAAAAAAGAGTCATGGCATTGTGGAGGATCACGTTTCTGTGCTTGCCCCATCACCATTGTTTGCAAAGTGTATTTTTGGCTCTAGGACAAAGAAGTTACACTTCAATCCTACTAACCTGGAGACAGAAGTCATGCATGATTTATTAGCATTTGCTTTAGTTTCAGCCTGCTCACTGCCATCATTCAATAATGATGAATCTTTTGAATGCCAAGAACACAGGAACTGCCTTGCCAGATCAAGCCTAGGTCCATCCGAGCCAGCTTTCTGATACCAACAACATTCAAATAGCTTTTAGGGTATGCAATGCTAAAAGGAACTTGGCATACATACAAAAGATCATTATCTTTAGGGCTGAGGAAAAACATTGGTATGTTTTCTAATTTTAGACTGAAGTATTTATTTATTTATTTATTTAGTATATTTATATCCCACCCTTCTCACCCCGAAGGGGACTCAGAGCGGCTTACAAATTAAATTTACATACAATATTATATTATTAGCATAGCACAATACTGGCAATAAATTACTATATTGTACTATATAAATATATTGTAATATTATTAGTAATATTACATTTAATATATAATATATAATTAATATTATTACATTGTATTACAAAATAATATTAATTTTATATGCATATCCAATATATTATAATATTATATTATATTATATTATATTATATTATATTATATTATATTATAATGTAATATCATAATATAATATAATATTATAATAGTACTGGTTGTACTTGTTTGTTATGAAGTTAATGATATTAGAAGTGAGAAGAACTGCTGGCATGCAAGTCTTTAGGGAAAAAAATATAAGCTCAATTTGATTGGAAAGTGAGACAAATATATATTTCATATTGGGAATTAATTTCATCAGGGTAATCTGTGAGGGCCAGATTTTGGTGATGAGCAGGGAATCAGGTGTGAAACCAGAAGAGGATGTTGCCAGTGATTTTTTTAAACAAGCTTTTTTTGCTTTCTCTTTATCCTTTCTTCTCACCCTATGCTCAAAAGTATGTTTATATGGGGCCAGTTACTTTTGTCAAAAGTGTTTTTGAAATCAGGTTTCCCACAGCTGGTCTCAGAAGCCATGTGCAGAATGTTTGATCTGATTTCAGGTATGAGGAATTAAAGGAAGCATTTCAACTTTGCAAGCCTGCAATGAAAGGAGGTCAGAGATTGGCAAGGTGTGACGTCGTGTACCCAGAGTCTCACAGGAAATATGAGCCACCTTACAGGTTCGGTCATGAGAACCACTACAATAGCAATGCCCAAGATACCTTGCCAAGGTGAGTAACCTCCATGCAGTTTTGAATAACTAGATATTGTTTGAATCCAGAAGCAAATTCAGAAATGCTGGTGTCTCGTGGCAATTTTTCAAAAAAAATGATCAGATCAGAGTCTTTGTTTTGTTTTGTTACATATGTTCTTGTTGTGTGCCTTCAACTTAATTCACTTGTAGGTTTTTCTTGGCAAGATTTATTCATAGGAAATTTGTTATTGTTTACCTCTAAGGCAAAAATAATCACTTGGGAGGATTCAATATACAAACATATTCTTCTATTCCCCTTTATTCTCACTCATAAATGCACTATTTTAAATTTGCCACATAGTTTTTTTAGGTAAGTCTGTCCATATTTCTTATAACTTGGACTTTATTTAACCATTCTTTCTCATCCGGTATCTCATTTTTCTTCCAAAATTTGGCATAGCAAATTCTTGCCGCTGTTATTAGGAGGGAGAGTAATTTGTCTTTATTTTTATCTATTTTTAGCTCATATATGCCTAGTAAAAATAATTCTGGTTTATGTGGTATTTTTATTTCTAGTATTTTGTCTAACATATCTCTTATTTCCTTCCAAAATTTATTAGCCTTTCCACACGTCCACCACATGTGGTAGAAGGATCCTTTGTACTCTTCACACTGCCAACATTTATTTCTTACATAGTTTTTAAAATCCTTCTTTAATGTCTGCTCAGTCTGAGACCACAATTTGCTTTCTCACTTCCCACTTCAGTCACTTGCTAAAATCACCCAAAATATAATTTTGCCCAGCTCTGGATTTCATTATGTTCCAAGGGATGCTTGTAGAACATGTCAATGAAGTCATACATGCTTCTGCATATACACAACTTATAAGGGATCATGTCACCTTGACAACTGTGTCTCTTGGGTAAATTGCCACTAATAATTCATTAATAATCCATATTTACACAAAGTTGTCTAAAGGGGAATTTAGTAAACCTTTGTAAGAATTAAAATATACCTAATCATTGCACTGGTGAATAGCAAACATTATGGCAGTGCTTCATAAATGGCAAAAGTATGTGCAAAACATAACTTATGAGCTATTAGAGTACAGTTCCTTCAGCATGAGAAAATATTAATCCAAATAAGCAAACACACAAGACTGAGAGAGTTTTCAGATAAGCACTCTAAAGTTCAGGAGTTGCTAACAAGGGAAAGGAGAAGAGGTCTGGTTTATAAAGTAAAAGCAATATAATATTTATACATACCAGAAAAAGAAGGGAGCTGCCAACTTGCAGAGAAAACACTCTCCCAAAGATGACAACATTTATGGTTTCTTGATCTGATTGGACCTTCCTTGGGAAAAACTGCAGGTCATGGTTCTGTTGGTTGGTACAAGCTAGCAAAAGGTCCTCTAAATCAGAGCCAGGATTTGAAGGAAGAGAATAAGCTAATGAAATTCTCTAGCTCAAATCCAGATTCTGTGAGGCCTAAGAGAGAGTGGTTTTATCTTGAAAAGAGCAGGAGATAGGTCAAGGTGACCGAGGATGCATCTAAACCAGTGGCTCCCAGCCTTTGGGCCTCCAGGTGTTTTGGACTTCAGCTCCCAAATTTCTTAAAAACTAGTAAGCTGACTGGGATTTCTGGGAGTTGAAGTCCAAAACACCTGGAGGCCCAAAGGTTGGGAACCACTGGTCTAAACCGTACAATAAATGCAGTTTGACACCACTTTAATTGCCATGGCTTAATGCTATGAAATAATGGGAGACCTAATCTAGTTTTACAAGGTCTTCATAATGCCTCACCAAATTACAACTCCCAAGATTCCATAACACTGAGTCATGACAGTTAAAGTGGTGTCAAACTGCATTCATTCTACACGTGTAGATGCACAATGAGTGAGCAAAACGTATTCAAGAAGTGAGAGTCGGATGTCTTTTTCTCAGGAATCAGTGCTCCTGGTTGTAAGAGGAAGCTTCAAGTAGACTCTTACCTAAGAGCAAATTGTGTAGCCTTGCACAGGTCTACTCCAAATTAGGCTTTACTGAGTCCAGTGAGTTTTACTCCCATGTAAGTGCACATCAACATTGCTACCTTTTTGGAATATATTAAACCTTTAAATATCTGAGTTCAGTTAGTAGATGGAACTAGAATATAGTAGTTATTGCTTGAAATTTTAATGCCAGGCTTCAATCGTGATGGATCAATAACCAAACAATGTGTTTCTCTTTGCTCCTATGTAAAATCAGGGTTTTTTAATTTATTTTATTATTAATTTAATTTAATTTATTATATTATATTATTATTAATATAATAATATTAATTATATATCATATTTTACATGTAATATTACTAATAATATTGCAATATGTAGATACAGTACAATATAGTAATTTGTTACCAGTACTGTACTATACTAATATAATATTGTATGTAAATTTAATTTGTAAGCCGCTCTGAGTCCCCTTCGGGGTGAGAAGGGCGGCATATAAATGTAGCAAATAAATAAATAAATAAAATCATACAGCTAATTCCAGGTACAGCCGTATTAGAACTGCACTATATAGTTTTGCCACCTGATGGCACCAAAGCAAGCAAAACTTTAACAATCTTGATTTTGCAAATTTTAAAACTAAGATAACATCCAAAATCCACATCACAACGGTATCTTTAATGGACCACAAAATATATCATGATGACTTTTAACATTCTACTACTATCAATAAAGTCAAAGGGTTATGTGTCGTCAAGATGTTTTTGCTGTTGTCAGTTAAAATGGTCTGAAAGAATATCAATGCAAGCATTGTTCACTCCTTCTTTGGACACATGTGGGCACTGGGGCTGAATCTAGGCAATAAAACCTGAACTGCATTGAACGGATGGAAGTTGTAGTCCAAACACATGGAAGAACTAGGCTTTCCCAACCCTGGTCGAGTAGACCACTTAAATCTGGTCTGCAAACACAGCAGAAGAAGGTGGTAAAATTAGCGATTCCACTTTAAGAGAAACCACACTTAAATTGCTCAACACCATAAACTACTCTCCATACAGGTTAAAGAAAATATAATACTAACATATCTGGATGGGAGAAAGATTCTAACCAAGCCTCTTTCACAATATATTGCTTTTACTTGGGAGGATTAAATCACAAAGCATTCATAAACATGGCACAGCAGGTTTGAAATGATGCAATTTGTCCTACCACTTCAAAACTGTACCACTTCATTCTGTCACGTCACCACATACGCTGATCTGGTTCTCAAGCAGAGGGAAAATTATAAGCAGTTTTTAATCAGTTTCACCCTTGACCAACAATATGGGGATGTAGTCGAAGTGAAAGCATGATTCATTCATTCTTTTTTTTCCCCATCACTTCACTTCATGTAATAAGAAAAACAGATTATAAAGTACTGGTAATTTGTGCAAACTGTTATTTTATTTAAAACATGAAATCGAGCTGTTACAACACACACACACACACACACACACACACACACAAATATATATACACCAAATTTTCTCACTCCACACTCTGCCAGGGGAAATAATATACCATATGCTTGGATAGGAGCCCCCGGTGGCGCAGTGAGTGAAGCCACTGAGCTGATTAATTTGCTGACTGAAAGGTCAGCAGTTCGAATCCAGGAAGCGGAGTGAGCTCTCACTGTCAGCTCCAGCTTCTGCCAACCTAGCAATTCAAAAATATGTAAATGTGAATAGATCAATAGGTAACAGCGCTCCATGCAGTCATGGTGGCCCCATGATCTTGGAGGTGTCTATGGACAACACCGGCCCTTCCTCTTAGAAATGGAGATGAGCACCAACCCCCAGAGTCGGAAATGACTAGACCTAACGTCAGGGGAAAACTTTTACCTTTACCTTTGCTTGGATATGGATACCTCTATGTGTAGGTAAATTAGTAGAACCTGGTGTAGTGGATTGAATGTTTTGGAGACCAGGGTTTGGTTTACCACTCAGCCTTGAAACCTGGCCCCATCTACACTGTTGTATAATGTAGTTTCAAAACAGATTAACTGCATTGAACTGGATTATATGGCAGTGTAGACTCATATAATCGAGTTCAGTGCAGTTCAAACTGCATTATATGAGTCTACACTATCCATTATAATGGAGTTCAAAATGCATTATATGGCAGTGTACATGGGGCCCCATTGAGTGATCTTGGGCAAGTCATATTCTCTCAGCCCCAGAAGGCAATGCCAAACTCTCCTGGACAAAACCTTGCCAAGAAAATCCTGTGATAGGGTTGCCATAGGTCAAAAATGACTTGAAGGCACACAACAAAACTCTTAATGTCAACACTACTAATTTAATAGGACCACAGTCCTGTGTATACTTCCTTGGGAAGAAGCTTCATTTAGAATGTCAGAAGTTGCCTTTGAGTAAACATGTTCAGGGTTGGTCTATACATGTAAATGCATGGAGCACAAAAAGGAGCTGGTATTTATTAAGTTTCCTTTTCATTGCCGGAGGGAACCTGTGGCCCACCAGAAATGGTTGGTCTGTAGCTCCCATCAGTTCTAGTCAGCACAGCCAATGGAGAAGGATGTCAAGAGCTGCAGTCACAACAACCGCTGGAGGGCCACTTGTTTCACATTTTTATTTTACAGGCATGACCAACTATAGCATGATAGTTAAAAAGAAACAAATCAAATGCCTATAACTTAGAACACAGAACCACACACACACACGTGTATGTATGTATGTGTAAGATTAGAATGGCAAAAAGGCTGCAGTTTCATCACTCCTCAGCTATGGCCACTTGCAGCCAGTTATTGGTTCTCAAGTGGAAAACAGAAATATGTTGTCAGGGATGGTAGTTAGCAGCATAACCTTTTCAGCAGATCTGTGCTGAGGATCTTACATTCTGCTTAAGAGATCTCTAATCATGAATCATAGAAGGTGAATGAAGAGCAGATTCTATAGTGTGCACTGTACCCTTTACAGAAATGCACAAAAGCAACTCAGATATTCTTCAAAACCAGCAAAGACAAACCTTACTATTTTGCAGTGGCTGAAGAAAACCATCTTGAAGACTGAACCAAATCAAGATTTATATCACTAACCTGTAGTCTCATGCTCTTGCTGTAAATCATTACGTGGCAATGAATCACTTCAGGTTCATGTGACAGTGAATCATTTTACAGTATCTACAGCAGCCAGGTGCAAGTTCAGTTTCAGGTGACTTTCGGTATTGAAGAACAACTTTCCTTTATGCAAGATGCAAAAAACATGAAAATGAATCTACTATCTGAATTGTTTTGGCATGCAAGAAAGGCAGTTAGATGACTATTTGTAGTTGCAGTAGTCCCTCCACATATTTATGGTTGTGACCTTTGCAGATTTGATTGTTTATGGATTTGATTAAAAATGTTTCTCTAGAAATCTCTAGCTCCTTCAGTGTGGCTTGAGGGTCAACTTTTCCCAGTCATGCTGGAATATCTAGGGATTTTTAGAGAGAACATCTCTGTGAATTTTTAGATCCTCCAATGTGATTCTATGATCAGCTTTCAGCAGAAGCTGACTACAAAGTTGTGTTGGAAGACCTAGAAATTCATAGGAAGGTGTCCTCGCAAGTATATATATTTAAAAAGGTAATTTGTGTATTTGCAGTTTATCGCTTTCACTGGAATCTTGTGCCCATTCCAGCGAATGTGGAGGGCTGACTGCACTTGAACTGCCTTAAATACTGTATAGCTAAGGACCTCTTTCCACGGCCCTTTCTGTGGTTGAGTTTATTGTTTGGAAAGAGCAATGGATGCTGTTTTGAGAAATTGATATGGTTCTTTACAAAAAGGTTTTATCTTATCATATTTAAACTATTCCAACAGAGAGAGATAGAATGATCAAAATACTACAATTACATTTCATCTTGAATTTTGTCCAGGCATTTTGAATCTATACCTGTATGTACAAGAAATAAATATCCAGTGCAAGAATTCATCAGTGTAATCTGGTTCCACTATCATTCACCTATCATACACCTCTATACATGAACATGAATCAAATCCAGGTGAAGTAAAATAATGAAGTAATTGCTCTGTATCTCTTTTATGACAGACTTCCTGACCTACCAGAAAACTCAGTGCAGTAAGTATGGATCATTTCATCTTAAAATAAGAGCCTGAATTTCAGAGTGCAATTTGCCAGAATCTCTAAATACCTGTTTATGTACACAATTCACTGGATGATCATATGCATTTTTTCCATTCTTATCATTTCTGAGTATTTTAAGATATGGAAAAATCCACATGTATGTATAAAGAAATATATTTTTTTAAATGGCATTTCTTCATCTACATTCCAATCAGAATTAATTGAATACTAGGACTGTACACTCACTGCTAGGAACCCCGATGGCCAAGTGTGTTAAAGCACTAAGCTGCTGAACTTGCAAACTGAAAGGTCCCAGGTTCAAATCCGGGGAACGGAGTGAGCGCCCGCTGTGAGCTCCAGCTTCTGCCAACCTAGCAGTTCGAAAACATGCCAATGTGAGATCAATAGGTACCGCTCCGGCGGGAAGGTAACGGCCCTCCATACAGTCATGCTGGCCACATGACCTTAGAGGTGTCTACGGACAACACCGGCTCTTCGGCTTAGAAACTGAGATGAGCACCAACCCGCAGAGTCAGACATGACTGGACTTAACATCAGGGGAAACCTTTACCTTTACCTTTTACACTCACTGCTGGGCCCTCTCGCAAATATGTATAAAATACATTGTGTTCTTCAGATATACGAATGATGAAAAGTATCAGTCATCAGGATCTGGTCTTGTGGAAAACCGCTACCGGCCTTTCCATCCCTACATCCATTGCAATACAGATATGAAAGGTAAAGCATAAGTCATTTCTATTAGGTTTCTATTTTTCAGTCTTAGTGTTTTCCATTCTTTTTTGACAGCTAAAGATTAATAAAACTTGTGCAAACTGGGTATCTAAATACAAAGGTTTTGGAAAACGTGATCTGTGTCCCACATGTGGGCAAAAGGAAGTTTTTTTACAACCCTCTTCTCTTCCTCAAGACTCCCAAAAGTCCACAAACTCCACCGTTGTTTTTTTTAAAAAAAACAATACACACAAAGTCAAGCTGCCAGTCTCAGAGAAGTAGTTTATTGTTCACATTCCTAACTCCCACACCCCCAATACATCAAAAATAGACTTATCAGAAACCAAATGTCATGACCTAAATTCATTTCTGCTAATTCCAGCCAGCGAGATCCACAAAGGTGTGTGTTTGTGTGAAGACCGGCCTCTATTGCTCACCTCATCCATTGGTCATATCTCAGTCATAAAAGGCAGCACAATACCAAATGCAGGTGACTAAGAAAACTGTACATTACTAGGGGTTTAAAGTGAAGAAGTACATGAGTGCTGCGTTACATATTTTCACATCTTATTATAATCCACAGATAAAAAATATGCACCCTCCAAAAATTCTGTTCCAGTGTTGACAATATCCTTACATTAACATTAGTACAATGAAGAAAAAAATATTCCTAGATTAAGGTAGAAAACAACTGAAGGGAAGGCATAAAAGTTAATATGAAATAACCCTATGGCATAATATAGTAATATATATAATTTAAAACTCTAAAATAGCTAATTGTTTAAAATCCTATTACAAAAGAATCCTGCACCATTTCAACATGAAATCTTTAATAGTAATCTAATAGTATTATTTATTGTGTCAGAAGCAAATTGAGGATACAGCTATAATGTATTTAAAAACACCAAGTTAAAAACTTGGCATATATTAGATTTCCTTTGACCAGAAGCTGGCCACTTGGAGTGTCTTGGGTGTCACTGTAAGAAGGTTCTTCATTGTGCATGTGGCAGGGCTCAGACTCCATTGTAGTAAGTGGTCTGTGTTTTTTCTTCTTCTCCACACTCGCATGTTGTGGACTCCACTTTGTACCCCATTTCCTAAGATTGGCTCCCCATCTTGTGGTGCCAGAGCACGTCTGTTCAGCGCCTTCCAAGTCGCCTAGTCTTCTGTGTGCCCGGAGGAGGGTTTCTCATCTGGTATCAGCCATGGATTGAGGTTCCGGGTTTTCGCCTGCCACTTTTGGACTCTCGCTTGTTGAAGTGTTCCTACTAGTATCTCTGTGGATCTTAGGAATAGTATAACTGTTTGATATGCTTGGGTCCTACAGAACCTTAAATAGAAACTAAAAAATTCTGTTTCAATATTTGTTGGGAAAACATATTCCAAAAAGGAATTTTTTGATAATATAATTGCCGGGGGGGTGTATTTAAATGTCTCTGAGATCTACTTATAACAGTAGAGAATGAGACTTTAAGTTGATAACATTAAATGTTTTGGGAAAGCTTTTCTGATTATCATATTGAAGACCTATCAATAAACAAGGAAATTGATTATAGAAATTGGTAGGGAATGTTATAAAGACAAAGCCTCAGACTAATAATGCAATCGAACCCCATGGTATAATGACCATTAGATGTTAATGATATTAACTAGCCAGACAAGTTGAATTAAAGAGCTACTTTCTGTAACTAATAAGAATACTGAAGACAGTGTGATCTTTGCCTTACAATGCAGGCTTGCAATATTCTATAGGGAAAAAAATTGATTGAAGAATTTCCTGTCCTTGTAATATTTTCAGTTCTGACTAAATTTTATCCTCAACCGACCCTAAGAGGTACAGAAGTCACAGAGATTCTATTTTTGCTTTGCAAAAGTACCATTGGAGGACACGTTCTATTCCAAGCAAAGCTTATCAGGTTAATTATTACAGCCTCAAGAGCACTCTGTCTTGAAGAATTTCTTGGTAAAGGTATCCAAGTGTCCTACTTTATAGGGAATAATTTCTATATTCTAAGGTGCAAGGCATGTTATCCCCCAAGAGGTCTCTGCTCCCATAAAATAAGTAAATAAATAGAGACCCCAAACATCTCTAGGAGGGGGGGCATTTTCAACATGTTTTGGCTTTCAAAACTCATAAAATGTGGGTAGAAGTGCACCCCATGCCCCTAGAGTACATCATCATCATCATCATTTAATTACTTATTAATCGCCCTCCATCCACGATGCTCTAGGCGATTTACAAGGTAAAAAGGATAAAAATACATACATACATACAAATATTAATAAAATTAACATAGATTAAAAGCTCTAGTAAAGAGCCAGGTCTTGAGTGCTAGGGTGAAAGGCCCTAACTCACGCATGGCTCTCATATAGGGCGGCAAGGCATTCCATAAGGCAGGGGCAGAAATAGAAAAAGCTCTGCGTCTGGTCCTTTCCAAGTGCAATTCTCTAGGACCCGGTACATAGAGTAAGTCTCGTTGGGATGGTCGTTGCGACCTCCGATGATGGGAGAAGGAGAGACGGTCCCTAAGGTACGATGGGCCCTGGCCGTAAAGAGTTTTAAAGGTCAGAACTAGCATCTTATATAGACCACGGTAATCAGTTGGAAGCCAATGCAGATGCTGCAGCACTGGTGTGATGTGGCATTTCATGGGTGTTCTTGTGAGTAGCCTGGCTGCCGCATTCTGAACAATACGGAGCTTTCGGGTCGTGGACATCGGAAGGCCAACATACATGGTGTTGCAATAGTCCAGCCTAGACGTGACCGTGGCATGGATGACTGTTGCCAGAGCCTCATCAGATAGATAGGGTGCCAGTTGCCTTGCTTGTCGTAGGTGGAAAAAGGCCTGTTTGCTGGCAGCAGTGACTTGAGCTTCCATTGTCAGCTGAGAATCTAAAACGACACCCAGGCTCTTTAACGGTAGGCGAAGGAGATAAGGCAGTACCATCGAAGGTGGGTAGCAAGTGGGTCAGACCAGTCGAGCGGCCATGCCAGAGAATCTCTGTCTTCGCCGGGTTCACCTTCAGTCTACTAGCACGTAGCCAGTTCGACAGAGCCTCCAGACATAAGGTGAAATTGTCTGGTATTGACGTTGCTCCAGGCTCCAAGCGCAGAAGGAGTTGGGTGTCGTCCGCATATTGATAGCAGTCTAGGCTGAAACTCCGAACCAAACTAGCAAGGGGTCTAACGTAGATGTTGAAGAGAAGAGGGGAGAGAATTGCACCTTGGGGTACCCCACATAGGAGGGGAGATCTGTCAGAGACTTGATCCGTATACTCCACGCATTGGCTCCGGTTTCGCAGAAATGAGTTGAACCAATTGAGGGCCTGACCGCGAACTCCGGACATGGCGAGACGGTGAATCATTAGATCGTAGTCAACGGTGTCAAACGCTGCGGTAAGGTTGAGAAGTACCAGTAGCGCTGATCCGCCGCTATCAGACTGGCGACGAAGTTCATCTGTAATGGCAACCAGGACTGTCTCCGTCCCATGGCCAGGGCGGAAGCCTGACTGGAAAGGGTCCAGGCCGGCTGTATCATCCAGAAATTGTTGCAATTGTCCCAGTACAGCCCGCTCTATCATCTTACCCAAGAATGGGAGGTTGGAGACAGGACAATAGTTGGCAAGGGTCATGGGATCCAAGCTAGGCTTCTTTAGCAAGGAGCGAACCCTTGCCTCTTTTAGGTTGTCCGGGAAGACCCCCTGTTCAAGAGAGCCATTGATTATATTACTCAACGGATCGAGTAGACCTTCCAGGCAGCTCTTCACTAGCCAGGAGGGACACAGATCAAGGGAACAGGTGGTTGGTTTTGCAACAGCCAGGATTCTAGCGACATCTTCCCTGTCAAGCGGAGTAAATCGGTCAAAGATAAGCCCACTAAGCGGCCACAAAGTCTCAAGCTCACTCAAGGTATCAACTGTAGGGGGCAGTTCCTGCCGAAGCACGGTGATTTTATCAGTGAAAAACTTTTGGAATGCTTCTGCTGTAAGAGCCGTGGTTGCTGGGTTTTGGACTAAGGGAGCCGGACTGGTCAAAGCACGAACGATTTTGAATACTTGGGCTATAAAATATATTTTTGACTTCAAGGTGACCTTGGGGGGCATATGCAAACTTCTCAAGAAATAAATTATTTTCCTTGAAGTACTGCTTAAGCTAGAACAGTATTCTCACTTAGGAGGGTTGACTTTCATAGCATAAGTAAGTATTTTTCATTTATCTCTTCCAGGTCATCCCCACAGAAATGAAGGTGCCGGTGAACCTTGCAATATTGCCAGAAACACTATAGGATGGCAAGAACAGCATGACTCCTCTGATGTAGGTAACATATATTAAATTTGGAATAACAGCATTAGTTGCATTATCAACACTTATAAATGCAATGTATGTTTTGCCTTACATTGGGGTGGGAAGCATACTGCAATTCTCAACATTCCTCATTATTGGATATGCTGTCAAGAATTACTAGGAGCTCCTATGTTTATCTCATCCCAAGCCCCATAACAAATATAGCAGTTTGGGTTCCCTACTTCTTTTCTAGTTTGCATTCCTCACCTTATGCATTTTCATTGGTCTAGTTCATTTTCATGAGCTTGCTCAGGTTTTTAACTATCCGTGTTAATTTTGATGTGATTTTATTATGTTTTATTTGGATCTGCCATCCCGAGTCCCTTTGGGGAGATGGAGGCGGGGTATAAAAATAAAGTTGTTGTTATTGTTGTTGTTGTTGTTATTATTATTATTATTGGATGCAGATTATTTGAAATACTATATCTCCCCATGCAAGCTAAACAAGTTTAATATCTTTAGAGAATGGTTTTCACTCAGTCCTATCCAAGATATAATTGGTGAGGACACAAGAGAAAGCCTTCTCAGTGGCAGCTCCCAGTGTGGAACTCCTTCCCACCAGATCTCTGGATAACCCCCTCCCTGTTTCTTTCTGCCAGCACGCTAACACTTTTTTATTTGGGGAGGCCAATTAATCACGTCACAGAAAGGTACTCAAAGTGCTTGGTGTGTTTTAATTATATTTAAAATGCATTTTAACCTGTTTTAACTACATGCTTTCAATTAAATTGAGATATAATTGGTTTTTTAAAAAAACTTTATAATGGTGTATTTAAAATACACTTACTTTAAGTTATGTAAATTGTCCTATGTTCCCTTAGCAAGAGAAAAGCAGGGTATAAATTGAATAAATAAAAACAATTTATACAATTTTATGTTTGCAATTATTAATACAAGATTTCTCAGTTTGCAGAAGAAAATGATGAGTTTTATGATCCACGTGACTCACGTACTCAGGCTCCTAAACCAGCTGTCAAGCCGCCAGAGCTTGATATCTCATACAGAGCTGCCAATTTGCTGGAGAGTGTCAAAAAGGCACTTTGGATGTCAACTTACAAACGTGACTACACAGGTATAGATTTTTAACAATCTAAAGTGTTAAAGCCAACATAAGCAAATACCGTTTTTTCAGATAATTGGGGTCAGACAATGTCCCCATTTAAAAAACATATTGCTACAGTTTTTCAAAAAAAGAACCAGCAAACAGAAAAAATGTATTTGTAAATGTTTTCAAAAAAATTTTTTAGAAGATTTCATTTCAGCATCAATTAATATCCAATCTTTTTACTGAAGGCACAGGTTCCATGAACCCCCTGATGCTCGAAGATTATGATGCCAAGATTATAGGAAGAGCAACTGGAGAACTGGGAAAATATGTGGATCTTGTAAGTATGGTGAACACTACCACTTGATGACAGAGTTTTGAAACCTACTTTCTAAAATATCCCAGTCATTCTGCTACAGGATTCTAGGAGTAATAATCTAGAAAGTAATTTTCCCTAGCTCAGCCTTGAACTCAGTCCTACATGCTAACCATCTTTACAAAAGCAAATTTTATTAATTTGAGCTAATGAAAATCCTCAAAAGAGTGCAACAGAGGGTCCTCAGTATCTACAGCAGCTGTTCATCTACAAATCTAAGTTCATCATGGGTTAGTAGTGCAACACTAAATTAAAAGTTGCATTAAAAGAAATATAGGGTCTATATCATAGGAAGTAATAGTTCTACGTTACGCATACTTGAAGTGGGCCTCCAGTTTTGGCCATCACATTTTCAGAATAACATTGATGAACTGGAATGTGTTCATAGTAGAGGAACTGGGTAGAATAGCTACTAAGTCTAAAAAAGAATAGGTAATAAACCGGATATGTTTAGCCTGAAGGTGACACAATAGCAATTTTCAGATATGCGATGGCTATCTGAAAATAGCTATAGGCTATAGAATATGGAACAAGCATTTTCAAGAGAAAGGACAAATACCAGTGGACGGAGATTGCAGGGAAGCATTACCAGATGCTTCTTAATAGTACAAGCTGTCTGGCTCTAGAACAGGTGGCTTTAGAAAATGGTGGGTTTGGATTTGCTAGAGGAATGTAAGTGTAGGCTAGACTGCCATATGTCAAGGATACTGTTGTGACATCCTGCACTTCAAACCTTGCACTGAGTAGAAAGTTGCATTAAATTACTTATCCCATCCCTTCCAGCTATGAGCTTGTATTTTCATATGAATAGAATACAAATCTATGTCTAAAATCTATATCCCAGATCTATGTCTAAAATCTATATCCAACCCTCCTTTGGAATATAAGAGCATATGTATTTGCATAGGACTTAAAACAACACTCTAGGCAGCTAACAGTTAAGGCACACAAGCACTGTTCAGATAACTGCATTCAATGCCATTTTTCTGCCAAAACAAAATGTTAAAAAAACAAATATAGTCTGAAAAAAATAGTTAGAGCATTCTTTTTTCATGTGACTTGAGAAACTACAAGTTGCTTCTGGTGTGAGAGAATGGGCCATCTGCAAGGATGTTGCTCAGGGGACACCCGGATATTTTACCATCCAATTGGTAATTAATTAGGTTCACAACCAGCAAGATGGGGAAATTAATAGCTTCAACTGAATTGTTTTGATCAGGACCGTTGTGGTTTGAATGTAACCCCATCTCAGTCACCCAGCTCTGATCCTATCAGCTACCCATTGGCTGCTACACACAATACCTTTTCTTTGTAATGGCCATTTATGTTCTAAGTGAATGTAATATATTTTCTAGTTTTACCCAAACAATTGTACTGGACTTAAATCAATGTAAATGTAAAGGCTCATCAAGTCACTCCTTTTTCTTCCTAGAGAGAATCATTTCCATCAGCTACTTCCCAAGTGAGACCCTTAGAAGGGCGCATTGCCCGAGCACTGCAAGGTAAACAAAGCCACATCTCAAATTCTCAACAGAATGATTCCTCAGATGTTCATAGGCCTTCCCTTCAATATGCTGATGACTCACCCAGATATTTGGAGGAGACGTGGAACAACAGCAGAACATCACCAGGTGCATCTCAACAGGATCCAAATGTGGCCAAAACACTGAAACTGATTGAGTACTTGCTTCAGCCTCCAATTCAGCCTCCAAGAGAGTATCCAAGAGAAAATGGTCAAATTAGGAAATTCCCACAGAACAAGTATCAGAAGATCACGGACACATGGAAAACAGATAAGTTGTACCAAAGGCAAATTGACATTCCACCTGAACCAGAGTCAACTCAGAAGCCTGAGGAGCCCATTTACTATGAAGATTTGCCACCCTCCCGTTTGAGCAGATATATCATATGGCACCACCCTGTCAGCCTCAGTAAACCGGGTACAAAAAATCAATTTGTTGGGAAACAGACAAACAAGCCAACTCCTGGACATGTTCCTGATCTCAGAGACATTCAACCGAGCCCCTCATTCCCAAAATGGATTCCTAATTGTGGGGTGGCCCGTCCCCAGACAAAGTTACTGGATATTCAAAATTCTTTTTCAAAAGGAGGTGCCATCAAGATTTTGAAAGATCTCACTCAAGGAGGAGTAAGGGACCTCCGGGATCACGACAAGGAAGGCAGAAGGCATAAATTCCAGGGCATTCATGCCAGTTTCCTTCACTGACCCACTTCCTTAATCTTTCAGATAAAAGAAGATAAGGAGTGATAAAACCTACACTGGCATTTCCATCAATTAAAGCTGGATTGTGTTCTTTCCCATCTTCCTTTACACTTAACTCTCTTAGTGTTACAGTTCATACATAAATCATTGATTTAATATCCTCAAAACCAAAAGCAGACAAAAAATGGTCCAGGATCTATTGGTAGACTTGTGGGAGACTTTCCACAGATCTCTAGATTTCTTTTCCTAAAATTTTAAACAGGAGTGAAGATCCATGAAGATTGAGGCTTTCAGAATCCTGAAACATATCCAAATTCATTATATTTTCCCAATTAAATGCTACCCACTAGGGGGCATAGGAAGCATTTTAAACATATTTTATCCTCCATCCTTTCATAACAGATTCAACCAAAGCCTTTTCTGGGACCAGGACATCAACCAGCCCAGGAAAGTTCCCCAGGCACTGTTAGTGCCAGCACACGACACACATACCCACAAACTTGATCATAATACATTAAAAGCAAAGTTGTTGTGGGACATGAAAGTGAGACTTAAGGGGTTTTAGTTGATTTTTAGTTGAATTCAAACTCTGATCCTAGGGTTGTAGCTGCTTAGCCATACCACACTGACTCTTTTAAAGATTGTGAAAGAGTCTGAGTGATATATAATAGAGTGGCAGTCTGCCAAAGTGCATCGAGATCTTGTGCCTTTATGAGTTCCATAACAGGGAGGGCCGAGCAACCCTCAGGAGCAAAAGCAGTCCAACAACTTTGTTCCAAGTTACACAACAAAAAGATGTGTGGCCGGAAATACATTTTACAATAAGAACATAGATAATATTTAGTCTGTACTATACTGTCGTCGTCCCCCCCCCCAGATATTTTTATTGATCTTTTACTAGGAGAGTGGGGACATAGCAGTAAATTCTAAACTACCTAACATATTCTTCAATTTAGTTTGGCTTTATTTCCTTCTTTTAAAAAAATCATGAAATTAATTCTTCCCTTTAATCCTTATTTTAATAAGGGGCATATTGCCCCACAGTACTAATCTCAATAAATATTTATTCAGAGTATGTCAGGTCTTGTTCCCCTGAGATGACATACAGAAGCATTCCCCAGTTCAGCTGTACTTCAGGAACTTCACCAAAATTAACAGGCAACATGTGCTAAGTAGCAAATCAAACTACAAATCCCAAGATTCTTTAGTTAAAGCAATATCATACTACTATAATTGCATAGTACAAGGTCACTTGAAAAGTGAAAACTACAATAGATTGGAAATTCATTTGTTAATCCAAAAAACAACAGACCCACCAAATCAACTGGAACTTGATACACCATTCCTTATTTACACTCAATTAATTCACAATCCCGAGTCTGCAAAACCTTAGCTGTTAACAGGAATACTTCAGATCTCTTCATAAGAAACTGATGATGGCAATAAATACTTGCATCTTGTATTTGGATGAGAGATCACTACAGCAGAGGTTTTCAAACTGCTCCGCTGAGCCCTTGAGGCTCCAAAAGTATTATTATTATTATTATTATTATTATTATTATTATTATTATTATTACAAAGGCTGGATGGCCATCTGTTGAGGGTGCTTTGATTGTGCTTGTACTGCATGATAGAAAGACTTTGGACTGGATGGTCCCTGGGGTCTTCCACTGAAATACTGTTAAGTTTATGTTCGTTAAACATAGTACTTTTCACTGTTTATTACATTCCTTTTCACCTTATGACAAGGATATCTATCATTCAGAGGAAGGAACTAGCAAATTCACTTCTGAGTATTCCTTGCCTAAGAAAAAACTAAGAAATTAATGGGGCCCCGTTAAATCAACAGACAACTTATTATGTACACAAAGAATATTTACTGAGCAGCATTTTTTGTAGCCCTCGTGCTCTAATTCTAACAAACAAATATTTAATACCATCCTGAACCCATTCAGCATTTTTACACATAGTTCCAAGCTTCCTATACTATACAGGTAATTCCTGAGTTGCAAACATCCGACTTACAAATTATTCACAGTTAACAACGGCTGACACAACAAGAAGTGAGAAAAATCTACCGCAAGCAGGAAAATTCACTCTCAAAAGAGTTATCATGTCGGAAAGGTGTCTTCACTGGAGCTTTATCACCAATCCTTATATCCATAAAAAGCCAAATTTTGCAAAATTGAATTATCACTGGGACAGAAAGTGAGATGAAAAAAAAATACATATATAAGCTTTGGATAGCATAGAGAAGGTTTAACACCCCTGTAATGTGTTGTTTTGCTGTCTGTATCTAAACTCAGTGGTATGGGCATCAAAATAGATGTGTGGGAATAGGATGTTAAAGTAGTTCTTCTTACACTTGTTATTGTTAACTGCCTTCAAGTTGACCTCGACTCATAGCAAATATATGAATGAGAGACCTCCAAGCCTCCCTATCCTTAGCAGCTCAAGTCTCTAGGCTGTTGCTTACCTAATCAAGCAGTCTTCCTCTTTTCCTATAGTCCACTTTACCAGGCATTATTGTGTTTTCTAGTAAGTCGTGTCTTCTTATGATAAAATTAAGTCATCTTGGCTTCTAGAGATAATTCACTCTTGATTTGTTCTAAAACCCATTTGTTTGTCTTTTTGGCAATCCACAATACCCTTCTCTAGAATCACATTTCAAATGAGTTTAATATCTTCCTATCAGCTTTTATAGAGTTTAAATAAACAAGCACAGTAGAATCTCAAGCCCCTTCTACACTGCCATATAATCCAGATTATCAAAGCAGATAATCTACATTATCTTCTTTGAACTGGATTATTGGAGTATACACTGGCAGTTCAAAGCAGATAATCTGGATTTTATCTGGCTGTGTGGAAGGGGCCTCAGTTAACCAAAGCTCCTGAGCAACCAGCAAAAATGAAATCAAAAAAAATACATACAGTAGAGTCTCGCTTATCCAACATTCTGGATTATCCAACACATTTTTGTAGTCAATATTTTCAATACATCGTGATATTTTGGTGCTAAATTCGTAAATACAGTAATTACTACGTAGCATTACTGCGTATTGAACTACTTTTTCCTGTCTAATTTGTTGTATAACATGATGTTTTGGTGCTTAATTTGTAAAATCATAACTTAATTTGATGTTTAATAGGCTTTTCCTTAATTCCTCCTTATTATCCAACATATTCGCTTATCCAACATTCTGCCAGCCCATTTATGTTGGATAAGTGAGACTCTACTGTACTTCAAATATAGGGATATAAATAAAGCTTATTATGTTGTTAAAGGCTTTCATGGCCGGAATCACTGGATTGCTGTGAGTTTCTTAGGCTGTATGGCCATGTTCCAGAAGCATTCTATTCTGACATTTCACCTACATCTATGGCAGGAATCCTCAGAGATTCTGAGGTTTGCTGGAAACTAGGCAAGTGGGGTTCATATATCAGTGGAATGCTCAGGGTGGGAGAATGAACTCTTGTCTGCTTGAGGCAAGTATGAATGTTGCAACTGACTACCTTGATTAACATTGAATGGTCTTTCAGCTTCACAACTTGGCTGCTTCCTGCCTTGCGAATTCTTTGTTGGGAGGTGTTAAATTGGCCCTGATCGTTTCATGCCTGGATTTCCCCTATTTTCAAGTGTTGTTCTTTATTTACTGTCCTAATTTTAGAGTTTTGTTTTAATACTGGTAGCTAGATTTTGTTCATTTTCATGGTCTCCTCCTTTCTGTTGAAACTGTACGTGTGCTTGTGGATTTCAGCGGCTTCTCTATGTAGTCTGATATGGTGGTCCAGCATTTCTGTGTTCTCAAATAATATGCTGTGTCCAGATTGGTTCCCCAAGTGCTCTACTATGGCTGACTTCTCTAGTTGAGTTAGTCTGCAGTGCCTTTCATGTTCCTTGATTCATGTTTGCGCAATGCTGCATTTGGCAGTCCCTCTGTAGACTTGTCCACAGCTGCATGGTATATGGTAGACTCCTACAGAGGTGAGAGGATCCCTCTTGTCCTTCGCTGTTGGATTTTCTTAGTGGGTCTGTAAATAGTTTGTAGGTTGTGTTTCTTCATCAGCTTCCCTATTCCCATTGGTTCCCTTGATGTATGGTAAGAACACTTTTCCCCTGTGTGGATCTTTGTCTTTACTCTCTTGATTTGTTTTATTATTATTATATTAAATCTTATTATTACTTTAATATATATATATATATATATATATATATATATATATATATATATATATAATACAGTAAAATTGTGTTCCACTGAGTTCATCTTTGATTCAATTTGCTTTTAATTGCTGTATTCCAATATTAAGTCAATACAGAATTTATGGTAGGGTATAGTATGTGGGAGCCCCCAATGGCGCAGCGGGTTAAACTACTGAGCTGCTGAACTTGCTGGTTGAAAGATTGACAGTTCGAATCCGGGGAGCAGGGTGAGCTCTCGCTATTAGCCCCAGCTTCTGCCAACCTAGCAATTCGAAAACATGCCAATGTGAGTAGATCACTAGGTACCGCTCCGGTGGGAAGATAAGGGTGCTCCATGCAGTCATGCCAGCCACATGACCAAGGAGGCATCTATGGACAATGCCAGCTCTTTGACTTAGAAATGGAAATGAGCACCAACCCCAGAGTCAGACAAGACTAGGCTTAACATCAGGGGAAAATCTTTACCTATAGTATGTGATATTGTATTAATTAGGCCTATTTTAATAGTAACACTCAAGCAACTGGAAACTGCATTTATCCAGCACCTCCCAATCCCCATGGGTGCTGGTTAACTGAGAATCTATTGTACTTATTGTAAATAAATTGTTCTGACTTGTGAAAACGACCAGAGTGCACTTTTTTCCCAAAATTGTGCTAAAATAAGTAAGCCTGAACAAGGATTCCCACAGGCAGGAAGCAGCCAAGCTTTGAAGCTGCAAGGCTATTCAATGCTAATCAATTGCAACATTCACACTTGCCTCAGACAGGAGTTCTTTCTCCCAGCCTGGACATTCCATTTATATAAACCCCACTTGCCTAGCTTCCAACAAACCTCACAACCTCTGAGGATGCCTGCCATAGATGTGGGCGAAACGTCAGGAGAGAATGCTTCTGGAACATGGCCATGCAGCCCGGAAAACTCACAGCAATACAGTAAGGCTGAAGTTTAATAATTAACTCTGAACACATAAGAAGGACGTGGAGGCGCCACGGTGCCTCTTCTGTGGGAAGAGGAAGGAAAATCAGACACTGGGTGTGGGTGGAATCCCCAACTACATCACTTTCTGAAGAACAGAGTCATGTGACCTTTTTACCTCCAAAAGGACAGCGCCCCCTCGTTTACTCGTGACCTTGCTACTTGACGCATGCGCAGACTCCTACGTCTGTCGTCATTGCTCCTACGTCAGACGTCATTGCGCAAGGTCCCCACCGGTTGCCTGAAGTCCCCTCTAGTCTCAACTGAAAGTGCTGGTTTACGTAGTGATGACGGACGCCGCGCTGGTCCAATCGGGACATCTTACACCGACAGTCGATTGGTCCGTGGAGAAACGAGGGCCAGGACGAGCGTTGGGTTGCAGAGACACCGGGTTCCTAGCGCTGAGTACACGGTGTCCTTGGGCTTGAGCGTCGGGAGTTTGGACACGAGCGGGGCGACCTGGGACTTCTTCCTCTGCTTGGCGTGGTAATGCAGCGGGACGGTGGGGAAGGGTCGGTTTGGGGATGGATGTGTATCCATCCCTCGTGGTTTCTAAGGCGGCATGTCCTCCTCCCCTCGTTCTCCATCCCCTTGGAATCTGAGGCGCCAAAAGGCAGGCATTGAGGCCAGAAGGCCTTAGGGTAGGCCTGCTCTTGACCTGAGGGGGCTGTTTTGGCGGGAGACGCCGGGCAAAGCGGGCAGAGATCGCGAAGGTCAGGAAGTCACCCAGTGGAGGAGAAGCTAGGCCACGTGGCTGCTCTCTGGCATCCCCTTCCACACAGTTATGTAAATTCCACATTGAAGTGGAATATATGACAGTGTGGCTTCAGAGAACCCAGTTCACAGCAGGCATTGTGGAATTTTTTTGCCTTGATATTCTGGGTTATATAACCCAGAATATCAAGGCAAAAAATCCCACAATATTTGCTTGAACTGAGTTCAAATAACTGGGTGCATATAACCCAGTTCAAAGCATATAATGTGGGATTTTAAACAGCTGTGTGGAAGGTAGACTTTCAGTTAACTGGGGATTGGTAAATCCCAGATAAATGTAGTTTCTAATTGCTTGAGAGTTATTGTTAAAGACAGGCCTAATTACTATACCCTAATATAACTGCATTGGCTTGATATTAATCTTGAAATACAATCATTAAAAGCAAATTAAGACAAAGTTACAATGTAACAGAGTTTTGGTGTTTTACTAATTTATAATAACAGCTTTTTAAAATGAATTATTATTTTTTGAATGTAGTATTCTGGTTGCTTGAGTTCCAATTAACAAAGGGCCTTGTGTTGTTGAAGGCTTTAATGGCCAGGATCACAGGGTTGTTGCGTGTTTTCCGGGCTGTGTGGCCATGTTCCAGAAGCATTTTCTCCTGACGTTTCACCCACATCTATCGCAGGCATCCTCAGAGTTTGTGATGTATATATACACCTCAGGAGATAATGCTTCTGGAACATGGCCATACAGCCCGGAAAACACGCAACAACCCACCAAAGGGCCTCCTTCCACATAGCCACATAGCCACATAACCCAGAATTTCAAGGCAGAAAATCTCACAGTATCTGCTTTGAACTGATATATCAGAATCCACATTGCCATATATTCCAGTTCAAAGCAGATCATGTGGGATTTTATTCAGCTGTGTGGAAGGAGCATAGGGGTCCTTCCACATAGACATATATCCCAGAATATCAAGGCAGAAAATCCCACATTATCTGAGTGTGGACTCAGATAATCCAGTTCAAAGCAGATCTTGTGAGATTTTCTGACTTGATATTCTGGGATATAGGGCTGTGTGGAAGAGCCCTGAGGCTCCTTCCACATTGCTCCTATATCCCAGGATCTGATCCCAGATTATCTAGCAGTGGATACTCATATGATCTTAAAACAGAAAATATGGGATCAGATCCTGGGATAGAAGGGCAGTGTGAAGGACCCCGAGGGCCCTTCCACATAACCCTGTATCCTAGAATATCAAGGCAGAAAATGTGGGGTTTTATTTGGCTCTGTAGAAAGGGCCTGGGAGTCTGATTTTAACTGGGGAGAGGCAAGTAACAAATAAAATGGTTGGTAATTTTTACAAATTTTAATTTAATCTGAAAGGTGCAGCTTTAATTAAAACATTGTTATAATATTTATTCATCAATGTACTGTTGATGTATTTTAGTTCAATCAAATAATCACCATAGTTACTGTTAGCTATTAAAAGGAAGGTTTATACATTTGGGGGGGGGGATATCCTGTATAGTAGGATCTAGTGGCTGGCGCAGGAGCTTAAAGGGAAAGTCTAGGGCACCTTCTACACTACCATATAATCCAGATTATCAAATCAGATAATTCACATTATCTTTTTTGAATTTGATTGTCGGAGTCTACACTGCCATGTAATCCAGTTCAAAGCAGATAATCTGGATTTTATATGGCAGTGTAGAAGTAGGCTAGGTTTCATTTGACCTTTGCGCTGTGCCACATTAGTTTCAAAGGCGGCAAGGTTCCTCCATTGCTTGGCATTGCTGGATGTATTTCTGCTTGTTCCATCCTGTCACTCCCTGTACTGTAGATTGTATTGTCCTTGCCAAAAAGCAAGCTTTTAAAAAGGACACAGAGAGCCCTTCTAGAATATCAAGGCAAAAAATCCCACAATAACTGGGTTATCTGAGTCCACAGTGCCATATATTCCAGTTCAAAACAGATAATGTGGGATTTTGTTCAGCTGTGTGGAAGGGGCCAAAGAGCCTCTTCATATATTTGCCAGCCTTTAACCATTGTCATCAGTTTATCAGTGGGCCTGGGGGGGGGGGGGTGAAAGCTAACCCTATTATGTGGTTTTGGGACGCTCCTTCTGAAGGGTGTAGTCCCAAAGCTAGTTACAAGGGATTAAAAGTCACCTTGAAACTGAAAGCCATTGAAATATGCTTAGGATTGCATTGTAACCGAACTCATTGGGAAGTTAAGGTCATTTTCAATCTTTTTGTTAGCTGTGATCAATTTTAGGGCAGCCTTAAAACAACATCACCTAATCGCTTTTCATTTTTAAAGTTGATCTTTAACTTTTTATTTTTGTACTACATATTATTATTTCAGAGTGGATGAGAGAACTAAAGGGTGCATATATGTTAGCTTTGTGATGTTAATACATTCCTGGTTTCCTAACATAAGCTAACAGCCCCTAAGCGAAATGCATAAGATTGCACCTTTACAGAATTTCCCAGTAGAGTTATAGCCGGCAGCAGTACAAAGTCATTTTCTGCTTCACCTTACCTGACTTCTTTTGGTTTTGACACTAGAGTAGACTCTGAAATGTTATCATACCCAAAAGAATGCAGTTAGTCAGACCTCCACAGGAGGAATTGATATTTTAGAATGTATTACTTTCAGTTTGGTTATATGGACAGACTTGAATGAGTTATATTGAAGGTTATACAGCTTTAGGTCAAATACTGCCTCTGTGTCATTTCCATACCTAAGGGCAGAACATTTTTTCCTGTAATAGCCTCCTTCATAAATACATATATCATTATAAGATTATTTTTGTCTGACAATTAGCATCTACCTATAAGACTGTTTGCTTGCTTGTTTTGCGGAAAGCTTTAAAATTACCTAAAGTTTTACTTTTTCCTCATGCACAATTCATATGAGCACAACTGACCTTGGGCCATTTAAAAATGTGAATCTTCCCCTTCAACAGTGACAATGGGAGACATTGAGAAGGGCAAGAAGATATTTGTTCAGAAGTGTTCACAGTGCCACACAGTTGAGAAGGGTGGCAAACACAAGACTGGCCCCAATCTACATGGTCTGTTTGGCCGGAAGACTGGACAAGCTGATGGTTTCTCTTATACAGAAGCCAACAAAAGCAAAGGTAAGGTCAAAATGTCACGCAAATCAGAGTTCAGACCAGAGTTCTTAAGAACATGGTAGCAGTTGAGAGAAGGAGGCAATGTGGGATAGTGGTTTGAGTTCTAGAAAAAAAACTTGGAGAAATCAGAGCTCAGCCATGGAAAGCCTTTGAGTCACTTTGGGCAAGCCATCTTAGAGGAAGGCAAACAATCTCTGAACATAAAATCACTTGGAAGCAACTTGAGGGCACACAACAACAACAAAGCATAGTAGGGTCGGGGGCTGTTGTCCGTAGTGAAATGTCCCAACAGAATGAATCCAATGGTCAGAGTATTCTGATCAGTGTTCTGTGTCGCCCAAGGCTGGCTTGTATTTCTCAAAATTCTGCCTCTTTTCTAAATTTCATTGGCATCTGTCCATTTTGTGAATACTCTCAAAACTTCCTTCTGCTATTAGCAGCTTTGTTCTTCTGATTCTTTATGATTCAGCCCAGGCCAAATCTTTCAATTGTTCCTAGCCTTTACATATTAATTTGACTGACAAAGTGCTGCTGCCCTTGAAACACTTGTTTGCTGTTTCATACTGTTTACAGATTCTTAAACTTTTGGTGGTTATTTTCAGAAATGGAACATTACATAAACAGATTTTCAGCTTTTAGCAAATACTCATTCCAATGACATTTTAGTTTATATCAGGCATTATTTATTTATATCCTGTCCTGCTGTCAAAGTGGGACATTTCTCTCAGTTGGGTCGATTGAACCTTCTGAGAGCTAAAATACTACCGTTTCCCCTAAAATAAGACATCCACAGAAAATAAGACCTAGTAGAGGTTTTGCTGAATTGCTAAATATAAGGCCTCCCCCGAAAGTAAGACCTAGCAAAGTTTTTGTTTGGAAGCATGCCAAACAGAACACCAGAGCATGCAGGTTTGGTAAATGTACGTACCATAGAGTGTTGTACATGGAAATATTGGTATTAACAAGAAATTCTTGATAGGATTCAGTTTGTCTGGTTATGCTGCTTTGTGATAACAACTACTATACAGCATATAATAAATGTTCATTTTTTGTTCAACAATAAATGTGATTTTTTCTTCATGGAAAAATAAGACATCCCCTGAAAATAAGACCTAGCGCATCTTTGGGAGCAAAAATTAATATAAGACACTGTCTTATTTTCGGGGAAACACGGTAGGAGGACCAAAGCTAAGGGACCAATGGTCTAAATCAGCTAGTCTTTAAAATGGTATTCGAAAATCAATTATAATTACCAGACTCAAATCTTGTTAGGTTAAACTGATATTATATATATATATGCGCGCCATTTATTGCATGTTATTGAACTTGAGTCCATGATATGAAATAATTGAAGAAGAGGAATATAACTATTTATACATATAAAACACATGCAGGATTCTAATAATTCTATTATTTTTTAAGGTATAATCTGGGGTGAAGATACATTGATGGAATACTTGGAAAACCCCAAGAAGTATATTCCAGGAACCAAGATGATCTTTGCTGGTATTAAGAAGAAGGGGGAGAGGGCAGATTTAATAGCATACCTTAAGGACTCCACTTCTAAGTAATGGCTCTCTGCTGCCTTATTTATTTCACCAAACAAAAAGAAGTGACTCTCTGATGAGATTCGTTCTTAAACTTTCTATTTTTACATGCACTATATCTAACACGTCAAAAATCTCGTCAGTCAGAGAACTTTGATCATGAGTGGATGTAAAAATATATGTACTGGTTCATGTTGTAATTTATAGAATTGTGTAAATCAAGATTTATGGAATATGGACAGGATAACATCACTGCTTCCTTGATCATGTAATTAAAAAAACCTTTCAGTGTTTCTTTGTGTTATCTTTTTCAATGGGTTCAAAGCTATTTGAAACAGATGCATGGTGCTTCCATAACCTCATGTTTCATAGTATAGTTTGCCTCATCTTGCCTGCTGTATTTTTCTAATTAACACATTAAACATGGACACAGTCTATAGAAACTTCAAGATGATTGTTTTTTGTTGTATCTAAACCATGGTTCTCCAAAGACTTGAAGTAGATGTCAGGTGCCCAGTACATTCGCCAGTGTCATGGAAATTTTACCATCCATAAGATTAAGCCCTATTATACAGTTTGGGGGCAGGGGATAGAGAAATAACATTTATATTGTTTCCGTTTTCCTTCCAAAAGTTGCTGCAGATTGTTCAGAGGACTTACAAAATAGCATAGAAGATGTATTTAGTATGGCCAAAGGAGGAATTGCCCAATCTCTTCCATTTATTGGAACCCTGTGCTGAAGAGTTCTAGAAATAGAAAATGTCCTCCATTTGTGGAAGAAAATATGGAATGTATCCCAAACACTGCAAAACCTACTGACCACAATATTGAAGAGTATTACCTTGCTGTCTGAAACATTGCATACATTTTTGGAAATTCTCCCGTTTAACTTCTGGCCTACAGTGCTATGTCAGTTTAGCTGAGCGTGTTGAGCAGAAGAACACAAAGATTGGACTTAAAAACTCATACAAATGGTCAAAATGTACAGATTAAGCCATGGAATGCTTTTGCTATGTTTTTTAGGGAACTAAGTAAAACAAAAATCAGCCAGTGCTTCAGTTATTTACGTGGTCATGTACTTATACCAGTGCAAAGCATCACTTGGAGCATTAAAAGCACCAAGACAATAGTATGCCAGTCTGATGCCTTGTACCCACATTGGACTAAAGCTAGTGTCCAGATAATAGTTGCAAAACAATGGAAAAAAAGGGGGGGGGGATCTACAGTTTCAGTAAAGAATGGCAAGAAAGAAAGTGACAAATGGATGAGTATGACAACATATACTTCTAATTATTCTCATGGATTCCTAAAGTATCATATGTAGAAACATACTTTATATCTATCTCTTACTGTGTGAGGAACTTCCTTCAGCAAGAAATGTATAATTCTTCCTAGAAGCCATGAGATGTGTATTTTGGGTGTGTGACAAGATGTGACTAATAAGGTAAGGTAGAAGATAGAAGGAAAAGAAAAATCTCAATTCAAGAAGCACGGACTTGATCTGATAACAGACTAACTTTGTACTCCCATTTGTATGGTTGCCATAAGTTGATAATAAGAATTAAGGTGTGTTTACACTTTACAATTATTATCTTGATGCACTTTTCCTACCATGACCCAATATCGAGAGTTATAGTTTTGTGAAGGCTAGTCATCTTTGCCAAAGAATTATGCCAAACTACAAATCCCAAGATTCCATAGCATTGAACCATGACAGTTAACGTGTCAAATTGCATTAATTCTATGGTGTAGTTGCACTCTGGGTCTGCATAGTTTACTAGGCATTACGTGATTTATGCATTGAAATGTTGATGTAAGCAGTTTCCATGGAAATATAAAATATTCTAAGCACCATATAAAACTGCATAGAAACCCAAGGCTAGTGACACAGTGATGGTGGTTAAATCTACCGTCAGGCAATTGAAGCAGGGGTTTCATAAAAGTGTGAGTTTGCAGGGGAGGTTTTTCCACAGAAGAGATTTTCAAAATACTCTCCAACACAACTGTCTCTTCAGATGCAACACAGAGTGATATTAAAGCCTCAGTTTTAGAACATAAATATAAAACTGTATGATGCAATATAGGATCCAGAAAGATACACATCATGACCCATTCCCTAAATTTTCAAAGGGCTGCATAAGGTGATACAGGTTATTTCAGATCTTCACAGTAATCAATCAGTGTTGGTATGTGAAATCAATAAATCTACTTACCAAAGGTCACTTTCCTTAGGTTCAAAACCTCTAAAGACATATTTGGTTTTACAGTAGAGTCTCACTTATCCAAGCTAAACGAGCTGGCAGAACCTTGGATAAGCGAATATTCTTGGATAATGAGGGATTAAGGAAAAGCCTATTAAACATCAAATTAGGTTATGATTTTACAAATAAGCACCAAAACATCATGTTATGCAACAAATTTGACAGAAAACGTAGTTCAATATGCAGTAATGCTATGTAGTAATTACTGTATTTACAAATTTAGCACCAAAATATCATGACGTATTGAAAACATTGACTACAAAAATGCGTTGGATAATCCAGAACCTTGGATAAGTGAGACTCTATATGAAATAGCAAGAATTCCTGTGTTAATATAGGTAGCGCACTATGAAGCCCTAATATTTGTTCATACCTATGCTGATACATTGGAATTTGTTGATTCTCTTTCTACCTTTTTTATTTTCTTGTTCAAGGACCATGGCCAGTAAAACCTGTACTGTATATCCAGGGAGATGAAATACTGTAGTCTATAACATTTCAGCTCAGATCAGACAAATCTTAGTTGGGCCAGAAGAGGGAGCTAAAGCATGTAAAGCTTCACTGCTACAAAGTATTCGTGATTATATAAAACTTCTAGGATTGAGTCATAACATGCATATCTTCTCTATAAAAAGAGTCAAACATTAACATTTTTCTATAAAGAAAGCACTTCTATACTAGAAAAAGAACAAACTATGTAGATAATATAGCTGCAGTATTTATTCCACATACGGGTTTGTCCAAGACAATGTCGAGGCCATTCAGCCCATGTATAAGCAGAGATATCAGCTAGGTCTAATAGTGCCGTATGTTAAAACTATAGAATTCAGATATATATCTGATAGCTAGGACTGAAGCCAAATCTGGAGGTCGTCCTGCTTTACTTAAAATAATGTGCTATCTTTTGAGGCAAAGCCTGTGCATGCAAGACATTTTTATGAGCTACAATTTTAACACAATGTAAAATATAGCCAAAACAGAAGCACCAAATAGTTAAAACACCAAGAGGAAATTTATTTATTTAATTTATTTAGACCTTTTATATTCCGCCCTTCTCACTCCGAAGAGGACTCAGGATGGAGCACAACATATATACGGCAAGCATTCCATGCCGGGACATAAAATAATTATAAATATACACAAACATTAAACATTAAAATCAGTTATACCTACTTTAAAATCTGCTGTTTAAACCAACTCAGGACACAATGCTGGCTCTGGTCAGCAGAGTAGGTTTCCTATTATTGCCTCATTGCACTGCTCCAAAGGCACCATTTCATAATCAGAGGCTATTGATGGGTTTTGGTCCTCGATAGCAGGTGACGGGTTTGTCGCAAGGAGTTGGAAATGGGTTGTGTATGGATTTGTGCAACCTTCGTGCAATAAAGTCTCAAGTGATTCAACATAAAAACAATAGCCCCTTTTTACAAAAAAAGAATCATGCTATGGAAAATCTGTGTTGTGCTCTTATTGCCCTGTGTTCTCCCCTTTAGGTATTTTCATCCACATCAATTGACAGTCTGCTAGAATTACTGTGTGCCTGTTATCTACCATATGTATCAAGGATCATTTTGTGGAGCCTTGGGTTTTGATCCTTCTTGTGAAATGCTAGACCCTCAGGTCCTCCATTAGATGACATGATAGAATTTCAGCACAGTCAGTTTTATCCCTTAGATTTCTAGCCTCGATGAGCTTTTTATGTGAGTGGCACTATGTCTGCATTAGTTTATTGCGCTCTGCAGCAGGACGGCAAACAAAAGACAGGAAGGAGAAATTCCAGCTATGGATTGGAGCTGCGGATTAAAGAATCACAATAATGTTTGCAGAAAAAATAATCTAGGGTAGTTCTCTAACTGCATATAAACATAAAACATTGCACTAGTCTCTGCTGCTGTCATTTCTTATCTTTTGGGGTTTTTTAAAAAACAACAACAAAAAACTTTAAGCTAGATAGAACAAGAAGAGAAAAGGGGCTGGATTTATACTATGTCTTTGTAAAAAGGGGGGTTCACTATCAGAAACTTTGTTAACTGAGGTATGCCTATAAAAGAACAGTAGCTTTTTAAAATGTGATCTTTTTCAAAATGTGTCTAGTTTATCATCTCAGGAGCACCACAGGTTTAGAAGTGATGCATTTAAAACAATTACTAAACAAATAATAAGTTGCTGTTACTGCTTCCTTGCAGAAATTGGAAGCATTTTCTCCTGACTAACCTCTAAATTGTCCTATTGTTGACTTTTTTTGCCTTTGTGATCACGTTTCCACTTTCACTTCTCTGTAAAGAAATTTGAGGAATATGTGTGAAAATGGGTGGTGGTTTTTGAAATGTATTCTTTCGTTGATGGCAATTTCTAGGTCTTGGTAGCAGGAAACATTTCATAAACCAAGGTCAAAGATAGTTGTGGTGCATTATCACTCTGGTAAATATTTGCAGTCTGAAATGTACTTCAGGTTTCTCAAGAGGTTTATAAATGGCGATACTGCAGATGTTGATGAAATGATATTTCCATCGTGCTTCATTATTAGCCAGATTAGCTGGTGGTGAAGATAAAAGGCACACAGCATTTGGAGGTCCACTGTCCTATTTTAAAGGATAACACTCCTTTCACTACCAAACAGTGGCCTCAAATTTTAATTTTGAAAAATTCCACAGATTCCCAATGTTAGAAGCCCATTCAATAAAAGTTGTCCCCTTTTAGATATACTTGTATTCCTTTGACTCTTTCCCCCTTAAATCTGCAGTCTCATATGTATTTGGGAACACATCATCCTTTGTTTTATACCATCATTGTATACTGTCTACTCAAATGTTGTTGCATATGCCCCTACTCAGAAGTAAATCTTATTTTTGTTCAGTGATACCTGTTGCTCTTTATGCCATTATCTTCTGGCTCATCTCCCTTTTTTGTGATTCTTATTTCCTGGTATATAGGTAGAGGCTGATGTAAAAATATTTTAGGAAATCAATTTAGTAAACCAACTGAGGGATACATCTGTGCATAGATTTGGATTGTCTACTGCAGTGGTTCTCAACCTGTGGGTCCCCAGATGTTTTGTCCTTCAACTCCCAGAAATCCTAACAGCTGGTAAACTGGCTGGGATTTCTGGGAGTTGTGGGCCAAAATACCTGGAGACACACAGGTTGAGGACCACTGGTTTACTGCAATCTGTTCCAGTGTTGTGACATAATTTCCAAATGTTCCTGAGTTTAGCATGTCTTCAGTGAACACATAAGGCAAATTTCATAAAATGTTCATTTCACGTAGCGCTTGCTTGATATTGAGGATCATCTAACACGGAAGGATGACAAAAAGACAAGCTGTCATCTCTCTGAAAACACTGAACAGGCAGAGAGAACAGAAGACAACTTTTGATTCCAGCACAACCAGAAGCACCTCAGAAATGTGAAGCGCGACAACTGTTCAGTTTTATTTGACAACTAAATACCATTATTTGAATAACATACAAAATTGTCCATCTTGGTTCTCTTTTTTCTAAGTGGCAAGTGTTATATATGAAGAAACTTCAGGGCTGCTCCCTTCATCTGCTGCAAGGTACAGACTTCATAAGAAGGAAGTTGTGTGTCATGCTGCACCACACAATGCCGAGATTTCTTAACAAGCTGATATCCTTCCAGCTTCTGAAATGATGTTGTGAGACTGAGAGGGTGTTCCACCTCTCCATTAATTATTAGGCCCCATCTGACCCTCTGCTGGAGAATCATATTCACTTAGAGAATAAGGAAAAATTGCATATCCTTCTACAGGGTTCAGATAAAAACTCTATTTTAAAACTGGCCCTTTTTACGCAAAAAGCGCTGGCCATTCGTGAGAAGATGGAAGCTGAGAGCTGAGACATTATTGCAAAATCCAAACTTAAAATTTACTATGGACAAGACACTTGTTTTACTTACCCCTGTCCTCATTCAAACCTTACCTTAGGAAATTACTAATTTTAACCTTTTTATTCTGTATTTGTACACTTATCTAGGAGCGGGTTATTAGGCCGTAGGTTGGGATGTTTTGTATCTTTACATGGTTTTATTGTATGTATGCATAAGTGTGTACATATTGTATGTTTTACATGTTTTGATATGGTCAAAAGTGACTAATCAATAAAGAATTGTTGTTGTTATTAGGCCCCATCAGTACTGCCATATAACATCCAGATTGTCTGCTTTGAACTGGTTTATATGGCAGTGTAGACTCATGTAATCCAGGCTGGATCTACAGTGACCCCTTCTAAAATTCCATATGATCCAGATTATAAAAGCATTATCTGAATTGGATTATATGAGACTACAGTAGAGTCTCACTTATCCAAGCCTCGCTTATCCAAGCTTCTCAATTATCCAAGCCATTTTTGTAGTCAATGTTTTCAATATATCATGATATTTTGGTGCTATATTCGTGAATACAGTAATTACAACATAACATTACTGAGTATTGAACTACTTTTCCTGTCAAATTTGTTGTATAACATGATGTTTTGGTGCTCAATTTGTAAAATCATAACCTAATTTGATGTTTAATAGGCTTTTCCTTAATCCCTCCTTATTATCCAACATATTCGCTTATCCACGCTTCTGCCGGCCCATTTAGCTTGGATAAATGAGACTCTACTGTATTTAAATGAACTCTCCCTCCCTCTCTCTCTCTCTCTCTCTCTCTCTCTCTCTCTCTCTCTCATTGCATAATAAATCAACCAACTAGAGAGATGTCAACGAGGTTATCAATGCAGAACTATCAAAAAATTCCCCACCTTGGTATTTCTCAAAAATGGGAAGCAGAAAGATTGGGGAAAGGATTACATTCAAACTAGCCCATCAAAGGAAACTACTTGGCCATTGGCTATATTGCTTGAGGCTGATGGAAGATTGAAATCAAAACTTGGAAAACGTAATACTCTAGGCTAGTGTTCCCAAAAACGAGTTGGAAGGCATGGGGATTCTGGGAACTGTGAGTTACGAAACTAAATCTTTCAAGCTGTGGCTGGAATCCATCAACCTTTGGTGGGTCACCAGTTCTTTACTTACACTGTCTATTAGAAAGCTTACTGACTTCATGTAGAGAGTGTTCTCAGTATTTGTAATGGAGTACCACAGACCAGTGTCTCTGATTGTAGATATATTCATGCCTACAGAAATGTGATTGCTGTTGTTTCCTTTCCAGGCTATTTTCCTTCTAGGGCAAGAGGTTTCAACAGCTTTCTACTTTTTATTTTCATTTTTGCCTCTTGCCTAGGCAACAGATTTGTCTTTTTGGTGTATTGTTGTTCTGTTTATCATTTCCTATAATTTCTTACCTCCTTCCTGTCCTAAGTCCCACTTCCGTTAGAATGTCTGCATCTAATCTGACTCCTAATGGTGCAGGCTCTGGTGTCTACTTTGGTCTTTTCTGTGAACATTCAAGGAGCAATCCAAGGTGCTGAGTCCTGTCTCCTAAATAGATTCAACACTTAGGAAACTCCTTCAAAGTTTGGATTTAAGCACAGAACACATTCACTAGTCCTGTGTCCAAAAAACCATCTGCAATCATTCTCATCTCTAGCCTTGAACTTGTTACTTGAATATAATTAATCCAAGGCTGGAGTCAGACATTTTTAGAGATATCAAGTTTGAAAAGTGTGTTGTTGCCTGCCATCAAGTCACGTCTGATTTAATAGTGACTCTAAGACAGTGGTTCTCAACCTATAGGTCCCCAGGTGTTTTGGCCTACAACTCCCAGAAATCCCAACCAGTTTGCCAGCTGTTAAGACTCCTGGGAGTTGAAGCCAAAACATTTGGGGACCCACTGGTTGAGAACCACTGCTCTAAGGTATATTGGGGGTTTTTTGGCAAGATTTGTTCTAAGGTGTTCTGCCGTTACCTCTCTCTAAGGTGAGAGAGTATGACTTTCCGATGGTTAGCCAATGGATATCCATGGTTGAGCGGTGATTCAAACCCTGGTCTCCAGAGTCATAGTCCAGTGCTTTAACCACTACTGGCTGCCATTGAAAACTATTTTCAGTCCCATAATTCAGTGGGTTGTAATTCAATATTCTCTTTTCAGGATTAGGATTTTTGTCCATTTATTCTACCCGTACCTATCGATATTGTTTTATGAGCTCCTGCTTTAGGAAAATGCAGAAACAAATATGTTATAAACAGCAAACTCTCCAAGAACATAGTGAAAGCTTATTATAGCAGGGAATTTAATTAACTATAGCCCACTTGATCAGATGTACATTTGGAGGAGGAATTTTAGACACTGATGTCAACAGGAAATTGAATACAGAAAATTCTGATAGTGACAATTACATTATTAGCACTGCCCTTTCATGAAACCACAGCTGAGTGATGATACAGATATCATGACCCCAGCTAAGCCGATTAACTCATGTAGTACGATAAGAATCCATTATCCAGGTTCAAACCTTTAACGCTAGACTGTCACCTCCTGATGTGATTCTTAACTCAGCAGTCCCCTGCTTTAATCCCCCTTTGAAGTTTCTTTGGCTGCCTTAATATCAATAACAAAGGCTTCATGGGAGGTTAAAATAATATAATTATCACTGCTAGTAGTTTGGCACAGCATGCATTTAATTCCTTCATTTTTTGCAATTCCCTGCCTCCCAATTGTCATTACTGTATATCCCTGAAATTCTGGATAACTCTCTAAATGAGAAATATGTGTTAAGTAACCCTAAGTATCACACTTGGGAGCAGAAGTGTTCTGAATTCTGGATTGTTTCAAATTTTGGAATTCTTTCATATACCATAATAAGATATCTCGGAGATGGGATCCAAGTCTAAATACAAAATCCATGTATGTTGCACATAAACCTCACACACATAGTCTGAAAGTAATTTTATGTACAATATTTTCAATAAACTTGGACATGAAACAAAGTTACTGTATATCCAACTATCAAAAAGCAATTTTTCAAATAGTCTTAGCCACCCATATGGACAATTTTGGAGTACATTAGAGTCTCGCTTATCCAACGGGCCAGCAGAATGTTGAATAAGAAAAAATGTTGATAATAAGGAGGGATAAGTAAAAGCCTATTAAATGTCAAATTATGTTGTGATTTTACAAATTAAGCACCAAAACATCATGGTTTGCAACAAATCGACAGAAAAAGCAGTTCAATACACAGTAATGTTATGTAGTAATTACTGTATTTACGAATTTAGCACCAAGACATCGCAATGTATTGAAATCAACGACTACAAAAACACTGACTACTAAAAGGCAGAATGCGCTGGATAATACAGAATGTTGGATAAGTGAAGGTTGGATAAGCGAGACTCTACTGTATTTTGAAATTCTGGATAAGGGATGCTCAACTTGCAGTGACAAAAGGCCACACAATAATAGTAATGTTAGATTTTTAAGGTGTCTAAAGGCTGCAGCAGAACATGACTATCGCTTTGGCAATAGCATTTGCTATGCAACACATTTGAGAATGCAAGCAGGTGATAATGTGCCCAGATCCCAAAGAAAATATTTTCCTAATTAAAATTCCCAGAATTGCCGAACCAGTATGGTCATTGGGAGCTGTAGTCATAAAACCCTAACCTTTCCAAACTCTGATGTTCCACACAATGATTTTTTTCTGCATGAAAAGATACAAGAAGGTTTTTTTTTAATTGTATCAGAAGTGAATTGAGAACACAGATATAATGTATAGAAAAACCACAAACAAAAGTTTAAAACTTGGCATTATACTAAATTTCCTTTGACCAGAAGCAGGCCACTTGGAGTTCCTCTGGTGTTGTAGTAAGAAGGTTCTCCACTGTGCATGTGGCAGGGCTCAGACTACATTGTAGTAAGTGGTCTGTGGTTTGTTCTTCACCACACTCGTGGAGAAGGACTCCACTTTGTGGCCCATTTCTTAAGGTTAGCTGTGCATCTCATGGCACCAGAGTGCTGTCTGTTCAGTGCCTTCCAAGTTGTCCAGTGTTCTGTGTGCCCAGGAGGGAGTTTCTCATCTAGTATCAGCCACTAACTGAGATTCCAGATTTTAGCCTGCCACTTTTGGATTCTAGCTTGCTGGGGTATTCCAGCAAGTATATCTGTAGATCTTAGAAAGCTATTTCTTGATTTAAGGCATTGGCTTGCTGGCTGATATTCGAACAGAGGATGGGCCGGAAAAGTCACTGCCTTGGCCCTTTCATGCCTTTCATGCCTTCCTGCTACTTCCCAATAGATGTCAGGTGGTGCAATACTGGCTAAATAGTATAATTTCTCCAGTGGTGTAGGGCGTAGACATCCTGTGATAATGCTGCATGTCTCATTAAGAGACACATCCATTGTTTTAACATGGCGAGATGTATTCCACGTTGGGCACCAAAAGCAACTTACAAGAAGGTGATCTGTGTTGTTTGTAGAGTGGTGTGCCATAACCTCCTATCAGCCATTGCCAGATCTCAAAAGTCTTTCATTCAGTGCAGTGACATACCTCTCAGCAAATTCTCTTTATATATGGAAAAGTGCTGTCACTTTGCCAGCTTTTTTTTACTCAGAGATTCCAACTCTCTGAGGATTTCAGCTGATGAGGAGGTAGAAATAATGATGATTTTCTTACTTTGAGGATTGTGCTAATGAATTTCCATGGTGTAGAAGCTTAACTCTAATATAATTAGAAAATATAATTTTTTCTAAGCTTTCAGTTATGTTGGAGTAAAAATGATCCCAAAATATATTTTCTATTGTAGCACTGAAGATGAAAGGCTTCCCATATGAAGATTTTCTCAGATTCAGGATTTTTGAAGATTCTGTTGTTTTTATAGCATTCTTTCTGATATTTTGCAAATAAATTCTGGATATTCTATTTTGACATTGTTGGACATTGCTGACAACCATTTTATTGGTCTTCCCCTGAAAAGGAAGCACAGCGCTGGTGATTTTGCAGCACAAAATGTTCATCCACTTGAGATCAGATTCTATGTTCAGTTTGTATCAGTTTCACAGCATTCTATCCAAGGTTATTAAAGATAGGCATGTATGTTGCACATATACCTACCTTACACATATAGTCTGAAAGTAAATTTATGTACAATATTTTCAATAAACTTGGTCATGAAACAAAATTACTGTATATTGAACTATCAAAAAGCAAAGATAGGCAGTGAACAAAGCTGAAGAAAGAAAATCAACATATCTGAAATGTGGTGTGAGAGAAGACTTCTAAAGATACCATAAATAACTAAAAAGACAAAAGAATTGGTGCAGAGTAAATCAAGCTTGAACCCTCATAGAAGGAAAGATTAATGAAGCTGCAATATTTGGGGCATATTGTAAGACAATATGACTCATTGAAAAAGATGATAATGCTTGGTAATGTGGAAGCCAATGAGAAAAGAGAAAGACTGTATTCCAAGTGAATTGATTCAAGAAAAAAGCCACAGTCCTGAATTTGCAAGACCTGAGATGGGCAGTTGATAATTAGAGTACTTGAAGGTCTCTTATTCATAGGATTATCATAAGATTAAATCAGGTTTATGGTAATTAATAATAAATTTAGTTATAGACTGTTCAACTCAATGTATTCGTTATTACGTAGTTTAAAAAACCTGAATCGTTTATATTTATAACACTTTGAACTCATTTTGCAATGACTGAAATTAGCTAAAGGAACATGCATTGGTGTTGCTGATCCATTCAGGGGATGCTGTCTCAATTTCTGTATTATACACATACCAAAAACACATGTCTTGAACCCATTTCCCTTTTCTACATCTTTCTGAGGCATCCTGTGTTACATTTGTTTCCTTTCTTTGGCTGGATCTTCATTACAAGGTAGGCGTAAACACATATAATACAGTTCAATGCAGTTCAAACTACATTGTATGGGTCTACACTGACCTAATAATGAATTTCAAACTGCATTATTTGGCAATGTTGATCCAGCCTTTCACAAAGAATCACTGATTGCAGTTTACTTGTATAGGTATGATGGCCTATGTATTCATCATGAATTTTATTGTGGGCTGAAGCTTTGTCAAAGTCAATGTTCAAACATCCTGAAAAAGTGCATTTTTCATGAAAGATGTGGCCTTTTTCCCTATGGTTGTTCATGTCAGAGCATGGAAACCGTTAACATGGGAATAATGAACATGCTCAGCCAATAAAGCCATTGATTATGTTAGTTAGGGGATATAGTTAGGTTAGTTAAGTCCAAAAGGTAAATTCCATACTATGATGGTATGTGATAGAAAGCAGCATGAGAATCTTGATCTTAGTATATTAATATATATTAATTAAAGAATAAAATCAGAACAAGTTAAATTTTAATGACATTTCAACCAGCCATCAGGGCAAGGCTTGTGACAAAATTCTATAGACTATTTGTTACTGAACTTTCATTGCTAAACAGCACCATAGCCCATATGTATTTGTCTGATTCAATAAATACGGGGCTTTCGAGATGCTACTGGACTGTAATTCCCATGAATTGGGAACAGAGGCTGGATGGCCATCTGTCAGGAGGTGCTTTGATTGAACTTTTCCTGCATGGCAGAGAGTTGGACTAGATGGCCCATGTGGTTTCTGTCAACTCTGTGATTCTATTCCTTGCCATTGACTATGCTGGCTAGGGATGATGGAAGTTGTACTTCAATAACATATATAGGGTCATATTTACTATCCTTGATTTAACCAAAATATTGCTACAGCTATCATTTATTATTTATTTATTTATTTACAGCATTTATATTCCGCCCTTCTCACCCCGAAGGGGACTCAGGGCGGATCACATTACACATATAGGCAAACATTCAATGCCTTTTAACATAGAACAAAGACAAGACAAACATAGGCTCCGAGCGGGCCTCGAACTCATGACCTCCTGGTCAGAGTGATTCATTGCAGCTGGTTGCAGCTGGCTCGCTCTCCAGCCTGCGCCACAGCCCGGCGCATGGTGCCGGACTGGATATAATATTTGAAGAATAGTTATGTAGTTGTGTGTGTGTGTGTGTGTATCACTACATGACATAACCAAATTCAAGCCTTGCATATTCTTAACACTGTCAATGCTCCTGTCCTGCCA
Source organism: Anolis carolinensis (assembly GCF_035594765.1). Classification (NCBI taxonomy): domain Eukaryota; kingdom Metazoa; phylum Chordata; class Lepidosauria; order Squamata; family Anolidae; genus Anolis; species Anolis carolinensis. The sequence goes on from NC_085846.1 coordinate 83,248,335, forward strand.
CCAGAGGGAAATCTTTTTCCATTATGTCTAAATATAGTATTGACTTCAGATCAGAAATACTCCTTTAATCCATGACAGCAAGAAAACAAATCTGACCTCTCATGCATTGCTAAATATTGAAAAGCCATCACAAAGGCTAAAGTATATGCCATGTTGTCTATAAAGCACTTGCTGTTTGTTCATTAAACTGTCCGATGGAGTACATGGGAGATATCACATTCAAAACATGACACTTCTCAAAGACCTTCACTGAGTCTATGTATGAGCAAAGAACATATAAATATCTGGAGATGAAAATGAAGTGCAATATTTCTTGTTTATATGGGAAGCCATACAACATTTTGCAGGGAACACTGGACTAAAAATGTGATCTGTTTGTGGGCCGAAGTGTATCGTGACAAGAGATAAGCACTTAATCTCACCGAAATCAATGGTCTTAAGCTCACCTAATTCAGTCCTCAATTTGTTGTCTTTGTGTGGAAGCTGGCTGCTTAGAATCAGTGTCAAAGATCATTTTAAGGGGAAAGAAAAGTATTAAGAAAGCATGTTTGAAAGGGAAAGATGCTGCTGCCCACAGCTACAAGACTAGTACTATGCAGGAAGGCGGGATGAGCAGAAGTGAAGCCAGATCAGAGAGATTATCAGCCCAACATCTGGATTTTCACCTCTGTTTTATGGGGAGACACCATGGGCCTAATCCAGTCCAAAATCCAGATATTTTCCATTCCTGACCCAAACTATGGCAGAGTTTGTATTTATTGTTTTACTGCATGCACAATTTATGTGCAGCATTGCATAAGTTCTCAGAGTGGGTTATGAGCCTGGTAAGTGATCATTCAGCAATACATTGTTTATAAAGTAGCACCCTAAGACAAAAAATTTAAAAATACAAAAAAGGGATCACTTTGTTGTTGTTATGTGTCTTCGAGTCATTGCTGTCCTTGGGTGACTTGAAAGCACACCTATCACAGGGTTTTCTTGGCAAGATGGGTTCAGAAAAAAGATGCCATTGCCTTTCTCTGAGGCCGAGAGAGCATGATCACCCAGTGAGTTTCATGTGCCAAAGGAGGGTCATCATAAGTTGGAAACAATTTCAATGCATGCAACAACACCAGAATCTTATTGATTAGTCACAACAAAATTAAGACCCATTAAAAGAATTCAGGGCCTTGCAGAAAGGGAGCTCCTAGCTCAACATATAGGTAAATCTGCTCGATCCAACAAACATAGCCTAAATGGGACTACTTAGAGGATTCAGAATACTGAAATCAGAATATATATTTTTGCCCTGGTGACGCGCCTCTGGTGACGCAGTGGGTTAAACAGCGGTTTGAAATTCAGGAACAGAGTGAGCTCCGGCTGTTAGCCCCAGCTTCTGCTAACCTAGCATTTTGAAAACATGTAGTAGATCAATAGGTACCACTCTGGCGTGATGGTAATGGCGCTCCATGCAGTCATGCCGGCCACATGACCTTGGAGGTGTTTACAAACAATGCTGGTTCTTCGGCTTAGAAATTAAAATGAGCACCAGCCCACAAAGTTGGATACAACTAGACTTAATGTCAAGGGAAAACCTTTACCTTTACTATACCGTTCTTCGTGTAACTAAGAATGTTAAAATACAGAGTACAAATAACTTGAGTAAAGCAAAGTATCAAACTTACCTTAAAATTTTAAAATATTGTAAAAGATGTGACTAGCACCTAAACAAAGCATTTCAATGGTAAGCTAGTTTACACTCCGAAGGCTTGCATGAATAAAAATGTTTTTTTCCTCCAAGCAGAGATGGAGTAAACCTAACCTCCCTTGGCAAAGACCTTCATATTTTGGGATGGCTGTTGAGGAGGCCCTCTCTCCATCCCCAGTCATGGCTTCAGTGTGGTAGGACTGAGAAAGAAGCTTCCCTCAAAGAAATTATTGTTCAGATCTACATTTTCTTTATGTTTTCTCTGATTTATGTGACCTGAAGAAACATGTTTTGAATCATGGCCGTGTAAAAAAGTTCTCTCTTTCAACTTTGGCCAGAATTCTGTTGTCTTCTTTTGGACTCTCCCACACTACATAAAGTGCTATCTATTTATTTATTTATTTACAGTATTTATATTCCGCCCTTCTCACCCCGAAGGGGACTTAGGGCGGATCACATTACACATATAAAGGAAATATTCAATGCCTTAACATAGAACAAAGACAGAGACAGCTCCGAGCTAGCCTCGAACTCATGACCTCTTGCTCAGAGTGATTTGTTGCAGGTGGCTCCAGCTGCCTGCTCACCAGCCAGCGCCACAGCCTGGGCTGTGATCCCACTTTAACCGTCATTCTAATATCTTAGGAAATTCTGAGATGTGCAGTTTAGAATTCTCACAAACATAGCATGAATACCTTGTTGCTGTTGTTGTGTGCCTTTGCATCATTTCTGATTTATGGTGACCCTAGGATAAGGTGTTCTGAGGCTGAAAGTGTGTGACTTGCCCAGGATTTCCATGACCAAGCAGGGATTCACATCCTGGTCTCCAGAGTCATAGTCCAGCACTCAAACCACAACATTCCAGTAATACCTTACCAAACTACAAATCTCAGGATCCCACTGGATGTTGCTATGGCAGTTAAAGTGGAATCATAATGCTGTAATTATGCAGCTTGAAAATATTCTTTGGTGAGCTGAATTCAGAACTTTTAATTGTTAAGTTTGGAACTACAACACCCAGTGATGCTGGGGGATTCTGAGAGTTGTAGCCCAAGGTCAAAATTTTCTTGGAAGAGAAACTCTACACAGCTTTATGAGTTGGTGGCAGAAGGAAAAAGGCAATGAATGAAATAAGACGATGGGGAAATAGGTTATTCAGAATTAGAAAAAAAATGTCTGCAATCTATCACCACTCACTGTTTAACTGTGGAAAAAATGTTATTTCTAGCAGAATTTCTCCCATAAAGCATACCCCCTTGAATTATTGACTTCCCAGGCAATATTCCAAAAAATTAATTGCAAAAGGTGGCAAGTCAAAGAGCTAGCACGGGCGCTCCATGTTTCTAATTCAAAATACCTGCTGTCAAATTGGTTATGTGATAAGGACAGAAGAGATAACTGTTGCATGAATCACTCAGCACCCTGCCTTTTGTTACTCAATTTGGATTCCTTTATTTCATTTTATCCATCTTCCTATCAAACACATTTGAAAAATGATGTGGACTTGAATGTTGCTTAATAGATTCTGGTCCTCTGTCAAATATTTCACTAATAATGGGTTTGGCAATTAAGTACAATATGTGCAGAATTACTGTTTTCCCCAGGCAGACTGTAGTGTTCAGCTTTAATGGCTGATCTATAATTTCAGCACAATGTTACTTCATAAAGCTATAGATTCAGTGGGAAGCCAGTCCAAAAGCTGGAGTGAAAATGCATTAGAAAGTCATTACTTCATTTTGATGCATTAAAAAGTGAGTATTTACAGGAAGACAATATCAGATTGGCAAGCTTACTTCTTTTCCTTTTTTTAACAACACAAGATGGGTTAAATCACAGTTACGACCAGCCTTTCTCTGCCTTACAAGAACAATTTGGAGATACTTTTATAGTTTATTTGCATGAACTATAGAATTAGCAACCCTGGGAACATTAAACTGCCAATTATTGTGTATCAAGGAAAAATGCATATAGCCCAAAACACAGGGAGGTACACTTAATCCAATTCAAATCAGAGCTAATTCTTTCATAGACTGGGACTATAAGGTACATGTATGGCTCACTGGCTTCTCTGATGACTTTAGAATTGTTTTCTCTCTTTTTGGACTACACATTCTACTAGTGGACGCATGCTAGAGGATTCTAGGTGAAGTAATCCAATAATAACTTTTCCTTGTGCTGTCTTTGGAGCTGGCTAGGTCCATGTTTCTCTAACCCATGCAAACTTGCCCTTTTCTCTTTCTTCTTCCTTTCTTCTTTGCAAACTGTCTACATAAATCTTTTCTTTCCTGCAGTGCTTCTTGGCCTTGATTTGAATATTTCAGTTCCAACTCACTGCAAGCTTCCTCGCAGGCTGCTGTCCATTTTGAAGATTAGCGATCGTGGCACGGTTCCACCATGGCTACAAGGCACAGGGCTTGAAGAGCAAAAGGGCACTTTCGCACAAGTCCGAAATCCAGCATATAACGATTGACAAAGTCAACAAAGACATTTCTCTTCTGAGTGGCCTATTAAAGTTCACCCTTCCTCATTATGCATATAGTACTGGTTTATTTCCAATATTTATAGGCTGTTAGCCTATCATTAGACTGGGTGAGGCAATGGTCTGAGCAACATCTTTGTTTTGGTCTAAAATAATTGCTGTGAGTCGCGGAATGACAGTGAAAGTGAAGGAAGGTAGTGCTTGGACATTATTCAGTTTGCCCTTCACCTTCTAGCCAATTTGCTGGAGCCCCTAGTGGTGCAATGGGTTAAACCCTTGTGCCGGCAGGACGTAGTTTGAATCCAGGGAGAGTGAGTGAGCTCCCTCTGTCAGCTCCAGCTCCCCATGTGGGGACATGAGAGAAACCTCCCAAAAGGATGGTAAAACATCAAACATCCGGGCATCCCCTGGGCAACATCCTTGCAAACAGCCTATTCTCTCACACCAGAAGCGACTTGCAGTTTCTCAAGTTGCTCCTTAGACACACAAAAAAGCCAATTTGCTGCCACCAGATATGGTGGAAGCAACCAGTGTTGAAATAATATTACGCTGAAGATCAGTCAGTCAGTGTGGTATAGTGGTTTCAGCATTGGACTGCATCTCTGGAGCTGGTCTGGAATTCCTGCTTGGCTACGGAAACCTGCTGGGTGAATTTTGGGAAACCATGCTATCTCAGCCTCAGAGGAAGGCAGTGGCAAACCAACCCTGAGTAAATCCTATTGAGAAAACCCCGTGACAACAATGCCTTGAAGGCACACTGCAAAAAGGTGATTTGGTCAGGTTTTTACATAGAATAAGAGATGGATGGAAGGGATCTTTGGGGCAAGCAAATCTCTTTGTTTTTGTGTATCTGTATCAGTATGTGGCTTCATATTGCCTATGTCAACTTACGGCGATGTCATTTATTTCATAAGGTTTTCGTTGGCAAGGAATGGGTGCATCTACACTGTAGAATTAATACAATTTGACTCCACTTTGACTGCTGTGTCTCAATGCTCTGGAATCCTGACAGTTGTACTTTGGTGAGGCACCAATTCTTGTTGACACTGAAGGTTAAAGAGCATGTAAAACCACACCTCCCATAACCCCATAGCATTGAGCCACAGCAGTTAAAATGGTGTCAGCTGCATTAATTCTACAGTGTAGATCAGTGGTTCTCAACCTGGGGTCCCCAGATGTTTTTGGCCTACAACTCTCAGAAATCCCAGCTAGTTCACCAGTTGTTAGGATTTCTGGGAGTTGGAAGCCAAAAACATCTGGGGACCCCAAGTTGAGAACCACTAGTGTAGATGCACCTGTGGTTTTGCCAGTTCTTTCCTCTAAAATCTAGGTTACAACATCTGGAATTCATTGGAGGTCTGCCATCCAAGTACTAACCAGGGATCGCCCTGTTTAGTTTGCAACATCAGTGTATTTGGGATATTCTCTGCTGTTAACCCTGACCAAATCAGTGCATTCCCACCTTTATGATTGGGAAAGTGAGCAACAGCAAATGTCATGGAGAATGGGCGGGATAACAAGAATGGCTCTTCCTACTTGTGTTCCCAACTGGAAGATTGAGCAGAATGAAATGGAGAACATCTTCCCAGACAATTTGTGAGTCAGACAAGGACAACTCAGAAGATATTTGTGAGATGCTCTTCCTATCAACAAAGACTAATGGTGAGTGAAATCTAATATTGCTGAATGTTTATTCATGCCACGGTTTATGCTCCAGGAGAGTGGTTCTGTACACGATGACCTGATATTTTAAAACCATCAGGCTAAACTGTTTGTTTCAGAGTCATCAAGTACATTATGTTAATATGTACTGGGACACCACTGTGAAAGGCTCCATTGTAGCTTTCAAAGGAATAAAGGATGTAACAATAATAAATAATAGATTTTTATCTAGCTATGAAACAGTAGCTCTTGCTCCTTCTTTCCCCACAGGCCTGGATGTTTTTCAAATGAAAGTGCTTTCCAAATAGAATTAAGTGTCCAAAGTTCCAGAATAGTTGTTTGTTTTACAACAAATGTGTGGCTAACGTATTTGATACTGATCCAAATGGCTTTCCCCCAAACTGGTACATTTGCTGCAGAGATCACGTGTTTTCCTTGCACTCAAGTCACATTTTATTGAAAGGGAAATTATTGTATGCTTCACTTCGGTGAATCTGCTCTTGCCTCTGAATAACCCAGGGAAAACCAAAAGTATAAAATCACTGCTGGAACTCTTAGAGTTATCTGATACCAATGCAAAATAGCATCAAATAGTCAATGCCACATCAAGTAGTAAATGATGCCTTTACAATAAAAATATGATTGTATTGCCAAATTTATTCATATGCAAGTCCCACTGAATTTCACTCTCGGAGAAATGTATGAATTGTAGGCTACAAACCTTTCTTCTTTCCTCACCCCCACAAGACAAAATGCCATAGATTTTCAATCCTATCTGAAAACCACTACTTAATCCCAATCTCCAATGCTTGGCAAAAGCAAAATCATTGTATTTGCCCAACATTTGCCCTCCCATATATGCCTGTCAGTAGATATCAAAGGAGGAATTTTCCTAGCTGAAAGTAGAACTTGAATATCTGTTGCCAGGAATAGGAAGATATGAATTGGGGAATCTGCTATTGAAGCCCTGCATGCCCGATCTACCCAAGTAATTCTGAGTAGGTAGTTTAGGATGAGTATAGGCTGAGTATCTTGTATCTGAAATGCTTTGGACGAAAAGTGTTATGGATTTTGGAATTTTTTTGGATTGTGGAACACCTGTATTTGCTTATACATATATCTTGGACCCAAGTCTAACCATAGAATTCATTTATGTTTCGTATTTACCTTATGCACATAGCCTGGAGGCAGTTTTATACATTATTTTAACATAATTTTGTGCATGAGTCAACCGTTGTGTACATTGAACCATCAGAAAGCAAAGATGTCACTATCTAAGCTACCCATGTGGACAATTTTGGATTTCCGAATACTAAAAAAAGAGGATGCCGAACCTGTACATTACCTAGCTTTTATAAAAATCAGTACAGGGTGTTTGAAAAAGAACTCCCTATTCACCATTTAAATTAAATTAAATGGTGAATAGGGAGTTCTTTTTCAAACACCCTGTATATTTTGTGAAACAGTTTCCCATTTGCTTTGCTTGTTTGGTTCTGCAATTCCAATTCAATTTCCTACTTTACTTGCTTAGAGGGATGTTATAACATTTCTGAGATTTAATCCAAAGTACAGTGCTCTAATATACAAACACTGTAATATACTAATGTAAAAACATTTCCTCCTCTTTTACTTTGAGTTGATTTTCTGTCAGGGCTGTTGTTCTTTGCTCCAGGGGAAAAAAACTTTGAACTTTTATTTGAGTTTTTAACTGAATCATGCGAACAATTTATATAGCAACCAGCTGTGCACACCAGGAGGAAATTCCCCAGTTCGTGAAGAAGAGTCATGCATTATTGAGTCCTCCGGTTTGCTTTCAGTATTCTACTACTTGGTTTGTTTATTTTGTAAGTTCGGGAAATCAAATATTGCTAGGAAGGTCTATCCACTCAAGGAGCTAACTCAAATTCCTGATACATTGGAGAAAAGTATTACTTTAAAATAAAGAGGTTGCTGCATATGGTCACAGGAAATATTCTAACTAAATGTTTGATTTGTGGAACTGCACAATTTTTCAGGCGTTGTTGGACTGCAAAGCCCAATAGCCCAAGCTAGCATAACCAATAGAAAAAGATGATGGGTGTTGAAGTCCAATAACATCAGGTTAATCACATAATGCCCATTGCCTGCTTTACATATTTCACACCCTTTTGCTCATCCTTCCAAGGCAATCTGAGAAAAGAAGCAGAAAAGCTATTAATTCCAATGGATGTTAATAGAATGTTAATATCTAGACCAGTGGTTCTCAACCTGGGGTCCCCAGATGTTTTTGGCCTACAACTCTCAGAAATCCCAGCCAGTTTACCAGCTGTTAGGATTTCTGGGAGATGAAGGCCAAAAACATCTGGGGACCCCCAGTTAAGAACTACTGATCTAGACCAAAGATGGGCAAACCTCAGAGGTACAGCGGGAAACTTTCAAGCTTCAAGACCTTCACAATACCCCATGAGCTCTTAAAAATGAGATGGTCACATTCAAATGTTTGAAAAAAAACAAACCTTGATTTTTGTTTTATTTTGCAAATTGATCTAAACTTGAAACAGAACACTCTCCAGACCTTTTGCAGACGTTTTGGGATGCCATATGCCAGCGGCAGGCAAGACCATAAGTAAAACGCAGATGATGTCCAACTCTACTACTCCTTTTCACTAGATGATAAGCAGGCTGTCCAGGATGTGAATGGGTGCCTAGCCATTGTGATCGTCTGAATGAAGATGAACAAATTGAAGTTGAATCCAGACAAGACAGAGTTCCTCCTGGTCAATTGTAAGGCCGAACAGGGTATAGGGTTATAACGTCCCCTTGAAGGCGCAGGTTCACAGCTTGGGAATCCTCCTGGATAATAGGAAACCTATTCTGGTGACCAAAGCCAGCATGGTGTTCTGAGTTGGTTTAAACAACTGATTTTAAAGTAGATATAACTGATTTTAATGTTTGTGTATATTTATAATTATTTTATGTCCTGGCATGGAGTGTTTGCCGTATATATGTTGTGCTCCACCCTGAGTCCCCTTCGGGGTGAGAAGGGCAAAATATAAATGTTTTAAATAAATAAATAAAAGGATAAAATGACCAATACTAGCATATTTTAGCTTCAAGCTCATTAATGCCACCTACTAAGTCTCTAAAGACACATTTCAGTATTGAGCACTTAAACAATTTGTAAAATTGAGTAGTGACATGTATGGGTATGACCATTTTGGGAATTTCAAAGGGCCAGATTTGGATACCAGAAGAGCCCAATTTTTTTCATGTCTGGAATCTAAAATCTAAAATCAGGACAGTAAATTAAAAAACCACAGAAAATGGGAATTTTCTGAAAACAATCAGGGCCAGCAACACCTCCCAAGAAAGGATTCCCCCAGGCAGGAAACAGCCAGGCTTTGAAGCCAAAAGGCCATTCAATGGTAATCAAGGTGGCCAATTGCAACATTCACACTTGCATCTGGCAGACTCTCCCTGGACCTTCCACAGATATATAAATTTCACTTGCCTAGTTTCCAACAGACTTCACAACCTCTGAGGATGCCTGCCATAGATGTGGGTGAAACATCAGGAGAGAATGCTTTTGGAACATGGCCATACAGCCCAGAAAACTCACAGCAACCCAATAAAACCCAATCTTTTATTATTTTACAAATGCAAGACCAAACACTAGATGGTGCTGTGTCAATAGGGAGAGGGGGGGAGAGGTATGGTTAAAAGAGTGGACCAGGGATAGAAACTGCAGTCTATGGATATAATTTGGATCTCTCAAAAGAGTGAGTAATCTAAGCGAGACATGGAAAGGTGAGAGAAGCCTATACTAAGATGATGATCATGCTACGAGAAAAAAATGAAGAGATTCTCAAGATAAATCTCTACCATCTGGGGAGTGCTTTTATCTTTCACGACTGTCCCCAAAACAGCTATACAAAATCAGACAGAATTTTCTATTTTCAACTGTTTGAAGGTTATTATTAGTTCATAATGTGAAGAATCTATACTTAACTTCAGAAAATCCAAATTGAGAAACTAGCACAAGTATTCCCCAGCAATTATTTCTAACAGGATAAGGTGGTGGTGAACTGAGAAATGGCATGTGGAAAATCATAGTGTAGAACTCCCCCCCCCCCCCCCCTTATATTAAAGATGACATTCTTTCACTTAAGATTGGCATTCTAATCTTCCTTTCTTAGATCTTCAACCCAGTATGATCAATGGAAATGAGTTCTAAGGATTGCCATCCTTCTTCAAAAGTCTTCATCAGTTCTGACAGCTGGGGTCTCAGCATTTAAGCCCTTTTAAGTTCAATAGGACTTCGTTTATACTAAGTATCAAGTGATTATCAAATGCTTCAAAATTTCTGAAGACGCTGACTCACTAATGCTAGCTTATCACCATTACGTAACTTTTCTAAGCAACTATTCTGTGCCAAGCACTTCTCTCTTTGTACTTTATTCATTCCAAATCACTTCTTCAGACAATAGACAGCAAGCACACTATAGTTAACGTATTATTTGTGCAAGAGTGAGTCAATTTTTACTAATTGGCTCACCAGATTGAAAATGACGAAAGCAATCTATGAAAATAAACACCTAAGAAAAGACCAGCTATCAGTTTATTTATGCAAAGTTAGTGGGTGATTTTTTAAATGTCGCAAGAGAAGTAAAAATGGATTTTAACTCCATGATAAATGGGACTAAACTGTGTTGGCAACAAAGCTGAAATAAAGTTGCAGGACTCAAAAGAGAGAATGACAGAATCTTTGAAACATGTCTAAAGCCTTCTTCGTTCAAAAATAGCAAAGGAGAAAGCACAGCCTGCAATCCCAGACATATTTTTGTGATCCCTTAAGTTATCTGCAAAATTCCTTAAGACAACATAGCCCAAAATGCATTCCAAAATGCAGTCTGGAATGACATTTATGTGCTCAACATTTCCAAACTCTCCACTGTGTCTTTTGTCTAGAAAGCAGTCCCCTGAAAACCTTTAGAAGTATTCTTCCTGCCATTTCTGGAAATGAGTTTTGGATGATTTTCAGCCCAGAATATAGAAGTACACCTGGTATAGTTGCTCACCCATGATAAAAATAGACACAGATATGAACACTTCTTGATGGCGACCACTTATGAAAAATCTACAGCTAGGACCAAAGGCCATGGTCATGCTCACTGGCAGATTCTGAGAGCTGTAGATCTATCCTTAGTGGTTCACGCCTGTTCGCTCTCAAATGGAATATTGTGCTCTATGTGGGTCTGTCACTTCCTTCACATTTTCTCCCTCTATTTGCCAGTTATCAATCAGTCCGGTTGCCATAATCTTGGTTTTTTCATGTTTAACTGCAACCCAGTTTTTGCACTTTCTTCTTTCATCTTGGTTAGAAGGCTCCTCGGCTCCTCCTCATGTTCAGCCATCAAAGTAGTATCATCTGCATATCTGGAGCCCTTGGTGGCACACTGGGTTAAAACCTTGTGACTTGAAGGTTGGGTTGCTGACCTGAAGGCTGCCAGGCTCGAATCCAACCAGGAGAGAGCGTGGATGAGCTCCCTCTATCAGCTCCAGCTCCATGCGGGGACATGAGAGAAGCCTCCCACAAGGATGGTAAAAACATCCAAACATCCTGGCGACCCCTGGGCAACGTCCTTGAAAACAGCCAATTCTCACACCAGAAGTGACTTGCTGTTTCTCAAGTCACTCCTGACACGAAAATAAAATCTGCATAAGGTTATTTATGTTTATTCCAGTAATTTAAAATCCAGTCTTGGATTCATCAAGCCCAGCACATCGCATGATGTATTCTGCATACAAGTTGAATATGTTGCATGAGAGTATGCAGCCCTGCCATACTCCTTTCCAAATCTTGAACCAGTCTGTTGTTCTGTGGTCTGTTCTTACTGATACTACTTGGTCGTTATACAGATTCCTCAGGAAACAAACAAAGTGGTTTGGTATCCACATACCACCAAGAACTTGCCATAATATACAGTAGAGTCTCACTTATCCAAGCCTCGCTTATCCAAGCCTCTGGATTATCCATGCCATTTTTGTAGTCAATGTTTTCAATATATCGTGATATTTTGGTGCTAAATTCATACAGTAATTACAACATAACATTATTGTGTATTGAACTACTTTTTCTGTCATATTTGTTGTATAACGTGTTTTGGTGCTTAATTTGTAAAATCATAACCTAATTTGATGTTCAATAGGCTTTTCCTTAATCCCTCCTTATTATCCAAGATATTTGCTTATCCAAGCTTCTGCCGGCCCGTTTAGCTTGGATAAGTGAGACTCTACTGTATTATGATCTACACAGTCAGAGTTTGGGGAAAATAGACCTTGACATTTGGGAGTTGTAGTTGCTGGGATTTATAGTTCACCTACAATCAAAGAGCCCTTTGAATCCCACCCATGATAGAATTCGGCCAAACTTCCCACACAGAACCCCCATGACAAACATAAAATACTGGAGGGGTTTGGGTTTTCTGATGGGCTTTGGTGACCCCTCTGAAACCCCCTTCGTGACTCCCCACCCACCCAGGGGTCCCAACCCCCAAGTTGAGAAACACTGCTCTAGGATCTCGGAATTTACAGATTAGGGAGAGACATTTGGAATTCACTATCAGAATGCTACCAAACTACAACTCCTATGATTCCATATGATAGAAGCATGGTAGTTTAAGTGGAATCATAGCCATATAAATGTGTGTTGTGAACAGGAACCTACACATTAAGGGGTGGGGAGAGAGAACGTACAGATTTGAATATAATTTGTATAGCTAGATGTAAATATAATTACAGTAAGATCTCTGTATCTGTAGGGACATTTTCCTGAACTTAACAAGAAATATGGATAATACCGACCCCTATAAACAACTTCTGCCAGAATTATCATAGAATCTTCCTGGAGGACACAGAAAATGCCTAGAAATAATATATTTTGCTGCATGTAGGTAGGAGAAATTGCCCTGGTCCTGTGTTATGCTTGTGCATATATAGTGACAGAGAAAGATGACAGCAGCTCTAAATTTAACACATTTATGAAACAGGTAAATCTTTTGACAGCTCTGCTAACACTGTCCTGTGGATTTTCTGGGCCATTTGCAACACTCGCTATTTTTTGACTCTGCCTTGACCTCCAGTTTCAACAGCTTCAGATATGAGGGCGTACCTTGCCACTCCAACAAATGTTCTCCTTGCACTCAAGGCAAAATGGATAAAGCATGGTTCTTTTCATAGGTAGCCATTCAGTGGTTGAATAGAATATCCAGTTTAGTTGGTAACAATGGTTTAGACAGGGCTAAGGTCAGTCATATTCGTTCCCAGTCATCAATTGTTTCGCAAAGGTTTTACCAGTAAATGTAAGTATTGAATGTTTATTTGAATCTTGTTAATGCTGCTTCACTTCAAGAGGATTTATCCCTATAAATTGATTTCTCATTCACAAAACAGATGCTCTCTGAGAAATGGGAATAGATTGCATATGTCAAAGCTTTGCTGTTAATGCTGCTAAATCCTGCTAGCTCTTAAGAGACAGCATCTAGTGATGCTAAGGACTGTGATATGTGGTGAAAATAGTAGATGGGAGCATGCAGGGAAGAAAATTTCATGAATGTTCTGACATTTGATCAGGCTGTCTTGAAATTTTGGGCTGGTGGTGACCCAAGTTTGACACAAGTGATCAGCATAGCTAAACGGAAACTAGGTGAGTCCCAATACTTGTAAATACATTATTAAATAGATGTTTTGGGACTGACTGAGTCTTTGTCCCCTTGATGAAAGGCAGTGTGTTTGTAGACAAGTCTACCTGTACCACAGAATTCGGGCTATAAAACCCCATATATCCAGGATGGGGAACCTTCTTCACCATGAGGACCAAATTCAGTTTGAGAGAAGTTCTCCATAGGAAAATGGAGCAAAAGGGTGGCAATAAATACCAACATATGTTCGCTTTAGAGGCTCTGGCTGTCAATAATGTAGGAATGAAGTGTCATCCTTTTAGAATGGGGAGAAGATCTGTATAAAAAATCTGGAAAACAAACCACCATGTGATGATGACATAGGAAAAGATATCTGGCAACCCCAGAAAGCCACATTTGGAGCCAGGAATGCTACACTTCACTCCAGTACTGGCACTTGCACACTCCTACTATATCTCCTATGGTGTCTTAAGTGTTGCCTCATGAGCAGATCCTCATAACCTGGAAGAGGTAAAATGTGTGAACTTTTGCCACTGAATTTTCTAATTATGAAGTGTGAATGAAGGTGGAAGGATCTCAATCAATCTCAGGGTCCCATCCAGTACTCAGTCTTGCCATCCTTTGCAGCCAAAGCTGTTTCCATTGCAAGAAGTCAGCAAGCACCTAGAGGTTTATTTTTTGTTAAGATATCTTTTACCTGACGTTTCAGCAGCTAACCACAACCTAAATCAAGACAAGAAATAAATAACAACGAGTCAATATATCAATAACATAAAACTAGCATAGGAGAAACTACAAAAGTTGGAACAGTGGATCCCAGTTAAGAGAGCCTTCTTGTTTGCCATAATCACAAAGGCATTAAAAATCACATGACCCTGACAAAATGTTTGGATAATTTTTTACACATTCATAGCCATATATAAAATTGCAATCCACCCAATGGAATGCTCAATATGACTCAAAAATCTTGGTCCCTTGCAGTTTCTTAATTGAATGGAAAGGCCTGTTTAAGCAGGGAATGGATTAAAAAAATTAAAAACATAAAAGCATTTATCAAATCTACAGTATGTTCAACCTGTTTAGAGATGAAGGGTAGACAAACAGCACTGATCTAGTTTTTCAGAAACTCTGGCCAGGAGCCAGGGGTTAAACCTACAGTGTTGGAATAGCAGCTGGCTCCGAGTTTGATCAAATAAGAACAGAGCCACAGCTGTCACAGCCTTCCCCGAGAAACACTCCAGTGGCAAACCTCAATCATCATCCAAGGAAACTTCTTTCCTTCTCATAGGCAGGAGGAAGTCAGGTGAGATCCCTGGCCTCTATAAGAGGTTTCAGGTCAGACTTGCTCAGTGGCTTGAGTGAAAAAGGAATTTGTTTTTGTTGTCTCTCGGTGAAATAGAACAGGGTGGAGTTGTGAAAGAACCAAGAAAAACACACACATACAATTGATGTGGGTGAGGTTTCTCTTTGCTATTATGATTAATGTGTCTTGGTCCAGCTGCTGGTAAGGTTAAGGCTCATTTAAAAAGGAAAAGTTGACATTTGTTCAGGACTTCCTCCCTTATTTCCACATCTCACACCTTCACAACCCCCATAGTTTCCTTTATGGACCTTCCTGTGAATGATTTTTTTCTTTCTAGAGCTGTAAATGCCTCTGTGTCAGAAGTTTGTCCAATGTATTTTGTGATGTTGTGTTGCCATATACCCGCCAACTTTCCTGATTTTTAGAGACAGGACATTTATTTTCTGCTGTCCCACTTTTTCAGCTGCTTTTGAAATGTCCCAAATTCATTTCATTTCCTCTCACTCTCTGCCTTTCTTCTCAGCTTACTTCAACTGCTGCAAACTGAATTCAAAGTGCAAAAGTAGCTTGCACTCAATTTAGTAGAAGTAAAGGAGGAGACACAGAAAAATCTAACACTTCTCTGTGGACTCAGTTAAAGGCAAACTGCTACAGCAGTGGTTCTCAACCTGTGGGTCCCTAGATGTTTTGGCCTTCAACTCCCAAAAATCATAACAGCTGGTAAACTGGCTGGGATTTCTGAGAGCTGTAGGTCAAAACACCCAGGAACCTACGGGTTGAGAACCACTGTGCTACAGCATCTCCTAATTTGTGTGTTTCCATTAATAATGTTTTCCATCTTCAGCACACTCTGATGTTGCTCAGTCACATGTATAGTATCCCGATTTTGATCTGTGAAATGCTAGAGGATATGACACAGAACATTTGAAGTTCAAATTCAGTTACTCTTCACTTGTGTAGTCTGAATTGGAGCCAACAGAATACCTTCTGAGAATCATTAAATACAAAAGTAAATGATAAAACTTTGTAATGTAACAAATGATTGACTACTCAGCATTGTGATGAATTCTCCTCATGGTTCAGCTGGTTCATTTTGCAGGAATTGAGTTGGTTCACTGACAAGTGCAAGGCACTGAGAAGTTCTTCAGATGAAAGCAAGGTGTAAAGCAAGGGTTAGTTCACACTATACAGTTTATAGCATATTGATCCTACTTTAGCTGCCATGGCTTCATCTTTTAGAAACAGGGGGATTTCTGTTTTGGGAAGCCACTAGAGCAGCTCTCTGACTGCTAAATAACTCATGAAAATATAGATCTCAAGTTTCCATAGGATAGAACTATGATAGTGGAAGAACAATTATAGTGCCATAATGGTGAGAAATGGACCCTCCGGTGGCGAAGTGTGTTAAAGTGCTGAGCTACTGAACTTGCAGACTGAAAGGTCCCAGGTTCAAATCCCGGGAGCGGAATGAGCGCCTGCTGTTAGCTCCAGCTTCTGCCAACCTAGCCGTTCGAAAACATGCAAATATGAGTAGATCAATAGGGAAGGTAACGGTGCTCCATGCAGTCATGCCGGCCACATGACCTTGGAGGTGTCTACGGACAACGCCGGCTCTTCAGCTTGGAAATGGAGATGAGCACCAACCCCCAGAATCAGACACGACTGGACTTAATGTCAGGGGAAACCTTTACCTTACTTTACCTTTAATGGTGAGAAAGGGCCCGTAGGCTGCAAACAGCTTAGAACAGTGGTTCTCAACCTGTGGGTCCCCAGATGTTTTGGCCTACACATTCCAGAAATCCCAGCCAGTTTACCAGCTGTTAGGATTTCTGGGAGTTGGAAGGCCAAAACATCTAGGGACCCACAGGTTGAGAACCACTGTCTTAGAAGAAAAGATCCACTAATTGAAGCTTGTTCAGACCTCGGCATACACACAGTGAATGTATGGAGAAGGGAGAATCAATGCTACATTATGAGCCCCATCTACATTGCCATATAATGCAGTTTCAAACTTTATTGTATGGCTGTATAGATAGGACCATGGGCAGCCTATAAAGATAGATCTTTGTAGGTTGTCACAGGAGAACTTCCTTAGGAAAATGCAAGCAAAACTCCAACAGAGAACCTGCATAGGAAGGAGTCCAAACAGATAATGAAAAAAGTGATAACAAGACAGCAAATGATAAGAAATATAGGTGAGACAAAGAAAAGAAGTATCGGCAATACACTAACAGAATATAACTTACAAGGCCACATGCAAACAATTGACAGATATATAGGTACTTCAAACAAAAGTGCAACTTATACATTTTCAAAATAATTTCTCTCGGTGGGTAAAGACATATTAAGCCATGTGATAGTTATAAGACAACAGTAGTTTCAATGTTACCTAGAATGAGGTAATAGTTATAAAACAGTAGGAGTTTCCATATTAATTAATAGTCTTAGGGCCCAGATACAGGAATGCCACAGTGAAAGCTGCAGCCATATAAATGTCAAACATCAAAGTGGAGAGGATAAACAAGCAAAATGGTGCACAGCAGAACTGTACCATTGGGGAGCTGAAATATGACTACAGGAAATCCCAACATTTTAGACCTGGTCTGCCATTTGAATAGTGAACTGATCACCTAAGATTACAGAAGCTGAGTGATATGGAGAAGACTGTAATAGGAACACCCCCAGTTGCCCAACTACTATCATTGTGCCTTAGGTAGCAAAATATCTGGGGCTGAACTAGTTCAGAAGCCACAAAAGTGTTTTCGGGGGGGGGGGGGGATTTTTTTTTTTTTTGCAAGGCTACTGTTTTTCTAAATTTGTCTGCAGACTTAGAGAGGTCCTTTATTACAATTGTTGTACAAGTAATTAGATACAGCTATAGTTACTCTTTATTATTTAAATGTATAGGTGTATGTCTTAGGGCCAGAAATTGTTGGACTGCAAATCCTTAGTCAGCATAGAAATCTAATGGTGTTTCAAGGGCTGAATAATTAGCACTCATACCATAGGCGAATTGACTAGTTTTGGCTTCTCTTGTCTTCCATGATACCTGTTCAAAGATACCTGGTCTCTGCTAAAGAACTGGTAAATCTATGTGTCATCCAGGGACTTCTAGTGACTCTCTTATTTTTTACTTTCCTCTCTAGCTCTGATCATTCATTCTGGTCCATGAACAAAACAAAACATAAGCCTTATAACTTGTATTCTACCTCGCTATAATCAACTATTAATAACGTATTAAATATTGATGTAGTTCCCACTCTGCGCCTTTGCACACTCTACTATTAACCATTGCTGAAAACAAGTAATTTATTTCTACTCATTGTGCCCTATCTCCTTACTAGTTTTTAATTCATGACTCTGCCAGCCCAAGTGATTGGGTTTCCTCTGAGCAGGCTTTAGTCAAGAGCTTTATCCAAGTCTAAACAAATTATGTCCAGTGATATCCCCTGCCCTTATCCCTATTTAAAATAATTGTGCCTAGATCTGGCTGCTAGATTTCCTGGGTATCATAATGCCCAGAAAGAATCAGACCAGAGACTGAAAGTCATCCCATAGTGCAGTTTCTATTCACTCTCTTCCTACTCACCGCACAAGCAACAGGTATTGTGCAAATTATGTTCTTCTTTTAAGCTATTCAACAGATCATCCATACTATGGAGGAAGCTACAATTATACTCAATATATTCATTTCTCCAGATAGTCTCTAAGTTGTCCTACTAGGGCTGAAAAGACTTGATCTGGAAATCAGCATGTGGCTGTACTTGAATCTTGAGAAAAGCTTAAACACACAGGAAAAAAATGAATGCCTGGTTTGGGTGTTGAGGGTGAACAGGCTGGAGCAAGTATCAGGCAGCAGGAAGAAAATGAGTGAAGAGGAAAAGTGTCAGAGTATTTTGCAGGGCAGCAGTAGTTGGATGGAGTCAGTGGAACGCAGAACGAAGTGACAACCGAGACGTTGGTAAAACTATATACAAAGTTTTACTGTATGCAGTAATAATCAACACAAACAGACTTGCAGACAATGGACAAACACAGGACTCTCTCAGCAAACAGCACTCAACACAGAACTGAACTGAACTGATGCAATCAGCAATGCACAAACACTTGTGTCTGGACACTCCCCAGTTCCAGCCACACATCAAGGACATCACAGCTTCTTAGTAATTAACTCTTTCCAGACTATAGTACACTCTGGATGATGCAATCAGTATGCAATACGAACAAGTCACAAATTTCATTTAAACACTACCAATACACAAATCCCACATTAACAAAAAAGCAGTACGACAGAGAGAGAAGAGCATGAAAGGATGAAAAACTCTAGAGCAGAGTTTTTCAAACATTTCGTGTCTATGACACAATCTTTAGTAATGCATAATTTCACAGCACAATAATTCAGTTTTATTAGCAAACCTGATGTTAAACCAACCATTTATAAGAGATACAGACACATACTTAAATTGTAAAAATGAAATGTATGCGGACACAATGTATGTCATGACAATCTTTTATTTGTATTTTTAAAATATATGATTTGTAAGATAATAACATGCCTTTCCCAGATTTTTGTCATTTCTTGTTAAGTTTGAACAACACATTTACGCACCGCAGTCAACACATGAACATGCAGTGACACACAACTTGGAAAATTCTGCTCTAGAGGAACCGAGGAGCGGGACGAGAAGTTGTCTTGCCCCAAACCATTTCAACCTTGATAAAAGCCAGTGTGCATTATGTTTAGCCCAATAGTACAGCATACCTTCCAACTGATCTGACTTGCCAGTTAAATCTCTGTGGTTCCACTTTTTCAGTTGCTTGGAAAATGCACCCATTTTTCTCCTCCTCCCGCTTTTCCTTTTTGCCCCCCCCCCCCAATTTTCACCAGTTCAAGGACCAAAAATAGTTTGCACTCAGTTCCCCTCAGCAAGGGTGAGAAATGGAAATGGAGAAGAATCTAATACTTATCTGCAGACTCAGGCAAAATTAAACTGCTGTGGCCACTCCTAGCTTGTGTGTTCTTCATTAATAACTTTTGCCATCTTGATCACAATCCGATGTTTCTCGGCCACGCATGTTCTAGTTTTCATCTGTAAAATGTAGGGTATGTTGTAGCAGCTATTGGAAAGAAGCAGGACTGAGTAATAAAGTAGTAAAGATAGAGAACAACAGTCTGTAACAGTCACAGATCAAATTTTCCACTTTGCCCATAGTCGATGTTAAGTGGATGGTAATTTAAGAGAGGTAATCTCATTTTCTGGTCTCAAGCCAACATCTCATCTTGGCTTTGCTAGTTTGGCCCCGCTAACCTCATTTAAAAGTTGAATTACTAGACTTCTAATTTCAAACGCAGAGGCAGTTATTGTAGCACAGCCCAGGCTTGCAGGTACAAAGCACAAGGCTATACGTGTTTTTTTTATTTGCAGATATCTATTCCCTGCAAATTTAGCTGTATTCCTCACTATAGCTTGGGTAGAAGTGAATTTTCCCCAGCAATAATACCTTGTTATGGGAGAACTCTGTTGTAATGGAAATGTCTATGCCTATGCGTGCGTGAGTGGGCACATATACATATACATACACACAATAAATCATCAGAGCTTCCTGTGTTTTGGCACTCTCCTTGCAGATGTTTCAATAAGGAATATCATGTATCTCAGCACATACACACTGATGAGAAAAAGGAATGGAAGGAATCTACTATTCAATACCACCTGCAGAAGTGTCCCGCTCCAAAAAAGAGAATTACGGTCCTCACAAAACACTTTAGCCTCTCTGTTTAACAAATAGTTGCTTGATAATTACCCTGTATACTCATGTATAAATCTGGAATGTAGTAAAACAAATCAGTCCTCAAAAAAGTGACTTGACTTATCCATGTACTATATCTTAATGCTTATCACAAAGAGGAACTTCCTATCTCTAAGGACCTCATCCCACAAGGGCGGGGAGACAGGAGGAATCGTCTTCTTCCTATGGCACTCTGTCTCGAAAGAAATGGAGAATTTACTCACCCCCATCACATGGGATCGCTTCCTCCTGTTTCTTGTTAAACCCTGCACTTCATTTCTCATTACACAGGCAGATGTTTTCTCCTCCCATTCTGCCATCCATGGAGTGCCTGTGTCACTGGTTGTTTTAAATTATGCAATAGCAGAATTTCAAAGATTCAACATTGAGCAGTGACAGAAACTACTTTCTTTAAAGAAAGGATAGAACTCCAAAAAGCAATAATTTATTCTCGGTGGTGGCTCCTCGGCTGTGGAACTCCCTCCCCAGTGACATCCGGCAGGCTCCATCCCTTCTGGGATTTAGAAAGAAGTTGAAGACCTGGCTATGCGTGAAAGCATTTAATGAATGAACTCAGTTAGCATTGACATGGATTGGATTAAGGCTTTTGCACAAGGTCTGATGGATGATTGGCATATATATTCTGCGTTGCACTGTGTTCTGCCATCCATGGAGTGCCTGTGTCACTGGTTGTTTTAAATTATGCAATAGCAGAATTTCAAAGATTCAACATTGAGCAGTGACAGAAACTACTTTCTTTAAAGAAAGGATAGAACTCCAAAAAGCAATAATTTATTCTCGGTGGTGGCTCCTTGGCTGTGGAACTCCCTCCCCAGTGACATCCGGCAGGCTCCATCCCTTCTGGGATTTAGAAAGAAGTTGAAGACCTGGCTATGCGCAAAAGCATTTAATGAATGAACTCAGTTAGCATTGACATGGATTGGATTAAGGCTTTTGCACAAGGTCTGATGGATGATTGGCATATATATTCGGTGTTGCACTGTGTTAAATCTTTTATATATTGTATTTTACTATGTTATTTAACTATTTTAACTGTTTTATTCTTATTTTATTGTATTATGATGTACTGGTAGTGATCCTACCAGTTCTGTAAGCTGCCCTGAGTCCCCTCGGGGAGAAGGGCGGGGTAGAAATACTGGAAATAAATAAATAAATAAATAAATAAATGCAGAAGGAGCATTGAGGGATATAAAAAGACCGTATGCACACCCACAATGAAACCTAAGAATAGGGACTTAAAATGGGCAAATGCATCACCCCCCCCCCACCTCCCACCCCGTCCCGTGGATAAATATTAGATTTTAAGCACATGAAGAGTGGAGACAACTGGAGTTGATTCTAGTCTGTCTTTAAAAGCCACCTGTTTCTACATACTGTGGAGAAAAAGTCCCACGGGCAACCCACAAAATGGGTCATGCGTCATTTGACAGGATTCATGGGATTCCGTCTTTGAAGTGTGTAGAAACAGATGACCACTGTCATCTGATGAATTCTTACGTAGAGTATTGAAAGACAAGAGCTTAGTCCATTTTGGGATAACCCAGAATGCAGTTCCTACAATAAAGCACTTTCTTTCTGCCCTGGTGCTGCTTCTGGGCTTTTTGAATTACTGGGCAGAGAAGTACTACAACATGCTCGACATGGGGTTGCTTTTGAAGATTGTTCAGAAGCTTCAAATAGTCCAACGGGTGGCAGCCAGATTGCTCACTGGAGCGGCATACAGGGAGCATATCACCTCCTCCCCCCGTTATGTCAGCTCCACTGGCTGCCAGTCTGCTACTGAGCACAATTCAAAGTGCTAGCATTAGCCTATAGAGCCCTAAACAGTTCTGGCCCAGCTTACCTGTCCGAACGTATCTCTTTCTATGACCCACCTTGGAGGTTAAAATCGGAGGAGGCCCTGCTCTCAATCCCACCACCCTCGCAAGCACAACTGGTGGGAACAAGAGACGGGCCTTCTCAGTGGTGGTCCCTTATCTGTGGAACCCCCTCCCCAATGAAATCAGAACAGCCCCTCCATCCTGTCTTTTAGAAAGAAATTGAGACATGGTTATGGGACCAAGCATTTGAGAAATAATTATAGCAGTGCAGTAATTGAGAACTTTTAAAGTGTTGACTAATGGACTAATTCTGGACTATGATTTTGAACTTGTATAATTTTAATTGTTGTTTTAATATTTTCTGTTTTAATGTTTGGTTTTAATTGTAATTGTTATTTTTGGAATTTGTATGTTGGGCATCGAATTCCTGCTGATTGTGAGACTGCCCAGAGTCCCCTTCGGGATGAGAAGGGTAGGATACAAGTACGAGAAATTAATTAATTAATTAATTAATTAATTAATGGTGGTGGCAACCAGGGACAGCTGGTTTCCCAATACAGCATTGGTGCTTTCCCCTGCTCAGTGGAATGATCCCCCACCTTGTCCATGAGTCATGTCAAAATCCATAGTTTTGGCCCCAAAACCTGCCCTCAACTTATATATGAGGTGAATGTATATGAGTACATATGATAACAAGGTAGACAGTGATCCATGTATTTTTTGCAGAAAAGGTTTTGGTTTTGCTCCTAATGAGCCTGTCTTGGATACTGGAGTGACAGTTGAGGGGGTTGATCATCAAAGTGACTTTGCTACCAAGCCAGCTCCCTAGCATTGCCAGGTAGGTAGTGATGATGGACAGCTTTGTCCTGGGTTAATGAATATTACTTATCTGAAGCTGAGGCTTCGTGTGAGCTCTTTCAGTCGTTCTCAAGTCTCTCCTTTGTTTTTCTTGCCCACATACTGCGCTAGTGGCGGCAACGTGTAGGAGGTTTTTGCGTCTGTGTTCACAACATCGGGCAATCCTCTTGAATTATGGAAGGGATCAATTCCAATATTATTGCTTTCTTTTCCTCCCTTTAAAAGCTCTGATACCCACACAGAGCTTTCTGTGGGTTAGTCATTTGTCCTTATTGCCTTGACGGTTTCTGAAGGAAAAACAAAGGAACTGGAATTCAGTCACGCAAGTGCAAATATAAGTGATCTTAAAGGTGTTACTGCCTTGAACCAGCTAAGATCTTGTGTTCTTCTAGACTGGTATTGTCCAATCCAAAGGAGAGGAACATAAATGTAATGGGGGGCAGACTGATTGTACCTACAGTCCTCTAAGGACCAAAGGAAGTTACAAAATGTCATAAGTTCATAGTTAATGTTTCAGGTCAGACATTTCCATTTAGCTCTTCAGATAGGAATTCAGATTCATCCCTTTTTCCTTGCAGGGACAGTGTAAATGCAACACTCTCAGCTAACATTATTATTATTATTATTATTATTATTATTATTATTATTATTATTATTATTATTATTATTATTATATTTATTTATACCCTGCTTTATCTCTCGCGAAGGGAACTCAAAGAGTCTCCAGGCAATGTTGGCTGTAGGGTTGTCAGGTTAGGACTATCCCAGACTATCCTAGCCTAGGATTTGAGGGCCAGCAATACAATCAAAAACATACAAAAAGTAAATATTGAAACAGAATTAAACTTTTTACAGAATTAACCAACACACATCTGAATAAAATAATAAAATGCAATTTTAAAAAGATAAAAAGGCACTTAAAACAGTCCAGTTTAAACAATACAGCAACCCCTGCACAAGGTATATTAACATATAATGTTATCAATTAAAATATTTCCACCTTCCTTTAGAAAACAGTATATAAGCAGTCCCTGAGTTACAAACATCTTTCTTACAAATGACTCATAGTTAAGAACAGGGGTGAGACAACAGGAAGTGAGAGATCTAACCCTCTGAAGGGAAACTCACTCCTGAAAGCGTTGTCATGGGGAAAAGGTGTTTCCACTGAAACTTTATGATCAGTCCTGGTTTCTGCAACAAGCCAAATGTTTCAAAATCCAATTATCACAGGAACAGGACATGAGGTGAAATCTTCTGTACGGGAAACAGACAGCAAAACAAACACCACATGGGTGTTAGCCCTTCACTATGCTATCCAAAGCTATCTATCTATTGCTGGAGTTGCACTTAAAAATGGACCTGTTCCAACTTACATGCAAATTCAGAAAACAAAATCCCTACAGATCCTATCTTGTTCGTAACTTGGGGACTGCCAATACATGATCATAGTATTCTTCTTGCATCAGTTTTCCTTTAAGAAATGAGCTTTCTAAATACTCAGAATGTAGGTCATCAGAAGCTATCTCATAACAACCGATTGTCTGGCTCAGTGGCTGCTCCCAGACTTTGGAATTCCCTCCTTAAAGAGAGCAGAGTTGTCTCATCCTTGCTCTCTTTCTGTCAGTGGTTCAAAACATTTTTGTGCCATCAGGCTCTTATAAACTGACAGGATGGGCTATTAATGCTGTGCAGTGCGGTTTTAAAGTCTTCTAATAAATGTTAATATTTTAATGTCTAATGTTTTAATTTTATAAATTGTTTAATGGTTTTGAAATCTTGTATTCATGCTTTTACTAATGCTTTAATATTGGAAACAATCTGGAAATGGTTCTGGAAATGCATTCTATAATTTGGGAAAATATAAATGAATAAAATAAGTACAGTAGGTTTTCCACTTTTGTGGGTGTAAGAGACACCAGACCCACGTGAAAATGACCTCCCCCCCCGGCAAGTTAAAAATGAAAGTATTTTTTTAACCTGAGAGAACAACTCTATAGGAATCTCTATGTCCTCTAGCACAAGTCTATGGTCATCTTCCACTGGAAGTGATCTTAGAATTTTGCTGGAGGAATCACAAATGCCTAGATGGGTATGCTCTTCAGGAATCTCTATGTCTTCCAGTGTAATCTTTGACGATATTTGGTGGAAGTTGTCCACAGAATCACATTGGAAGATCTAAAGATTTCTTAGGATCTCATCAGATGGGATGGGAAGCAGGGGAAAGCAGATGGAACTGTTTTACCTTGTTCCTTCCCATCTTTCCCCATCTTCTGGGATGACCAGCCATTCCACGTGCTTTCCTCACCTTTCCAGTCTTTTCCCCGCTTTCTTCCACATTCTGCTGGAGTCAGGTAACACCTGATTTCTGAAGACCATCTTCATGCTCCATTTCCATGTGCTTAGGAAACAGAGTGCCACAGAGTCCCGCCGGGAGCCTGAAGACTGTCTGATAAGGTCCTTAGCGAGAACATGTTCATCAAAACTGTGCATGATCAAATTCACAAAAGTCAAACCTACAAAACTGGAGGGCCAACTCCAAACAAAAACAAACAAGACTAAAGAGATGGACCTGGACCTTAAGGGGAGTTCTTAGAGTCTAGCCATTGATAGAGCAGAATCTCCAGAATCTCTTTTTCTTAGCCTGCAAAACCTTTGGGTGGAAACTGTGAGCACCAGGATCCTCAGTGGAGCAAAATAGGCCCAAAGAGAATAGATTCTTCCTCCTGATCTATTTTCCCCAGTAGTAGATAAGTAAAGGTAAAGGTTTCCCCTGACGTTAAGTCCAGTCATGTCTTGACTCTGGGGGTTCGTGCTAATCTCCATTTCTAAGCCAAAGAGCCGGCGCTGTCCATAGACACCTCCAAGGTCATGTGGCCGGCATGACTGCATGGAGTGCTGTTACCTTCCTGCCAGAGCAGTACCTATTGATCTACTCACATTGGCATGTTTTCGAACTGCTGGGTTGGCAGAAGCTGGAGCAACAGTGGGCGCTCACTCCACTCCCGGGATTTGAACCTGGGACTTTTCAGTCTGCAAGTTCAGTAGCTCAGTGCTTTAACCCACTTCTCCACCAGGGCTCCTGTAGAAGATACATATCCCTTTTTGCAAGGTCATATGACAGATGGAACCGGGGACTTTCTAGATCAGGATGGATAAAGCACAAACCGTTACATTTCTGTGGGGCATAGCTATTCGTATTTTTCATCATATTTGCTAGGCCAGCTGGGAATAATAGCCCACCAGTGTTTAGAGTTCAACAACATTTGCCAGCCACTGTTGTATGGGCTTAGCACATGTGCTGTGAGCTGCAGTCTTTTCCCGGGCAGGGATACAGCTGACTGTCACCTCATTCATGTTGGCATAATTTCTTGCATGCATTGGAAAGACAGAACCTTTAACAGATGCTTTCTAAGGAACTTTAGCAGCCCTTTTCTTGGAGTAGTTTTTAGAGAAATCAGAGCTTTTCCATGTCATATTGCTCTACTATATTATCAAGAGAGCCTTCTGTAAATGCACATATATTTCGAAGCCCTCCTCCTGCTTTTTCCCATTATTTGAAATCACTTGCTCTAGCAGTTGCTTTCATATATTAAATTAGTTCAGGTCTGCTCTGTGGTTAGTAAAGGAGTTATTAAATTGGCCCAATTTAGATGTGTCTGTATTTATTGCAGTCCACATCAGAAAAGCCATTTCAGCAGCCCATTGTACAAAAGAAGGAATGGTTAGTACTGCAGAAGCAAAGGAACTGAACATTGAGATAAAGCTATTGTATGGGTCAACAGTTCTCCTCATTACTACACTTTATTTATCCGTGCTTGTAGGGGAACACAGCTCATTATTTTAGAAAGCATTTGAAGCTCTGTCTCTCCAGTAATTGGAGAAGACTTTAGCCATGGAAAACTTGTTAGATTTATGTAAGTGTTATGTGGCTTTGTGCCAACTCTCAAATCACAAGGGAATGTTTATCAACTTTTGAATCATTGGCTCCAGTATAACATCTTACGCGTGAATGGAAGTTACCATGACACTGGTAGCCACATCTTGTAAGGAAAAGAAGTCTGAGGAGGGTACAACTTTGAA
Source organism: Anolis carolinensis (assembly GCF_035594765.1). Taxonomy (NCBI): domain Eukaryota; kingdom Metazoa; phylum Chordata; class Lepidosauria; order Squamata; family Anolidae; genus Anolis; species Anolis carolinensis. The sequence goes on from NC_085846.1 coordinate 83,275,714, forward strand.
CAAAGGAGAGGTGTGAACAGGGCAAGGACTATACATTTTTATTTCTCAGAGAAAATAGAAAACAGTGCCTTCCATTCACTTAAAGCCATTCAAGTTGTCTTGGGATGGGCAGCAGCACGAATTTTCTTCTCCTGAAGCTGTTTTAAGGAGATATGGCTATCAGAGGTTTGTTACAGTTATCAGCAAAAACAAAAATTTATAGCTCTGCTTTTTATTTTATTTATTTACATTTACAAAAATGGTTCATTTTGCCTTCATTTCATTTATTTGGTTGGTTTACATAAAATGCCTCTCTTTTGTGGAACTCAGGAGTAGCGATGCATGTGTTGCTTATCAGTCTCTCCTATAACTACTTTTATGCCTTTAGACTCTCAGAAAAGGAGATATTTACATGCATAAGTGGCATTTTAAATTGTATAATAAGCATACAATAATGCCTGGCTGCCAGGAAATTGATATGATCAAGCCCTGGCTATTAAATAGACAGTTATAAAATGCAAACTGTGCTCTAATTGCTGAGATGTATTAGCTTTTATTTTGTTACATGAATTTGCAATTTAACATTGTTGTTAATGGAATTCAAGGAACAATTGGAACATCTTGCTCAAGCTAAAAGCTGGAGGCTACCATCATAAGTTCAGCTGCGCTCTTCGCATTGCATCTTATAAGGTTCTTAGCATTCTCGTGGTTTCTGGTTTGCAGCACTCACTGTTATGATCCCAAGCTGTAAGTATGGTATATTCTTCAGAGTTTCTTATCTTTCAGTAGTGGTCTTATTTACTTAGGCAATCCCTCGTTGTCCGAGTATGATGGCCCTCCAAGTGTAGTGTCTTGGTGGTGGATACATAGGTGACTGTGGAGACCTATTCTTGACCCACATGTTCTTCCATAGTGAGGACATCGTTTTCCAGGTGGAAGATGGTCCCAGTCAAGGTTGGCATGACACGCCTTCCTCTTGGCACGTTTCTCCCTTTCACCCTTCATTCGTGCCTCTTCAAATTCCACATCACTGTAGTGCTCTATGACTGTCTTCAAGTGACTTTCTCTGAAAAAGATACATGCTCAATTCTCCTGAAAAAAGACAGGAATCTTGACTTATCAACACTTCAGAAAGATACTGCGAAAAAAAACCCCAGATACTTTCTTCCATGTGGGCATGTAAGAGTGGGTGCAAGTCTTGCTTTCATAGTATGGTTGGATTGATGACTGAAAGGGATAGCTGAGAACTTTATTCAGTAGCATGAAGCATGAGATAAATTCACATGTTATGAAATCCAAGGAAGTGTGTGAAAATTAACCTTTGGAACAAGCTTCCTTATTACCCTATAGGTATGTACAAGTATAAAAATTTTAGTCAAAATTCAACCCCGCAAAACCTAGGTCAACTTAACCACAAATCAATTTAAGTACTGTATCTTAGCTCTTATCAGAAAAGGAACCTTCCCCTTCTCTAAGTAGAGTGGCGAAAAACAAGAGCTTAGTCCATCCCGGACGACCTAAAAAAACACACACACACCCTCTACTTTCTCTGCCATAGTGCAGTTTCTAGCATTTTGGAATGCTTGGATGGGAAATGGCAGCAATAGTGGTTGGCCCTCTAAGGTGGCATTGCTTTTCTCTCTGCAGAATGACCATCAACTTATCCATGGATCATATCAAAGTTCATAATTTCGTCTCCCAAACCTGCCATCAACCTATACATTGCGGTGGTGAGATGGGTTAAATCCTTGTATCGGCTGAACTGCAGACCTGAAGGTTGGCAGTTCGAATCAGCGAGACGGAGTGAGCCCCCGTCTGTCAGCCCTAGCTTCTCATGTGGGGATAGGAAAGAAGTCTCCTACAGGATGGTAACACATCTTGACATCCCCTGGTCAACGTCTTTGTAGACTGTCAATTCTCTCATAGCAGAAGCGACTTGCAGTATGTTCTCAATTTACTTCTGACATGATAAAAAAACTTATACATAAGTATATGCAGTATTTCCCAGAAACAACATTGGCTTCAATGAGCTTTCAATCTGGAATCTCTTACTCTCAAGAAATGGATTCATGCCTAATTTTTTTCTTTGGCAAATCAATGTTTGCTCTTGGCCAAGTGTGGCAAAGGCATGGATCTTCAAAACCGACATTAAAAAAGGGAAAGAGGTATAGGGGAAGAATGTAGCAACACATTTAGGACTATCTGTTATTTCAGCATGAGCTTTTGTAGACATTAACCCACTTCTTCAGATGCAATATAAGGAGGATGGATATCCAAAACTAATGCAAGCAGTCAAGCAAATACACATGATGCCTTATGAGATCAGGTTGTGCATCTATTTTCGGAGTAAATTATTTTAAACAACAATTATATGGTGTGAGTTGCTCTTTGAAATCTGATAGTTCTGCATGGTTAATGTGTGATGACTATCGAACCTTGTTAGCAATTAGAGTCACTCACAAGGAAACTTGGACATTTCTTTAATGCTAGGTAAAGGTAAAGGTTTTCCCCTGACGTTAAGTCCAGTCGTGACCAACTCTGGGGGTTGGTGCTCATCTCCATTTCTAAGCTGAAGAGCCGGCGTTGTCTATAGACACCTCCAAGGTCATGTGGCCACCATGACTGCATGGAGCGTTGTTACCTTCCCGCCAGAGCTGTACCTATTGATCTACTCACATTTGCATGTTTTCGAACTGCTAGGTTGGCAGGAGCTGGGGCTAATAGCAGTCGCTCACGGAATTTGAACCTGGGACCTTTCGGTCTGCAAGTTCAGCAGCTCAGCGCTTTAACACACTGCGCCACCACCAGGGGCCCTTTCTTTAATGCTAGGTTACTACTATACAGCAAAGTTATGAATGAAGAAAGCACAGGCAGTTCAATACCCCTCAAAAGCTCCACCCCTCAACTCCCAAAAGTTCCTTCTTCAGCCTCTAGGTCTTCCAGTCTGAGCCAGTTTATCTTATCATGCTCTTTCCCATAGAGCTCCAGATGATTCTACTCTGTTTTTATTCCTCAACCTTGGCTCTGAACTCATGGCATGGAGGTGTTCTGGTATCTTGAACACATCAGATGCAGAGTCCATGACATAAAGTGCCATAATAATACATATCTTTTCATGATGTATTACTTAAGCTTGATTTCATTGTTTGGATCAGAGTCCAGTTGCCGCAGTGAAATTCCAGCCCCTTGCCCCCAAGTAAAGTTATAAAAGGGCTGTTGTGCAAATGCCTTGAAATTAGCAATAATTAAACCAGCCCACTTCATTGCTCATGCATCACTGTTCTTAGTCAGCCAACCTACTCATCATCAAACCTCTGGAGCAAAGACCATTTTCGTGCTCTGCGCATGTGACCTTCATGAAAGTAGAGTATGCCTCCTGGGCATTTGATAGATCCTTCGGAATGTAGATATCATTTATTTTCATGCATTTCAACCAGCTTTGAGTAATAGTAGATTTGACTCTGCACTGAAGAACTATTTCCAGTGAAATCCTTCAATTCTGTTAGATTCCAAAGCTTTTTTTTCTTAAAGAAACTGTTTTGCTGAGTGATCAATTTATATTTTGTTTACTTTGAAAGGGGTATTTTAGTAATATTGTTAAGAGTGTACGTAGCAGAGATCTTGATTTAAGGAATAAACACACCAATGGCTAGAAGAAAGAAACTGTTTTATTGTAGGAGCTTCAATTTAAGACAGAATAGTAACTCAAGATACTGGTCGAAGGTAGCAATATCTTGGAAGATCGAGAGAGAACTTGGTGGAAGAACAAGAGGCGGAGAAACATCTCTAAGAGCATTAGTTTACATCGCAAGGGAGTCAGGATAGGTAAACAATAGACTTCAAATAATGAAATAATAATATAACTTTATTTATATTCCACGCTATCTCCCTGGAGATCACTCAGACTATCTAATTTTAAAAAGTTGGTTTGGTTAAACATAGATGCCTAAAGAAAATCCAAGGTATACACCTCCTTCCCTAAATTAAGATGGCACACAAATCATTAGTACAAGGTAGTTTTCTTTCTGATTCACATTAGGAATATAGGTAAAGGAAAAGATTTTCCCCTGACATTAAGTCTAGTCGTGTCAGATTCTGGAGTTTGGTGCTCATCGCCATTTCTAAGCTGAAGAGCCAGCGCTGTCCGTAGACACCTCCAAGGTCATATGGCCAGCATGACTACATGGAGCGCCATTGCCTTCCCGCCAGAGAAGTACCTATTGATTTACTCACATTTGCATGTTTTCGAACTGCTAGGTTGGTAGAAGCTAGGGCTAACAGCAGGAGCTCACCCCGCTCCCCATATCCGAACCGCTGATCTTTCGGTCAGCAAGTTCAGCAGCTCAGCAGTTTAATCCACCGCGCCACCAGGGGCTCCCATTAGAAATATACAGGTTGCTTAATTATTATAGCATGTGACAAACCCATATAAACCTATAAAGGCCAAGAGTGCCCTTTGGAGTAACTGGGGGCTTGGAATCCTTAATTAACTCTTTTTATTCCCACCTAGGGATTTTTTAAAATAAAAATCTCATGTATGCTGTCACTTTAAAATATAAAATGATTCAAGTTTTCCCTTCCTTTCCTCTGAAATACTGGTACTGTTCACTGAAATAATTAGGCTCCGTTCTCGGCATACTGCAACAGAGGCTCCGTTTCCCTGCCTTCCCTTTAGAAAAAGAACAGAAAAGAACTTGCAAGGAACAAGTGGATGCAGAGGCAACAGCAGCCAGCAATACCCCACAATAAAACAATGAGCTGTCTTATAATGGCCTCTTTACACCTATCTCAGGAGCCCATCGTCAAAAAGGAAGATTCTGAGCTATTTCAGCAGCTGGGTTTTAATGTTCCTGGATCAGATATTGCAATGTTCTAACATTTTGGAGAGTATAATCTGAACCTGCTGCTATCATGAGGGCTAACAAGTTGAAATTAAATCCAGACAAGACAGAGGTACTCCAGGTCAGTCGGAAGGCAGATCAGGGTATAGCGTTACAGCCTGTGTTGGATGGGGTTACACTCCCCCGAAGATGCAGGTTCACAGCTTGGGGGTGATCCTGGACTCATTGCTGACCCTGGAGCCTCAGATGTCGCCAGTCGCCAGGAGAGCCTTCACACAGTTAAAACTTGTGCATCAGCTGCGCCCATTCCTTGAGACATCAGATCTGGCCGTGGTAGTCCACACCTTAGTTACATCTTGTTTTGACTACTGCAATACTCTCTATGTGGGGTTGCATTTGAAGGTTATTCGAAAGCTTCAATAATAAAATAATAAACTTTATTTGTATACCACCTAGGGCAGTTTCCAACATGTAAGACAAACATTCAATTGCCAGAAAGAAACCATACAGACAATAAACAAAATGGACACATTCAACAATATAACACAATGTAATTACCTTGTTAAAACACACTAAAAGTAAAAATAAAGTACCGTATATATACTCGAGTATAAGCCGACCCAAATATAAGCCGAGGCACCTAATTTTACCACAAAAAAACTGGGAAAACGTTGACTCAAGTATAAGCCGAGAGTGGTAAATTTCAGAAATAAAATAGATACCAATAAAATTACATTAATTGAGGCATCAGTGGGTTAAATGTTTTTGAATATTTGCATAAAGCTCAAATTTAAGATAAGACTGTCCAATTCTGATTAAATCATTATTCTCATCTTCTTCAATGTAAATGCCCTTATGTATCATTTTAATAATAGAGTAAAATAATACATGTAATAATAATAATAATAAATACAGGAAAATGATACATGTAATAATAAATAGAGTAAAATAATACATATAATAATAATAATAATAATAACAACAACAAATACAGGAAAATAATACATGTAATAATAAATAGAGTAAAATAATAAATGTAATAATAATAAGATCAGAGTGAAATAATAAATGTATTAATAATAAAAAATAGAGTAAAATAAATGTAATAGTAGCAACAATAATAGAGAAAAATAATAAATGTAATAATACCGATAATAATAGGGGAAAATAATAAATGTACCATATATTCTCGAGTATAAGCTGACCCAAATATAAGCCAACCAGGACCCTCACCCGAGTATAAGCCGAGGGGGAATTTTTCAGTCTTAAAAAAAGGGCTGAAAAACTAGGCTTATACTCGAGTATATACAGTATTTTAAAAACCCATCTCCTTGTAGCTCCATCAGTAAAAGGTTCAACAAGTCAATAGCCAGGATTACAGGATGAACGTGGCCAATTACGTGGCCAATGGTCTGGGCCAGGGATAGTACAACAACATATCACAGGGCCTGGGATAGTGGATAACGTGCAGGGCAGAATGCTATCTGGATTAACTAGGGACTGGGCCTAGGTTAATCATTCTCGAAAATTTGTTGGAACATCCAGGTTTTCAAGTCCCTTCGAAAGGAGGAGAGTGTGGGAGCTTCAACTAGTTCAGAGATCGGTAGCCAAGCTACTAACTGGAGCATTGTATAGGGAAAGAACCACTCCTCTGTTGTGGCAGCTCCACTGGCTGCCGGTCTTCTTCTGGGCTAAATACAAAGTGCTGGTGATTTCCTATAAAGCCTTAAACAGTTCTGGTTCAAGCTATTTAACTAACCACATCTCCGCACATAAACTAACGCGGTCAGCGGAGGAGGACCTGCTCTTGATCCCACCCCCGTCTCAAGTGTGGTTGGTGGGGATGAGGGAGGGGGCCTTCTCCATGACTGCCCTCCGCTTTTGAAACTCCCTCCCCAAAGAAGTAGAAATGACCCCCTCTCTCCTCTCCTTTAAAAAAACTCTTTAAAACCAATCTTTGCACCTTAGCTTATGGAGAAAAGAAGGATTAGAACATCTTAATACATAACCTTGTTTGGACACTGGAAATCCACTCCGGCGCTGTTTGGTTGTTCTACATAATCATCACATGAGTTTATACAACATCACTCATCCTCATTTTATACTTTTATTGTATGTTAACTATTTAGCTTTTATTATGAAGTAAATGTGTATGTTGAGGTTTATTTGTATTAATTATTCTTTGGTTAGTCATTTAAGTTTATAAGTTTATATTGATGCTATTTGTTTGATTTGTTTAGTTTGTTCATTATGGCATTGAATGTTAATGTGAGGACTCATGCGCCTTGTAGTCCTGTTCTTAGTACTATTGTGACAGACGAAGAGGAAAACATGGGGTTTTTGCCGGTTCAGCAAGAGCCGGAGTCTCTTCACCTGCAGGATGTTGATGTTTGCCCTCAAGAATTCAGCCAAACAGACCTTGGGCAGAACTCCACACCGTTTCCCAGAAAAGAATCTTATTCCAGAGAAAGGGGAGTCAGAGAGGCCCAACGGAGGAGTTTACGCTTAGCTGCCAAACATCAAGCTGATTAGGTCTGCTTCCCTTGGGAAATTCTAAGGAGTCACACATCTGGACAGAGTTGGGTTTCGCTTCCCGTTCTCTAGGGAAAGAGTTCTGTTGGCGGGAAAACGAGACCCAATATAGGTGGTTGGCGCGAGGATTTCTTTGCGGAGTCAATTGATCAGCTTGAGGAGAGAGATCGTGTGTGGACTTCGTAATCCCAGTTCCTTGCTTCCCGGATCAAGCTTCAAGCCTTGCCCTGTTTCACGGTTTTACCACGGACTCTGTTTCATGCTTCATGTTAGCCTCGTCTTCAGTCACGGATCTAGCCAAGAATCAAGTTTATTTCCAGCCTTGTTGTCAAGCTTCATTGGACTTTAAAGACTCTGTTATTTCCCCACACTATTGCTTGGCAAAGTGTGTGTTTCGGTCAAGTGGATTAAAACTTTGAACTCTAATATCTTATATTGGACAATACATTTCTGGACTATATTTGACCTCATCTGAAAGGTCTGCTTCTGAACTATATTCTTCACTTGTTTTTATTGATTTTATATATTTCTTTAATAAAGATATTAGATAGAGACTGGCCTCTGTGTAAGGTTATTGGTGCTCTGCAGTCTGGGTCCTGACAGTTAACCACTTCTGTTTTGGAAACTGCCCTGAGTCTCCTCGGGGAGATAGGGCGGGTTACAAATGAAGTTTATTGTTATTTATTGTTAGGCTAGAATTGTATCACAATGTTCTCCCTTTTTGCAATTAAGTAAAGTGAGGAACATCAGTGCTTCACCTTTGAGTTGACTACTGAAAAATAATAAATAAAAAGGACCTAGCTTTTTATTGTAAAAATTAAGTTTTGGGGAAAAATACGAATTACTAATTTGAAAATATTTCCCATTTTGTCTGCCCTGCTTTCTTGTTTCTTTTGCTCTTGATGTCATGGATCAGCCTAATGTTTAATGGAACTCCAGACGTCTCCATGCCATGACTGGGGCCAGAGAAAAGAAAGTAAACATCCGATTCCCAGTGTGGGAATGCGCTAATAATTGAGGTCTGGCCTGAGAAGAGACTGATAATGAGAACCGGTTCAAACCAACTTTGAGGGTGGCAAAATGAACTCTCATGAACTGAAGGGATTGAGATTCCAGGAGGTAGTAAAATCAGAGTTTTTCCCCACATATTTTATTTGTAACTTTCTTCCTTTCTTGTAAGTAACCAGGCATTAAAGTTAAACCCAAGACATCTTTGTGAATGACTTTAATTGCCAGAGGGGTTCTGCAAGCCAGTACACTTGATTGATTTTGATAAATACTGGATTTTGTTCACATTTTGGATACGTATTTGAAGAGAGAAAAGCGCTTGCTATAAAGATAAATTGAGATCTCAAAATTGGGAAAGTGAAAAGTGAAGGCAAATATCAAAAAAAGAACATTATTCCTTGACCAACTAACCTGAAGCCCTCCATATATGTTGGCTACATCTCTGCAAATGGGGTGATGTTTAGTGTACACATTCACATGATTCCAGGTTGGGCTTCAGGTATTTACCATAGATGCTGAACTAGCCCTAAATTCTAAGGAAAAACTTGTAAAATACCATTTTGACTACAACTCCCAGGATCTCCCAGGCAGAATTCAACTTGTAGTTCAAAAAGTTAATTTTCCCCAAGTCTGGTTCTAACTTGAGAGCTAGACATATTGTTAGTTTTCCATATCCACAGAGTCTGCATCCATGTATTCAACCATCCACAACTTGAATTTTTAAAAATCCAAAAGGCGAATCTTGATTTTACTTTTTCGTATATGGGTATATGGGACACAATTTTATTATGTGATTGTATATGTATATAATGTGACTTGAGCACCCATAGATTTTTTTAATCAATGGGAGGTATTGGAACCAAACTCCAGCAGATACTGTTAATGAAAGCATGTGAGAACTACACTTCATTTGCATGGTTCCCATAAATTTAAGTGCAGTCTGTATAGAAGAATAGACAATAGCAGAGCATCCAGAGCATTAAGCCATAGCAGTTAAACTGGTGTCAGACTGCTTGAAGTCTACTGTATGAATGCACCCTAAGTAAGGTTGTAGTTTGCAAGAAAGATAAGAGAAAGCTTTTAAAACATAGCAAATTTTTTTTTGCAAGCTGTTCCGGTTTATAGGACCCTGATTCTACTGATATGAGTCGCTGTGACAGTTGATAGCAACAGACTCTGGATTGCAATGACATGGTGGCCACGACATCCTGTCTGAGGTGACTTTAAGGGCTTTGTAGCCCTTTTAGCTACTCCCAGAGAAACTGTCTTGAGGATTGATGCCTGAATAACATGAAAGAACTTTACAATTTTTGACTAATCCTGGCCTTATGTAATTTAAAACATCATACGTTTTTCTCTAGTCCATATTTTTCTTCTTCTTTCTTTCTACTCTCTCAGATATCCCATAAAATCAGATGTCATTCAGTTTGAATAGTCTAATTGAAAACACCATGGCAAGCTTTTGGTAAATAGAATACCATTCTAAATGGTTTTAAAGGAGAAAAGCTGGAGATGCTGATTCAGGGCTTCATTCAGATCACATCATTTTATCTCAAAGTACAGCAAATCAAAGAGAATTGAAATAACATCAAATTGAGCAAATGGACTAGAGCTTCTATCTTTAATAACGAGCTGAATTACAGTAAAAGCAGGCTCTATCAGACACACTTTTAAAAAAGCATAAAGTTGAAATGAAAATTAAGAGCACACACACCCCCTATTTCTTTTAAGTATAAGCCTGAAATGAGGACTAAGAGTCCAAACCTCAACTAGCGATTTTCTTTGTTATTGAAGCAAAATGTACACTTAGTGATAAAAATCACTATCACTGAAGCACAAGGAAAACTATCATTGTTATTTAGATTTCAGTTCCATTTTCCCACTGAAGTAGCACTCAAAATGAACAGCCTAGAAAGACAGATTTGAACAAATTCAAAAGGGTTATACAATAAAAATATTCTACAAACTGGGATAAGACAGGAGGAAGAGAAACCGGCACCACAAAAAAAAATACAAGACTATTTTTTAAAAGTGCAGGATTTGGTCTTCATAGAAACTTAGAACATAATTCAATATCAGCTGACAGTTAGTAGAACAAGTGTCCCACCAATGTGTGGTTGGCTGCTCTTAAGATAACAAAAGTGCAATGTTCGTATATAATTAGAACTGGAATCAATACCAGACTGTCAGTATCATACTGCCCAATATGTGATGTGCTCACGCTTAGGATACTGTGTAGTTTCAGATATTGCACCTGAAAAAAAATTACATGACTGCAAAAGGCATAGAAAATGTGTCTCCCAATATCAAGGGCCATGGCCCACTGGTAGGCCTCGAGACCCTAAAAAAAGGTCCATGAGACATGCAGGTATGGTTTTCTGCGGGCAAGCTGATGGCGACTACTGGATGGCCTATGTTCTGTATCAGAAACTAGAGCCGATGTGGTCTATCCAAAGCAATTTTCTGAATCAGCACCCCAAATAACCAAACCAAATCTAAAGTAGACCGAAAACTGTTTCATTACCCCTTTGGTACTAATGTTGGAGAGTGGTCCCTGGTCAAAAGGCTGGGAACCAATGAACTGGAGCAACTCCCTCAGCAGGAAAGACATACATTTGGGGTGGCCTAGCTTAATAAAAATGTGAGTGAGAAGAGACACAAATACAGTTATGCATTTTGTGAAGAAAATTGATCTCCTATAAATGAGTGGCTTTGGCATTAGTGGAACAGTGAATCTGCCTTCGGTCTGAACTTCTTAGTAATGTTCCAAGATGCTGAATCTTATTTCCAAAATATGTTCATGCCTTAAAACTCAGAAAGAATGTATCATTTTAGTAACATCCGTGCCAACTTCGATGGCTTACAACAGAATCTGCAAGCATTCATTGAAGCTAAAGAGTAAATTCAGGAGGGAAGAAAGGATGTAAAATCAGCCCTCCACATTTGCTGGGGTCAGGTGCACAGATTCCCTGGGAAAGTGAAAAACCGCAAATTTAAAATTGCTATTGGTTTTTTACCTGAGATAGCATTTCCCTAGGAATCTAGGCCCTCAAACATGACTCTTCACCCAACTTCCAGCAAAAACTGACCATATTCTTGCACTGGAGGTCCTCGAAGAGAATATTTTAATCAATCCACAAACAATAAAATCCAGAAGAGTCAAAACTGCAAATGTGGAAAGTCGGCTGTATTATTTCAATACATGTATGTTCATAGTCATATTCTACCATAAAATGCCATTATGGTTTATCTGGTTTAAAATGGAGATTAGATAAAATAGTGGAATTCAAGGCTATGAGTAATTATGACCAAAGGCTATGTACTAACTTTGGGTTTGAGATGCACAATACCTTTGCTCATCCCTGCTGTTGAAATCATGTCCTGCTGGCAGACTTCCTGTAAATAATTGTTTGGCCACTATGTGGACAGAATGCTAGACTAGATAAGCTTTTGCTCTGATCTGGTGTGAATTTTTCAAATACAGACAGTCCCTGATTTACAAACATCTGACTTACAAATGACTCATGTGTTGGGCGAGTGAGCTTATTAACAAAAGACCCTCCCCATAAACGTATAGCAGAGTAACTTATTAGCAGTAGAGTGACCCAGCAACAGTAGCCAAATGTGATAAAAAGAACAAAAACACACAGACCAATGTTATCTCTTCCTTAGGAGGCTTTCCTTTATAGCAAAATTATAAGGTAAAGGTAAAGGTTTCCCCTGATGTTAAGTCCAGTCGTGTCGGACTCTGGGGGTTGGTGCTCATCTCCATTTCTAAGCTGAAGAGCCAGCGTTGTCCATAGACACCTCCAAGGTCATGTGGCCGGCATGACTGCATGGAATGCAAAATTATAAGTTACACTATTTACAAAAACAAGGTTTCCATAACACCAATTAAGTTCTTTATACTTCCTTCTTTGTTTCCATGCTGGACTTCTTTCTCATGCAGATAAACAGCTTCGCTCTCACAGAGCCCCCTCTCACAATGAACTTACACAGGAGTTTCACACAATAGCTTTACACACAGTAGCCTTGACACAGAAGATTCGCACATGAGGCCTTCAACCTGGGGCTTCTCTCATCAAAGCTTCTCACACCCGGCCTTCTCACACAACTCAGGATGACACTAGCTTTGGCCCACTAACTCTAACAGGCTTCAGCCTACTCACCTACTCAGGGCAACACTAGCTTATTTAACCCTTTCAGTGACTCACATTTTTGTAATTAAAATATCTGCCTGTACTTACTTGGAAATGCTAGGGATTAAACTGGATATCTTTGCATGCAAACCATGCATTCCACTGATGAATTGTTGACATTCTCAACAGAAACACACTGGAATGAGCGACAACTTATATAATTTTAAGAACATGAACTTATATTGAGACTTCTTTCAGCAGAAGATGAAATGGGTCAGGCAACAGCAGGCATATGAGGTCATCTTTTGAACCTTAAAATTATTCACTTCAGCTCTGGTTCTAAATGTGTGGCCATCCAGATATTCCTGGACTGCAACTCTGACCTGCCCTCATTATCCATTGTAGCCAGTGACAAGGGATCATGGAAGTCGCAGTATAACATTTCTGGGAAGCCACGTGCTCTCCAAAGCTGTAATGACATGAACATAATTTCTTTCCTCAGAGCCTTGCATTTGATGTACGCCAGCTGTTTTTCAATCCAAAAAATCATTTTTAAGGAAAGGTTTAGGTAAAGGTTTTTCCCTGACATTAAGTTTAGTTGTGTCCGACTCTGGGGGTTGGTGCTCATCTCCATTTCTAAGCCGAAGAGCCGGCGTTGTCCATAGACACCTCCAAGGTCATATGGCCATCATGACTACATGGAGCGCCATTACTTTCCCACCGGCGCAGTACCTATTGGTCTATTCACATTTGCATGTTTTCAAACTGCTAGGTTGGCAGAAGCTGGGCTTAACAGCGGGAGCTCACCCTGCTCCCCGGATTCAAACTGCGACCTTTTAGTCTGCAAGTTCAGCAGCTTAGTGGTTTAACTCGTTGCGCTCATTTTTTTTTTAGAACAAAGTAAATTGTGTTTTAGGTTGCTGTATCATCCCTTCACTTTCTTCATACTCTTGCTGAGTTACTAAAATGTGTCATCATCTATGAATGCCATAATTATATTTTTAAAGTAACAGAAGAATGAAAAGGAGATTCCACCTGAACATTAGGAAGAATTTCCTGACTGTGAGAGCTGTTCAGCAGTGGAGTGTGGTGGAGGCTCCTTCTTTGTAGACTTTTAAGCAGAGGCTGGATGGCCATCTGCTGGGGGTGCTTTGAATGCGATTTTCCTGCTTCTTGGCAGAATGGGGTTGGACTGGATGGCCCACGAGGTCTCTTCCAACTCTGTGATTCTATGAAACTGCATCAATCCCACAGTGCAGACGCACCCCCTAGCCGCCCTCCCCGCGGAGGAGATGAGTGGAAGGAAACTCGTGAATGGAGCCAAGGCGCTGATGCGATTACTGGAGGATCCCGTGGCCAGGCTCCGCCTCTGGACGACCGACCGACCATCCACTCGCGTCCGCGGAAACAGGGGCGACTCTCCTTGGCGGATGGGGAAGCCAGCAGTCTCCCTGGAAGCAAGTTTTTTTTTGGGGGGGGGAGTCTCTGCGTCCACCCTGTAGGATTAATGCAGTTTGATACCACTTTAAACTGCTATGGGATCCTGGGAGTTGCTGACTGGATTAAGTTTCTGGCACCGAAAGCTTGGCTTCCTTGCAAACCTGCTCCTCTGAAGTCGAAACCTGCATCTACACTGTAGAATTAATGCACTTTCAGTCGGTTTAACTGCCATGGCTCCCTGCTGTGGAACCCTGGGAGTTGTAGTTCGTGACCTCTTTGCCAGAGAAGGCTTGTGAATCTAAAACTCCCGGGAGTAGAAGCCATTTATCTATTTTATTTATTTATGCCAGGCTGCATTGACTTTTTCCTGCCCGCCCGCGTCACATCGCCCCGTTCCCACCTGTCCGAGATGCAGCGCCGCCGCCTGACATCACGGAAATAGAAGGAGAGCGCGAAGGAGCGCCCCGGTTTGGATTTCGATTGTTCCCGTTGGCCGGCGTGGCTGTCAATCAAGCGGGAGGCGTCTTGGCCCTCTCTTGGACTCAAAAAAAGGGGCCAGCTCTAAAGCCCCGCCCCTTTCTGGCTCGTGAAGGGAACAGTGAAGCCTGCGAGTCGAGCCTCTTCCGAAGAGTTCCTTCTCGCGTTTGCCGCGCCCGCCCGGTCACATTTCTGCACGCGGCCGCCTTGATAGGTTTTGCTCTCCTGTGATGGAAAGCCGCTTGGGCTTCATCCTCGCCACAATCCGCCTGCGACAGGGGCAAAATCGGATCAGAGGGAGCTTACATTACTCCGACCCGTGCTTCCAATTACTGCCCGCGTTCAGGTAGGACTTTAAGGTTTCTTTTCTTGGCTTTGAGCAGGAGCGAGACACTTCTTATTTAGGTTGAAACCCCACCGTCACCACCTATCTGTAGTTCTCCATAGTCTTCCTTTCCCCCTGTCTGGAAAATAGGTTTGTTTATTCATTTGGAATACAGTTTATATAGCTAAGGATGCGTCTACCAGGCATGGGCAAACTTAGGCCCTTCAGGTGTTTTGGACTTCAACTCCCACAATTCCTAACAGCCTGTTAGGAATTATGGGAGTTGAAGTCCAAAACACCTGGAGGGCCCAAGTTTGCTTATGCCTGGTCTACACTGTAGAATTAATGCAGTTTGATACCACTTTAACTGCCATGACTCAATGCTATGGAATTCCTCTTGGCAAATTAGCCCTCTTGGCAAAGAAAACCTGTTAAACTACAACTCCCATGATTCCAGAACCTTTTAAGTTAAAGTGGTATCAATCTGCATTAATTATAATGTGTAGAGACACCCCACTTTGCCCTGAATTGCAGGGTCAGACTCCAAGCTGGCTCCTTGGATTTGCTTCCTGAGGATCCTGGGTGCTAAGGCTATAGAATTAATGCAGTTTAAGTGCATTGGCTCAATAGTATGAAATCCTCGGATTTGTAGTTTGGTGAGGTGCCAGCACTCTTGGGCAGAGAAGGCTAAAGAACTTGTAAAACTGCATCTCCTATGCGTCTATAGCAGGCATGGGCAAACTTGGGCCCTCCGGGTGTTTTGGACTTCAACTCCCACAATTCCTAAAAGCCGGCAGGCTGTTAGGAATTGTGGGAGTTGAAGTCCAAAACACCCGGAGGGCCCAAGTTTGCCCATGCCTGGTCTATAACATTGAGTCAAGGCAGTTAATGTGGTATCAAACTACATTGATTCTGGGTTGCTGTGAGTTTTCTGGGCTGTATGGCCATGTTCCAGAAGCATTCTCTCCTGACGTTTCGCCCACATCTATGGCAGGCATCCCCTGAAGTTCTGAGGTCTGTTGGAAGCTAGGTGAGGGAGGTTTATCTATCTGTGGAAGGTCCAGGGTGGGAGAAAGAACTCTTGTCTGTTAGAGGCAAGTGTTAATGTTGCAATTAATCACCTTGATTAGCATTGAGAAGCCTTACAGTTTCAAGGCCTGGCTTATTCCTGCCTGTGGGATCCTTTGTTGGGAGGTGTTAGCTGGCCCTGATTGTTTCATGTCTGGATTTCCTCTTTTTTCAGAGTGTTGTTCTTTATTTACTGTCCTGATTTTAGAGTTTTTAATAATAATAATAATAATAATAATAATAATAATAATAACTTTATTTTTATACCCCGCCCCATCTCCCCGAAGGGACTCGGGGCGGCTTACATGGGGCCTTGCCCGATAAAACAATCAAATATCAAAACACAGCAATAAAACAGTTATCCAATAAAAACATCAATTACAGTAAAAACAATCGTTAAAATCAACAGAAAACATACAATATTAACACTGGAGACTAATACATTCATTATGTGGTGTAGAACGATGCACCCACTGCCTCTGCATCGTCAGAAGGCAGAATGTGAACCGAATTTATGGGTTGATAGAGAATCTGCTTTCTCTTTTATCAAACTCCTGAAATTCATCAGTTTGAAACCAAAGAAGTTTGGGTTATAGAAATTATAATTAATGTTAGTGCCCAAATTGAACAGCCTTTATATTTCTCTTTACTTCCAAAAATACCCCATTTTAGCAAAAAAAAAAAAAAAATTAAGTTCAGGAATTGTTGTGGAGGTATGTTTGGGTCTCATTTCTGGCAGACATAATTAAACATCTGGGAATTCAAACTCATCTGGGACCTACTGCAAATTATACAGGAATCTACCAGTAGAGCTCAGTTTACCTTCTGTTCATTCTTAGACTAGAGAACTCCTTGAGCAAATCTAAATAATGCATTTGCCATATACCTTTCCACTACTCTCCCAATTACAGGTGGCTCTCTGCATCCACAGGTTCTGTATCTATGGATTCAAATATCCATGGCTTGACTATTTGTGTGTGTGTGTGTGTCAGGAGCAGCTTGAGAAACTGCAACTCGCTTCTGTGTGAGGGAATTGGCTGTCTGCAAGGACTTTGCCCAGGGGATGCCTGGATGTTTGATGTTTTACCATCCTGTGGGAGGCTTTTCTCATGTCCCCACATGGGGAGCTAGAGCTGACAGACGGGAGCTCACCCTGCTCCCTGGATTCGAACCACCAACCTTTTGGTCAGCAGTTCTGCCGGCACACGGGTTTAAGCCAATGTACTACTTGCAGCTCCGGCTTGACTTATATATATATATATCTAAATATGTATGTGTGTGTGTGTGTGTGTGTGTGTGTGTGTGTGTGTGTATATATATATATATATATATATATATATATATATGTATGTATGTATGTATGTATATCCCCAAAAGCGAACCTTAATTTGCCATTATTTATCATAGGACTTGAGCATTCACAGATTTTGGTATCCAACGGGATTCTAGAACTAAAACCAAAGGATAGCAAGGGTCCCCTGGATATTATGCTAATGAGTCTGAAAAATTAATTTTAACATACTATAGTGCAGTTTATCATTTGTGTATACATTTGGTTGCTGCAAAAGGGTTGGGTTTTGTCTATTCTGAAGGAGATTTTCAAAGAGTTTGACCATTTATGTAGTTGATATATGATCCACATTGGATGTTTGACATATCACTGGATCTGTATAAACTAGAAACTGGTTGCTTTCTTATTTTGCCAAAGAGTTCTGTGGACTGTTAAAACTGTTCCACTAATGGAAGATGCTCCGTCAAAAATGTCTTTGTTTCATTTTCTCAAAACAATACAGCACAGCAGTGCCTCAGGCTCTTGCTGTGTTAGAGTAAATATGTAAGTTTATAAAACAGGAATTCTGAAACATAGCTGGTTTGCATTGGAACAACTGTAAATTAGTGCTAATTTCTGGAATTGATGGCCTAAATAAGGATAATATGCCAAGGGATCTGTAGTACTTTAGAGACCAACTGAGGGCCCTTCCACATAGCCATATAATCCAGAATATCAAGGCCCAATATTTGCTTTGAACTGGAATATCTGAGTCCACACTATCATATCCCAGTTCAAAGCAGATCATGTGGCATTTTATTCAGCTGGGTGGAAGGGGTCTGAGAGAACAGAGTTGGTAACATAAGCTTTCTTAGACTAACTGTACATCCTCAGGCTTTTTAAAGGAGCCTGGTCTCATTGCAATATGCTTATTTCTGGCCAGAAAGACAGAAGTTATAGTACTTTTTATGCTGATTTTTGTGAGTAAAAACAATAGCATTTTCCAAGCTAGATATCTAAAGATGGTGTGTTAACATAGACATAAAATAGTCACTTGGAAAAATGGAGAACATTACACACGTCATGTATTAAAGATTGGCCACTGGAATGGAATTTTTTACTTTGGTGTGAGTGTTCAGAAACCCTTGCAGAAGCTTTAAAAACATTTCCAATTTTTTAAGAACTCATGTTAGGAAAACAATTTTTGACACAGACCACAATTTCAGCAAAGCAGCTGGAATAAATATATGATTCTG
Organism: Anolis carolinensis; assembly: GCF_035594765.1. Classification (NCBI taxonomy): domain Eukaryota; kingdom Metazoa; phylum Chordata; class Lepidosauria; order Squamata; family Anolidae; genus Anolis; species Anolis carolinensis. Next base: position 83,294,049 of record NC_085846.1, read on the forward strand.
CTGAACTAAGGCGGATTCATAAATGTATAGGAACAAAACTCTTGGCTCCTGATGCTGCTGATCAGGCATATAAACATGAAATAAAACACACATTCAATTTGTCTTTGTCTGGCTTCCTTTTTTTAAAAGTGCAGGGTGTCTGGCCGGACATATGTGCACTGCAGTTCAGAAATCTGCTTTAAAAATCCTCTGCACATGAAACCTGTTTTGCTGATAAATTTTCTTCTACAGGAGCAGCAGTAATCCACATCCAAATGTGGTTCCAACTGCCATTGAGATGTAGCCTGAGCACTTGTTTCATATCTTTATTTGCAGTAAAGAGGATGAGTTCATTTGTTAAATGGAAGGATACAGCTGCCCGATTCCCCCTGGTGTACTTGGCTTGCTGGCTGTGTTAACTGGAGGTAAAAACTCATTAGCCTGAATAGGCATGAACAGATGTCCCAGTTTACTTGTGTTCCTCAAAAAGATTCACATTTCAAATATGAGCCTTATCTTGTCTCATAAAATGTTCACAGTCCACAGTAGTGCAATTAAAGAGCACTGTTTGCTGCTCTGTGTGGTCGTCCCCTCTATCCAGCTTGGAATGCACTGCATTTAAAGTTTTTTAATGGGATGTTTTAAAGAGATCCAGAAGTTTCTTTCTGTGCATTGAAAAACAACTAATTCTACATGAATGAGAGAATTAAGTCTGTGTTTCCAAACACCAGCTCGGTGCTGCTTTGCAAAATCCGGGGGTGGAGAGGTGAATTTCTTGGGAGTTATTCTGCAGGGAATGACTATAGTTCTTGCTCTTGTGCAGTTCTGCTTGGCAGTAGCAATTAGCAACTGACTGTAACTTCACAGGGCTTGCAAGTAGCTGCATGTTAGTGGAAATAACTGGTGGCTCTTCCTTTCCTTCATTTTTGTGTGTGGAGCAGTTTTCTTTTGAGAATTTCTCCTTGTTTGTTGCCATGTTAGCACAGGAGACAAAGTCCAACTTTGTTGCTGTGTGTCTTCAGCTCTTTTCTGACTTATGGTGACCCTAAGGCAGGCATGGGCAAACTGTGGCCTCCAGGTGTTTTGAACTTTAACTCACATAATTGTAGGAGTTGAAGTCCAAAACACCTGGAGGGCCAAAGTTTTGACCATGCCTGCCCTAAGGCTATAGGACTTTCTGGGGCTGAGAGTGTCTGACTTATCCAAAGTCACCCAATGAATTTCCATGTACACTGTGTAACACGATTGCTATCCCTGGGTTATAAATGTCATTTCCTGATTGGCTCTATCATAAAAACATGGAAAGAGTTTACTAAACTACAAAAAACTTGGTTTTTGGAAGACATCCTGCAGCACATTTTGCTATAGTTTTTCAATGGATATCTAATAGAGTCTCAACCAATTCAACATAGTTTGTAACAGCCACAAAAATGAAGTTTCTGGAGTATGACAACTACTTTCAAAGTAAGTACCGCACAATTAAACAGGAAATAAACCAGGAACAGAAATGTTTTCCAATTTTGTTACATAGTGTAATCTAACCCTCATCTCCAGTCGTCGTCCAATGATTACAGCAAACTACGCTGGCTCTCCAACCAATTGGGCACAACTCACACATCAGTGAAAAGTGGTTGCCTGTCCATTTGGAGTCAGAGAAGACAGCCTGGCCTTGACCGTATATGTTTTAGTTTCAGTTGTCTCTTTTATAAGCCTCCTTGAGTCTCAAGATGACGATTTCTGCATCTCTGCTTGCAAAGAAAGCATCATTGTATAGTCTACAAGTCTAGGGTCATAAGGACAACAACATAAAAATATCAACCACAGAAGTAATTTAAAAAACAAAACAAAAGAGCTAAAAGCCAGCAAATGTCTTCCCTGTTGAAGATTCCAGGTTCAGTCCCAGGAAGTCCTAGGAAAGGACCTCTTTTGAAAAGAGAGATGAGTGCCACTCATTGGATGGAATGGAAATTGGATAGGCCTCCAGTTTTTTTTTGAACTGCAGCTTCCAGCAAATTAATCCAACATTGGAGCCCCCAGATGGCGTAGTGGACTAAGTGACTGGAAGGTTGGGTTGCTGACCTGAAAGTTGCCAGGTTCGAATCCCACATGGGGAGAGTGCGGATGAGCTCCCTCTATCAGCTCCAGCTCCATGCGGGGACATGAGAGAAGCCTCCCACAAGGATGGTAAAACATCAAAACATCCGGGCGTCCCCTGGGCAACGTCATTGCAGACGGCCAATTCTCTCACTCCAGAAGCAACTTCGGTTGCTCCTGACACGAAAAAAAAAATCCAACATTTGCAAATTGTCTGTCTCTCTCTCTCTTTTGAAATAGCCAAAGGAAAGGTCACTGAATATTTCCTCAAGTGATGGTTTGATTTCTTTATTCATTATGGTTAAAATATTGTCTATTCTGTATTGCTTTAATTAGGGGGAACATGGAAAGAAATTAGTTTGGATCTTTTGACTTCTGCTAATATAGTCCATCAATTCCTAAAATGAGGATCCTGACTGCACTGCCTTTTAATGAATCTTATAAATCAGATTTTTTAAATGCCTGAACAAAGTATAAAGCCTTTGGAGATCTTGAGTCTATTTCTAGTAGCGCCTTCAAGTACAAAACACAGTAGTGCCCAAATTATACTAATCTCCATATTACTAGGCTTCACTTTGTTTCTCCATTTCACTCAATAGCACAGTGGAAATAGTAGAGAGCTCAATTTATTGATTTTGGCCAAAACTCTCCTATTAAATTTATGCGCTTGAAGTTAGCTTAAGAAACATATCTATCCTAGGGTTTGAAAACCCCACACACATCTAGTTCATATAGCCTGGATTTCTTGTCATCCTTGACTTATCCTCCCCATAACGCATTCAGATAGGTTTGTAGTTATTGTGTAGTTGATCCCCACTTGGATTTTAATTTTAATTCTTTATTTTCTCTGACTTTTTGTGTGTATTCCTTCCCAAGCATATACAGTAACCCTTCCTGCAGGACTGCCTAAGGTATTCTGCCGCCTTCTTCCCTCCCCATCCTACACATGAAGGTGCATTGTGCTTAAGGGCAGCCAAATTATTTTAATACCTGAGGCAGAAAATCCACAGGTGCCTCGCCCATTTTCAGAGCAGCAATAGCAGCAGTTTGCTGCCTGTTCAAAAGTGTTTTCCCCGGAGCAGCCGCCTCACTGGGTTAAATTACTAGATTACCACCCTGCAAGATTGTGCCCCAGATGAGTTAGAGGCATTTCGTTCCCTTTAAAGGGAAGCAAACCCTTACAGAGAAACAATTTCTTGGCATCTCTTTAAGACAATTAGAGTTGATTGAAGACCACAAAGGGGCCACAAGTCCCCCCATGGGTTTTGAGGCTTCTCCAGACTGCTGGAACCTGCACTTTTTCTGATTCCCCCAAATAGGTGAATTGCTTTTCCTGGAAGCATCTGGGAGAGGTGATTCATCTTTTTAATTATACTGCAGAACCCCCTCAGGAGTACACTTCCTCAGTCTCCAGAAAATATATTACACCCCCCCCCCCAAGTGTTTGTGAGGCTATGTTCTCCAGTGCAGTTCTGTGCTATTCCTCTGACCAAAGCATACAGTAAAAGGGTACTTGAGGATCTAGAGCACAATTGAAAAGGTTTGTCAGACTTTCTAGGTTTTCCAGTGTTTTTTTGTGATATGCTTCTGTAAAAATATATGGTCCACTGTTTTCTGCAGTGTTCATGATGTATGGTATATATTTTCCAAAACCAGAATTTGATTTTTGGTCTTTCCCAGTTTTGTTTGGGTATGAGGAACATTTGGGGCAGTCAGTGTGGTCTCCTAAGAGTCCTGGGGCAGAGAAGAGCTCCAGAAACCAACACACTTGCTCATCCCTGTTTTACAGATGATCTTTTCAGGCTATATAGTTCTTCTAAAGCTGCCTTCTTCTTCATTTTATCTGTGTCTTTATTTAACATTCTTCCCTATGCAGATCTTGAGAAACTGCTCAGTGAAATCTGCTGCTCATGGTATGAGTTAATTTGAGAAACAGCAGATGGGGCCCTTACTACTATGGTAAACCCAAGCTCAAGTATGCTATTCACAAAGCGCAGAAAATATGGATGATGTCTGAAATGAAGTTTACTGTTTAGTGTGTTCTATGTATGACTTCTTCAAAACATCCTGCAAAGTACTGTTTTGAAGTACTTAAGGGCTGTTGGGGATTTTAAATGCTTTGTTGCCTCAATGAAGTTGCAGTCATGTGTGTAAAAACATAATAGAGACTATCCAGTAATGTGTGTTTTATAAAATTGGGTACATGCTGTTTTAGAGCCAGGTAGAAATGAACATATATTTTTAATGTAGCTATAAAAACCTTAATTGTAAAAAAAAGGTTTTTTTAACTAGAGTGGTTTTTCTTAAGACAAGAAGGTCAATTTTCAGGATAATATAATAGAAGACTGTTTTGTGATTTCATCACCAAAATAATATTTCCTTATATATTTAACCCCCAGTGTGCAGTGAGTTAAACTGCTGAGCTGCTGAACTTGCTGACTGAAAGGTTCAAATCTGAGGAGCAGAGTGAGCTCCCGCTGTTAGCCCCAGCTTCTGCCAACCTAGCAGTTCAAAAACATGAAAATGTGAATAGATCAATAGGTACAGCTCCGGCAGGAAGGTAACGGCACTACACACAGTCATGCTGTCCACATAACTTTGGAGGTGTTTATGGACAACACCAGCTCCTTGGCTTAGAAATAGAGATGAACACCAATCCCCAGAGATGGAAACGACTAGACTTAAAGTCAGGGGGAAAGCTTTACCTTTATATATATTAAACAGTACTCAGATTTTGATCCTATGTAATTTAGCCACTTTTATTGCATTCTTCCATCTAGAAGCTGGCATTCAAATGAGTATTGTATTTATTCATCCTACAGAACTGCAAGTTTGTGTAGAATGAGGGAGATAGAAGGTTAGAACTAGACTTAGTATGTTTGGTAGCTGAGGCCTCCACATTTGCTAAAGTTAAAGTACAGAATAATAATAATACAGTATCCATGTGAAAGTGAAAAACTTCACTATTTTTGTAAATGTGAGAGAATACCTTTCAAGGGATTTCTCCAGCATGACTATAGTCTTCTTCTGCTAAAAGCTAACCATAGAACCACCCACACTGGAAGATATTGCGATTCCTAGCGATAACATCTCCATCAAATCCATGAATAATCAAAACTGCAAAGGTTAAACTCTCAAATTTGGAGAGGCATATGTTCTCAAACTATAATTAATACTGCAGAATACCTGTCATTACATTTTTTTAAAATTGTGAATATCTCAGTTCTTGGAAATGTTATTTTTTTAAGGCAGCCATTCCTAGAATTCCCCAAAAAGTAACTTTTCCAAGGTCTGGACTAGATCGTTGGAGGAGAGAAAGGATATCTGGAGTATTTCATGGTCGAGTAGAATCAGCTGACTGATTACGTTTAGCCTTATGATACCAGTGTTTAATTTGTGGATAAGTACCATGTCTTTCAGGTGCCCTTCAGCAGCAGTCCTTGTCTGCGTAACATAACTTTTTCCATGATTTACTCCCAACGCTATTAGTCCTTCCTCATATGGGAGTGAGTTGCAGAAAAGCTGTTCCCACACATCTGAGGACAACTGCTGAAGGGCACCTTTCATGATATACTGAGCTGATACTTGGCTTGTATTGCTTGGCTACGTCTTAATGCATTTATTCCTCTTTAATTCCACTTGGCCTTTCTCTTTATCTTTCCAGGCAGACAGCCGTTTTATTGGGCATACTCACTCATGGGAATAGTTTTGCCTAAATTAGCCCAATTATTTGAACTAAGCAAAGAGCAGCCAATGTGCATTTCCTTAATTTGGCTAATATTTGGCTTTATTTGCAGTTGTTCCTTTAAAAAGCAACTAAGTGTGAATCAACGAAAACTTGATTTTGAGGCAAAATGGTGCCTTAGATATATTCCCCAAATGACAAATGCTTAATCTTTAAGTACACAATGCTTGTGCCGTCCCAATGATTTTAATTGTACTGGTTTTGAGTAAATGAACTGTGGATTGTAGCCCAGAAGGCCTTAGGCTACTTTAGCTTTTCTGATCTAAACTTTTTCCCCTCACCATTCCAATGATGGTAATCCATGTTTTGTAGCAGACCCAAAGGTCTCTAAATTGAAATGATGTCTCTTTTTATAAGGATTTTGGGGTTCAAAACTACCTTGGTGTGTAGGAGTGGTGTCCTTTCACTACCATATTTGGTCCAGAATAGCAACTAAGAGCTTAAAAGAGTACTTTAAAAACAATTTATTCCTATTAATTGTTGAATTTTTTGAAACGTAACCCATCTCTTTTGTAACTTTCAGAGCTAAAAAAAATAAATCAAGATCTTAGTTTTTGCACGGCTTGTTGCTTTTTTCTATTACTTTCTATTCCTTCCAATAAGAAACTTGATCCTAAAGGGTTATTCTGAGCCAGAGGAGCTATTCTGCTGGTTCAATAATGAAGGCTTTGCAAAGTAGTAGAACATTTGCTTGCACTCCTGATTGCTATTGATTGGTGCCCTCCAGCCATTGGGTTAATGTCATGGCAATTTAGGGAATGAACAGATTGGAATTGTATGCTGAACTATGGTGCAATCCTAAAAGTATAAATCCTGTTGGAGCAAATACAGCCGATTTACTTAGAGTGCGCATACACACACACACACCTTAGCTTTTGTAATTCAGTACTTTATTGGGCATGTGAGTGGATGATATTTATGAGAAGTTGATCAAAGTTCAAAGAGAAGGAATGCTGCTTTAGTCGCCCAACAGGTGAGTCAACATAGTATCTAGGAAGGTGACACAATGTCTTTCAACACTACCCATGAATTTTCTGCTATCAATCAAAATGAAATGTATCAACCAGTTGACCCAGTTAAGTGTTAGTGTAGTTAAAAAATTGAGAGGTTTTTTTTTTACTCTTTTCAGAAAATGTCTTTTGTTTTTTCCTCCTAACCCCCCCCCCCCCCTTTCCCCCAGGCTTTCACATGTTCATCCTCAAAGCGAGATGTTTACATCCCCCCCCCCCCCACACACACACACACCTTTTTGTAAGATCTGGGAAACTCAATTCTCTTTTTGAACGGTGGGTCCTGACCCCAAACGGGGTCCCCATAACTCAGTGTTAGGGTCACAAAAAGTGCAAACAGTAAAAGGTTATTGAGCATCACCCATTAACACAGAATTGGTAGCAACAGTATACAGTATTTACTGTGGACTCTGGAGAAAATGCTTCAACTGTACTCCACAAAAAAGGAAAACCAAACTGTTCAGCAAGCCTTGCAAATGCTGATTTCTTATCGGCAAATATCAGAGTTTTATATCTATTAATATACCTATATGCATGGGGTCACGTAAAAATGTCTTAGATCAGTGATTCTCAACCAGTGGGTCCCCAGATGTTTTGGCCTACAACTCCCAGAAATCCTAACAGCTGGTAAACAGGCTGGGATTTCTGGGAATTGTAGGCCAAAACATCTGGGGACCCCAGGTTGAGAATCACTGTCCTGGATTGAAAGGAGTCACGAGTGTAAAAAGTTGGTGAAATCCTGTTCTAGATAAATACATTTTAGTCTGTTAGGGTACCCTCTTGTATAACACCTGCCTCCTAGTCTTTTAGTGACATATTTGATCTGGGATTTACAATATCAGGGTGACCAATATGGCTTGCTGAGTATTTTTCTACTGCTGTTCCTATCATTCCTAGCTATTCCCAATACTGTCTGGAGCTGATGGAAATTATAGTGTAGTCGCATATGAAGAGATGTATTAGAGCAGTGGTTCCCAAATTTATTTGGCCTACCGCCCCCTTTCCAGAAAAAAATATTACTCAGTGCCCAGGAAATTAACTCTAGTGGTTTGAATGCTGGTCTATAATTGGGAGGCCAAGGTTGAAATCCTTACTTAGCTATGGAAACCCATTGGATGACTGTAGGAAAGTCACACACTCTGTTTTAGAGGGAGGTAGAAACAAACCCACTGTTACCAAATCTTGGCAAGAAAACCCTTTGATGGGTTCACCTTAGGGTCTCCATAAAGCAACTTGAAGGCACACAACAAAGCATGTATCTAGCTTCCTCTTGGAGATATCAAAGATAGATTAGATCATGAAAAATAGTCTTTCCAAGCCACAATTTGACAGATGGATTGCTCAGACCAAACTACCATTTCTGACAGGGTAGACAAAACTTACATTTGTAAAATACATCATGTACATGGAATGCAAGCAAGTAGGTAGGTAGCATGAAGCATCTGTGTTTTTAGAAGGTAGCTATGATTCATTCTGAAATTGTTTTCCTTGAGACAAGTTTTGTCCTGCCTAGTCAATTATTTTGACCTACAGAGCCTCTTCAGTCTTACATAAAAGCTGATAGGATCAACAAGTGTTGATACTAACCAGCAACTTCAAATTGAATAGTTCTGTCTGCAGTTATATGTTAGTATTGTTTTTACTAGGGACAGAAAGGGGAGAAAACAACTGATTTTTTTTGAGATTACAAGAGAAGAGTTTTATATATATATATATATTTGTTTGCTAAAAGTAAAAATTACAAACTATGTAACAGCTCACTTGGAAGTAAATCTTGTAAATATACCCAGGATAGATTTGTGACAAATTTCTTCCACATGTTCATATATTTTTCTTCTATTTGTTGTGTTTTTAAAAACTTCTCTTTAGGATCTCTGTCACCAACAAAGCAGCAAAGTAGATAAATAATGAGAGGTTGAAATACTGGTGAACTGACCCCCCCCCTTAAAAAAAACTAATTTGGAGGGTAATTATGGGTAAGCAGGACTTCCCTATTTATCTGCTGAAAGATTAGATCCTTTGCCCTGTGTGAATGGACACTTAGGATCAATCAATATTTATAGGCTATAAATTAAAGAGAATGTAACTAGTGCTTATACATTTTATCAAATTAGTTTTTAGATGCATGAATGTGTTTCAGTGATTTTTCCAGTTCTTTAATTTGCGCCTAACATTGGAGCCCACACTGCTAAATGTTATGACAGTCTTGTTAAGGAGATTCTCTTAAACTTTCACTTTAAAGCTTGTTTAAAAATAACCAGTACATAGTGTGTTAGCAGTTGGGTCATGAGTGAAGATAATTTGTCAAGAACAGGGGAAATCATTGGTGGTGCAATATTTGTGTTGTTCTATAATATGCTTAATGGCTGAAGTTGTAAGTTATGGCATGAGGATGCTAAGTGGAAAGATTATGTTCCAGCAAATGATTATTTTATTTTGGATTTTGCACAACTCAAACCCCTGATTATTTTATTAGCCAGGATTTGACTAAGCTGATTTTCATTTGATAAGCTTTTTCAGGGAAGTAATGAAATGATGGAATCTGGGTACAATTTAGCCATAATTTTACCGATGTGTATTTTGTATGAGTGTGTGTGTGTGTGTGTTTAAAAACACACTATTGCATGGTTAATAGTTACACCTACCTTTTCTGGGATTTTTTTAAGCTGTAGGAAATATCCCCATACTTTCCCAGAAACTTAAATGTGTCTGAAAGCCTAATTGTCTATAGCTAGTGATTAAAAAAAAGAAAGACAATGTTTACAGTTTCAGATCTTAGAGATTCAGACCGATCCCACTTTCATTTTTGTCACTCATCAATAACCTGCTACCTTTTATTCTATTACTGAATGTTGAGTGTTGCATTACTTGACCTTATTTATTTGCTTGTGTTGAAATTAATGTTGGAGGCTTATGGATGGTGAAATTCTGGGTTCGATCTCTACCTACTTGACTGTTGCATGACTGCAATATTAATTGAACACAACTACCTTCATCCCCTTTGACCCAATCTAAGTAGTTGATTTGTACCTTCAGGACAGTCACTCAATAGTTTAAACTGTGGCTGCAATGCTGTACTCAGAAATATGAGCAAAGTTCCCTTTTGGATTGCAGCAGAGAGCTTTGTTGAACCCCAGACTTGGTTACCATTGAGCAAATTCTACCACATTCTGAACTTCCTTGTTTGATTTCCCCCTTCTCTCCTTACTGTGCACTTTCATGTTTGTCTATTCATGAAAGATATGGGCCAGCACAAGTTAGCAGAAAAGAACAAGTACAGGATCACTGTTAGATCTCAAGTGGCATATTTTGGGTGTCAACAAAGGGCCAATAACTTGGAATTCGTTTCTTTTTAAATTGTAATCAAATTTAATTTACTGCAGAAGAAGCAGAGAGGTGTTTGCTAGCTATGCAGACTCATGTACTAAAATAGCCTGGCTTTAGGTATTAAGTACTTTGATTTAGGTGACAGGAGGGGAAATATTTGCTGCTTGGCCATGGATGGCCCTAGATAACTGAATTCTGTTGAGGTGGGCAGGAGGTTCATGATGGGATTTTAACACACATATAGCTGACTAGGTGGTCTTAAGGAGGCTGTTATTTTTCAACCTGATCTACCAAACAGATAGTATGGATAAAATGAAAGGAGGATTCTAAAGCATATTGTACACTGGAAACTGCTATAGGCAGATTGTATGCTTTTTATTGTGAACTGTCATCAAGTCAGCGTCAATTTATGGCAACCCTGTGAATGAGAGACCTATAAGACACTTATGTTTAACAGCTCTACTCAGATCTTGCAGACTCAGGGTCATGGGCTTTTTTTCAATTGAATCTATCCATCTGGAATGTGGTCTTCCTCTTCCTACTGCCTTTTACCATTTTAAACATACTCCATCTGGTACCTTTTGCGCTGAGTTAATGGAATCCTAACTTGTTGTTCATTGCTGAAATTCTCTGTATGCAGTCTACAATTCTTTACAGTGAATATAGTTGTGCATTGCTTTGTAACACCAAAGCCTTTTGTCCCTAATGCCGTTGATCTTCTCTGGCAATATTGTTTTCTTAACAAGCCATATTCTTCTGCTTATTGAACCACAATAAACTTCTTTAGTTGTGAATTCCTATTTCTTATGCAAGATAACTTAAAGAACTATACTGAAAACTTATTTGAAAGCACACTTTTAAGAACTATATTATTTTTCAAATTTATATATTACATTTATTTCTCAGAAGTCTGCCAGACAGCCACTCAGAGTGGCTAATGGTAATGAATTCAGATAAAATCAAATACAGTTAAAATATAAATAAGTTAAGCAAACCATCTTAAACATCAATAGCAAGGATTCTTTGTGCCAGCAAGAGAAAGACTTCGCTTTCCACTATACAAACCCCCTCTTTTATCAGCCACCTGTTTGCCCTTGATGGTAGCAGAACTAAGAGAAGTGCATTAATGTTTTGATAATATTAGGTAATGTTTGACTGTAGCCTTTGAAAATTCAAGGCAGAGTTTGGTGGAGAATAAGGTTTTTTGTAGCACCAGGCCAAACGTTGAAGCAAATCGTGAAATATGCTTTGGGATTATGAGCAAGACAAAAGGGGACACGGGAGTTTACCCCAGGAATAATGTTTAACACAAGGCAGTGTTGGAGATTATCAGATCATCAGTTCAATACAAGAAGTACAAAATGATAATCTCAAAGGAGGCTCAACAGTTGTACCATGTAAGATAGTGTCTCGCTGTTTGTGCAGTTTCTTGCATGTGTTGGGCATCTTGGCAAGTAATTCATTGGTCAGATTACTTTTAATAATCTCCTTATCCAGTGTATAGATATGTGTAACAAGGTCCATCAATTTCAACCTATCTTGAGAAATGTCTTGTTCCGGTCTAAGTAATTTATTTGTCAGTCACAACATTCTGTTTTGATTTAATTCAGTAGTTTATCTAGTATCAAACTCATTTTCACTGAGGGCCAAACCATCCTTATTGTTGCTTTCAAGGGGCCACTTGTAATTGTAAGACTGTATAAACGTAACTACATTGCCCTGGCATTGAAAGCCTTGCAGGCCACATAAAATGATGTGGTGGGCTGGATGCAGCTGGCGGCCTATGCATCATAGCCATAAGCAAAAGGTACATTCCTTGGTTGCTTCAGTACTTTCTCCTTTGCTATATTATTACTTGGTTTAGTTCATTATTTTATTTTAAAACTTTGTAGAAAGGAAACCTTGGACAATTCTCAGTGTTTTCTTAATTAGCATCTAAAATACGGACAAAAAGGAAGGCAGTAATTTGGAATTTATTTCTTGATTTGTTGGTCAGTAGCCTCAAAATAATAATGTGTGGTTTCCTCATTAATTGATCTAAGTCATAGAAATTAATTCCTTTATTTATTTTTTCCTGTTCTATTGAAAAACATTCCATCATTCTTGTGGTGTAATTATAGTCTTATAACATGTTTGTGTTAATGTTAAAATGTGAGCTCAGGTTAGTAGCTTATTCATTCTTCTAACAATAGCAGCTCTTCCTGTCCTAGGTTCTTAACTTCACCAATTTACATCAGACTGTGAACAAAATGAGGACGATGTATTTGCTAGAGGGTTGAGCCTGGATTTAAGTGATCCTGTTTGGGACTGGAGCGGCTCCATGCCTCCCTCAAAAACAATTTGCATGGTTTAAAGACTGGCACAAGCCACTGATGTGAAATAAGATTTTTATAAACACAACTTTCCCTCTTTTTAAGTTTTTGTTTTCCTGATTTTGACACATTGAAACATTATTGTAGGTAGCTAAGATTCCTTTTTGAATGTAATAATAATAATAATATACTTTATTTATATTCCGCTCTATTTCCCTGAGGGGACTCAGAACGGATTACAGGTACATATATGGCAAACATTCAATGCCGTTATACAATTGGCAAAGACAGACAGTAAATAAACAGAGGCTAGGTTTCCCTCTTTTCTTCTCTGGCATCTGGCTGTGCTCAACTCGACCATGGGGGGGGGGGGGGGCTGTTGTTTCATTTTCCACGCTGAGGGGTCTGTTGTCCATGGATACCTTTCGTGGTAGAATCTTTGTCGGCATATTTTTTCAAGGTGCCTTTTACCTCCTCACCAAAGCGGTACCTATTTATCTACTTACATTATTGTTTTCGAATTGCTAGGTGATAAGAAGCTGGGCTGATGGCGGGAGCTCACCCTGACCCAGGCTTGAATTGCCAACAATGACTTTTTAACCCAGGAAAATCTTCTCAAAAGTCATGAATTGTCTTATACGCCGGATGCTGAAACTTCCGAACTGGACTGAGAGTCAGGGAGGATATGTGAGGGAAATGGGAGGCAAAGCCTAGGAGGAGTGCACCTTAATTGCTTTTGATCCTTTCCACTTCAGCAACTCCGGCTAGACTTTCCCCGTCGAAAAACATTCACCCTGGACTGCTGGAATTGCCTTGGCTGGCGGTGCCAAGCTGCCTTCACTTTGACTGGAGATGCTGGAGAAGAGTGCAGCTTCCCCACTCAGGCAGGAGTCTGCTTTGGGGAGGAAGCCCTTCTCCTGCCCTGCTCATTTTTGAGGCAACGTGGGGTGTTGTGGGAGATGAAATACCTCCTAAGACCCACACAGGAGCAGACCTAGGGGTTCTGGGGTGTGTTTTGGAAAGCAGTCTCTTCAAATATCAGGGAGGGATGGGAGCTTCTTTACCTCCCCATCCCCACAAATCTCAAATACTTCCACACTTCAGGAATTCCCGTGGCCTCTTGCAGCCGTTTGATTTAGTCTTGGGGTTTTTTTTAGTTGCATCAGTTTTAAGGTCTTTTTTTTAGTCTGAATCAGTCTTGGGGTCTGTTTTCAGTCTGCTTCAGAGCCCTTCCACATAGCCATATAACCCAGAATATCAAGGCAGGAAATCCTACAATATCTGCTTTGAACTGGGTTATCTGAGTCCACACTGCCATATATTCTAAAGTGGAAAAGTTTAATCCACTTGCACTGTTTTATGTTTACATGTTTGATGACAAATAGACTTATGTTTATAAGTGACAGTTTTCCTGCTAAGTAACTGCATGTCATAAGCATTTGAATTAAAATTACCATATTGAAATCAAATCTGATGTTTTTAAAAATGTTTATTTGGTGTGTGTTGGAAGAGGGGGTAGTCTTATACAGCGAGTATATCCCAAACTCTATATATTAACTGGAAAAGTTGGGGTCGTCTTAGAAGCCCAGTCACACTGGAAAATATGGTGTGTGTGTGTATGTGTGTGTGTGTGTGTGTGTGTATATATATACACATATACACACACACACACACACACTCATTGATAAGTTTATAAATTTCAGTCAAAAGATCAGCTCTCAAAATCTGGATCGACCTATCTGTTAGTCAGTGTAAGGTACTGTATGTTAACCCTCATAAAAAAGAAACCATCTCTTCTTCTGAGCAGAGTGATGAAAGACAAGAGCTCTGTCAATTCTGGGAGAACCTGAAAGAACTACAAAACCCCTCTGTGTACTTGACCATGCCTTGGCTTCTGCACTTTTTGAATACGTGGTTGGGAAAATGGCTCTTGGCCACTTTCCCCTCAAAGGAGTTCTGAATGGGTATAGGGAGTTGGTGCTTTTTTTAGGTTCTCCGATTTCAGACTAAGCTCTCGCCTTTTGCCACTCTACTTAAGGAAAAGGATGGTTCCTTTTAAAATAAAAGTTAAGGTGCAGTAACAAACTCTTATAAAAGAAAACACACACACACCCTCTCTCTGAATAAAGTGATAAAAGTCAGTTTGAATGCCTGTGCAGGAAAAAGGAAGGTTGTTTGCTTCCGTGTTGCTTCTTAGTAGCTTTGGTTTTGATCCTAATCTTAACAAGTACCCATCAGTACTGTTACAATGGAAGATACATTTTTTTCATATTGGAACACAGATTTTCATCTAAGTTTTGTAATCTGAAAATATTTATATTTTGTTAAGGTAAAACAGTTAATTTCTTGTTGTGGTTTTGTTTCAAAATAGAATTTGACAACTTTCCAGAATGGAATTTTGATGGAAGCATTATACAATTCCTCCAATTTATGCCTCAAGGCATAAATCAATAGCAATGTATTGTGATGATGAAGATGCCTTACTTGCAGATGACTTCTTTTCTGAATTATTTGATAGCACTACGGTTGCATTTGTGCAACAACCTGAAGCAAAATTCTCCAGCACATCGATGGCTAAATTGATGCCCATTGTCTGGTGTTGAGAGCTAAAAAGTTTAACATTATATTTTAACCTGAATCTTGACTTTTTGGTCTCCTAACAAGCCAACATTAATAAGCCAACCACCACCTAGCTTCAGTCTTCTGGTTTGTGACAAGAAAGACAAAGAGGTTGGGAATCATATGGTCTTGCTTCTCTTGTTCAACTCACATAGTTTCTATGAAACTGACACATAAGAACTTGTTTGGCAACTTTACAGATGTTCAGGCAAATGGGATTAATAGTGTCACTCCTTCCAAAGAAAGAATCCAGCTTTCTTCCTCCTTGTTGCCTCCAGATGGATTCAGTGCTTGTTTATTGTCAACCCTTAAACTTCTTGAAATTTGTCATTGGAAGAAGTTTAAGAATTAGCAATAGTATGCAAATACTACATTCAAACATGCACATATTAATGAACTATACATTCATAAAGATATTTGAGAAAATAGTATCTCAAGAGAACAGATGATGAACTTTTGACATCTTATTGACTGCTCCTTTTAAGAATAAAAACAGGCTTTACTTCGACATCTTTCATTGATTTCCTATGTGGTCTGCATTTGTCTCTCTTAGTACTGTGATGAACCAGTTGATATTAATTTCAGCCAGAGCAGAAACATTGAAAGAGTGGTATTTATTAAGGGAGTACTTAAGTTTAATAGTTGAGACTAGTATTTAGAATTGACCATTAAAGTACCTGTATAGGTTTGGTTTGGTTTGCTCTTATAATTATGTTATGTGTTTAATTTGTTGTTGTTCCTGACCTTGCTCCATCAGGAAGAAATGATGATGATGATAATTTGTAATTAAAATCTCTTCCACACTACTCAGTTACATCACTACTTCAACTGCCATGCATCTTCCATTCGTCTTATGGAATTATTTTTTTCCTTGATCATTTTTATTCAGAAAAACTAACACAAAAAAAGCAACTATGGAAAATCACAAGACAAAATACTAAGGCACAAAAACAATAGAAATACATTTTACTAATATAGAAGTCATACTACTACTGCTATAACTACTAAACATTAACTACGTACAGATGTAACATACCTAGTTGAAGGGCTTTACATTCTCTGCCTGATGGTCTTATTTTCTCAGTTTTCCCACACTCATGGAAAGTAGAAAAACCATTAATGCAACCTTTTCCCATAAAATGACACACTTGCGGAATTCTGTGATTTATAATTTGGCAGAGAACTCTATGTACCTCACAAAACTACAAATCTTAAGAATTTTATAGGATAGAACGAAGGTAGTTAAAGTGATACTGAACTATGTGGTTTGGCTTCATTTAAAAAGTCACAAACTTCCTTTTTGAGTAAGCAATTTAGGTCTACTTTATGAGTACTCTGTATCATACACAATAGTGATCTTTCCTTTCAAATGTGATTTTATATTGTTTTCTCATCCTACAGTGCCAAGCCATTCTTTTAAACCTTTTAGAAAAGGTCCAGATTCCAGTTGTGTGACTTTTTTTTAATGCCAACTGACTGGCTACTAGCAGACATGCAGTTCTTTTCCTGCAATAACAGTTCTAGTCATCACAAACAATTGTTATGATTATATCTGTAACATACAAAAATATGTTTACTCAGGTTAAGCAATAGTGGTCTTTAGTTGCGCTTTTCCTGTTTTCCACTTCCATAATGGTCCTGTATCCCTAAATCCAGTGAATTGGAGGGCTGGTGGTGGTTTAATGGGAATAATGGGCATTAGTAGCTCTCATTCTTAATAATACCTCCTTGCAGAAAGCTGTTGAAATGACCAGAGAGTAAACAAACACAGAGGAATCCTTTGTTTGTTTACTTGAAAGTAAATTGCACTGCTCACAAAGTTAGTATGCATGGCATTAGAACTGTTGTTTTAGATTTTGTATGGAATTGGAGATAAATTTTTGTTTATCTTTTTTCCCAGAGACAGTGTGCTTGGGAAAACTAGAGACTGGCCTTCAAGATACAACTATTTAATATTACGTTTTAATTGTTAGAATCCTTTAATTATGAAAGCTTGCATGTAACTGTGCCAGTATGCAAATCACTACTTTCACACGATCCTGGATTAAGATATCATGTTTTCATTTGAAATGAGTGCAATAATTTTCTAAATTCCAATCATTTTATTTGTTGTGTATTTAGCTGCATTATGCTGGTGTTCCAACTCTGTCTGTGTTAAACCACTCTGTTTTCTCTTTTCTAGAAGTAGACAGAATTGGGTTTTTAGATTACAATAGAGGCAACTTCAGATATCTATAGGACAGCTTTGAAGTACTCTTAATAGTGATTTCAGTGCTGTGATTTCCAAAGTGGAGTCACGATTTTGCCATTTGGAGTGGCACAAGTGACTGTTAGTGCAATTATTATAATGATTACTGAAAACAGGTTGAAGGTGAGGAGGTTAATAAAGCTTCCTGCCTGGAGGTTAATGCGGTATTAATCAGGTTTTGGCAAGTTTTTGTATGGAATCTGGAAATGTTTAATATTATGTCCTCAACTGGCTAAAAATAGAAATGCAGTTAAATCCATATGTAATTTTACATTCTAGCCTAATGTGTCAGCCCCTGTTTATTAAATGAAAAGGCCCAGATTAACCTTCTTTTTAAACATGAGTAAAGGCAAGCAGTCCTACTTTTCTCTTATTTAAGTTTTTTGTACATGATACAGTAAAGAGAGCTAGATTTTAATAACACTTTGCAACAATAAAAGATTTGAGTAATAATATTGTAATAATATACAATTGAGTGAGTCAGATTGGTATAGTGTTTGACTTTTGAGCTAGGATTCTGTAGACATGGGCTTGAAACCCTGCTCTGGAAACTCACTGGGTGATCTTGAGCAAGTTGCATACTCTCACTCTCGGAGGATGGCGATGGCAAATTTCCTCTGAATAAATCTTGCCAAGAAAATCCACTTTAAGGTCACTACATTGGGAATGATTTAAAGGCACATGGCAACAACACAATAGAATAAAAACTCATAGTACCAAGCACATACCCTCTTATTACCCCAACATGACTCAAAAACCCAATGCCTCCTTTTCATCCCTAGTAGTAAAAACATTTATTTATTTATTTACAGTATTTATATTCTGCCCTTCTCACCCCGAAGGGGATCCAGGGTGGATTACCATGTGCACATATATATGGCAAACATTCAATGCCATAGACATACAACATATTGACAGACACACAGGCAATTTAACATTTTCCAGCTTCATGAGGGTATGCTTGATTCCGACCACAGGGAGAGCTGCCGCTTCATCGTCCACTTATGACACCGAGTCCTTGATGGTAGTACTTTCTCATTCCTTTCCATACACTGCTGGCTGTTTTTCTGGAGTCGTAAATTAGTTAAATTAGCTTCCCCGCATAAAGCGGTACCTAGAATTTTCTACTTAACAGATGCAGTGGTTTTTCAAGCTGCTTAGCTGGGCAGCGAGTTAGGCTATTAACGGTCAGGAGCTTGGTCTGACCCAGGCTTCAATCCCATGACCTCTCGGTCAGTAGTGATTTATTGCAGTTGGCTACTAACCAGCTGCACCACAGCCTGGCCCCTAACATAATTGCAATACACTTAATAACTAACAACATGTGATATGTTCAATAAGATCTGCTTGCTGAGATGTCTTTTTCATTATACCCTGAAAGTTTTGTAAAGAAATGAGCATTAGGACATTGATCATCTCATTGCTATTCTTCACTGGATGCTTTTAATTGTAATTCATTATGGTAGAAATGTTGCCTTACCTCTGTGGTACAGGCCTGTTTGATCATCAGTTGGATTTAAAATTCAACGTCCAGTAAAGATTGCTGATTGCTTAAAAGGAACCACCCAAGTCTTGTTTTGATTGACTTAGTGTCTGGATCTGAACCATGTTTGCTTGTGCTTTAGGACCATCATTGCCTAGCCCCATCTCTCAATTGGACTCTACTGGTTGGACTCTTAATTCCACCTCCATATAATACCCATCAGTTTGGCTACTGGCCACATTTTGTTCCTTAGGTTTAAACATGTTCTCTCTGGGCGCATCTGTGTCAAACTCAGGCTTTTGTCTGGATGTTGCTTGTTTCAGAACACTAGGGCCTTGATTTTGGCAATTATCTTTGCAGGTCAGGAAATGTTACCACCTGCCTTTCATTCCTGTGAAGTGTGCAATGAAGAGCTTAACACTTGTAGAGTTTTGAATGTAATCTTCTCTTCTGCCTCTTTCTCCTCTGGTTTCCACCCCTTTCTTGAAAGTGAAAACTGGCAGAGGCAGAATCCAGCACTGCTGAGTCTTCAAATGATACCCTATAGACTGCAGGAACGCAAAGAAAATGACTGTCTGTCTTACAATGACTGTTATTGGAAAAGGATTTTAAAAAATCTCATAGGGTGTAATTACGGCTCATACAGATTTCAAAGGAGGAGTTTTCTTTTTGAAATCACATTCATATTTTTCTCTTGCCACCCACAGATTCTTCTTTCACAGCTCAGCCCTGTTTGTGTTATACAATATTACTTGTAAATTGCATCTGTTCCTCAATCCCATCTGCTTGCTCTGATTGCAGGATTAAAAAGGGAGGGTTCTGTTTATTCACCTATGAGCTTCGGCAGTAGTATTAAGCAAACTGTCAAAGTGACATGTCTGATGGTGTGAAACAGTGAAACGTGTTCAGTGAAAGTGAGGCGGGGGGGGTTAAGGAACCCCAGGAAATACCATATATGGGCAGAGATGGCGACAGCTAGCGACCCGGGTGCATAAACTCACAGAAACATGTGACTTCTGGGAAATCATGTGTTTCTGAAGAAATGAAAGCTAAAGATAAACAAACAGCGCATGCGTACGCAGGCGCTGTTTGTAATTTGTGAGCACGGCACAAAAAGGGTGCAGCCGGCCTGCTGGTCAGCACTGATTGGGCAGCGTCACAACTCTAAGCCAATGAATTTGCTTGTGGGCGGGCATAACCCGAACCCTGTAGTGTGTATAAATGTTCACTCAGCATGCCACTGGTCGGTTCCCCTGGAGAAGCACTTACTTTGTGCTAGGGGGACCCCTAGTGGCCATTAGCGAAATAAAACTGCTTTCTGGGAAATTCCTTCAGTTGTCCGTCTTCAAATTCCTCCACTGCGCCAACAAGAACCGTAGCACGAAGGTTCCGCTACATTTTCTGGTGACCCCGACGTGATTTTTTCCTATAAGACGGGCCAGGAGATTTGGAGACGGATCCCGTTGGCGGGACGGCCTCAACTCAGCGGTGGGGGCCTGAGGCAACTACCGTGAGACGAGAAGGGGCCCCTGAATACTACACGACCGGCTGCGGTGCTTGCCTCTGATGCCAACGCCGACTGACGGTGAGAGCTGCAACATCAGCGAGGTTCCACAGAAACCGGCTAGGAGGAAAAGGATCCAGGGGAAAAAAGCCCAGGGGCGAAGGTTGGTCCGACGTCTACAGAAATCTGGCAAGTATAGGGGTTTGCATGAGATATTAAGGGAACGCCAGCGCTGGGAGGGACAAAAAAAGTTCCCAGGGAGGTAGAAAGGGGTTCTGTCTTGTGTTTCCTGACGCATGCCGTGAGTGGCCGGGTGCCCAGGCCAGGACAGTCCCCTCTATTAGGCAGGATGGGAGGGAAAAATTCAAAGAGCTCCACTCCCTTACAATGCATCTTAGATAATTTTGGCTCTTTTGCTAGCAGAGCCGTAGCAGGGAATCCAAGGGACCTAAGAGATTATAGACTGAGAAATTTGTGTCAGGGAGAATGGCCAGATTTTGGTTTAGGTTGGCAAGTAGAAGGAACGTGGGATCTGAAACTGATCCGAACAGTGGAAGAATATTGTGCTGTGAATCATCCGAACCAGTGGGTCTATATTGCTACATGGGAACGGGTAGTTAGAGAAGATCCAGGTTGGGTTCGACAGTGCAGGAATGGCAAATGTATGGTGGTGAAGAAGGAGGGGAAAAAGAAGGAAGTTTTCCAATCCAATGAGGAGGACTACCCAGATTTACAGTTGAGTGTACAGGCTAGACAACAGGAATTATTGCCGCCACCCTTGCCACCGCCCCCCCCACCCCAGGGAACAGCCCCCACACTAGGAACGAGACCCCCACCCTACTCTTCGGAGTCAACCGAAGCGGCCAAGAAACACTATCCTAGCCTAGAAAAATATCAGGAGGAAACAAAGGAAAAGAAGAAGTCACAACGGATGCCCAGTGATGCTTCTCCGGCACAAACTCGGAGACATGGAGCTCCGGTGTGGTCTGGTGATTCACCGACCGGACCGGCCCTCCAGATGCCCTTGAGAACGGTGCCTGTGATAAACAACAGGAATGAGATAGTTCAAGCATACCAGGTAGTGCCTTTCAGTAGTAGTGACATTTTGAATTGGAAAAATAATACTCCACCTTATAGTGAAGAACCCCAAGCTATGGCTAGGCTATTGGAAGGGATTATGGCAACCCATAATCCCACCTGGCAAGATTGCAGACAATTGTTGAATATGTTGTTCACATCAGAGGAGAGAAGAGCAGTGTTGAATAATGGGGTAGCCATAGCCCAGGTTGGTGCCCCACAAGATCGTGATGCAGCCGAGTGGGGAGCACAGAGGTTTCCTGTGGAAATAGATCCCCAATGGGACACCGCAGAAGAAGGACATTTGCAGAGACTGAAAGGATTCCAGCGTATATTGGTAGAAGCGGTAAAGAGGGGCCCGCCGCGACCCGTCAACATTGTAAAAATTCAGGGAGTGGTACAGGAAAAATCTGAGTCACCAACAGCCTTTTTGGAAAGGCTGGAGGCAGCATATAGAAAGTATAGCCCGTATAATTTGGAGGATGAAAACGGTAGGAGGGCGATTCAACAGTCTTTTATCAGTCAAGCGGCTCCTGACATCCGGAGAAAGATTCAAAAGCAACCAGGATTTCTAGGAAAGACTATGAATGAATTGTTGGCACTCGCAGATCAAGTTTATATGGCGAGGGACCAGGTAGAAGAAGAGAAGAAGGACAGGAAGAAGAAGCAGGAATACCAAGCATTAGTTACCATGATGGAACAAAGTGCAAGTGGACAGAGAGGAAGAGGAGGATATGCCAGAGGGGGACAAGGAGGAAGAAGGGGGCCCCCTCGGAGGTTAGGTCGAGACCAATGTGCTAAATGTAAGAAGTTTGGACACTGGAAAGGTGAATGCCCAGAAGGAAGAGAAGGAAGTCAGGAAGGACCGAGAGAAAGAGGAAGGCCTGAGAGAGGAAGAAACCCAGGAAGGGGAAGAGGACGTGGGAACTACGTACCTTTTCCTGCAAGAGAGGTGATAGCTGCAGCAGCTGTGATGGAAGAAGAATGGGAAGATATGGATGGAGGAGAGGAATGAGGAAGCCAGGCTCTTGTTTTGTTGGACCCCGGGGAGCCGATGGTCACACTTGAAATCGGGGACCAACAATTGGACTTTTTAGTGGACACAGGTGCCGAAAAATCAGTAGTAAATACAAAAATTAGTCCACCAACTCGGGAAACTACGAAAGTAATAGGGGTGTCTGGGAAGACCCAGAAGTGCCCCTTCCTTAAGGAACGCACCTGCAATCTGGCCGGACATCAGGTCAAGCATAAGATGTTATATCTCCCAGACTGCCCAGTCCCTTTATTGGGAAGGGACATTTTATCAAAATTACAAGCACAACTCCAGTTCATGAAGAATGGACAAGTGGAGCTATCATTTCCCATGGAAGAGGAATGGAGACTGTTTCAAGTTAGGATTTTTACTGAAGAAATACAATGGCCATGGCATGAGACTCCTTTAGTGTGGGCAGAAGATAATCCTCCAGGATTAGCTAAATATGTTCCACCGGTGGTGGTGGAAGTGAAAAGAGGAATGGGGCCCATATGCAAGCCACAGTATCCCGTCAGTCGAGAGGCAGTGCAGGGGATTAGAAAGCATCTAGAGCGACTTCTGCAGCATGGGATATTGGTACCATGCAGTTCCCCATGGAACACGCCCCTGCTCCCAGTCAAGAAACCAGGAGGACAAGGAGAATATCGCCCAGTCCAAGATTTGCGGGCTGTAAATCAAGTCACCGTTCCCCTAACCCCGGTAGTGCCAAATCCATACATCATGATGAGTCTAGTACCAGCATTTGCCAAATGGTTTACTGTATTGGATTTAAAGGATGCATTCTTTTGCATTCGATTGGCCCCTGTATCCCAACCGATCTTTGCTTTCCAGTGGGAATCTCAGCAGTCAGGGCAAAGGACCCAGTATGTTTGGACACGCCTTCCTCAGGGGTTCCGGGACAGCCCGACCATTTTTGGTCAAGCCCTGGCCAAAGACTTACAGGATTTTGTAATACCTAAGGAAGAGGGAATTTGGCTTCAATATGCAGATGACCTGCTTATCGCTTGCCGGACACTAGGGGGCTGTAAAGAGCATACTTTGAGATTTCTCAAGACATTGGAAGAAAAGGGTTACAAAGTGTCAAAGAAAAAGGCCCAGTTGTGCTGTCCCACGGTGAAATATTTGGGGTTCCATCTGACCGAAGGAAAGAAGATGTTAGGAGCTGAAAGAAAGGAAGTTGTTTGTGCCATCCCCACTCCCAGTACCCGGCGACAGGTGCGGGAATTTTTGGGATCAGCAGGATATTGTAGACAGTGGATCCCCAACTACGCCGTGTTGGCTAAGCCACTGTACCAGGCTACGAGAGGTGGAAGAGAAGATCCATTTGAGTGGACAGAAGAATGTCAACAGGCATTTAAGGCATTAAAAGAAGCATTGATGTCATCTCCAGCATTAGGACTGCCCGATTTGGAAAAACCATTCACTCTGTTCGCTGCAGAGCGGGAAGGAACAGCGGTTGGAGTATTGACCCAACCACTAGGTTCATGGCAAAGGCCGATTGCCTACTTGTCAAAGCAATTGGACACAGTGGCTCGTAGATTGCCACCTTGCCTGAGGGCTGTGGCAGCATCAGTAGATTTAATCAAAGAAGCGAATAAATTGACCCTAGGACAGCCACTGACAGTTAAGGTGCCCCATAGCGTTAAGGCACTGTTAGACATTAAGGGACCGCGCTGGCTCACAAGTGAGAGGTTAATGAAATATGAGGGATTGTTGTGTGACAACCCACTGGTGACCCTGGAGACTTGCTCCACTCTGAATCCGGCCACCTTG
Source organism: Anolis carolinensis (assembly GCF_035594765.1). Lineage (NCBI taxonomy): Eukaryota > Metazoa > Chordata > Lepidosauria > Squamata > Anolidae > Anolis > Anolis carolinensis. The sequence goes on from NC_085846.1 coordinate 83,318,253, forward strand.
CTCCCAACTCCAGGAGACACCACGATCCATCAGTGTGCCCAGGTGATGGATGAGGTATTCTCCAGTCGACCGGATTTGAAGGATGTGCCACTAACTAAGGTGGACGACACTCTGTTCACAGATGGAAGCTCCTTTATGGAAAATAATCAAAGACACTCAGGTTATGCGGTTGTTCGGTGGGGGGGAGAGACGCTGGAAGCAGAGTCACTGCCCCCGGGGACTTCTGCCCAGAAGGCCGAATTGATTGCCCTGACCCGAGCGTTGGAATTGTCAAGCGGAAAGCGGGTTAACGTCTACACAGACTCAAAATATGCCTTCACCACCCTCCACGCACATGGAGCACTGTACAAGGAGCGCGGGCTCCTCACGTCTGGAGGAAAGTGCGTGAAACATGCTGGAGAGATTGTGGATCTCCTGGAGGCGGTTTGGAAGCCAAGGCAGGTGGCTGTGATGCATTGTAAAGGGCACCAACGTGGAGACGATCCCGTAGTGCAAGGAAATAGGCAGGCTGATCTGGCAGCCAAAGAGGCAGCTAGGCTGCCCTATATTGAACATCAGGTAATGGCCCTACAGGTAGAATTAACTGAACATAACATTACATATACACCAGAGGAAGAAGAATGGGCCTTAAAGGAGAAGGGTCAGTGGTCAGGAGAACTCATAGTGATGCCAGACGCCCGTGTCTACGTCCCTAAGGACTTGGCATGGCACTTAGTCCAACACATGCACCAAAACACACATTTAGGAAAAATGGCATTGGCAAATCTGCTAGGACGACAGTTGTATATCGATGGATTACATAGCCTAACGGCAGCAGCAGCCCGAAGATGCTGGACATGTATCAAAAATAACCCCAGAGAAGGACCCCTCAAGCCACCAGGAGTCCAACATGTGGGTGGGGTACCCTTTGAAGCTTTAGTCACTGACTTTACAGAAATGCCCCCATACAAAGGATACAAATATTTACTGGTGTTCGTGGACACATACACAGGATGGGTGGAAGCTTACCCTACAAGAACTGAGAAGGCTGTAGAGGTGTCAAGAGCTCTAATGAAAGATGTTATTCCCAGATTTGGCATACCCTTAGAAATTGGATCAGATAATGGCCCCGCATATATTCAACAGGCTGTGCAAGGATTATGTAGAATTTTGGGCATAAAATGGAAGTTACATTGTGCATATAGACCCCAATCTTCTGGAAAAGTGGAAAGAATGAATAGGACATTAAAGGCTCAGCTTGGGAAACTTTGCCAAGAGACAGGATTGCCGTGGACGGTGGTTTTGCCCATGGCATTATTAGGAATCAGATGTACACCACACAAACGGACAGGACTCTCCCCTTTTGAAAGACTCTATGGACGACCCCCTTTGAACTTGAAGGGAGCCTTAGAGACAGGAGCTGAGCAGCACCTCATAGGAGAGAAACAGACATTGGCCCAGGTTCAGGCTTTGGGCAGACAAATGCAGCAGTTAGAAAAATACATTTCTGAATTGAACCCACCATTCCCTACCACACCTCTACATTGTTTTTCACCAGGTGACGAGGTTCTGGTCAAGGATTGGAAGATTGAGCCATTGGGACCCAAGTGGCGAGGACCCTATGTTGTGCTCCTGTCTACCCCCACTGCAGTGAAGGTGAAGGAGATTAAGCCGTGGATACATTACACCCGTGTAAAACTAGCACCTGAGGAGTGGCGGACGGAGCGAGTTCCTGGTGAGGACCTGAGACTCAGGATCATCCGGCAACTCCCTAAGGGGTCAACAAGGCCATGAAGCTGATCCCTTCGGGTGCAACGGAGCGTCGGTGGTCAAGTATGTCGCAGCATGGCCCAACAAAGGCGCTCTCCGGGAGATGGTGGCTAGACATTTTGAGAGGAAAAAGTGGGAGACAAGCTATGAGGAGGGGAGGAAAGCGCACTGTGTTTGGTATATTATTTGTGCTGAGTTTTATTCTCTCTTTTGGAAAAAGAGCACATGGGAATTGGATAAAAGAACATGCCAATTATATGTTTGAGCAGCATGGGAAAGAGGTAGCATTAATATATGAACACCCCCTCACCGTAGGAGATTTTTCATTTCTTCCCGATTTAATTGATGAACCACAGATTGTGTTGGAGGGATTGTCCAAGGCTCAGGAGGGTCCACCTACCGTGTTTTCTAGCATACCGCAAAGGATAAATAAAACTCGGTTTCGACGGTTTAGATACCATACCTCCACCAGGGGTTTGTGCTTCTGTTGTGGAGGATCGGGAATATGGAATTCTGAGTGGAAACACTGGGGAACTAGGCAGGCGTTCTTTTCCCGATTAGGCAATTATTCCCATTGTCGAGACCGGTTCTATCTACATGGACGATTTAATACATCTTATGTCTCACGATTAAATCTAACCGCAACCGAGTGGGCTAGCATGTATCCAGATTATCCCACATTTAGTGTGAATGATTCTATTGAGGGCCTAAAATCTTATATGAACATACTGCAACAATTAACCCAACTGAGCCTAGGTAAAAGCCTCTGTCCGTTATGGCAAATTAGGGATCCAAATCTATGGTTTTTCTTTGATAAATGGGCCACAAATTATCACCCCGGCAACTACCAGTGTGTCGGTGTGGGTTATTTGACATTCCCAGTTCAGGTCTTACACAAAGGGCATCAGCGCCTGAAACGGGACATTGTGCAAACAGGCCCTGTAGGACCAGAATGCTCGGATGAGGTCATTATCAACAAGGCCCTGTCAGGTTCAGAAGCCTCCCGTGTAGGAGGAGGCCTGATCACAGGCTTGTTGACACTGGGTGCTTACCCAGGGATTGTAGCTCAAGCAAACCGTAGAAGTGTTCTAGGCCTGACTTGCCGCCTTGAAAAGTCCATAAATGCCACTGGTAAAATTTTCCGGGAAATCCAGTCTGAAGTAGAAGAAATCAGCCAGATGGCCCTACAGCATAAGTTGGCCCTTGACTACCTACTGGCGGCCAGGGGGGGGTTATGCGCCATGGTTAGAGGACGTTGTGTAGTGAAATTTCATAACTTGAATAATACTATTGAAGATGACATCGAGTCATTACAAAAGTTAATTTACAATAATGTCCAGGAGATAGAAGGTTGGTCTCCCTTCTCCTGGGTGACTAGCTGGTTACCCTCAATAGAATGGTTGAAGAACATATTGTTGGTAGGGATTTTAGGATTGTTCATTGTTCTCATAGTTATGTGTTGCACTCCAATAATGATGCAAATGTGTACTAGGTGTGTCACACAATCTTTACCTGAAAAAAAGATAGCCATACTCCAAGCCAAGCGGGATTGGATGGAACCATAATGCTTTGCTTCAGCTTTTGTACATGCGCTTCGCAAAAAGAAAATGGGGGAGTGAGGCGGGGGGGGTTAAGGAACCCCAGGAAATACCATATATGGGCAGAGATGGCGACAGCTAGCGACCCGGGTGCATAAACTCACAGAAACATGTGACTTCTGGGAAATCATGTGTTTCTGAAGAAATGAAAGCTAAAGATAAACAAACAGCGCATGCGTACGCAGGCGCTGTTTGTAATTTGTGAGCACGGCACAAAAAGGGTGCAGCCGGCCTGCTGGTCAGCACTGATTGGGCAGCGTCACAACTCTAAGCCAATGAATTTGCTTGTGGGCGGGCATAACCCGAACCCTGTAGTGTGTATAAATGTTCACTCAGCATGCCACTGGTCGGTTCCCCTGGAGAAGCACTTACTTTGTGCTAGGGGGACCCCTAGTGGCCATTAGCGAAATAAAACTGCTTTCTGGGAAATTCCTTCAGTTGTCCGTCTTCAAATTCCTCCACTGCGCCAACAAGAACCGTAGCACGAAGGTTCCGCTACAAAAGTATTAAGCAGTGTTGAGCAAGTTACTGGAATTGACTACAAGTGTTTATGCATAGGGATAATGCCAAATCTGAGGGTGTGCAGTATAATGTGTTGTGTTGTCTTAGATTTGGAGATAAAAACACATGGCATCTTGAACAACACAGCCTTGCAAGTAAAGTTTAATCCATTTCCCCACTCAGTGTGCCTTCTTTAGCACTGTGTTATTAATTCCTAGGCTGCCAACATCTGGTGGGAGGAGGAAACTAGGCCATGGTCACCCAGTGTCATAACTCAGTGGGGCGGTGGATGTAGAACCGTGATTTCCCAAGTCCGCACATTAATAACGACATCACATTAGGCCTCGTGCAATAGGTAAAATCCAAGAATGAGACAGTAGTGCATGCGTGAAATGTAAACAGTTCTAAATTAACTTCTGCCATTATGCTTGAGTTAATTTGAAGATAGGTAGGATAGTAATGTTAAAAATAAAGTAATAATAACCTCAAAACTTCAGTATGCTTAGAAAAGCTTGTTATATGAGGAAGATCAATGAGAAAACATACAGATGATGTTGGACTGTCATGCCCATCAGTCTTTTTTGTTGGCTATGCTTGTAGGACTGATAGGGGTTGCAATCCTCTGATCTCTGAAAAGCCACATCTTCCTCACTTTTGCCATGCCCATCACTCTAGCACAGTTTGGATAGTCTAGTTCAGTTAAATCTCAGTCATACGCAAATTTTCTTGGAATGCAGGAGAAAGGCCAAGTTTAATATGATGTATTCTCAACTCATTTTAAGTGTGGTGTTGGAGAAGAGTTCTACAGATACTGTGGATCAGGGGTCCTCAAACTTTTGAAGCAGAGGGCCGGTCCATAATCCTTCAGACTGTTGAGGGGCCGAATTATCATTTGAAAAAAAAAATACAAATTCCTATGCATACTGCACATGTCTTATTTGTAGTGCAAAGACAACAACGATGAAAGAACAATACAATATTTAAAAATGAAAACAATTTTAACCAACACAAACCTATCAGGATTTCAATGGAAAGTGTAGGCCTGCTACTGGCCAATGAGAAAGTCAGGTTAATTAGGGTTGTTGTTATGTGTCTTCAAGTCATTTCAGACTTTAGCTGAGCCCAAGTCTAAAATTTATTATTTATTTACTGCATTTATTTACTACATTTATATCCCACCCTTCCCACCCTGAAAGGGACTCAGAGCAGCTGTATGTACATCCAATATATTATTAGCATAGCACAATATTAGCATTATATATTACTATATTGAACTATACCACTATACTATTATATAATACGTAATATATAACATATAATTAATATTATTATATGGTATTATTATATTGCATAACACAATATATTATCAATATTATATGTATATACAATATATTATATTATTAAAACTGATATAAAAATATTATATTATAAAACTGAGGGCGAGGGCCAGGTAAATGACCTTGGAGGGCCGCATCCGGCCCCCGGGCCTTAGTTTGGGGACTCCTGCTGTGGATTATGAAGTAGATCCTAAATGGGTCCCAGAGCACATCAAACCTGAACTTTCCCTAGAAACCAAGATGACTTAACTGGGGCTGTGATATGTTAACCATATCACAGGAAGATATGACTTACTAGAAAAGGTAGAAGGCAGTAGGAAAGCAGGAAGACTGCATTGCAAATGTGTAGACTCAATTAAGGAGGCCATTGACCTTAGTCTGTAAGACCTGAACAGGACTTTTGATGATAAGCTGACTTGGAGGTCTCTCATTCATGCAGTCAGAATAACTTGATATTGACGTGACAATTAACAGCAAACTCTCTATTAGATGTGGCTAAGATTGCAACCTCAAAACACCAGAAAAGTAGAAAAACTAGTCCTGTTTCATCACCGTAGCTATCTCACTTTCGGTCTGACTTGAAGAGGAAAAAGAAAGACACATTAGCATCTTGCGCTTGTTTGGAGGTAAGCCACAATTTAAAGTTAACTAATACATTAGAAAATGAGCAAGGTAGGTATGCCATATTTTCTGGTTTGCTGGTGGAAGCTACATTCAAGATAGGATTAATTCATATGAGAACAAAGCTTGAAGTAAGATAAAATGAGAATGAGTTTTTCTATTCCTTCCTTGCTCAAAGGAGAAATTATCAGAATATGTCACTGCTTGATACCCAGAATGCCCAGTTTCAGTTTAAAAAATCCACAGATCGCTGTGTTGGCTCTTTAAGAAAAAGGCTCAAAAGTCACAATAGGGTAATGGGGTAGTGATGAGTAAGGCCTCCTCCACAAAGCCTTATAACTCAGAATATCAAGACAGAAAATCCCACAATATCTGCTTTGAACTGGGTTATGAGTCCACACTGCCATATATTCCAGTTCAAAGCAGATAATGTGGAATTTTATTCAGCTGTGTGGAGGGGCCTAAGCATTTCAGCAATGGGTCTTTAAGAAAAAACCCCCACAAAAGTCACAGTAGAGTAATAGGGTAGTGATGAGTAAGCTTTTCAGCATTAGGGGTGAGAAAGACATGGGTGGTTATGATGAATTGCATAGTTGAGGACAGTTTTATAATGGAACACTTGAAACATGAAGTGGACTAAAATCTCTCATTCTGGATTCTATAAATAAATGTTCCTAGATGAAAAGTTAAGCATTGCAATTATAAAATGCATGCTTCATCATATCAGTATCCTTGCTAAATCATTGCGGGAAGGAGTCTGGACTTGTAAGAAGCACAGTGGGGTTGATGAACAGTCATAAGCATATTACAGGATATGTGACCTTTTCTGTTGTCTCAGTGTGCAGTCGTTGGGATTGATGTCTCAACAGCCATAGTATTTCTGTCAAAACTACTTCTTGTTGTTGATACTTCTCCAGATAGCCCAGGCAACATGTGACTGTTCTGAAAAACTGGAGCACTGTTTACCTAGGTTAAACTGGATTAGAAAATGAGTTTTGGTTTTAGCATATAGATTAAGTCCTCATCCTGTCAACCTCTATCCAGTTAAATGCTGCTTTTCAATCAGATTGCTGAAAAAATATTTTGGTTTGTATGAAAATCCCAATGGATAGAAAGTCTCATTTGGAAACCTAAGGAAAGTCTCCTGCTATATAACGAAGCAATCTTCTGAGTTGGTTTCAAAGCAGCAGGAGAGCACAAAATCCCATTTCATAAGCTATTTTTTCCTGTAGACCTTTCTCATAACCGTAGCCCTATTCTTCTATTTCCCCAAAGTGATTATTGGCAGGCAGCCTGAGGGGAAGGGTAGGACTCTGGATATTGTCCCAACTCTGAACATTTGAGGGATTTATAAAAAGATGCTTCATACACTGTGTAGTGTAGAACCCTTGCAAGCATGATTTCACATCCTGGAAGGCAAGGGTCCACAGAGATTTCCCAGGGCTTGAAACAATTACCTCTTGAACTACAATTCCTAGAAATCTCCAGTCCACATGGTGACTGTGCTGAATGGAAGAGATTTAGTTCAAGAAGTTAACTTTTTCAAAATCTACATGTTTCCCTCTCCAACCCGTGGATGATGGGGATGGTCCAGTGAACACAACTGCACTCTCCCTTATGTAGAGATTAATTACGATGGGACAAGGCTTTTCCCAATTTGCGGAAATAGTTATGACAACAGAGAACTTGAAGATACTATCTAATATCTGCTGTGTGATGTAAGTTAAAATTATAACGCTCTGCTGAAATGGAAGATTGTAAGAGAGCTAACTGGTGGAATTTTATCTGCCTTTATCGAGAAAGGGTGATGCAAGGTGGATGAAGAGATAAAATTATTGAACAAGAAAAGACAAAGAGGGGGCTTTCTTTTGCCTTTAAAAGAAGAAATTTGGGGGGGGGGGTCTTGCTTTATTTTCATCTATTGTGTGATATGGTCCAGTGCTTTGTTTCCAATAACTACTTGGATTCAGTTCCTCTCCTTCAGTGGTTTTCAACCTGTGAGTTCTCAGATGTTTTTGGCCTACAACTCCCATAAATCCCAGCTAGTTTACCAGCTGTTAGGATTTCTGGGAGTTGAAGGCCAAAACATCTGGGGACCTACAGGTTGAGAAACATTGATCTACTTCTTTCAGGCAGTGAACAGCTGCTACACCATCTCAAAGACTCAGTCAGTTGTACTTAAAGACAGACTAACTGTTTGGTAACTTAAGATCATACTAGTAAATGTTTTTTTCTTAAGTTTTTTTAACAAATAAAAAGCTCATTGCTTAGGCTTGGATGATTTGTTAAATTCCTGCAAGACCTAACGACCAAGGACCAAAGTCTTTCAAACAAAATGCCATTCTTTATTTTTCCACCTAAACAACACGTGTCAAAGGTAAGGGCCATGAGCCGAATACGACCCACCACATCATTTTATGTGACTCAAGGCTTTCAGTTCCATGGCAACATAGTTACATTTATACCGTCTTACAATTACTGTACAGCCATCTCTTTGAAGGCAACCGTAAGACTGATCTGGCCCTCGGTGAAAATGTGTTTGACCCCCTTCCCTAAACAGTAGTTCTCAGGTAAATGTTACATCAGGAATTGAAAATTCTTAGAGATGCATCTTATTTTATAATGAAACTGATCTCCACAGGCAAAACAAAGTTGCAAAAGAAAATAGTAGTGATTTAAAGGACTGAACTGTTAGCGTGTTATGAAATTATTGATTGAATTCACCTTACTTGGTTTTCCTTAAGGTGAGATTTGTCTCAACAATTGAGTTAGCATAGTTTTGCATCAGTAAGTTACATTTAAGATTCATACTGGTTTTCCATAAGGATAAGCAGTGTGATTTCTTATTTTGTAACCCTAATTTACTGGAATTTGAGCATGAACTCTACAGTTGACAGTGCCAACAATTTTCTTTCTCCTTATTAGGCCTCTTATTATTGTTAACGCATTTGATTTGGTGGTGGAAGAGAGAGAAGTAAAACTGATAAAGAGATAAAGGCAGTGCTGTAGGGAAAAAATGCAAGATATTTACAAATACCATAGTTGTCACACTATTCCTGATTTGTTACTTCCACCCTGTATAGAATTAAACATATGCTATTGCTTTTTCTGGAATGGCTGACCTAAAAGGCAGGTTTATAAGCATGTAGAAATGTGATATAATAAAGGCTTGCATTTTGCTCTTCAGTTGAGGCATGAAAAACTGCTTCTGGGTGAATAGTTTCGCCAGTTTCATCACTTGGCAGACAATATCTTGGTGAGTTTGTAAAATGCTTCCAATTTACCTTTGTAATTGATATAATAGGAGAGAGTCGGAAGGGGAATGTGAAAGAATGGGGTAAAACCAAGCCTATGTTCAGTGCTCCCTGGGGCCTCTCCTACCATTAAGTTGCTGCTGATAAACTTAACTATGTCTTGTTATTTTTTAATGATAACAAGGATAATAATGGGCTGTGTTATGGCCGATAAGATTTGTACTTTTAACCTTTACAGGCTGCTTCTGGACTCCTGCTTTTTGCAGAAAGATGGGGGCAGGTTTTTTTTAGTGTAAAGAAATCTGATAGCATAGTATTACGAATATTTCTGTTATGTGTGTTCAAGTTGACTCTAACCTATAGTAGTCCTATCCCAGGATTTTCTTGGATTTATTGAGAGGTTTACCATTTCCTTTCTTGAAGATTGAGAGAGTGCAAAAAGTCATCCATTGAGTTTTCATGACTGAATGGGAGTTTGAACTCTGGTCTATTAGAGGCCTAGTCCAACACTCAGACCAATACATTGGTTATTATTTGTAAGGATTTATCTTTAAAAAGTAATTGTATTAATTGTAAGAAATTCAGTTTCTCTGTGCTGTCATCCAACTTAGACATTATCGGTATCTGCCAAAAGGAATGTCTTTTCTGCATTATTATGAAAGACATGTTTGACCCATAGAAACAGAAAAAATCTGAAATTTGCTTCTTGCTCTTCTACAAATGGCAAACCTTAAGTACGTACATATACATGCATGTTAGGAATATGCATTTTCTTGCAGAATAATTCAAAACAATTTTGAGAAAAGAATTGTTTGAGGTAGAACTTTCCTTTTAACAACTCTTTCCTTCTACAGTTTCGAATCCAAACCAGCCCCAAGTTCTTTCTCCCTCCATGGTGCTTTACGTACTTTTCTTCTGTTCAGAATAATCCCTTCCAATGTTATTTTTCATTTAAAACGTAAATATGCATGTGACATTTAGCTTTCTTCAATCACTTGGATGCTCCTTTATTTTTAAGTTTTGTTTTTGGACAGTTGTTAGGTCTCTATTTACCTAATTAGAGACTGTTTAAACAAATAACAAGCCATCTACAACTGCAGCGTTGCATAATTTGTTATCAAATGGGATAAAATAATGCATTTGTCAATTACAAGCTCTCTTTTCTGATATTTGCTTGTTCTGAAATGATAGTCTTCAAATTTTGGTGAATGAACTTGGCATTGGGTTGCTGTGAGTTTTCTGGACTGTATGGCCATGTTCCAGAATCATTCTCTCCTAACATTTCATCCACATTTATGGCAGGCATCTTCAGAGGCTATGAGGTTGGCTGGAAACTAGGCAAGTGGGGCTTATATATCTGGAATGTCCAAAGTGGGAGAAAGAACTCTTGTCTGTTTGAGGCAAGTGTGAATGTTGCAGTTGATCATTTTGATTAGCCTTGTAACTTCAAAGCATGGCTGCTTCCTGCCTGGGGGAAATCCTTTGTTGGGAGGTGATTAGCTGGGTCTGATTAACTCCTGTCTGGAATTTCCCTGTTTTTGAGTCTTGTTCTTTATTTACTGTCCTGTTTTTAGAGGGTTTTTTAAAATACTGGTAGCCAGATTTTGTTCATTTTCATGGTTTTCTCTTTCTGTTGAAATTGTCCAAATTCTTGTAGATTTCATTTGCTTCTCTGTGGAGTCTGACATGGTTGTTGTTAGAGTGGTCCAGCATTTCTGTGTTATCTGATAATATGCTGTGTCCAGGTTGGTTCTTCAAGTGCTCTGCTATGGCTGACTTCTCTGGTTGGATTAGTCTTCAGTGCCTTTCATGTTCCTTGATTCATGTTTGAGCGCTGCATTCTATTTTTGCAGGAATATCAGTTAAAATGATTGGCTTATAATTTCTAGGGTCCCTTCCATCTTTTTCAAAGTGGGGGACTATAATGTTAAACTCCCAATTTGCTTGTAAATCAGTCTGTATTGTCTATCTGAGCTCCAAAATCTAATTAGTTTTGAGTAGTGATCGAACCTGAGCATTTATGCCTTTCAGACTAACAGGAGAAGACAGAAGGCAATAAAATATTCAAACACTCCAGCAAATTGACTAAGAGCCACTACTTAATAAAAGAGAGAGCTGATTACTTTGTTCAAGTGTGGTAAAGGCTACAAAGTGCTTTCAATTGGAAGCTCTTTAAACCGCAAAGAGAGGCATTACTTCTGTATATTTTGGGGAAACATGCTCAATGGTGGTCAAATGGTAAGGCCAGAATGCTACTGACAATGGGGAAGTTCCTTATCGGAAAGAACAGCAGATTTGAAAACACGATCAAGCATATGGGATTCACACTTTTGCTTTAAATTTTTGTTTTCTTTTGTTATGAATACCGAAAATATAAACCCGTGAAATTTGCATAGGCTCACTTTACAAAAGAGATTAGTGAAATATATTTGTGGGATTTGTTTCCAAAATGTATCAGATCCATTTGAACAAATTTTACAGGAATTGAAAAAAAATGTGCTAAGGGTATGCATTCTTTTGCTATAAAATGCAATTTTCCCAGCCCTGTTTTGACTTGTACATAATATTCTACTCCTAGCAAACAGTGTGCTACCACCTATAACTCATTGTTATTATTTACTGTTTTTATTTATGGATTGGATCTGTTATGTTTTGGAAACAAACTCCATATTTTGAACTTTGCTGCTCTTCACTCAAAAAGAAGTTTTATGTAATACAGAAGATACACTTTCCTTGCAAGACAATTGTGGAAGAAAATAATTTTTAAATGGAAAAAAACCAAACCTATGTTTCCAATCCAGAGGGCAGACAAGAAGTTTTTGCACAAGACGTGACTTGCCAATGCCACCAAAAAAAAAGAAAGAAAGAAAGAAAGAAAATGAAAAGGAAAAAAGAACTACCTGAAAGTATTTTCTGACAGTTTTATTAACATTCTTTGTTTTATGCATCATCATGGGAGGGTTTGCTTAATTAATACAGAATACACATCTTTTTTGCAGTAAAGAAATCAGTAAGTAAAACATGTTACCTTGGTGATGAAGCGAACCACAAGAGATAGATAACATGGACTACACATATACAACTGTGCATTTTCAAGAACAAAAAGCCACTTATGTCTCAAAGATTCGGCTGCACTGCTAGGTCTATGCATTTATATGCCTTCAGGCCACCTGTAGATTAATGGCAATCCCATGAATATCATAGGATTTTCTTAAATATGGATACAATAATTGTTCGCAACACTGTGATGAAATTGTTTTGACTATCTGAAGCATCTACAAGTCATGGGGCTGCCAGACAGATTCCAGATCGCAGACCACTCATCTTTTAAAACAGGCTGGGATGCATGAGGCCTTCCAGAGGTTGGAATACAAATCTCAGCATCCCTTACTATTGGCTATGCCAGTCAGCTCTGCTAATAACTTTTTCAACAGCTTCTAGAGTACTGCTTCTTAAACTGTGAGTCCTCCTGACCCCAAATAGGGTCTGCTGAGCTCAATGTTGGGGTCACGAAAAATGTAGCAACAATAGAAGACTTCTGAATGCCGCTCATTTCCACGAATCTGTTAGCAACAGTGTTAGCAACTGGACTCTGCAGAAAATGCTTCAGTTGTACTTCATAAAAAGGAAAATCAACCTTGCAAATGCTGCTTTGTTAACAAATGTTTGATTTTATACCTATTTTAGTTTTAGTTTTATCTATTTTATTTTTATACCTACCGTATATATCTGGGGTCATGTAAAAAAAAAATCAGGCAGAAAAGGATCGCAAATAGAAAAAGTTTAAGAAGTTCTGTTCTAGAGAACCATGTGATTTCCATCCCTTTAAAAAATGAACATATCACCTAAGAATCCTGTAATTTCCTAAACATTTCATTTCTTTGAAAAACTTCTAAAACATGTAGTCTCTTTTTCAGAAAATATCACATGTGTTTTAGGTACTATAAGGCTATTGCAAAACTGAAAACGGTGAATCCAGAATTCACAGTGTGGAGGCAGGTCCCCACTGTTTTTAATTCAACATTTTAAAAGAGTATCTTATATTCAGTGTAAAAGATAAAAAGAGATGCTATTGGGACAAAAACAATTGTACTCAAACTATTTGTTTTCTTACCTGTTTGACCAATTTAAGAGAAGCTATACATTTTTTTCTCTTCAAGTGAGCTAGATTATGGGGTACTACTCAATTCTTTATAATAATCTCTATTTTTATAGTCCATTGAGGCTCAGGTGTAGCTTTCTTGATATTTATTTATATGCATTTATGATTTTGAATTGGTTACCATCCTGTTTATAAGATTAGTTATGAGCACAGCTGCATGTATTACAGGCAGCTTGGGTGTCTTACCTTTTTGCATTTTTAGTGTATAATGAAATCTGTGCCTCTACAGGTAAAATGTCTGTTCTGACTTGGAAATTAATCTATTTAATCTCCTCCTAAGCCTACAAATTGGATTTCAATGAATGTTTTCACAGCATCTGCATATTTGCAGAACCTTATTAACACGCTTGGTTCTGTTATGCTAAATACTTTTATTAAAATAGTCTGCTTGAAATTCAATTCCTCTGGTATAAAATAATTCCTTTTTTAGTTCTGTTAATCTGGGAATGGATTCTATTGTGTTTATGGCTTTGTGCTATCTCCTCATCGAATCCTTTAAAAACAATATTGGAGATGCCAGGTACTGAAGCAATGATCATGCTAGTTGTGAGATTCTGAGAGTTACAGTACAAAAACTAGCATTTCGAAGTTCGGTCACTGTGCAGTCCGTGGAATGACCCTTGGCAATGGCATTTATTTATTTATTACAAGCATTTATATCCCGCTCTTCTCACCCCTGAATCATTAGATGCTTAGCAAAAATATAAAACATAATATATAAAAACATAATATATAAAATCAAAATAAATAACATTAATTAAAACATCAAAATCCGTAAGTTTGACTCCCAAACCTGCCCTGTCAAAATCCATAAGTTTGTCTCCCAAACCTGCCTTCAACTTATACATGAAGTTGTCTTTTACATAAGGCAGCTGTCAGCAAATCATTCTAATTTTAAATGGCGTTCCAGATGTTTTGGCCAAGTGTTATTATGGAGCAGTGTGATTGTGGGACCAAGCTTTTGGCCAGTAAGAATAATTAAGAAATATGTGCAATGACAATTGGAATGGCCACGGTATATAATTTTTGGATCATGTGATTTTAATATTTATATTACGGCGTTTTAATGCTTTATCTTACTATTTAAATGTTGCATATGCATATGTTTAGTGGGGTAATGATTTTAATTTATAGTTGTATGTTAGTGTTTAGTTCTTTTTTTCTATTATATGTATGTTGGCACTGAATTTCTGTCATTAATATGTTGTAAGCCACTTTGAGTCCCCCCTACAGGTGAGAAAGGAGGTATATAAATATAGTAAATAAATAAATCAAATGTTGATAAGCAACAGGTAACTGCTTGACACAGGGAGTGGGGCACATGTCAGTAGGCCTTGCCAAGCTCAGGTGTTGACATTGAGCAGATGGTGCTAGGTGCCAAAGCCCAGCATTCTTGTTGTGCAATATCCTTTTTAAAGAATGTATTTAAAATCTTTTATTTCAGTTGTGGAATTTAAAACATTAGACTAAATGTTGTGTTTCAGCCTCTAAGTGTCTTATGAGGCAATAATAATGCAAAGCAAAATCTAAAGGAAAAAACAGAATAGATTGTTTAAACCAGTGTTTCTTAAAGTGGGCTCCTCCAGATGTTTTGGACTTCAGCTCCCACAATTTCTAACAGTTGATAAGCTGGCTGGGATTTCTGGGAGCTGAACTTCAAAAGACCTGGAGGAGCAGTTTGAGAAACATTGGTTTAGACTGCAGCTTCTGTGCCTGTAAATGGGGCAATCCAGAACGATACCTCTATGTCAGTTTCTAACATTGAAATCCTTTACCGCTTGCAAAACTGTAGCATCTGCTGTTGGGAATCAACCATATCCTGCACAAGTTTGTGGTCTTCATCAAGGAAATAGATTGGCAGATGAGTTAGCTAGTAGGGAAAGCCTTTTCCTCATTTCCTTCTTTGTCTTCACCTCTCTGTAGGCGTTCCTCTGGTCTCCTGTTTGTTAGACTGATATTTCTCAGGGACATGCCTCTTTTTATTCAAAGCTTCTCACCACGTGCTAAGCCCCTGAGTCTTCTCTTTATTCTTCCCTCATGAGCATGAAGAGAGATCAAATATCTCCAGCAAGATAGATAGCCTGGGCCTAACATTTCTATATAGAAATATTTTTTGAATAAGGTTTTTTGTAACTGTTAAAGCTTGACTCTGATGAAGCTAGCTCACGTTGCTTCTGATCTGCTATAACTGCTGTTTTGCTTTATTTTTAAATGCTTTCCCCTTTTTGAAATTATCTAACACCTGCATATATATATATATATATATATATATATATATATATATATATATATTGGATAAAACAGTACTAGTGACATTTTACATGGAAGATATCCATACATCTGAAGTTTTGTTGTCAGACCTTAGTCTTCTCCTTTTGCCAAGTAACAGATGTGTCTGTTTGTCTCTGCTGTGTGTGGAATTGGCATGATAGACACTTTTGGTGCCATGCTGCTATGGAATGTTTTCAGACAGAAATTGCCTGTGGATGCAGCAGCATGCTCAACAAATACCCTTAGGACATAGCTGATGAACTGGCGATGCTCTCTTTCCCCCACACAAAGCTTTACAGAATATCACATTGAAAAAAGAATACTTAGAAAAAATAAAAAGAAAGGAAGATATTCATATTTGACATTGTGTGGGGAACCATATCTTGTTCTTTCTTCTTGATATAAATTTCTTAATACTGGTTGAATCACACCCAGAGTCCCAACATCATATAATTACTGCAATGTTCTCTAATCTGGTGTTTTTCAGTTGCATTGGATTTTGGCACCCATAATCCCCAGTCCAAGGGAGATTGTGTAGGTGTTTTTAGCATTAAGCATCTGGAATGTACTGTATTGTGAAACTTGGTAGAATTGAAATTTCTGAAATCAGCATTGTGTTTAAAATCTAGAATTCATCCTCTACCTTGAAAATGCAATCATTTCCCAGCACAAATATAGGAAAGTCACATATAGATGATATGCAAGCATATGGGCGCTCTTGTTTATCTGCTAGAGACAGTCATTATACAAGCTGTAGGGAATGTAATTTTTATATGACTGGAAAGATGGATATGGAAGTTTTTCTACATAATTAGTACAGGTTGGGTATCCTTTATCCAGAATTCTAAAATCTAATATACTTTAAAATCCCAAATGGCTCACATGGGTGACTGAGACAGTAACAACTTTGCTTTCTGATGATTTAATGTGCATTAACTTTGTTCCACAAACAAAACTATTAAAATATTGCACAAAATTACCATCTGATTATGTGTATAAAGTGTTTATAAAACATTAATGGATTTCATGTTTAGATCCGGGTCCCATCTCCCATGATATCTCATTATGTGTGTACTGTATATGCAAATGCAAGCTTTCCAAAATCAGAAAAATAATCCCAAATCAAAATACTTCTGGTCCCAAGAATTTCAGATAAGGGATTTTAAATCTGCATAATTATCCATGTTTCAGAAGGTAGAAACTGCAGATTTTAATGTATTTTCCTTCTCCTCCCTTTAGTAAACTTCCTTGTGATTGTTCCTGTGTTAAAATACATACTCAAATACAAGGAGAACATACCTGAACAATGAGTACAAGCAGAGCAGCCAAGAGAAAGCAAAATGTATAAAACTATCAATAGAAAAACTCAGCAGGATTAAAATTAATTCAGGAAGGCTTGTAAAAATTTTAAAAGGCTTTTACCTGGTCCTGAGAGATAATGAAAGAGAGATAAACAGACCTTTCTAGGGAGAGCATGGCATATTTTCAGCTTCACAACTGATTATGTGTTTTTCCTTGAAGCTATCTTCCTTGCCTTAGGTGGTTGAGTTGTCAAGGGATTTTTATCGTTAAAAGGCACATGTGGAGGCATGAAAGTAGAGCTTGGGAAGCTACAATTCTCAGAATCACCTACCCAGGAGAAAGATCTGATGTTGCAAACTCCAAAGGCTATGTGAGTTTCCTTGATTCCAGTGTTGCTCTGAATACCTCCAGTGTCTTACTATGGGACGTCTGGGAGACCTGTCTTCTACAGACAACCTTGGAAAGAAACCCAGATGCAATTCCTGGCAGACTTGTTAAGTTTCTAGTTGAAATCTACTAATTATTTGTATGTTAGAGCCAACATGGTATAACAGTTTGAGCACTAGGCTATGGTTCTGGAGACCAGGGTTTGAAACCCCACTCAGTCATGGAAACCCACTGAGTGACCATAGACTAGTGAGACTCTGTTGATTTCCATGGAAGGCAAAGGCAAACTCTCCTCTTTACAAATCTTGGCAAGAAGGATCCATGGTTCCCATAAGTTCAGAAATGATTTAATGCAGTGGTTCTCAACTTGTGGGTCTCCAGGTGTTTTGTCCTACAGCTCCCAGAAATCCCAGCCAGTTTACTAGCTGTTAGGATTTTTGGGAGTTGAAGGCCAAAACATCTGGGGACCCACAGGTTGAGAACCACTGATTTAATGGTACATAACAATTATCAATAGAACAAGATGGGTCCTTTTTCAGTGGAATCCTGCTTATTGTTCCCAGGCCAATCAGCCCTACCTCCATGCTGTTAATCTTTGGACCTTGCTTCCAGAACATGTGTGTCAAACTCAAGGCCCGCAGGCCGAATTCAGCCCACCATGTCATTTTATGTGACTCTCCATATGTTGGACTACAACTTTTGTATTCCTCATCATTACACATCATGACTATAGCTGATGTATTTGTGATACAGTAAGATCTAGAAGGCTGCAGTTTGTTCTGATTAGTCAGGACAACGGGGTTTGGATTTAGTTTCAAGGCTTGTGGATATATAACGTCTGACTTCAAAATGTCCTTTAACATTTCCCCAACCTCAGAGCCACAAGTGCTGTTGGCTTGCAACCTCCATTATCACCAGTCTGCAAGGTGGATAGTGATGGGAGTCGTTGTTCAATAAGATCTGGGGACCAAAACTGGGTAAAAACTAATAAGCACCAACCACTATGTAAAAAAAGTGTATAGTTGGCCCTCTGTATCCATGGATTTTCTGTTCATGGATTCAACGGTCCTTTGAAGACAACCATAAGACAGATGTGGCCCTCAAAAATGAGTTGAACACTATTGCCCTAAACCTTTGCCTCCCCTTGAACTTCTTCACTGGAGTTAATCTGAACTTGTCTTTGAACCATGTTAATCTGAACCATGACTATTTTTGATCAACTTTACCATGCTTGACCTCAGTTTTTCCTCAAGGCCCCATATTCCTTTGTATTCTGCAGTCCATGGTTATGTTCTGTCTTCTTCAATTTCATAGCCTATTCCTCATTTTTTGTCCTTTTTGGGCTGTATTCCAGGAGCTTTAAATAAACAATTTGATACAAATAAATGAGTAGAATTTCATTTCTGTCCTTGCATAGAGCTACTTAGAAATGGGCTGCTTTAAGGTTGTAAAAAACCCTTCTCTACATACTGAAAATTCTTGCATAGATAACAGTAGAAAATGAGCTTGGTTTCTTTCCTTTTTAAGGGGAGAACTGCATGAATGATGATAAAGTAGTTTGTATTTATAGACATTTTTTGTGTGTCTTCTATAAATACAGAGAATAACTACTGCATTAGAGATGAGCCAAAATTTCTATAGAGTTTGGAAAGGACTAAGCAATAAAAAATAGTACAAATGTTCCATAGCAACTCAGTTTCTGACTTTCTTCTAATAAGAATGAAGAATGAGTGTAGAGTTGGGAATGAAGTTATCCGCTGCACTGCAATAATAGTAGAATGGATTATAGATGAGATGTGTTGTTATATTCAGTGCAAGGAAATGTTAAAGTAATTATAGTGTTTGGAATATTTGATATCTATCTATAATATATTCAGCATCTCAAGCATGAGCGGGTGCTTGTGGAAGGTTAGGAGGCCACATTTGTCCCCAAGGAAACCTTCACATTAAAAATGGAAGAGCTTGCAAAATGTGATGTTGCTCTATGATGATCGGACCTAAACTGAGAGGGGAAAGTGGCAGATTGATGTCATTATATTTATATCTATACGCATAATAAAAGTAAAAATGTGTATGTGGCATGGGTGTCCATTTACAGACAGGCTCCCACCTCCACAAACAGCTACAATTCCCAGTGCTGAGGAGCCACCAATGGCCCTCCTTCCAATGAACATTGCAGGTTATAGTGGGCGCCATGAACATGTCCAAGAGCCCTGCCAATGTCCTATACAAACGCCATACTGCCCACCATCCAAGTGAAGGCTTTCATATGGGGACAATTTAATCCTAGATTTTCTGTTTTTCCTCCACCGAAGACACTTTCCAGTGTTCCTTTCTCTCTCTACTGGTGTGGAATTTGCATGACCCCGCCACTGCCTCTCCCTTAACCCTTTCCTACCTTTTCTTATGGCACACAGCAAATAGAGCGAAATTGATCAGCAACTGAACAACTAAAAATACCGGATGGATTTGGGGGACTGATGCAACATAATGGAAGTGGTAGTTCACCCTGCATCAAGACACAGCATTGTGACCCCCACTGACAATGGACTTGGACCCACCTTGGCACACAGAACCCCCATGACTCTAATCTGAACATACTGGAGGGGTTTGGGGAAAACTGAGCTTCATTCCTGGGAGTTGTAGTTCACCAACATCTGGACTCCGTGGCCACCACCGGCAATAGTCCAGGACCAAACTTGGCACACAGAACCACCATGGCCATCTGAACCTATTGGAGGGGTTTGAGGGGAACTGACCTTCATTTATGGAAGTTGTAGTTCACCTACAGCCGGATACACTGTTTGTTTTTTTAATCATGTCAGAAGCGAATTGAGAAGCTTAAAGTCAAACTTGCAGGTGAAAATTAAGCATTTTAAGATATATCCTGCAAATAGCGGACTTGCCTAGAGCCTAGACACGCCACACAATACTCATGCTATGATTCCACTTGAACTGCTATGACTGTTTCCTATGGAGACCTAGAGGTTGTCATTTGCTCAGGTACCAGGGCTTCCTGTCTAAGAGCTACAAATCCCAGAATCCGTAGAAGGGGAACTGAATAGTTAAAGTGGACTCATAGTACTGTAATTGTGTAGTAAAAAATACCCCATAAAATAAATACTTCCCTGAACTGTCTCAAAGATCTGTGTTGATTTTTATTTTGTTCGTTTGCTATGGGATGGTTTAAAATGTAAATTTCCCAGTGGATAAAAGCCTCGTGACTTGAAGGCTGGGTTGAAAGCTGCCAGGTTTGAATCCCACCCCGGGGAGAGTGTGGAGAAGCCTCCCACAAGGATGGTAAAACATCAAAACATCTGGGCGTCCCCTGGGCAACGTCTTTGCAGATGGCCAATTCTCTCACTCCAGAAGCAACTCCAGTTCCTCCTGACACACACACACAAAAAACACAACTCTTTATCCCCCCCCCCCCCCCCCGGCCAAAGGGGCAGAATAATTAGAAGGAAGCTGAGCACAAAGCAAAAGGTGTTTTTCTTTTCTTTTCTACTAACCTTTTCTGTGACATCCAGAGTTTTGACAGCATAACATTATTTTTGCTTCTCGGAAGCTTCAGCTGTAGTCTCCGAGATGTTGCTGATATTTCTTTGCGGGTTTCTGTTCTTTTTTTTCTAGATGTGCTGTGTTGTTGCTTAACTTGACAATTCAGATAAGGTGGCAGACAATCAATGGAATGTTTGGAAATACTGGCTTTTTGAGAGGTACAAATTGATGTTTTTAAAAACTAAGCCTCAAAACAATGAGTGGGAAAGTAAATTGACTCAGGATTGGATTATAATGTATGAAAGCCAGTGTGGTGTAGTGGTTTGAGCAATGGACTACAACTCTAGAGATCAGGGTCTGGTTCCTGACTCAGTGATGGAAAACCATTGGGTGAAGCACACTCCCAGCTCTGGAAAATCCCATGAAAGGGTTACTATAAGTCAGAAAAAGCTTGAAGGCACACAACAATAACAAAAATATAATTACAGATACACCCTGGATTTCTCTCTATCCTTTTCCAGTTATCAGTGCCCTTTATAGAATCAATTATAGACAATGAAATGCAGTTACATATATGAAATGCAGACCAAGATCATCATTTTTTGATGAATGTTTTAGCAGCTTTAAAGTTCAGGCCAAAGTTTGCTGACATGGAAGCCATATGCCTCCAGTGAACATATAATGTTATCTATGGAGAACATAGGAGAAACCTTAACTTTTCAACACACAACTTTATTCTTTCACCTAAAACTAGACAAATTTTTAAAAAAGAATTCAATCATGAAATAAAATTACAAAAAGACAATGGAAATAAAACAGAATATTTAACCCACTTCGGCTCATGTTATATTCAGAGATAAAGCTAGGGACCCAAACTTAGCTTCCCCTACTTTCATACCAGTTTTATTGTTCTGACTCAGGTTTGCAGTTCAGCACATTCCTTTTTTGATATTGCTACTGCTACTAGAAAACTAGCCAAATCCATCATGACTATGAATTTGGCTTGTCAGCATGAACTTTATCCTGTTCTCTCCAACAGGTTTTACTGACCAGCACTATTTTTCACAAAATATTGCAGTACTGTATATTTACTGCAGTCACTTATTGACATGTAAATGGCTGAAGAGAGGCACGGTTGTTACACTCCTCCCAACCATCCAGGCTTCAATATTTCTGATTCAGTATTCTTTGGTTTTGAAGAGCCTTTGACCAAGGCCACTCCCCAGTAAACTTTTGGAGGTGTCACTCTTATATTTATTTGTGTTTTAATATATGTTTTGTATTTTTGCATTCATTTGGATTCTTTAGAGCAGTGGTTTCCAACTTTTTTTTCACCAGGGACCTGTTAGGTATTCCTCTTCTTCAGAAGAGGAAGGGGAGCAGGAAAGTGTTCATGAATCTGAGGGTGAGTTGGAATCTGAGGAAGAGACTTTGCAAGTTCCCACTTTTCAGGAGAGGCGAAAGGAAACAGATCAGAGATGTTGTTCAGCTAGAATAGCTGCCAGAAATGCAGCTGAGTAATTAGGAACTGCCCTAGCAGCTGTGAGGGGACTCAGAGCTATAAAGCAGAAGCAGGTGCAGCCAGCTCTTGCTGGCAACAAACTGATTCTAATGCCTTCGCTCCCCGTGTGCCTGCTCCGAGTCTGCATCTGGATGTATTGCTGTTTCTTTGTCTGAAGACTGCTATTTGATTTGGGACTGTATCAGAGACTAAGAACTGCGTTTGCCCTAATACTTCCTTGCTTCTTTTTGTATTATTCCACTGAGTGTGCTGTACTTTATGTTTTGCTGAAGTAAAGCAGTTTTCATTTACTTACCACAGTGTCTTAAGGCTGTTCATGAAAGACAAAACAGGACAGGACCACTTTGACCAGGGGTCACTCCACAACATTATTACCAAAAGGGTTACGAATCAGTTTTTGGTCAACTTTAGATTTACTTTCGTTATTTGGGGTGCTAATTAAGAAAATTGCATTGGATAAACCACATCAGCTCTGGTTTCTGATACAGAACATATGCCATCCAGTAGCTGCCATCTGCTTGGCCACAGAAACATATTTAATAATCTAGAGCTTCCAGGTGCCACATGGAACGGCTCTGCTCAGGGGGAGGAAGGAAGAGGAGAAGTAACAGTCAGGAGGCTTGTTGTCGTGCCTTTCATGGGTAGTCAACCTCTTTCCTCCTGACATCCCCGTTGCCTCGGCACTATAAGAGGGTTTCGCAAGACCAGTTGCTCTTGTTGCAATGGTGGTTTAACGATGAGGCTGCAGAGCATATTTTAGTTCTTGAGGACCCCTGGAGGTCCATGGACCACAGGTTGGGAACGCCTTAGAGCATATTTGGCCTGTAGTACACTCATCCCCCTTCATTTATTTGTGTCAGAATTTTATCCCAGGTTTGCTTCCAGTGAACAACTCAACTTGTTACTAAATGGAAAAATAAAGGCTATAAGTTTGGATTCCTTGGAACAAAGCATGTGTTCCCACTCGTAACAGGTGTGAATAAAAACATAGCAACAGCTTTTGTGCTGCATAGACTAGTGTCTACAATGCAGTCTAATGCTATCATTTGCTGTACAGGTGCATGTAATGTATACTGGAGTCACCTGGGGAGCAGCCCACAAATTATTAAAACACACTCTTCTTACCCATTCGGAAAAATACAAAGAACATTAAATTATTTAAAAAGCAAACTCTTAATCTCGTGAATGAGACCGCTAGTATATAGTATTTTTATAATTGGATTTAATATATTGAAAATGGCTGTTGATGAGGTATAGGAATTGCATGGCACAGTACATGAGTCCAAGAGGACATGTTCACCATCCTAGAGCCTCATTCTGGGTCCTTAACTGCATCTTATATAAGTTGACTATGTAAAACTCTAATCACTTTTTTGATAATGTATGAGTATCACATTTTTACCCAATAAACAACAATGATTCTTTTCCCCTTGTGCTTATGGAAAGAGTTACCTGTCAGCCTTAGTGCAGTGCAAAGAATCCATTACAGTGATTACTTTTCAGAGAGAAAGCTGTGTCTGTCTGTTGTGATTACTATAGTTCACATTATGGATTGTCTTGGGAAGGAGAAAGAGGGCTCCCAGCAAGATTGCTTATGCAGACTGCAACCTTGTCTGCCACCAATTCATTTCTACCAGACACAACAGCTGTCTGCTTCAATGTCTGTCTGCAGGTATCATGTACCACATACCCTGCAACTATCTGGATTTGGCAGGGACAATCCCAATTAATCTTTTGGTCTCCTACTTTTTCAACTGCCTTTAAAATGTCCCAATTTCTATCTTTCTCCTCATTTCCCCCCTTTGTATTTATTTACTTCAGTTGATGCAAGTTTTCAAAATGTAATTTGCACTTGAGTAACTCATCAGGGAGGAGAGCAGGGTCAAAGTCTTGCTCTTCTCAGTAGGTTCAGGCAAAAGCAATCTGATACAGCCTTTCCTAGTTTGAGTGTCCTACGTTATTAATAAAATTTGTCATGTTGATCACTCTTTAATGTTGTTTGACCACCCGTGTTCCTGTTATCATCTGTGAAATGTTGCATAGCAGCAGCAATGTTGTTTTTATTTTAGTTACTTGGAGAGATTGAGTACTTTTGCTAAATTGATTTTCTTTAATTCCAAATTCCTTTTTTCAGTATCTTCACCTCATTCTTCAAATCATAGATCTGTGTTTTATGCATTTATCTTTGGAATAGGTAAACTGAATTGCTAGGTTTAATACAGCCAACGCTTTTAAGTCATTCTGGAATAATTGAATGAAAGTATAAACAATTATATCTGAGAAATTTTAACCTAAGCAAATCAAATCTGTGCAGAGTGATAGCTGGGAAGCAAAAGTAATCATCACCCCATCTTCCGAAAATTTGGAAGTACAGCAACATATTGAGACTAAGAGTTCTGTGGCCTTAATATTAATTTGAATTCCCCATAATTTCATACTCAATTAGAATGTACAGTTTACTAATGCATTTTAGAGCAATTTCTAATTTTGGATTTCTTCTCCTATGGCTAATATAGTGATACTTGTGTTCTGTTTATTGATTTTGGGTCCCAGGCAATTGCCCCAGCCAAAGGTCTTGAAGGTGTCTTATGCCTAAAGCATCCTTAAATGTTTGGTTACATGTATTGGTTAAAGATGTGAGTCAGGAAGTCTCCGGTTCAAATTTAATAAACTTTTAAGGCAGCCTTACATTTTCTGTATTAGTTAAACTGATGGACCTAGACTTAGTGTAGGCCATTGAAATTAATATGACTCAAGTGATGACTAGTTTAAGCTTCGTTGATTTAAATTGATCTACTTTAAAGATAAGTGCATCTCAAGCTAGCTAATGGGGGCTGGCAATTTATTTTAAAATTTGCACAGGGACGGTCACCATATTAATACCCATTGGTTATTTCATCACATGATGCTTCATGTAAATTTTGCTTCTTGTTGTTTGGAAACCACCTTCTCTGCTCCTTGGATGTTGTTTAGCAAAGCTGGTAGTAGTGTTGTGAAATTGCTGAAGGCATGAGTTCTGGAATGTTTTTAGAATCACTGTGATCTAAGTCCGATTTTCATCTTTTGCATCTCCTCTCTCCCTTAGGATTTTCCCTTGAGCACCAAGAATGCTACTAGAATGCATTTGGGAACACAATGACTTTTGCCTTCCTGATCCGCGTCTTCCTGTTCCTTTGATGGTTTTGCAATCAGATTAATTCCAAAGAAACTCTTTCCAAAATCATGACTGAAGAAAAGAATCTTGGAGTCTCTCAGAAAGTTTTATCACCTTCAAGAAGTACCAGCAGCAGTTCTTCTAAGCAGGGAAGTAGACAGGTAAATACAACCATTTGCTAATCTTAGCTTTTCCCACCAGTAAATTACTTAAGCATACCAATTTGCGGGAACTATGAACCAGCAATATCTTATAGGCATCTTACTTTATGCCTGTGACCTGTTTGCCTTTTTTCATTTTTTTATTCCTACAATTAATTCACATGATCTTATGTGGATTGAATAGATACATGTGAGATTTGGGATGTGAGTTTCCTTCTCATTATTTGTCCAGTGTACTTTTTGGCTTTTAAAAGATATAGGGTTTGTATTCACTGAGCTTGCACTCGCCTGTCAATTTGCTGGAATGATATTTTATTCCTAAATGGATTTCTACTGGAAAGATAGTTGGTATTTCATTTTTTAAAAATAGCTCACTGCTGTGCTCTTATTTGATTAAAAAGGTGGCCATATATACAGTTTAGAAAATACCATGTACAGTAGAGTCTCACTTATCCAACGTTCTGGATTATCCAACGCATTTTTGTAGTCAATGTTTTCAATACATCGTGATATTTTGGTGCTAAATTCGTAAATACAGTAATTACTACATAGCATTACTGCGTATTGAACTACTTTTTATGTCAAATTTGTTGTTTAACATGATGTTTTGGTGCTTAATTTGTAAAATCATAACCTAATTGTATATTCTCTGCTTGTCTTTGAATAGACCACATAAGGAAATTAGGATTATTATTCAGAGAAGCATGATCATTGCCTGTGAATCTTTTACAGGAGCATCTTCATATAACCACTGTTGCCCCATCTTGTTATCTTTAAATATTTACCATAAGTTGGGTGGAGCATTTATTTTAAAATATGTACATGTTTTAAAATAGCCAGATATTTCAACAATATTATTGTTTGGTTTTAAGAACCAAAATTTTAATAATATTTGTAATTAACCAAGCAGCACCTGATTTATGAGCAAATAGGATCTTGGTTCTATGTGTTTGGAAAAGAACCATGGCTGATCTGGTTTGTTGTGTGATGAATACAGTTTTCCATGTTCAGAGTGATCCACAAAATGAGACAAGTATGTATATGTAGATTGAAAAGATCTTCCTAGGAAATAATGTTTTACCACCAGGTATTTTTAGTATAGACACCTACTTCTCACTAATCCATTTATTTGGCAAATGTGCTAATACTGTAGATATCATGCTGTGCAATGGCTTGAGAACATTAGGGGCAAACGAGAGGTCAGGAGTCTTTCTTTCCAAGTTGTTTACTTTAGAAAGGGGAGATGATTTCTTTTCAGTTTTTTATAAGAATATACCACAATAAACAAATTTCTTAATATTAAGGTTGGAAGAACTCGATTTTTTTTGTTTTTTTAAAGTGGGATAAATTAAAAAGGACACATTTCTCTATCCAAGTTCAGGGCTTTGCGTGCTCAACTCTTAAATGTCTGTATTTTAATATCTGTATGTTCAGCCTTATCCGTACAATAAACAATGTAAAGCAGCCATGGTTAGCAGTTGTATGGGAGGCTATCAACTGTTTCTAAGTCTTCAAATGCAACTCTGTGATGAACTTCCACTGGAGGTAGACCATAGAAACGTGATGGAGGACTTACAAATGGCTCAACAAGTACTGTCTCTATGAATCACTAGGTCCTCCAGTACAAATCTGTGGTCATTTTCCAGCAGACGTTTACTTTAGAGTTGTGCTGGAGGATGTCGAGATTCCTAGAGAGAACATACTGATTAAATTTGTGAATAATGAAATGCACAAAAGTGAAATCTGCAAGTGTGGAGAACAACCTCAGAGTTATCATAGAAACTTTTGATCTTTAGCTTCCAGAAGGAGCCCCCGATAGCACAGTGGGTTAAACCCTTATGCCGGCAAGGGCTGCTGACTTGAAGGTTGGATTGCTGACCTGAAGGTTGTCGGGTTAGGCTTGCCAGGGACATAAAAAACAACAAATAAGGCTTTTTTGCTTACGTTGGTAGAAAAAGGAAGAAAAAGGAGGCGATAGGGCCATTGCAAGGAGAAGATGGGGTGATGGCGACAGGGGACAGGGAAAAGGCAGAACTACTTAATGCCTTCTTTGCCTCGGTCTTCTCAGAAAAAGAAAGCCATCTTCAACCTCAGCAACACGGAATGGACGAAGGATTGGGGGAAATCCAACCCCAAATAGGGAAACAAGTTGTCCAGGAACACTTGGCCTCTCTAAACGAATTCAAGTCCCCAGGGCCAGATCAGCTACACCCGAGAGTACTGAAGGAACTAGCGGAAGTTATTTCAGAACCACTGGCAATTATCTTCGAGAGTTCTTGGAGAACGGGAGAAGTCCCAGCAGATTGGAGGAGGGCGAATGTGGTCCCTATCTTCAAGAAGGGAAAAAAGAACGACCCAAACAATTACCGTCCGGTCAGCCTCACATCAATACCAGGCAAAATTCTGGAAAAGATCATTAAGGAAGTGGTCTGCGAACACTTAGAAACAAATGCGGTCATTGCTAATAGTCAACACGGATTTACCAAAAACAAGTCATGCCAGACTAATCTGATCTCTTTTTTCGATAGAGTTACGAGTTGGGTCGATACAGGGAATGCTGTGGATGTAGTGTACCTGGATTTCAGTAAGGCCTTCGACAAAGTCCCCCACGACCTTCTGGCAAACAAACTAGTAAAATGTGGGCTAGACAAAACTACGGTTAGGTGGATCTGTAATTGGCTAAGCGAACGAACCCAAAGGGTGCTCACCAATGCGTCATCTTCATCATGGAAAGAAGTGACAAGTGGAGTGCCGCAGGGCTCCGTCCTGGGCCCGGTTCTGTTCAACATCTTTATTAACGACTTAGACGAAGGGTTAGAAGGCACGATCATCAAGTTTGCAGACGACACAAAACTGGGAGGGATAGCTAACACTCCAGAAGACAGGAGCAGAATTCAAAACGATCTTGACAGACTAGAGAGATGGGCCAAAACTAACAAAATGAAGTTCAACAGGGACAAATGCAAGATACTTCACTTCGGCAGAAAAAATGGAAATCAAAGATACAGAATGGGGGACGCCTGGCTTGACAGCAGTGTGTGCGAAAAAGACCTTGGAGTCCTCGTGGACAACAAGTTAAACATGAGCCAACAATGTGATGCGGCTGCTAAAAAAGCCAACGGGATTCTGGCCTGCATCAATAGGGGAATAGCGTCTAGATCCAGGGAAGTTATGCTCCCCCTCTATTCTGCCTTGGTCAGACCACACCTGGAATACTGTGTCCAATTTTGGGCACCGCAGTTGAAGGGAGATGTTGACAAGCTGGAAAGCGTCCAGAGGAGGGTGACTAAAATGATTAAGGGTCTGGAGAACAAGCCCTATGAGGAGCGGCTTAAAGAGCTGGGCATGTTTAGCCTGCAGAAGAGAAGGCTGAGAGGAGACATGATAGCTATGTACAAATATGTGAAGGGAAGTCATAGGGAAGAGGGAGCAAGCTTGTTTTCTGCTGCCCTGCAGACTAGGACACGGAACAATGGCTTCAAAATACAGGAAAGGAGATTCCACCTGAACATCAGGAAGAACTTCCTCACTGTGAGAGCTGTTCGACAGTGGAACTCTCTCCCCGGGGCTGTGGTGGAGGCTCCTTCCTTGGAGGCTTTTAAGCAGAGGCTGGATGGCCATCTGTCGGGGGTGCTTTGAATGCGATTTCCTGCTTCTTAGCAGGGGGTTGGACTAGATGGCCCATGTGGTCTCTTCCAACTCTACTATTCTATGATTCTATGGTTCAAATCCGACCCAGGGAGAACATGAATGAGCTCCTGTCTGTCAGCTCCACGCGGGGACATGAGAGAAACCTCCCACATCAAAACATCCGAACGTGCCCTGGGCAACGTCCTTGCAGACAGCCAATTCTCTCACACCAGAAGTGACTTGCAGTTTTTCTGGCATGAAAAAAAGCTCCCAGAATCCTCCAGCCAGCTTGGCCACTGGTTATGGTAGCGGAAGACTTCAAAAAAATTTCCAGAAAGTTAGTTCTTCAAGCTTTGGCTACTCTTTAAAAATTGGAAAAAATAAACAGGGCACAAAAGCAAAATCATTCCTTTATTTGCCCACAGCATCTTTTTTTCAGAATGGAAGACTGTTTTGGGATATACTTTTCATATTACAGTGGAAAGTGAAATTTTCAGAAATACTCAAGTTTTGAAAGCAGAACAGATTATTCGATACATATGATTTAGAATCTGAACAAGAACACTTAATTTCAGAGTAAGCATGGTGCCTTTCATTTTCTTCTCAGTTGTTGAAGTTGTTCCCCACCTTTAATACCCCTACTTCTTTCCAGTATAGACTACATTTTCTTTTTTTTCTGTTATCTGGCAGACAAGTCAGAAACAACTTCCCACTTTTCCCCACTGTCTGTGAAGTTGATCAGATTAAGTAAATCAGATTAGAAGATGGTTTAAACAGCTTCAGGGTACAAAGGGCTGTGTGGGTAGACATCTTGTATATATTTTCAGAGGTGCTCATTTCTGGTATTCGGACCGGTACAACTAGGGACAAAATACATCCAGATCAGTGGTTCCCAGACTTTTTTGACCATGCCCCACCTAAGCACCTCTAAAATCCTGATCCCTCCCCTCTCCTGTGATATATAATTATTCTTATTCAAAAAATGAACTCCTGTTCACATGAAGGAAGCCTAAAAGGCCATTAACTAAATAAAAGTACGAAAGAACAGTTGTGATTTATCAATGAGGGGAATGTATGACACTTTTTGTGGGTTCCATGCTTTATAGGTAAAGGTAAAGGTTTCCCCTGATGTTAAGTCCAGTCGTGTCCGACTCTGGGGGTTGGTGCTCATCTCCATTTCTAAGCCAAGGTCATGTGGCCGGCATGACTACATGGAGCACCGTTACCTTCCCGCCGGAGCTGTACCTATTGATCTACTCACATTGGGATGTTTTCGAACTACTAGGTTGGCAGAAGCTGGAGTTAACAGCGGCTGCTCACATTGCTCCTGGGGTTTGAACCTGGGATGTTTCGATCTGCAAGTTCAGCAGCTCAGTGCTTTAACACACTTCGCCATTGGGGTTGATATAATAAGTGAGGCAAATATAATAATAACCTTTATAGAACCCTTACATAAAAATGATAAGTACTGAAAGTATTAAATAAACTTTGATCACGATTACATGATAGTTAATGCTACCATTCTTCAATTTCCCTATTTTGTCCCCAGGGCTTTTTGTATCTAACAATATGATGGCACATTTGGCATTCATTTGTTTTGAAGAGACACACAGTGAAGCTAAAACTTCAGCTGTGGGTTTTCTGAAATTATGGTCGGTGCCATTTGTTGATTGTTAATGATGTGCCAGTATATGTTCTTTCTATGCTCATTATCTATTCAAAAGATTTGTTTCCCTAAATAATAGAGCAAGATATCAGGAGCGGCTATGTTCTTGGCACCTGTGCCATTTGGTTTTGTCTCTACAGCTCTACCCTTCCACAATTTTACACCTATAACGTGTATGTGTAGAAAAGTGTTATATAGGCTTCCGTATCAGCTTCAGGAGAAATCAAAATGCAGTTCACAGACTCCATGTCCCCACTCATTTCCAAGGAACTGGAGGTCAAAAAAAATTGAACATAATTTTTATCCCCGAATCCTCTAGGGCTGGATCTACACCGTCATCTAAAATCTAGATTATGCTTTGAACTGGATATATGATAGTGTAGAATCATATAATCCAATTCAAAGAAGATAATGTGGATTATCTGATTGGATAATCTGGATTATATGGCAGTGTAGATCCAGCCTAGGAGATGTTGGGATATTTGGCCATACTTCTGGGTCTCCCTGGACTATATTAAGTCCAGATATTGACCTCCTGTTAAACAGTAGAGGACTCTCCTGGTCCAAAAATAGCCTGGGGGTCCAAAACTTTGGCCCGCATACTCCCATAGAACATTTGGGCTTTGGTGTGTGTGTGGGTGGGTGGGTGCAAATGTCACAAGTTCTCACTGGGATCGTGTCCGTTGTGACCGTTCAGTTTTGCATTTTTCATTGTTATTATATTCCTCAAGTTGATTCTGATTAATTATAATCCACTCAGGCCTTTTTCAGCAAGATTTATTTGGAGAAGATTTACTATTGCTTTTCCTCTAAACATGAGAGAGTTACACTTGCCAAAGGCCAGCCAGTGGGTCTCCAGATCTCACAGGCAACAAAGAGAAAACTCAAACACCTGAATGTAATAAATATAGCTGGGAATTTTCCTTGTGCTGAGTGCAAAATCATGTGGAATCGGCATGGTAAAGAGAGGCTGTTTAAAGAAAGGAATGTTTCCTAAAAGTACTTTAAAGAATTGTAGTTCAATAGCACATTTCCCTCCTTTCTCAAATCAAACACATACCTTTGGTCTACCTATGATGTGGGTTGTTTGTTATCTTAAGGTCATAGTCCCACTGTATTTATGTACAATGAAGGGATTATTGATAAGATTAACAGATTGGATGCTGTATCTTCAATGGTTATTTAGAAGAGGGAATACCTGGCGGTTGCTTGTCACATAACCAGGTAAGAAGTGCTGAAATCCCCTCTTCTATACAACTATTAAATATACATGAACCCTCTTCAGTTTTCATTCTGGTAACCATAATTGCAGGTATAGTTGAAGAATCTTATTTGAGAGCTTTTTTCTCATTGCTCCGATTTCTAGAAAAACAAGGTGTAACTGTGCTCTTCTTCTATTTACACTTAACTAATATATTGATAATATTGAGATCAGGACAGATTTTGCCATTTTCCCATCATAAATGCTAAGAGAATGAGTGTCTTGATTATTTTAATTTCAGAACTGTTTTGCTGTTGGGCATAGGAACCCATTTCAGCTACGTAATTTCTTTGCACTTTACAGCTGAGCTACAAAAGACAGAATAGCAGCCCACTTCTATTTAAGTTTATTCAAAAGGCCCACTGAATTCAATGGGCCATACTCTAAGCAAGGCTGAAGTCATAAACAAATGGTACAGTATATATATCAATGACAGAGCAGTACATTATTAAGAATCTCTTAAAATCAAGTGTAATGCAAGAGGGACAATGTAGTAAGTGCTCTGGTGGGAGTAAAAAAAGAAAAAGGAAATTTATAATGGTTTGTGCCAATTTTATGAACCATAACAAATGGCTTAGTTGATGCTGCTGATGCAAAAACCCTATCCTCCTCCACAAATCAGCTTTCTATTTTTGGCACTTGGAAATATCCACAATGTCCAACAGCATTTTATTTTAGATAAAAGTCTGGCACTGGCATCTGCTCTGTTCAAGGAACTGTAAGAACACGGATCAGGTCTATTTAGGCTCATTTTTCATTCTTTTCTCCTAAAATAAAATAGAGCCGAGCATTTCTAGTACACTCTGTAGTGGAAAATTGAGTTGTCGAGTGTATTAGAGTACATATAATGCCAGTTTAACAGCATTATATCAGGCATTCAGCAATAAATCACAAAGCCATAATTACCTTGCCTGATAAGTACAAATTTCATTTGGTCCACATAACTTATGTGGTAGGAGGCGCTCCTTAGGAGGATATGGCCACATACCCTGGGTTTGACCGGAAGTCTCTCCTGGGCATCCAGACAATCCCTAACATGGGGTAAACCCGATCACCTCAAATGTACCCCATTAGGAAAAGGGGGAGATGTTTCAAAGTAACCCTGACTTTGGGGGGGGGGTTGAATAGCTTGGATTCAGACATGGCCCCACAGTTCACAAGAGCCAGTGCTTTTACCACAGGATGTGTCTTTTTTCATCACTGTAGCAGTGGTTGCAGAGGTCTGGAAAGCTCATTCGGCACCTTTGCGATTTTAGGAAAAGCAATGGAGAAAACATCATGGCAGAATCCAGGGTTGTTTGTATGCAGCAATGGCCCGTTTAGGTGGGCCAGTGGTTGGCTCACAGCAGTTGGTGTTCAGTGGACTAATGTATCAGTACAGACAATGCCCAAGTTAGGTTCTGTAGGTTTGTTATGCATTTGTAACTCTGGGACTGCCTGTACATGAAACTTTAAGCCTAAGACACTGGCGTTGACCTATTCACCATTAATTTTTTTTTTTAGCCCAGCCTTTCTCTACAAAGCACTCTCTACCTGACTGTACTTGCTGGGAGTATCTGGAACTGGAACAAATTGTTCTAGAGATTTAGAGTAGGCTGGTGCAGAATCCTGTTCCTTCAATGCCTGGTATACAGAATTATAGTCCCCAGATTCCACATGTTCTCCAGCTTTGAATGTGGGGACTATAATTCTATATATTGACAATTGAAGGAACAGGATGCTGCGCCAACCTACTCTAAATCTCCAGAAGAATGTGTCCCAGTTCCAGGACATGTGGTTCTCCAGGTGTCAGACATCCCCAGTAGCACTCCTTAAAGGTTTGGCATCCCTTATCCAAAATTCCAAAATCTAAAATACTCAAATATCCAAAACTGTCCACATGGCTAGCTGAGATAGTGACACTATATATATATATAAGATTTATATTCCACTTTCTCAGAGGAGGCTCAAAGCTCCTGATGGTTCCATAACAAACATTATTTTGTGCACAGAATTAGTTATGTGTAAGGCTATGTGTATAACGTATCTAGGAAATATAAATGAATTTCATGTTGAGACTTGAGTCTCATCTCCAAAGTATCTTATTATGTAAGTATATGCAAAGGTATCCCAAAATCCAGTCCAAAGTACGTTTGGTCTGTTACTCTGTCTGTATTGGCTATTGCTGGCTAATTGACAAAAGTTGTAATTCAACAATATTTGGAGAGAAATTGCTCTCCATCCTGTACTGAATTAATGTAAAATATTGAAGCTGTGATCCTATGGATATGTGCTTGAATGTAAGCTCCATTTAACTTGATGGGGCTTAGTTGTCAAGGACTGAGCTGCAAGTGGATGCCAAACTTCTATTGGATTCTTAAGCATGTCTTCCAAAATAACTATATAGCAGTAATTCCACTTGCTTATACTGGCCTGACATTTTGGAGTTGCTGTAATGGAGTTTTCCATAACAAATCTGTTCTTTTGTCTCTTAATAAATCATATATGTTTGGCAAAATGAGAGAGAGGCCTGTGGTTAATGCAAGATTAAACATAAAGAGATTATGAAGTTGAGAAATAGAGGATGTAGGAATGTTTCAGCATTTCTTTAGTCTTTTTATAATGTTGGCATACACAGACTATTTCTTTTGATAACAGGTATTTTTGAGCACTGTCTGCTAACTTCAAATGCCTTTGCAGATTGGCACTCTGTTGTACTTGAGATGTTTGTGGAACATAAACTACAACCACCCAGTTCATAAATTACATATTACAAAGTGAGTATTGTTCAGGCAGAAATAAAATGGCATTAACAAAGGCACCATGTACTCATTGAACCGCCTAATATAAATGACTAGGATCTCACTCAGCCTCCTAATTATTGCCATTTGAGAATGTTGCTCTGCTATATTCATGTTTAGATTTTTAAAAAAAGACTTAGTGATAATGTTTTGACTTCATGACCACTTCAATTAGGGTAAATTTCTCTTGATTGTGAGAGCATGATCCTGTATCTGAATCCAGGCATTCCCTGAGTTACAAGCATCAGATTTAAAAATGACTCATAGTTAAGAAGAGGGGGAGACAACAGGCAATAAGAGAATCTACCCCTAGGAAGGGAAATTCACTCCTGAAAGAGTTATCGTGGGGAAAAGGGGTCTCCACTGAAGCTTTCTCACCAATCCTTCTTTCCACAATAAGCCATTTTTTTTCAAAATTCAATTGTCACAGGGACAGAAAGTGAGATGAAATCTTCTGAACAGGGGCACAGACACACACAAAAATACTACAGGGGTGTTAACCCTTCCCTATGCTATCCAAAGCTAGTTATGTATGTATGTGTGTGTATATATATGTATATACATGGTAAAGGCTTCCCCTTGACATTAAATCTAGTAGAGTCCGACTACGGGGGGGTGGTGCTCATCTCCATTTCTAAGCTGAAAAGCCAGCGTTGTCCGTAGGTGCCTCCTGGGTCATGTGGCCATTACGCCACTATGGCTTATACTCACACACACAAACACACACTTGGCTGGAGCTACACTGAAAAAAATGTACCTGCTATCTTGTTCGTAACTTGGGGACTGCCTGCAGTGAGATGGCAGCTTATCCCTTTGCCAAAAACAATGAAACACATCACTAAAAGGGACCAGAAATCATAATAAAGATTGCTAGTATCATATGTACAAATCTCATTTATTTCAACATTTCATCTTAGTGGGGCATATACTGTGACCAAAAAATCTGTTCTGTGTCTGATCAGTCTGTTGTTCAAGTTCTTTATTTCTAAATTGGGTTTGGATCAATTGACTTTAGCTACATACAGTGAATGCTATAAAACTGCTTTCTGGATGAGATACAGTAAGGATGGTTGTGAATAAAGAAAGCATTAGTACTTATTAATAGATCACCTGTATTTGCACGGCATGCATTTTTTCACTATGATCAAAATCAGAAATGTGATCCAAGAGCCACATGTCTGGTCATGAATCAGTCTTGCCTGTTTGGAAAATGTTCTGCTCTTTGAGGTAGGAACCAGACAGATCCACATAACATTGTTAAGCAAAGCAAAGTGAGGCCAGTTTTTGAAAAATGGGTGGTAAAGAGGGCCTCCACTCTTAAAGTATTCTACAGTCTTCATTTTACAGACATGATACTACAGTTTCAGCGCTCTTAAAGTTGCTCTTGTTCTTTCTCCACATAGTAGTTAAAGACCAAAACATGCTACCTAAGTAAGCATGTTCAATTTGCCACATCAGATGTAACCTCCAAACTCCCAGACTGCATAGAACAGCATTGGTAGAGAATTCTGGGATCTGCAGTCCAACCCATCCAGATAACTTTTAGCTGCTCAGATGTTGGGAGCTTACTAGTCTCATCTGCCATAGCTAACATTGGACAATGGTAAGGGTTACTGGGATTTGCAACCCATATGCACCTGCCCATTTTGTTGCTCTTTTGTTTTTGTGCTGTTACAAATACCAGATATTCACACCCTGCTGCCCATTGTGAATATTACATATGCATTCATATTGCCACTTTCTCCAGCAAAATAGCCCTTCTGTGGATTTCACTGAGGAAAGCAATAATTTCAGTGAACAGAAATGGTTCTCAGTGGACGTTTTTGCATATGCGTTCTGTTCTCTGAACCGGACTATAACATGTAAAATGAGAAGCAATTATCTAATAACTGTTTTATGAGGCAAAATCATTCTACTGTTTAAAGCTACTATTTTCTATGTATTGGTCTTATCGGTATTTCCAACTGGTCTTGGAAAACATTTGGAAGAAACCTGCCTATATTATTTTGAAACAGCCCCAACTTTTCTCACTTTTTTCTAGAGGATCTATTCTAGAGAATTAAAGGGGAAAAAACTCAATTTGGAAAAGTTGCTTTTTGGACTGTATCCCCCAGCATGCCACGTGGCCTTGCTAATAATACAGCTGTTACCATTGGGAATGCTTTCTGACCAAATTTATTTGGCAAGGAAGAACTAAAATCATATATTACAGCATTCCTGGTGACAATGAAGTGATTCTGAAGAGTCCATTGTGCTTCCATCTGTCTTTCATCTCTGCAGTTTTGTCTTTCACTTGGCAAAGACATGTTTAAGTGAGAGGCAAAGGATACATATTGATAGCAGCTGGTGCTGAGATAAGCCAAGTAAAGTGTTAGCGGGGGGTTTAGTGCATCTTTTCATTAACTGAGTTTTTCTAATTTGTGTGAGTGAAATCTTTCAGTTCTCAAATTTAGTCCTATTTCTGCATTTCTCCTTCTTTCTCTTTGCATGTACTTGTGCTTCTTTGTCAAATGCTTGTTCAGCAAAAAAATTCCTGAACCATTATAGCCTTACTTCACGTGATGTTCCACTTTCATATTATTTTCTATATCCTGTCTTCCTTCACACGGGTGACAATCTTAGAGTTGAAGACACCACCGTGACTTGTTTACAAAATGTTTGTGCTGTCTATAAAAATATAAATGAAATCCCTATAGTTAGATATAATCATGAAAAACATTTTCATCAGCTCAATTTACATATACTATATCCGTATCCTTACAAAGCTAATTCTGTGCTGTTTTCCTTTTTGAACCTCCTAATAAGGTATATGTGCTTTGGTCACTTGCAAATCACCTGAAAATGACTTCTGGAACCTGAATTTCTACTTCTTATTTCAAAAAGAGTAGGTTTGATGAAAGCCAAAAAGAGCCAAAAATGTGTGTCTGACCGCAGAGCATGCTGTCCTTTAATTTCTCCCAGTTAACTTAAGATTCCAATGATACAACATTCTTTGCAATTCCTTTATGGCTGATTCTGTCTTAGACACAGCTCATTTGTTGTGCTTTTTCTTTCATTCATTATCCCACCCTTCTAGTTTAAGTACGTATTGAGATTATAGTCTTCTCTGAATCTCCTTCCAACTGTACCTTACAGACTGAATGACTAGAAAAGGTTTACAATCTGACTGGATCTGTGGAAAGGACAGGAGATTGAGATCAGGGAGGCAAGGAGGGGGACCTTGTTAGGATGAAGCGAAAAGCTTGTGAATAATCAGATCCATGAAAGAGAAACTTATGAATGTGACAGCAAATTTCTAAAAATAGTATATGCAGATGAATGTTTATTTAAAGAAAGA
Source organism: Anolis carolinensis (assembly GCF_035594765.1). Lineage (NCBI taxonomy): Eukaryota > Metazoa > Chordata > Lepidosauria > Squamata > Anolidae > Anolis > Anolis carolinensis. The sequence continues at coordinate 83,356,447 of NC_085846.1, forward strand.
CTACAAAGGAGAAGTTACTTTTCTGGAACCAGATAAGCCAGATGTAGTCCCCATTGGGTTCCAAGGGGGGGGTCGTTTCTAGCCTCTCTCAAAAAGGATAGCCAGCTAAAATTAAAACACGCCATTTGGTGTAATTAGATACTATTGATGAAACAAGCAAAATAATGACGGTAACACATCTACTGTTTCAAATAATGAATAATACAATGAATTGCATTTATGGGGTAGTGTTCCAAGTCCTGACATAGTGTTTGGATGTAACTGAAAACAGAAATGCTCTTAGAGGCAAACCCGGAAGAGATGGGTGGGGCAGCATCAAATTCTGAGGTTACTTTCACCTTATTGCTTTAACATTTTCCTAAACTATAGTTAAGAGTTTTTGAAAAGGATAAACTTGTTTTCATAGTTTACTCATTGTCCACCATGAATTCATTAAATCAAAGTTTACTGTTACATTCAAATGTAGCTGTTGATGCATCCAGCTGCAACAGTAAGTTAATATTTGGGAATAAGGTAGGAATGGTGTGACATCCAAATCCAGCCTGGTTTGTCTCTGATAAGGTGAGACCTAAGCCACAATTTGTTCTTGGCTTCAGTTGTCCCTACTTGCATTGGACGTGTTGGACTGTATGCATCAGGATATACTGGTTAATTGTTAATAGATCAGAATTGTAACAGGTTCTGACTAACTATTACCTCGGAATGCAGCTGTTATATCAAAAACACATCTGAGAGTCGGTCTGTATCAGTCTGATTCTTTCTGTATCTGCACTCTTCTGTTTCTCACACAAAATAATGGCTTGACTCACAGCCCACTTTGATTAAAGCTCTCCACTGAATTTAAGAGATTTCATGAAAATTGAAATCCAAATACTTCAGATTATTAAGAGTGTGGAAGATTGGATCTGTGTTTCTTTCCTTTTAAATGTTCCTTTTGAATCTGTTGGTTTGTGTTGCAAATAAAGAGGGAAAAAACACCAGATTTTGGACCTTGTCTCCAAACAGGACAGCTGGGAAATTGTAGAAGGACTGCGGGGAGCCATGAATTACACACAGGAACCACAAAAACAGGAAGGCTACCTGCTGAAAAAAAGGAAATGGCCTCTGAAAGGCTGGCACAAGGTAAGAAGTAAATGTTCAATACTGGCATTTGTTGCTGTTAAAATCTGTGCCATTTCATCCATCTTAGAAGGCATTGTTGAGCGAGAATGGCAGTTCTTTAATATATAAAATATATTGTATAGTTTTGACTCGCAGTGTTGTCTTTGTGTTACAGAGATGCTTTTTTCTGGATAGAGGAATTCTGAAGTATGCAAAGAGCCCAGCTGATGTAAGTACCTGGAAGGCATGTTCCCAAATGCTTTCATAGAAATGAACATATGATGATATCAGTTTTTGAGTGAAGGAAATAAGTGATCGTTCCTGAGCTGGATATCAGTAGAAAGAAACAGTCCAGTGTCTTCTGCTGACCTTTCTCTGAATTGTTTTAAATATCTCTTTGCAGATAGAGAGGGGGAAGCTTCATGGATGTATAGATGTTGGGCTTTCAGTGATGTCTGTGAAGAAATCAACAAAATGTATAGATTTGGATACAGAAGAACATATTTATCATTTAAAGGTAATCATATTTAAACAATAATGAGATATGTCCTTTAAGTGTAAGATACTTTACTCAGCCTAGATGTGTGCTTCTGCTCTCAAAATCCTTTTGAATCTACGATATATGCCCAGTTCACTAGGTTTGTTAAAATGCAACTTCACTTTCTCCTTAATTGGTAGGTTCAGATTGCATTTATCATTAGGCAACCAGAATGTTTCAACTAGAAATAGCTTGGTATTTTGTTTTGATTTTTCAATAAAGACAACTAAGAATAATTTTTATCATATGTTGTTGAAACTGTTGACAAAGCAAAACAAATAAAAATGGGTTTTAAAAACATATTGATTCTAAATTTGGAGCCAGGTTTGGTTATTGGTGTAAGAATTCAGTTTGTGTTTCCATGGGAGAATAGTTTGGAAGAAAGTATGTGATATCTTGTAGCTACTTTGTAGATTTATAATATGGAATAAGCTATGTCATAGATCATTATATATATCTTAGATAATAAAATTGAGAGTGAATTTTGGCTGCACCTTTTTGGATAAAATGTGCCTATCTTACATGTTGACCTTCTGATGTGGATTAAAAGATATGTGTGTCGGTACCATGTAGTATATAACACAGTGTGACCTATCTGAAAATTGAAGCTGTGCAATACATGCTTTTAATCGACAAAATAATTATTGCAAAAAAATTTTTAACCTTTAGTAATAACTCTGTAGGTAGAATAAATCAAGCTTTCATTCCTGGTGTGGTTGCTGTCCCATGGCTTTAAAAAATCTGATATCATAGAAATGTACAATTGAAGCTAGGATTTAAGTATCTAGTACTGGATTTCCTGAGGTTTACTTTGAAACATTTTTTATCAGAATGGGTATTTGTGATGGAATGTATGCTTTTGCCCATAGTTTTCTTCTGATGAGCCACTATTTTAGGAGTTTTTTGGTAAATTAGTAGTTTGCTTGTGCTACGTATGTAGATGGAAAATGGGCATGATGGTCCCCAATAAGATTGCAATTTAACTGTATTGCATGAAAGATGAAGTTGGTATGTATGGTAGCAGCAAGGGGGTATTGTGACCATATTTGAGAAAATTAGCATTTGAGTTAAATGTGGAATCTAATTCTGAGACCAGGAACTTCATATTAGGAGATGTGGAAAGGGTGGAATAGTTGTGTTAATGGGACTTCTGCTTGTGTATAATGTTGCTCCAAAAGAATTAGAATGCTTAGTTGGCCAACCAGTTTATCTTTCTCTGTTATTTGATTGGTTCCTTGGAATATTTCAAGCGCCCTCCTACAAAGGAGGGAGCAGACTGCAGCTTCTTAGTCATGCCATGTCTGTGGGAGTTTGTTGTTTGGCCACTGCAGTTTAAAACTAGCTTTGAACTGCATTAAATGGTCATTGTAGATGGGACCCCAGATTATGTAGCCTTACTGAATACAAATCAATTACACATCCATAACTCAAGGTTTAGGAACCCATTGCTGCAATATTGAATCATACTGAGAAGAAATAAATTAAACCCTATAACCCAGTTGTGTTGCATTCCAGTAATTTGGCAAACTAGAGTTATTGTTTTCAATAACCTCCATTTTCTTCTAGGCAAAATCTCAGGAAGTCTTTGATGAATGGGTACGGCAGCTTCGACATCATAGAATGTATCGTCAAAATGAAATCTCCATGTTTCCACATGATATCAACAATCATTTCTTCCCAGCATCATCTTCTATTACAGACTCAGTAACTGGCTTTTTGGAGTCCCCAACAAGCAGAAAGGTAAAAGAGTTTGTTGTAGATGATGATCTTGCTTCAGGGTATAAATTGGTCTGATCTTTGTATACGGAATATTTGATGAATGGCATTTGAGGAGTATCTGCTACCTGTAATACACTGAAATTGTCTTACTTGTCCTAATGTATTATATGTCAAGAATGTCAATGAGCATTCAGCTCTTTCTGGAATTTACTGGAAACTGCATGGAATTTTGTAAATCTGAAATCTAATGTTAAAACATCAAGTCAAAACTTCACATGGGTTAACTGATGATAAAGAGCATGTATTTCTTTGTTATTTTATAGTACATACTGCACAGTCTTCATTCTTCTTGTTCTAGGCTCAGATAAGTGTCTCTGTCAGGGGCATCTAATTATTTTCCTGGTAGAGCAAGAACCTGAGAAAATTATGTAATCCCCCAAGATTTCCATATATGGACTAATACTTCATCATAGACTAGCTTTCTCCAACTTTTTGCCCTTTAGATGTCTTGGGTTGCAATTTCCATGAGCCCTCACAATTAACAGTATTTGTGGAAATGATGGAGGCTGTCATCTAAAATGTCTTGATAGTCCCTGTTTGTGGAAAACTGGTTTATGATAAGCAGCTGGATAGCATTTGAAGTTCAGGCATGTGCCATTGCCCTTTAAAGGGTTATAGCCAGCAGCAAACTGTCGTTAGATGTATGTCATTGTTCTGCCATCCTCCTGATTAACATCAAGGCAGGCAGAGCTATTAATGTGTACAGACTTCATAATTTGGGGAGTTCCTTTTGTCAAGTCCTACAACATACCAATTAGGATATTCATTTCATTTTTACCATATATATTGCAATCTATACTTTGGAATATATTATTCAGTAATAAAGTCTTGCCTCCTTGAAACAGAGAGGCACCCTGACACAACAGAATTCAGTGCAGACTGGAAGTAGTTTGTCATTCTCCTGTTCAGCCAATGAGTCAAGGATCCCACCTTGGCTACATTCTTCTGAAGAGATGGAAAGATGCTCCAAAGGTAATTTTTCAAAAAAATGGAATCCAAATTTTTATGTTGTTAGAGTCGTTGTTAGCATCATGGCTAAATGTTAATGGCTGCCCAGGGACCTAGTGAACTGGGCATATATCGTAGATATATATTCATATATAAGTTGAGATCAGGTTTTGAGTCCAAAATTATGGATTTTCATATGAACACATTGAGGGTTATTCCACAGAGAGGGGAAAACACTGTCATTTCCCCACCCAAACAAAGCCCAAAGTGGAAACACGGTGGAGATAGAAGAGGGGCTTGGTGCTTCTTTTAGGTTCTCCCAGGATGGACTAGATTCTTACTTTTCTCCACTCTATTCAGAGAAGAAGATGGTCTCCCACATTGACCTGTAGATAAGTCAATCCAGGTTTTTACAATGATTTTTAACTAAAATTTCTGGACTTCTACGTGAGTATATATGATAATTTATATCAGTGACTACAATACATTTTTGCTTTAGCTTGGCATTTTGCATCCAAGGAAAGGATATGAAGACAGAATGGGCTGGAGGGGTGAATTTTCCTGTTACTAACCTGCACATTTCTCATCACTTGCACAGTTTCATTGTGAGGTTTTTTAGGTGGGGGGAGATGGGTCATGCTTTTGTGGTTGTTTTGTTTGTTTGTTTGTATATGCACTATACACATCTTGGATCTACATTGTTCATTGGCTTCCTGTGGAAAAGTGCACCCCAGCCCACAGGTCCAAGAGCATCACTTTCCATAATCTCTGACCATTGGCCAATCTTGTTTGGGTTTCTGGGAGCTGATGTTCAAAACACCTGGAGGACCAAAATATAGATAGAATATCTCTTCCAGACCAGTTTAGATTTAGTTCAATTTTACTACTTCAGTTTTGATTAGATTCCATATCATACAAAGTCAGCATCTCTTTAAGTAAGGAGCATTTAACAATAAAAATGTAGCTAGATGTCATTTTTATGCTACAGATAAAGGCATTGTGTACACGTTTCCCCTTGAAATTTACTAATGTTCTGCATTCAAAGATATTGGTAAAATCCTTTCCCACGAAGTTTGATATAATCATTTCTAAATGCAAATAATATTTTGGAAAGTTGTTTCTGCAGTGATAGTGCATTTTGTTCTCCCATGTTGAGTTTGCTAAAGTGTCAATAGTAAAGGTAATGGTAAAGGTTTTCCCCTGACATTACGTCTAGTCGTGTCCGACTCTGGAGGTTGGTGCTTATCTCCATTTCTAAGCCGAAGAGCTGGTGTTGTCCCTAGACACCTCCAAGCTCATGTGGCCGGCGTGATTACATGGAGCACCATTACCTTCCCGTTTGCATGTTTTCAAACTGCTAGGTTGGCAGAAGCTGGGGCTAACAGCGGGCGTTCAATCCACTCCCCGGATTCGAACCTGTGACCTTTCAGTCAGCAAGTTCAGCAGCTCAGCGCTTTAACACGCTGTGCCACTGGGGGCTCCAAAGTGTCAATACATTAGTTTAAAAGCAATTGTTTGAAATTTTGAATTATTCTATATGGGTCTATTTCATTTCAAAAAGCGTTTTCCTTCTTGAATACTATTAGGATGAAAACTGTCAGATGATTGCACCCTATAACCAGTAATCCATACTCCATAAATAGCTATACTGAACAATCTAGTGCCTGTCTATCTTTCTTCTTTCTCCCCCTATTCTTACAAAGCCTCTGAAAGTTCATTATTTCTTCCAAACAGAACTCTCCCATTGTCACAGCTATCTCTTGGAGATGAGCCAGCTTTTGCAAAGCATGGAAGTTCTCCATAGGACATACTCAGCACCTGCCATAAATGCCATGCAGGTTTGTTGTGAAAATTGCCTCTTTGGTAGGTCATACTGTTGTTAGTTCATCTGAACATGCTTTCTAGAATTGTGTCAAATTATGCTTTTCTTTTTCCCTTTTCCTCCATGTGCTATTCTAAAGGGCATCCCTTTTGAAAGTCCTAAAAAGGAAAAAAGGTCCCACAGAAGGTGGCGTTCCCGAGCCCTTGGTAAAGACACTAAAGCAATGTTGCAGGTAACCAACCCTTTTCCCCAACTCTGGGCCCCAACCTAAAATAGCAGGATTTGGAAACGTTACTTCTTGGACCACAACTCCCAGTATAATTCATAGTTGTCGTAATCAGTCTTCATGACAGATAATGATTTCATTCAGCTGGTGTGAGCAGTATATAGGACTAAAGGTGCTAACTTACTGGGTTTTTCATTAATTGAGGTTTTTATCGACATAATAAACAATGCTTATCGCCATGGATGAATTTCTTTATCTGGTTGATGCTCATTTATTTGGTTTGCTGAGTTTACAGGGGTTGAATAGGGAGATGGGGCATTGCAGTGCCATGCACAATATATTGAGCTAGTACCAAAAATGGGCTGAAAAAGAGCTTTCTCTTAAGCTTTAAAAGGGATTTCAGGTGGAGGATGGAGAGATTAGCAAAATCCAAATCAAAGCAGAGTTACATACAAGCTGTAGGAGTAGAGTACTAGTCAATTGACTGGTCAAATGTTATTGTCATCTTCATCCTCCTTCAAAATTTCATAAAGAGTAAAAGTTGCAACTTTATCTTTTTTTTAGTGCTTCCTAGCAATCTATGATAGATTCTGGGTTGTTGTATGTATGGCCATGTTCTAGAAATATTCTCTCCTGACGTTTCACCCACATGTGGGCGAAACGTCATACAGCCCGGAATACATACAACAACTCTGTGATCCCAGCCATGAAAGCCTTCGACAACACATATGATAGATTATTGTTCAATGTGAACACACTTAAGATAACCATATGAAAAACTAAAGGTTCCTGTAATTTTAACAGTCATCTGGAAGTTGGGAATTGCCTCACTCATGCAGCTTCTAAAGGGAAAAGAGCCCTGCCCTCTTTTTCACATGACTACCCTGAACCTACTCTTCACTTTGAAGCCAATTTTCATTTTTCAGTTGTCTCTGTAGTACCTTTTCTCCATTTCAATTAGCACAGCTCAACTTTTCTGCTGGCTCTTTGCTGCAGCCACAGCAGTCTATGAACAAAATTACGTAGTTTAGGTGGGAAGCATTGACATAAAATCATATGCAAGCAGTTTTCAAAGAGGCATCGTTGTAGGTGACTTACTAGCAACAATTCCACCCTCTGTGATATCTGCCAGGTAATGCAAAGAGCCACGAGAAAAATAATCCAACCCTAGCTGGTAAAGTTTATGTTTGTTCACTGTCCCTGAGTTCAGAGTGTGTACCAAGGCATTGTGGTAGTGGTAGTTAATTGGCAATATAGTTCATGTGTGTGTAGTAAGAAAGATTAGTGCTGTGCTGCTTCATCTCTTCCCGCTGTCCAAAAAAGTGGGAAAAGTGACTAATATCATATTTAAGGTATATTTTATGATCAGAATATGAGTTTCAAACATGTTGTGTGTGTGTATGTGCTCTCAAGTCGCCTGTTGACGTATGGCAACCCCATCACTTTCATAGAGTTTTCTTAGGTTAACAAATACTCAGAGGCAATTCCTTCCTCTAAAATATAGCCTATAGCATCCGCTATCCAATCCAAGCACTAACCAGAGCTGATGCTGCTTAGCTTCAAAGATCAGATTGAATCTGGTGCCTTTAGGGTAACCAAATTCTATGTTCCATGTTAGCGGGCTGCAAGGCCAGTTAACATGGCCTTGCAGCCATATTAGCTGGACCAAAATATAGCTCATAGCTCCTCTCAGTCCAATAATCGTCTTCTGTCTTGGCCCAAACCATCAAGTATATATAGCATCTATGGGGCCACTGTCAGTTTCGAAGGTATTTTCTAATCTCCAAATCTGCATTCAACAGGGCAGCCAATTTGCTCATCTTAGAAGTGTGTTGTCTGTGGAGCATTCCCAAACAAAGTTCCTTTCTCCTGGGGAACAGATGGGTCTGTTTATGTTCAGAAAGAGTCAGCACACCTTAATATGTTCAGTACAACTCCCATATCTGTGATTTCATTTATCCATGCCATCTCTAGGCATTTTCTAGGTCCTCCAGCATGACTGTATGCCGTTATAGGGTCAGAAGCCCATCATTTCAACGGAGTTCACTATTATCTGCAGTTTCACTTTATCCACACTCCGTCTGCAGACGTATTCCCAGTGGAAACGGGGGTCATACTGTAATTAATGAAAAAACGTAAGAGTGTTTACAAATGGAAGGTTGCAAAACCTATAATTGTTCCAGGTTTTAGACCACTTAGTGTGATCTGTAAAGCACCCTGGGGGAGTGAGTGAAGTCTTTTTATATTTTCTGGAGTTAGCAAAGTTTTCTTTATTCTTTGTTACCATGAGGGTGGGACAGGGTGGAATAGCACTTTTAAATACTTACCTTTGATTTGACCAGTCAATTGACCAAGATTTGTTTTGTTTTGTTTTTTGTTCTTTTTGCTTGTGACCGGTCAAATGCCAACCCCTAATAAACTGCCCAATATGCTTCTGCTGTGGCCACTCTTTAGCCTAGCAATCCTGCCCCTTACCTTTTCTCTCCCCATACCCCTAGTCCCCTGAATTCAGCAAAACATTTAATGAGGAGTTGGAGTACACACTTCCAGGTGAGTAACAGATAAGTAACTGCCTCCCCAAACTAAGTGGAGATACGATGGGAAGTTTGACTAGAAAAAGGAAAGGAAGAAGGAATTAACATAGACCAATAGACAAAAAGAGACTATACTCTAGGACTAGAGCATAGGTCAGTAGAACTTTGGGTTTGATGATGCTGGGATTATTTCACAAAGTTTTGCATATCGGTGTGGATATTAAGGAAGGAAGCAGAGGAAATATTAAGGAACAGGTTCTTTGCAGAGCATGAGGACTATAACCATGAAAGGGTATTGTTTGCAAATGAGCTTGTGCAGAAGAAAGTAAACAGTTAAAAAGGACTATTATGGTGGCCCTAAGTGGGAAAGTGTCCAAACTAGTACCGGGGTGGGAATTAAACAGCCCTACAAATATTCTTGGACTGCAACTCCCAGCAAACCTGGTCAGATCTAGCAAATGATAAGGAATTCAGGGAACTATATATAGTGTAATGAAACCTGGAAGCTGCGTGTTTCCCCTAGAAATGTGAAGGATTTTATGACAGAGGGTTAAAGACAGGGTAATTTAAAATAAACATCTGTAAATCTGAAATGGGAAAGAAATTTCAGGAGGAAGGGAAATGACCTGAAAGATAAACCTCACCTAAGCAGGATTTTCAGGCCCTTAATTAATGTTTTGTGTAAACTACATGACAAACTTATATAAACTCTTATTTCTTGATTTACGAGATGAAATAGTTTCTTCTTGTTCCTTTGGTAAATCCTTAATCTGACAATCTGGGGTTTATTATTATTGCTGCTGTTATTGTTGTTAGTATTATTATTAACATTAGAAGCTGGTGTTTGTGTTCTTTGTAGGTACCAAGTGTTCTTTCTGCTCCACTGAGGCTGCATGCTTCCAATCCTAATTTATCTACATTAGATTTTGCTGAAGAGAAAATTTATTCGAATGGTTCTGAGACCACATCGGAGTTTTCTAAAATGCAGGAAGACCTGTGTCACATAGCACATAAAGGTAAACCAGATTGTATTTACTGTGATTGTAGTGAAAATAATAAAAGTTATTAAGACTGTGAGCAAGCAAGTAAAATATCAGTTTCCCTTGAAGTTATGATTTTAAAGCCTTCTTTTGTCTTTAATGTGTTGCTGTGTCGTTCTTCTGAAGATGAAATAGTTATCAATCATGATTTCTTTGTTTGTTTATGTATTGTGCCCCATATCACAAGATCTGTTGTTATACAATTAAAATCAATTTCATGAGTTTGAAGCCATGTGAAATATTGTATTTAACCCCTGAACTGTTTTACCACATATTGAATTAGACTAGTTACCTTATTTTGCTGTTATAATCTTCTCTGAACTAAAACATGAATTTGTTTATGCAGGCATATTATAAAGGCCATCTAGAAAATTGCCTGCATGCATTAAGGCCATTTTATAATATCTTCCCATTCATCACATAATTCTCTTTAGCTGGTCCTTCTTCTCGCCCAAACAAAAAAAGCCTTATAATATTTGTGATGAATCAATTGCATGCAAACTGAATAGTCTAGACTGCTGGTCTGAATGTAAGTTTCTGGAATTTTCTGTCCCGAAGGCATTTGTTAAAATCTTTATCCAAAAATGCAGTGGTAGATTACATCTGGCTTATATGTACACATGCTCCAAGTAGCTTGCTAAATTTCAGAGTTGGCATTTGTGATGTAAGGAGGTTGCTATGGCAGTAACCTATTTTTAGTAATTGGAGAAGAGGGGAAAAATCATTTTAAGGAGCTGGAAGGCCAGCTTAGGCTGGCAGTAGTCAGCCCTTTGCAAAATAAATAAAGCAGTAGCTTTTCACTCATGTCAACTGAGTATAAATGGTTTATCTGTGTATATACAGCAGATTTAGTTGGGGAAAGGGACTTTGGGAATGAAACAGACAGTTGCTGAAATCTTATGTTCAACATTTTATGATTAGGAAATGTTTTGAGATCATTACTAAGCACAGAAATCAATCAATGGAGTTTTTTTCATGTCAGGAGTGACTTGAGAAGCTGCAAGTCGCTTCTGGTGTAAGAGAATTGGTTGCCTGCAAGGATGTGGCTCAGGGGATGCCTGGATGTTTTACCATCCTGTGGGAGGCTTCTCTCAAGCCCCCGCATGGGAAGCTGGAGCTGACAGGCAGGAGCTCACCCTACCCCCTGGATTCAAACCTTTCGGTCAGCAGTCCTGCCATCACAAGGGTTTAACCCATTGTGCCACCGGGGGCTCCATCAATCAATGGTGACCCCCCCCACACACACACACACTTTTCAAAAAAAGGCATTGACTTCCTTATTTTTCATCTTGCACAGTATAGTTAACCTTGTCATCAAGTTCTCACTTTTCTCATAACTAACACATGATTATTTTAGACCTATCAGGTGGCCCTCCAAATGTTTTCTATTGCAGCATTCATCATCTCTATATTAGCAAAGACTCATAGAGATTGCAGTGCAATAACTGAAAGACCCATTTATCCCACCTACACGCACTAATTCAATTTTAAGTGGTGAGATTATATTGACGTAGCTCATACCTTGCAGCCATAGTGAAATACTTATTGGCCTTTATCTTGCCAGTTTAAAATGGCTCTATGAATCATACTCTAGAAACAGCTGGATCCGGTTTTCTCACATGGCTCAGTTGGAACAAATTTAGAATGTCATAATCCCATAAAGGCTTGAAATTGTCACCTAAGAGCCCAGTATTCTGGGATCTATACTCCAAATGAGCAATTTGTATTACTTGGTGATTTCAGTGGAATAAAGCAGCCAATATGGTCAGGCTAGCAATAAAGGGGTTCTTACGTCATCTAGAGTCACCATGAACTGTTGTTAACCTGTATCCTGGAATCTCACATTAAAATCCATGTATATGTAAGCAGTCCCAGAGTTACAAACAAACGACTTACAAACTACTCACAGTTAAAACGGGGGTGAGGCAACAAGATGTGAGAGAAATCTAACCCTCAGAAGGGAAATTCACTCTTGAAAGAGTTACTCTGGGGGGGAAAGTGTCTCCACTGAAGCTTTATCACCAATCCTTATTTCCATAACAAGCCAAATTTTTCAAAATCCAGTTATCATAGAGAGAGAAAGTGAGGTGAAATCTTCTGAGCAGAGGCACATTAGGAACTGCCTGTGAGTGGTATAGTAAATTAGTTATTTGTTACCTGCCTCTCTCCACAGCTCGATCGGGGCACAACACAGTTAAACACATTACCATAAAATACATACATTAAAACATACCACCACAAAATGCATTTATTAAAAACATAGAGAAAGGATTAAAATACAATAGGTAAGGGTTTTCCCCTGACATTAAGTCTAGTTGTGTTCGGCTCTGAGGGTTGGTGCTCATCTCCATTTTTAAGCCGTAAACACCTCCAAGGTCATGTGTGTGGCATGACTGCATGGAGCACCGTAACCTTCCCGCCAGAGCGGTACCTATTGATCTATGCACATTTGCATGTTTTTGAACTGCTAGGATGGCACAAGCTGGGGCTAACAGAGGGAGCTCACCCTGTTCCCTGGATTCGAACCGCCAACCATTCAGTCAGCAAGTTCAGCATCTCAGCATCCGCTGTGCCACCGGTGGCTCCTAAAATACAATACAAATATAATATTATAATAATTCTGTTACACACACACACACAAACACTGTGGATATCAAATCTGTGGATGCAGAATCCATGACTATGAAGGGCCGACTGTATAGATGTGGAAAATCATGTTTCTCTTGACTTTTCTTATTTGCTGGCAATGTGTGCTTCCTTGTTTAGGAAACTTGCTGGCAGTGTGTGCTTCCTTGTTTCCTGCTCCTGTCGCAAAGAACAGGAACTGATCAAGTAAAAAATGTATTGTTGTTGTGTGGCTTCAAGTCATTTTTGAAATATTGCCGTCTTAAGAGGAACCTATCACAGGGTTTTCTGAGCAAAATTTGGTCAAAGAGAAGTTACATTTGCCTTCCTCTAAGGCTGAGAGAAAGTGACTTGCTCAAGGAAATCATTTGTCTTTAGCCAGTTCCCTTGGGCAATTCTCAAATTATCCATCCATATAATGTATGCTAAAACTTTAGTCGAAATAAATTTTGTGAACTCAGACTCAGAGAACTAATTGTGTAACTGACATTTCCTCTTTAATGAAGTGCTTACATTTTAATGCTGTAGCCTAGTCTTGTTTTTGGTTGTTTTTGTTTTGATATTTATATCTCACTAATCAAGACAACTCAAATAGTTTACACAAACACTGTTTTTAAAAACCATCTCTAAAAACAATCACGTTCATGCTCTTGGCTGTTTCTCTGTTTTGCCTGATTCTAGTATATTACACTGAATTTGCCTACATTTTGACCTCCTGATTATGTTGTCACTTCCGTAACACAGATATCTCTAAACTATTTTTCTAGTGTACTTTACCTTAAAGTCGGCTTTTAGTACAATATCAACTGAGAGAGAGAAGCTAAAGCAGATGTTTGATCATGATGCCGTCTCATCTCCATCTGCTCAGATAGTTGGACTGAAGAATGCCTTATCATCTGTAAGTTACCATGTTTATTGCACTGGTGTTTAGAAACATGCCTTATAGATCACACTAACCTCTTCTTGCTTTGATCTTTGCCTGTGTTTATTCTTTGATGAAATCCCAGAGAAAGAATGCTGTTCAGAAGTCAAAGAGTTTTCATGACATGTTTGAAGTGTGCATATTTATTTGTTTTAGAAGCAAGTTCCAAATGCTTATGATCGTATATGAAGGAACAGCCTGTATAAATCAGGGACCCTGATAGAAGGCACAATTTGTGCTGTGAGGGTACATATGTTATGTCTCTTATGCAATATCTTCATTGTGGGATGTTGGACATTCTGTGGCTGCAATTCTTTTAGGGACAAATACAGATGTTTCCCTTATGCCTCCATATTTCTCCCATTACTGTGCCCCCCCCCCTCCGATTACTGTACAGATTTTGGTATGCACCCCCCCCCCCCCCCAATATGACATTCTGTGTAAGATCAAAAGAGTGCCTGGCTATGTCCCTATAGCCAGACACAAAATAACTACATCAACATTAAGGCATTTGGAGGACGATAATAGATCTCAGTGCCGCTGTAATTATTCTAAATCCTTCTATGGTGACATAGCCAGATGCTTCTCTGTTCCTGCCCATTTCTTACGGATCTCCGTGAAATGCTATGTTAGATGCTTGTGAAGTTGTGTGATAAATTTTGAGGTGGAGGGGATGTATAGGGCTCAGCCTAGTATAGGTCTGCATACACAACAGCTATGCTATGCTGAGTCCTTATGAATTGCAGGCACTGTGAGCAAAGTTTACCTCCATAGAAGAGTAGCATTCATGTGAAGTGTTTTCTTCAGAGCCATTTGTTTTTCTGGGAGAAAACAGAGGAATGCATTTCATAGAGGTCTATCTATGACCAGAGTGACTATGTAGAAAATTATTCCTATGCAGGATACCTGTATTTATTGGAGTCTAATGCCCTATCAAATCTAAAATGCATCTCAATTTTCAAAACCCTGAAACCAAAAAAGTAGCAAAAAGTGTCCTCTTCGTAATTTGGTCAAAAAAGGTGTGCTTCCGGCATGTACTGTAATTCCTTCATTATAAACAATTGTGTTAGAACATCAAAACAATGGAAAGGAAAACCTTTGAGTGCATCTGTGCTGTAGAATGAATCCACTTTAATTGCCTTGGTTCAATGCTATGGAATCCAGGAAGCTGTAGTTTGACAAGGTTTTGAGCCTTCTCTGCCAAAGAATGCTGGTGCCTGAGCAAAACTACAAATCACAGGATTGCATAGCATTGAGCTTTGGCCATTTCGTTAGAGATGACGTTTCTCAAACAGGAGCTCCAGGTTCTGAAGCACCTTTCCCTTTTCCTTTGGCTCAGCACTGAGATTAGTGTTTGACGCAGATCTAATGTGCACCCTAATTTTGGCAAGGCCATTTAGTCAGAAAAGATGAGCATTAGATTTGAATGAATATGGTAATTTCTGGAAAAACTTTAGATTGTGTGGATACTGGATGGGAACTGCACAAAATATTTGTTTTCTTTGAAGCAGAAAGGAAAGAGTTAAAAAGTATTCACTTAAGAGAATGAGCTAGTCAAATCTTAACATCCGTAACACATGGTAAAGATGGATTTAATTTCTTCTAAAATTATACTATTTCAGAATTAGTCTCTTATCTAACAGATGAAAGCAAAATGTTGGCATTGTGGGATACTTGTAAAAGCTGTGATGAAATGTATCAATTCACTGAATGCTGCACAAAGTGAAATATCTGAGACGAACATGTTGTAGATAATTTTAAAAGGCGAACTTTTTATTGTCAAGACTTTAATATAAATACTGTTGGGGTTCCTAGAATGTGCTTTGTCCTTAGAACTACTCACTGGGAAGAGTTCTTTCTGGTTATGTACATTATTGACAAATTGTTGAATATTGTAAAGCAGATTTCTTCCTTCTATAGGGGAAGAAAAATATTCCCCCACAGTATTCTCCCCATATTAGACTGCCCTAAAGTGTTGCATGGGTCCCTAAAGTGTTGCAATGTGCTTTTCCTGTGCCAAAAACTGCGTTCTGTGCTGAAAACAGGTTTTCTTGCACACAAAAAATACTTTTTGCATAAAATGCCCATTTTTTTCCACTGGAAACGAGGTTCACAGAACAAGGCATGTGTTTTTCTCCACAGAATAATTCCTATGCAACACTTTGGGATGTCAAATAATAGGGGAATAATTGTATATGATTCTTCCATTTTAAAATCTTGAAACTGAGATTTATTAATACTCTTTTCTTCTCTAACTCCATCTGTATTTCCTTTTCTCCTTTTCCTTCTTTAGAATAACAGGAAAAAATATATCAATAGCTGCTGTTGCATTTCAATCTCAGCATACTGAATGCTTTATGATGTGTTAGTATTATGTGTATGGAAGTGTTTTCAAGTTCCCTGCTAACCTACGGAGATCCCATGAATTTCATAGGGGTTTCTTAGGGAAGGAATACTCGGGTTTTGTCAGTTCCTTCCTTTGAAATGTAGCCCATAGCATCTGGTATTCATTAGCAGTCTGCCTTCCAAGTACTATCCAGGACTGGCCCTGCATAGCTTCTAAGATGAGACAAGATCAGGTGCCATAACATGCCCTCTTTTAATTCTCTTCTTTGTCTAGCAGACAACGCTGTCAATATATTGGCCCATTGAAGTATTATCATCAGTCTTTTCCTAGACAATATGGGATTCACTTTGGCATACTTATTGCTAAGCCTGTGGCTGATCACAGTCATCAGGCTCACGGGAGTTAGCTCTGTCAGGGAGAAGTGTGTCAGCTGCTCTCATAGGTTGGAACGTATGTTCTGCTGGATTTGGGGGCTGGTGAGCTGGAGCAAATGCAGAGTGACAGCTATTGCTTGTTTGCTATGAAGAGTCACTGTCTGAGCACAGCTTTAGAGTTTTGAGTATAGAGCACAATAGAATCCTGTATCACAGAGCTAGAAAATGTCACTTTTTAGACTATAGCTGCCCAAACCTGCCAGTTTGGACTATTTTGGGAGTTGCGGACCAAAAAAGATCTTTTTTTGTTTGCAAGACTTTTTGTTTTCATTGTTTTTAAATAACCAAATTCCACACTATGTTCCAGTCAGAGCGATTTCAATCAGTATATGCACAAAATAGTTACATAGAATCATAGAATCATAGAATAGTAGAGTTGGAAGAGACCACATGGGCCATCTAGTCCAACCCCCTGCTAAGAAGCAGGAAATCGCATTCAAAGCACCCCCGACAGATGGCCATCCAGCCTCTGCTTAAAAGCCTCCAAGGAAGGAGCCTCCACCACGGCCCCGGGGAGAGAGTTCCACTGTCGAACAGCTCTCACAGTGAGGAAGTTCTTCCTGATGTTCAAGTGGAATCTCCTTTCCTGTAGTTTGAAGCCATTGTTCCGTGTCCTAGTCTGCAGGGCAGCAGAAAACAAGCTTGCTCCCTCCTCCCTATGACTTCCCCTCACGTATTTGTACATGGCTATCATGTCTCCTCTCAGCCTTCTCTTCTGCAGGCTAAACATGCCCAGCTCTTTAAGCCTCTCCTCATAGGGCTTGTTCTCCAGACCCTTAATCATTTTAGTCTCCCTCCTCTGGACGCTTTCCAGCTTGTCAACATCTCCCTTCAACTGTGGTGCCCAAAATTGGACACAGTATTCCAGGTGTGGTCTGACCAAGGCAGAATAGAGGGGGAGCATAACTTCCCTGGATCTAGACGCTATTCCCCTATTGATGCAGGCCAGAATCCCGTTGGCTTTTTTAGCAGCCGCATCACATTGTTGGCTCATGTTTAACTTGTTGTCCACGAGGACTCCAAGGTCTTTTTCGCACACACTGCTGTCAAGCCAGGCGTCCCCCATTCTGTATCTTTGATTTCCATTTTTTCTGCCGAAGTGAAGTATCTTGCATTTGTCCCTGTTGAACTTCATTTTGTTAGTTTTGGCCCATCTCTCTAGTCTGTCAAGATCGTTTTGAATTCTGCTCCTGTCTTCTGGAGTGTTAGCTATCCCTCCCAGTTTTGTGTCGTCTGCAAACTTGATGATCGTGCCTTCTAACCCTTCGTCTAAGTCGTTAATAAAGATGTTGAACAGAACCGGGCCCAGGACGGAGCCCTGCGGCACTCCACTTGTCACTTCTTTCCATGATGAAGACGACGCATTGGTGAGCACCCTTTGGGTTCGTTCGCTTAGCCAATTACAGATCCACCTAACATTCGCCCTCCTCCAATCTGCTGGGACTTCTCCCGTTCTCCAAGAACTCTCGAAGATAATTGCCAGTGGTTCTGAAATAACTTCCGCTAGTTCCTTCAGTACTCTTGGGTGTAGCTGATCTGGCCCTGGGGACTTGAATTCGTTTAGAGAGGCCAAGTGTTCCTGGACAACTTGTTTCCCTATTTGGGGTTGGATTTCCCCCAATCCTTCGTCCATTCCATGCTTTAAACATAGATCCAATTATCAAAACTATGGTATTTCCCTTGCAAGGGTGTCAATAATCAAGATTCATGCTTGATGAAAGGTCCAGTCAATCAGAAAACTATAAACATGAGTATTTGGGATAAATCGTTGCATCCCAAAAGCCTTGATGAATAGCCATGCTTTCAGTTTGTTCCTAAATTTAATGAAAGATTACACAGACCAACCATCTGCACAAGCAGATGCCAACTGGTAGATTCCATATATTCTGTGTCTCAAAAACTAAAACTGATAGGGAGAAAATGATGCCATTTTTGGAATCACAAGGTCAAATATACCCAGAAATAGGTCTAACATTTGAGACACTAAAATGTTTGTTAGTCATTGATAGTTCGAAGAGACCACATAGACCATCCAGTCCAACCTCTTGTTATGCATAAATACACAATAAAAGCACAGCCAATAGATGCCAAAATTAGTGTTATTCTTAAATGAAACCATTGTTGGTCCCAATCGGGTTTTGAAGGCGGGCATTGCACAACTTAGAAGTGCTCATCTATGTCATGACTCAGAAATCCTCCTCCTATTTCCCGACACTAGTATTAGCTTCACTAATGGAATATAGAGCCCTTAGTAGACAGAAATACTCAGACACAGTTTGTTCTTATTTACCATAAAACATTGTTTAAACTTCAAAAGATTCCCAAGAGATTTGCAGGATTTTTTGAAGGCAACACTAATAGAATCGTTCCAGAAGTCGAGAGTGACGTTTGTAGACGGTCCATGTTTTGTGGGCATATAACAGAGTTGGGAGGAAAATAGCTTTATAAACAAACATCTTGGTATCTCTACGAATGTCTCAATCCTCAAACACTCTGCTTCATTTGAAAAAATGCTTCGCTCACTGAGCTGAGGTGATGTTGTATTTCAAAATTGATGTTGACTTTTGAGGAGAGTTGGCTGCCTAGGTAGCAGAAATTGTCAATATTTTCTAGTATTATGCCTTTAGCATTATTACATATATACAGTTTTGCATTTAATGGCATCAGTTGCCTCTGAATGCACACTATTTCACATCATTCTTTGGTGATATTAGTTTCCAGACAGTAGTTTGTCTTGAAAGTCACTGCCAAGAATTAAGCTGACATCTTGTTGTATTCCTGGAGGAAATATTGACTAACAAATCATGTCCAGGAAATCCTAGAGAAAAGGGGTTGGCAAACAGGGTGTAAATACAAGCGACCCTGCCAAATTCTCTTGGGAACAAAAGGATGCAATTTAAACGCCATTACTGAAAGTGCCCCTTTGGCTTTATTCCCAGTTCTTTCTGCTTCATGAGAGATCTGAGGCCTGATGAGAGAGTGTGGCTTAAATGATTATTTTAAAAGTGGGGAAGAGGCATGATTTCGCTAAAAATCAGGAGTCTGAAGTCTGGGGTCCCTAATCTGGGTGCTATGAGAAATGTTAGGTGTCCTTTATTCTACGAAAGAATATATCACAGTCAGAAAGCAAAACTGACACCAGATAAGAAGAGGCCAAAGATGCTGTAGAATTGTTTTAACAACATATTTGGAGTAGTTTTTGCATTGGGAGCTGTTGTAGCATCTTTGTTCACAAATGTTGAAGGAAAGCCTCAGCATCAATTCCACCTTAGTTACATCCTGCTTTGATTTAATACTTGTGTCATCATAGGTTATTAACAACCTAAAGCTACAAATATCATCATGTTTCCCTGTGTTTCACTGTAATAGCATTATTTTGATTTGAATGGAACTTAATTCTGTTTAGCTACAAAATTGTCAAAAGATGACACACAGGTCTCCAAGCTCCAAAGAGAAAACTGGAATGACCCATACATGTTATCTTGGTGCAGTTTTATTGTCTTAAAAAGGGCAGGAGTCAGAGGGAGGGAAATATCAAAACTACATTTCAGACCTTTCTCTAAAGCAGGGACAGGAATGGCTAGCAGACACTAGCCATGGGTCCTTGGATCCTTTCACATTATTGTTTAAACAAGAAAAAGAAAAAGAGATTACTCAAAAATATCTGAGGGACATTGTTAGCATCTGAGGGATGCTAAACTGTGTCTTAGAGGCCTTTCACCTCAATATAGTCCAAGGTCACTTTCAGTCACCACTTTGTGTGGCAGTGTAGCTCACTAAGGGTCCAAAAATAGTGGAGTTGGCCAGTGCAGAGGTGATGCTCCAGATGTTGGACTGCAGCTCTGATAAACTTTGCTAGCATTGGCCATAGTGAACTATCATAGATGTTTGACATCTGAAGGGCTCATGATCCCCTCTTTTGCAATTATGCAGTTTGACCCCTAAGATACTCTCAAACACAGATCTTTGCTGTAGCCAACTAATGCTCTATTCAATCTCACAACTATATTTTATGACATTAAATTAATTAAGTTAATGGCTGTTTGTCAGGGCATGTCTGTTTGCCACCTGCTTTTTGACCATGATTGGAAATACTAAGTAATATTTCAGATAATTAAATACAGGTTGAGTATCTAAAATGCTTGGGACCAGAAGTGTTTTGGATTTCAGATATATGTGCAGTATATATTTGGATTTTGGAATATTTGCATATATATAGTGAGATCCTTTGGAGATAGAACTCAAGTCTTAACATGAAATTCATTTATATGTCATATACACATTGCGCACATAGCTTGAAAGAAATCTTGTATACAAAGCCTGTGTACATTGCACAATCAAAAACTAAAGATGTCATTATCGCAGTGACCCATATATACGGACAATTTGTCTTTTGAAGCATTTTGGTTTTCTAGATAAGGGATACTCAATCTCTATTAATGTTTGGGTTTTCAAAGAACTGTGGTGGAAGTGGTTGTCCAAGGTCAGAGCATATGCCTTAATTCCTTTTTTGCCCCCTACTAGATCATTTCAAAGGGATATATATCTGTCTCGCTTCTATATGTATAAGGGCATTGAATGTTTGCCCTATAGGTATATAATGTGATCCGCCCTGAGTCCCCTTCGGGGTGAGAAGGTCGGAATATAAATACTGTAAATAAATAAATCTATGTTATAGGCTTATTCTGTTTCCCGTAGTGACATGAGAAGACCACATTCAGGACCATGAGAGCAATTTTGTGTTTCCCTCATTATTCCTCATCAAAAGGAGCCATAGCTTTCTAGCAAAGAATACAGGTTTTGCATGCAGTGTGTCCCAGATTTGGTTCCTAGCATCTCTAGGTAGGGAGTATGAGAGACTTAAGAAACTTCATAGGAAATCATAGACAGGTGTTTCTAGTGGGCATAAGCTAAATGAATCAATGATTTGACTCAATTTAAGATTGAATCTAACTTATATGTAGCTATCATGAATTATAGTCAATGATACCTTTGTCTCCATATCAAATTAAAGACTCGGTGCCCATTATCACATCATGGAGATTGAAGTGCCATCATTCTTGAACTGTGTAAAGAAATCCATACTGAATTTCCCAGCATTTAGTTTCAGTGGCTAATCCTAGGCTCTAGCATTACCGGAGAGGGGGAAATCCATCTCATTCAATTAGGGCAGATCTGTCTAGACACTGAAAATGTTACTGCTATCAAGTTGGGACAGGTCTGCATAATCTGTTGTTTGAGAAACAAAATATGATCTACAGCAATGCAACTCAAAGTGGTGTTGATCCCCAGGCCCTTAACTGCTGGTCCCTTTCAGGTTTCCAGGAAAGAAAAAAAGAATAATAGCCAATCAGCACAAATGTGGTATTAGCCCCTGGCATATGGAGGAAAAAGTGGTTAGTTCTCCATACGAGATAACCTGGGAAACTCTGATCTGTACAGTTCATAAAATTTTGTTTGACATGTGTCTCACCTAGCCAGTTGCTTTTTCATTTCTGTACTTGCCGCACCATGCCACATTTTAAAGGAAACATGGAATTCTGTAGACATTTCCATTAGTGTATTTCCCTACAGACCTAGCTTTTCTGACATTACGAACAAAACTCAAATCTTTAAAACAGAACGCCTGAAGGATATTTAAAGTACAATCTTTTAGAAATCTATTTTAAAGTAAGTCCTGTAGCATTTCCAGCAAATGGATATAGAGTTGAAAATAAGGGAAGATCATTAGTGAATGCAAATTCCCTCATGATTAGTCATTCTTGTCCTAAAAATATCTTAATTTTGTTTGCAGTTACTCCCATTTGCTGAAGAGGCTTGTTTGAGCCTTTGATTACTTATACACAATTTAGTGACACTTATTACCATAGCAGTGTGCTTTTCCTGCTCTTCTTCATGTTGTAGCAGGGTTGGCTGCCTGCCACTCTGCTTCTAGTAGTGTTCTCCAGAATCAGGTCTAGTTTATATATGGCAGCATGATTGTTGTCAGCCAGTTGTCCCATCCAGTTCTTCTTTGCCTGACCTAATGTGAAATCTAAGGGAATAATTGCCTTGCAATCCCTTCAACTAGGGATAATACTTGTGACGTTTTCCCATGAAAAGATGGGGATGTTTGTGTTACAACAAGAGGGAAGGGAAAGTCATACTCTTCACTATTTTGATGTGGGGACATTCTTTAACGGAACATACTCTAGAAACTGATAAATACAGATTTAAATTCCAAAATGATTAGTCAGACTTGTACTTAAAGGTCTGTTCCTTTTGAAGATTTCTGAAGTGCTTAGTCAGACTTGTACTTTAGAATATTGGTCCATTTTGAAGAAGACGTAGATGTTGCAGAGTTTGAGACAAAATAGTTGGCCGTGCAGGATCCTCTTACTAAGAGCCTACTGAAGAGCTTTATTTATACCCACTTTCATGTGTTTCTCAGATCTTTTGAGTCATCCTACATGCCCAGTATCAGTGTACCTATTTTATTAAAACCAAGTAAGGGCACCATAGGGAGTGGAGGTTAACCCTTCCCTTTCAGACTCTGATTCTGAAAAGTATACCCCTCCTTCAATGTTGAGTGATAGAAAAAAAGGCCCCAATGAAATGTGTTTGCATGTGGAAGTTGTGTTTGGAGAGGGAGAAGTTAAATCTGCAATCTCAGTCTACATCATACTTAGCATTCAGTTTTTTTCTCTCACAATCCTGATGTTACCACATCCATCATATTTAATGCCATATGCAGTTAGATCCTTAGTAGATCCCAATAGCTGCTCTACATTTTGCAGTATGGTTCTTAAAACCATATAGCAAAGCAATAGTTTTGACTTCCAATTGGGTGCAGTGTTAGCCCACTCCTGCTTTTTTTTCGATGGTACTTGGCTTTTTAAAAAGTTGCACCATATGCTTCTAAGCAGCTTTCATGGTGTGTGAATTATTTAACATACAGAAATATCAATAAAATAAGTTTTCTCTCTACATTTTCCTGAAGCTCTGTTCTCTCTGTGTTTTGTACCATTAGCCAAGATACCTTGACAGCCCAAATGTGCTTGTTCTTTGTCTTAAATATTCCAGGCCATAGCACAAAACACAGATCTTAAAGACCGGTTACGCAGAATACATGCCGAATCTATGCTTCTTGATTCAGCAGCTAATGCAAAATCCAACCCTGATTTGGCAAAGGTGGGTATAGCTTTCCTATCTTTCTGCGGTGCTGCTTGTTGCATCTCCTCCTTTCCCTGACTCTACTGATGCCCAGCATCCCTCTTCACCCCATCCTGCTCTTTCTTTCCTCCTGCTTATGAGTCATTGTGTGCATTAATTGCAAATGCTTCCCACAGCATGTTTTGACTGATCTTAGCTGACAAGCTTCCGTTTCCTCTGTAGATTTTTTTTTTTTGGCAGTACCCATTCTTTCCTTTTGTTTAGTATCATTGAATTGTTGGTAGCATCAGCACTTCACATATAATTTCACAAGAGAGCAGGATCTTTCAACACAGTCTGAGAATGCATTTCACAAAAGGGACCAAGATAAGCATGATAATATGCCAACACACATACACATACTCATCCCAGGGTGTAACTATTTGAAGGAATAAGTTGTAAAGGTGAAATGTGTCTCAAGTTACAGTTTCACTGCCAGTTGTCACATTATCCTTTTCACTTCAATGTTTCTATTATGAGTAGCTGAGATCTCCTGCATGCCAAATAAAAATGAATGGAGATACCTGCATGGCTAACAGTAACAGATGGTGAACTTTTTTAAAGAAGGAAGCTGGTGTAATATCATTTAACCGCAGGTGTTGAATAATATAACTATTAATATATGCTCAGAACATATATCTTAATTTTTGAGATGCTAAATGGAAACGTGGGTTAACCTATTTATTGATATTGTGTTAAAATAGGTATTGTCAATGAATTCCAGTGATTAATTTTGGGACCATAAAGGTAAAGGTTTTCCCCTGACATACTGTAAAGTCTAGTCGTGTCTGGTTTCTAAGCCGAAGAGCCAACGTTGTCCGTAGACGCCTCCAAGGTCATGTGGTCGGCATGACTGCATGGAGTGCCATTACCTTCCTTCCTACTTTCATATTGATCTACTCGCATTTGCATGTTTTTGAACTGTTTGGTTTGGCAGAAGCTGGGGCTAACAGCAGGAGCTCACCCCGCTCCCTGAATTCAAACCGCACACCAAGTTCAGCAGCTCAATGGTTTATTCTGCTTCACCATCAGGGGCTCCTTTGGGACTGTAATGTATACATAAACACAGCATATATTGTAGAGAAACCTGTTGGTGTCTCATGCATGTGTAAGTTCCTCTCCAGAAGCAATTGGACATTTTTGTCCAAATCACAATGCTCACAATCTGTTCTCAAGTGTGAAATTAGAATTGCACTTGCGTACCGTGGCATGTGTCCATTTGAATACATACTTGACTGTACATTCAGTTGCCCATTTCCATGAAACACAAGGTCCCAATATTTATGTTATGCAGCTCTGATGTAGGATCTCAGCCAGTGATACCAGTCTGTGTAATTCAGGTTTCAGATCTGTGCTAAAATGTTCCTTTCCTTTGGCACAGTTTTTGCTGCTAAAATCATGCCTTCCAGAATAGCAATAACAAAGTTGTCTCGTGGGGAAAGAATACAGTAATAGGGCTCAGCCTCATGAATCAGCACTGTTCATTTAAAAAAAAATATAGGAGAGCAATACTACAGTATTATTCACTTCTGTTGATTATAGTGTGGTCACTTTTCATCTAAAAAACTTGGATTTTGTGAACACTCAAAAGAAATGTTGATGTTGTCGTTGCTGTGTGTCTTCAAGGTTCTGATTTATGACAAACTTATCACAACATTTTCTTGGCAAATTTTATTCAAAGGGGATTTGCCCTTGCCTTCCTCTGAGGCTGAGAGTGTAAATTGCCCAAGGTCCACTGCCAATGCTCATACTACAGTAGGAATTGTTAATGTTATGATTTAGAAAGGAAAGACACTTAGACACAGTTGTCAGCCACACGTTTGTGATAATTTATGATTATGAAATACATTTGTGGAGAAAATTCATAGCAGCTGGTAAACCCTGTGTTCACATTTGGCTTGGATGTTTGAGTCTACTCTACAGCTAAACATTATGTTGTTATACTTTCAAATCTTGTAGTAAATTATTCTGTAATTTGATGGTTAGAGCTAAAACATTTCAAAATGATTTTAAGAATGTAGATATTACTGCTTCAGAATGCAAAGGAGAAATTTCATGGCTAAATTGAGAGATCATCTGCTCTAACCCCCACTGTCCCATAACAGTGAAGTACAAAAATATGGAACCTTGTATATAATAAGAATCAAAGTGTGTATGTGTGTTTTTGGGCAACAGATTTCCAAGACATCTCCAACTTCCAGAAAGCATTGTGACTCCCACCGACGACTAATCTGGACCACAGAGGCATACAGACCCAAAATGACCATCAGAAAATACTGGAGGGTTGTTGTTTTTTTTGGGGGGGGGGGGGTATCTTAGAATATGGGAGTTATAGTTCACCCACATCCAGATAGCATTCTGAACCCAATCAATAATGAATCTGGACCAAACTGGGCATGCATACCTGGCATACTTGAATATTGGTGGGCTTTGGGGAAAATTGACCTTGAATTTTGGGAGTTGTGGTTCACCTAGATCCAGAGAGCACCGTGAACCTAATGATGATGGAGCTTTTGGCAGGCATACCCGACATGCCCAACTTTATTTTTATTATTTTTATATTTAATTTAAGACATACTATACTTATAATTCTGTTACAATTGTCCATCTACTTAAGTATATTTTGTTTTATACCCCCCATCCCTTACTCTTTTCTTGTGCTACCTCCACTTGGCCCAACTTCATCCTTTAAATCCGAAATTTCATTGTTTCTGTTGTAAGTTTGCTTCCCTTTCCTTCAATGAATATAAACTCAATAAATTTACCCCATATGTTCCAAAATCTGTTTGCTTCCATATTCTCCTTTTAACTTTAATGTCACAAGTCAGTGTATCATTAATCTCTGTATTCCAAAATTCTCTATACCCTTCTTCTAATTGAATTTCCCATTTATCTTTCCAATTCTTTGCAATGATTAGTCTCGCAGCCGTTAGTAAACTAGAGGTCAATTCTTTCTCTTCTTGTGACATGCCCAACTTTAAATACTGATGGTGTTTGGGGAAAATTGACCTTGAATTTGGGAGTTGTAGTTCACCTGCATTCAGAGAGTGCCATGAACCCAACGTATGATGAATCTGGACCAAACTTGGTACACAGACCCAACATGGCCAACTTTGAATGCTTGTGGGGTTTGGAGGGAAATCTTTGAATGTAGGGAGTTGTCGTTTACCTGCATGCAGAAAGCACCATGAACCCAACCAACAATGAATCTGGACCAAACTTGGCACACATATCCAACATGGCCAACTTTGAATACTGATGTGGTTGGAACAGTGACAGATGATGATGGAAGTTGTAGTTTACCCATATTATGAATTTTCTAATGAGTCCATTTTTAAAATTCAAAACACAACAATGAATACTTTTTATGTTTATCATTGCAAAAGGCCCAACCGGGACATCACTGGATACCTAAGCTACTGCTAAATAAATGTTGGAGAAATATATCATTATGAGCAATATGGTATGGCACAGGCAGTGATCTCCTGAGGAGACACAATTATGCAATAATCTCAGTACTCCCAATTTTCTCAAATAATTTAGGAAGAGGGCTAATCCCCCCAATCCCGTATTTCAGTGTTAATATTATTGTGTCTTTGTATGTATGATAAAATTAATGCAGGAAGTGTTTAAAATAACCTTTGGCAGTCATATATCCGTTTGTCAGTCAATTTGATGATCTGGCAAATGCTTCTGGGGTTCAGTGTTTATAATGACCCACTGCATATGTCTTGCTAGCTAAATGAATGAATTATCAGAGCAAAATGGAAAAGTTATTAAATGGAAATATGTTAGCACATTTAAAAGATAAGTCTCCAGGTACTGGGGGAATCATGCTGCACATTCCGTGATCAAAAACCTGAAGAAACGTATTCCACCCAATTTACTTTCCTGTGAATACCTGTAGCCTTAAGGAATCCTCAACTGCAAATAAACTATTAAAAGATTTGCCAAATTATTGCCCCTGACAATTTCGTTCAGACTGGAACTTCAGCTCATTCTGTGACTATCTAGAGAGCTTCCTTGCAGACATTCTAGTCTCCTTTTCCATTATAATTCCATACAAATCACTCCTTGTTCCTTCGCCCCATTTCTATGATTGCCTTTGTTGGGTTTAATCAAGCCGAATTTTTCAGACAGACTGAATGAAAAATGATTGCAAACTGCTTTTATTGGCGTTGGAGGAAATTGCCGTGGTTGGTAGCTTTTTATATAGTGTCGGTCTGTTCCACTATAAAATGGAAGGAAAAAATATCTTGTGGCTACTCTAATATTAACTAGGTTTTTTTCCCAATATGAGTTTTCTGCATCTGAAGAAGTTGACGGTAATCCACAAAAGTTTATGTTGAGATAAACTCATTAATGTTATAGCTGCCTTGAGGCTACTTTTCCCTAACATTTTATGTACCTGTGGAGAGGGGCAAATGAGAAGTAGAGAGCTGTCTTGTGGTCTCCTTTGTAGAATTCAATAAGCAGCCTAATTTGAAGAAGAGATAGGCAGCTTACACCTGCCATATCCACAAATGATAGATAAGTATCGTAGCTACTGTCTTGGGCATTGCATGAATCAAGATTTGAGGAAAGAAAAGAATTGCACAGTATATACAGTTGTCACCTTTTCTTTATGGTTTGCCCAGTTCTTGGGTGCTTTACTGCTCTAAAATAGACACTCACAATTATTCACCTAATTGCATATTATTAAGTCTCAGTGCATCTGCTTTGTTTTGACTACTCGTGCCCCCATGGAATCTACCTCTTCGCTCCCTTTGTCACCAGTTTTCTCAGTTTTTGCACTCATAGTGCAGGACTCACCCAAAATATTTTGCCATAAGTGATATAAAAGTCCTGGACATACAGCTGGACTGACAGTTGAATTTTACTTCAAGTGATAATAGGGTAGGGCCTACAGCCATACCTGATGGAGAAAGGGAATTTTAGGTTGTCTAGAAAGCGTTTGTGGGTTCTATGCATTGGTGTATCTCAGAAGTAGCAGGTGCAATTTGAAATGAAGGAAATGATACGTTGCAGATTTTGGGGGTGTCTTACCCTGCCCCATCACTCTCAATTTGTCTGAAGTAACATCTCACCAGAAGTCTGTATCTCACAATCCAGCTACATGTACTAGACTTAACACATGGGATGGGAACTGATGTCGCCAATCTAAATACTGGTGAAGAATGTGGGGATTGTAGACCCTTAACGTATACTGAACAATATACTTAAGCTTAAGATCCTTTCCCATCTCATCTTTGCAGGAAAATTCAGAAGACGAAAGCAGAGGACTAGTTCACCAGCTTTCCAATGAAAGTCGCCTGTCTATAACAGATTCTGTCACAGAGTTTTTTGATGCACAGGAAGTCCTGCTGTCTGCAAGCTCTTCAGAAAATGAGGTCTGGGCGCTTGGGTCGGAAACATTGGTCTCTTGTTGCTTTTTTTCTACGTTGTTTGACCTTTACTGTCTTTATATTCTCATTGCAGTCCCAGCACAGCAAGTGTGCATAATTTCAGTATATACAGTTATTTGTTGCTGCTTGGTTTTAAAAGTATTTTTAAAAAAGATAGCAAAAGGGTGCGAAATGAATACAGGAAATGCTGCTCAGATTAGGATATAACTAGATACAAATCTGAGACAGCATATGTTTGAATGTGTCAGTCTGGAAACTCTTGTAAGGATTTTTTCCCCAATTGCATATTTGGACATTTTATTGCTCTTGGCAAAAAGCCCATGACAGATGCTACAATGTCATTCTGTGTTGCCGTCTCCAGACTGCATGACCTATTTTATCTACTTTTTGAATTTCCCAAATGTTGCATCGTTATAAGTGTAGGTTTACATGCACATGCTCCTTTTAATCAGAATGAAAGCATAATTCCTTTCTCCTCAGGTGTCTGATGATGATTCATATGCCAGTGATATCAGTGATAACATCTCTGAAGACAACTTAAGTAATGACATAGAAAATGAAAGGCAACCCCTCGGTATGAATGGTGAAATGGTGTTTTTAAATCCTTTTCTCGTAATTTCTTTTGCTTGGTAGCTGGTAATGCAGAAGTGAAGATATAGACAGATTAAGGACTATGTTTCCTTTTATCTGATTATTCTGCAGTGGTGAAAGAATACACACTGATCTGTTGTCTGAGTGAACATGAATAACACAGCATTAAATGGAGTTCCATTTTTCTGCCTCTTCCTCTTGGTTTCTTCAGAGGCTGTTTACTTTCAGGGAGAATAATGGCCCATGATATTGTGGTACATACATGCCAAAATGTGGGTGAAGTGAGGAATGCTGCTCATCTGAGCCCTTTGACATTCCCTTCACACATCGACTTGACACTCAAGTGGGAGATGGTTGTTATGTGGCTTCAGGTTGCTCTTGACTTATGGTGACTCTGTTGTAAGTTTGAGAGAATATGGCTTACCCAAAGTCATCCAAGGGCTTTTCGTAGGTGAGTTGGGATTTGAATCCTAGTTTCTAAGAGTTCTAGTCCTAGATATTCCTAGCACTGTAGATATGCAATAATTCCGGCTGCGTTTTTGTTTTTTATAATATTCAAGATGTATACTCTCTGGGAGATGCTTCTGTTGAGGGAATATTTTTGCTCATTTTTTGTGCTTTGTTTCTCCGTATTTTGTACACAGAGGAGGCAAAGCAAATTGAATAGTCCAGAGCTGTCAAAGTTATACACATTCCCTGCAATAAAAACGTTGTTTTAAAATGCAGTGTTTTTTAAAAACATCTTTGGATAAAGCATTCTTTAATTGGCACCTCTGGGATCTTTTTGTCTAGTTTAGAGCAGGCAATTAGTGCAGTATCTTTCATAGACTGTAGTCCCAGGCTACACATCTCCAATGTCAGAAATCTAATTTCTGATTAAGTACCTGTATGTTATTTTTTCCTAGCCGAGATGAAATTAAATACTTGTGCCAAATGATGAGGAATTCATGGCTCTAAGGGCAACTTTTAAAAATGAGAAGATGATTGGGCACAATGCCTAAAACAGATGAAGAACCTGCAATGGCCCCACTCCCAGTTGACTTCCATCCATGGAGAATCCCATGCCCATCATTCCAGGCAGACTGGGTTACTGGTTTTCACAGCTCAATCAATGACTAGCTCTAGACTCATGCTAGGGCCAAGCTTCTTCAGCAGTAACAAATACTGCTTGTGTTGTTATTGCTAAGCAGAGCCTTAATTGCTCCTGAGATTGCAAACAGGTGCTTGGTCTCTTCTTAAGTTAACCCTTATCTCGTCTTCTAGACTGTGTTCCTGATGGTCGTGTAGAAAGTCATTCCAAGCGGAGAACCTGTCTGCCAGCTCCGTGCCCCAACACGAGCAACATCAGCCTCTGGAACATTCTTCGGAATAATATAGGGAAAGATCTCTCCAAGGTGGCTATGCCAGTGGAGTTGAATGAACCCCTGAACACTTTGCAGCGGCTCTGTGAGGAACTGGAGTACAGTGAATTGCTGGACAAGGCAGCACACACACCAGACATGTTCGAAAGGATGGTAAGAAGGAATTGTATCCTGGAGCAATTCTAGTCAGTGAGTTACTCCTTTTCTTTTCATGGAAACACTTGGTCACATGACTGTTGAGCTGTCGTATGGAGAGAAACCCCAGAACAGAAGTCAATATTGTTAGATTCCTGCTTCATTACGGCTGTAATCTCCCATCATGTTTGCGATATGCATCTGTGTGTGCCCTATACATCTTTTTTTTAATCACTCTACTAGAAAAGCAGTTGAGAAGCAAATGATATTTGAATCCTCCAGCTACTTCATGGGCAGCCTACTCGCAACCTTTCAAGGGCAGTGTTACAGTCATGAAGGCTGCAGCACTAGTTATGTGCAGCCCAGGACAAGTCTACCATCTGGCACTGTTCTTACTGTAAGATGGAATGAAATGGAACTAAGCTATGAAATATTTTTTTACAACAGCAAATGCATGTGTCCCTTCTTTTAAGGAGTGGTAGTAATTGACAGAGGTGGACTCTGTAATTGACAGAGGTGGACATAGTTGCACTGCGATGCCCCAGCAATGTTAGGCAGCAGAGCTGATGTTACATAATGTTAGGAATTTGTAGTTCAGCAGGATCTGGGGGGTCACATAATTCCCAGCAGGGCTCTGTTTGAACACTATTTTGCAGACCTTTTTCTGAAACAGAGAGAAATCTCCTTGTCAGAAAAAACCTATTTGATGTGGAGAGCACTATGGGAATCATTTTTTCTCGTGCAAAATAACAACAGCTGCAAGGTTGTTGTTGTTGTACCTGACAGGAATTGTTGTTGACACTAAGAACAGCTTCCTTCCTGGACTGAACAACAACTTGCAGTGCAGAAATACGTGTACCTGTAAGTGCAGTCATCCCTCCTCATTCTCAGGAGCTATGAACAGACTCCTGCAAAAGTGGGAAAAAGAAAAAACCCACTAATGTGTTACAGATTGATGATGATAAATGGAAGCTCTTACATATGCCCACAATCCAGAGTCACCCGCAGAACAGTAACATGCCACTCAGGTTTGCAGAACAAAACCACAGAGATCAGAACAGTAGTATTTACAATGGTCCCTCTGATCACTTACAGAAGTCCACAGTCATAAAGAGTCCTTTCTCAGTCCACAAATCTGCTTCAGAGAAGAAGTTAACCTCACGCCACCTCATAGAAGGGAATCATTATTGTTATTTAAATATAATAAACTAAATCTGTCTTGAATATTGTGTGATTTGGCACTCAAACATCATTTGTTACAATATTGCTGAGAATTGCTCTGGGATAAAGTAACTTGTAAACTAGTCCTAATTCTCTTGCAGTCTTTGAGAACCAAAGGGGCTTAGATCTGTTTCTTTGGATTTGCCTCCCTTAAGCTAGTGTTGGTGGTGCTCAGAAAACCACAGACAACACGATATACATTTTAATGCTTCCTTCATTTTGTGCCTGAGGCAAAAAATGCAAGGTACATCCAATACACTTTATTTATAGTTATTATTTATTATTTGTATATCCCTTGCCTCCAGTGAGCTCAAAGTGATTTGTGTGGCTGTTCTCTTTTCCAATTTATTCTCATAACTGAGGTTTGGCTGAGGGAAATGGACTGGCCTGACATCCCCCACTAGCCTTTCCAATTCGTTTCTTCAAAGAGGAATTTTGTTCCAAACATTTCATTTTTTCAAAAGTCCTATTTCAGACTCAGGAGAGGCTTTAGAGTTATTCTGTACACAGTGACTCATGTTTCTGTGCTTAAGATGGTGCTGTAGCTTGCAGACACAAATTTGAAACTTTGCAAAGCAGAGAGAAATGGTCTTTGGCATCAGCATGAGATCCAAACTTCATTTAGACTGTAGCAAGAGATGACATTGATGTCCTCATTTGTGAAGAACCAACGCATATCTGTATGCTCTGTTTTTAGGTGTATGTAGCTGCATTTGCTGTCTCTGCCTATGCTTCCAGTTACTACAGAGCTGGAAGTAAGCCGTTTAATCCTGTGCTTGGAGAAACCTATGAATGTGTCCGGGAAGATAAGGGCTTGCAGTATTTTTCTGAGCAGGTACTACAGTCATTGTTATGTTCAAAAACGTACTCATTGCAATTACTTCTTGGAAATCTCTCTCATAGCGTATCTATAGAACATTTAAAATAAACTTTTGAGTGATCACCCCATCATTCCAGTTCAGACTTGAGAAGGTTGTAATTCAACTAACCTGTTTCAGATCGTATTTTTAGAAATTCCTGGTCTCAAAGAATGGATCTCCACCAACAGTTCTTGTAAGGCCCCTTCCACACAGCTGAATAAAATCCCACACTATCTGCTTTGAAATGTACTATATGGCAGTGTGGACTCAGATAACCCAGTTCAAAGCAGATATTGTGGGAATTTCTGCCTTGATATTCTGGGTTATATGGCTGTGCAGAAGGGCCCTAAGAATTCTTGAGAAAGTTCCATCTTTCCTCAGTCCAGCAATCACACAGTTCAGTCAAACTGTTCTGTCATCACTACTGATTAAAGTCAGTCTTATCTGCCTTAAAAAGATAATGCTTTCACTTCATTTTCTTATTGACATTTTGTTTAAAATGTCATATTAGATGGAGATCCTAAACCCATTTATCGGTTCATAAATTAGAGTCTCAATATTGGATTGAAAAATTTTCTAAATTTAATACCACCCAAGAGTTTTCAGTTACTACAGAGGTTCAATTCTATTAGACACAGTCAACCAACTCGGCCGTTTCAGTCAGGCTTAGGAAATTCAGGTTTCATTTGAAAGCTATAATGAGTGTGTTTGTGTTAGAGGGGACCTGACACAATTCAAGTAACATAGGATAAGACAGATATGTTGATGATCTGAAGGCTACAAGGATGGTTCATAAATTTCCTTATGAACTATGGAATATGATACATAGCATTCACTGAAGTGCAAAATCAGCAATATTCCCTGTTAAACATGTGAAGCATTCATCTCACAAATTATAGAGAACAGGGTCATTCTTCTGGCTGTGGCCCCACTATTAAGCAATACAGTAGAGTCTCACTTATCCAACATAAACAGGCCGGCAGAACGTTGGATAATAAGGAGGGATTAAGGAAAAGCCTATTAAACATCAAATTACATTATGATTTTACAAATTAAGCACCAAAACATCATGTTTTTACAACAAATCAACAGAAAAAGCAGTTCAATACACAGTAACGTTATGTAGTAATTACTGTATTTACGATTTAGCACCAAAACATAACAACGTATTGAAAACATTGACTACAAAAACACTGACTACTAAAAGGCAGACTGCATTGGATAATCCAGAAGGTTGGATAAGCTAAAGTCTACTGTGCTCAGAACCAGGCACAATATCCAAGGATAGATGTTATGCTAGGAACACGTCTTTTTCCCATGACCGGGGTTCTCTAGAATATCTATATTAAGATCATTAAAAATATCAGGTACATGATGGTATAAGTAACATTGAACTGGGAACTTGATAGACTTGCTGAGCAATGAGTAACATAGCACCAACCCACAATATTTGCCAGTTTTAACTTGGATGGCAGTATGAGGAGTGATATGACTATGTCCTGAAAATATCTTGAATTGCATTCAGCAGTGCTAGGCTTGTTTTCTTTTATGCCTCCATGTGGGCTGTCTGGATGTTAGAGTTGCCAGGTGACTTAGAGATTCATTGCCAAGAAACATGAAGGAGAATGTCTGAGAGAGTGCACTCTTTGGGGGAATAAGGGTTGGAAGCACACACAAAGTGTGATGACCCATGGGCCTTGTAGTCCTGCTCAGGACATTGTAATTCCTGATGAAGATGAAAACTTGGGTTTTTTACCTTCCCAGTCTGAACTGGATTCCTCTCAGCCAGATCTTTCCCAGGCAGATCTGGGAACCTTGCACCTGCAAGAAAGTTGTCTCCCAGAAGTATGTCAAACAAGCCCAGAGCCTACTTCTCCCGTGTTCTTGCGCCGGGAGTTTTGTAAACAACAGAGAAGTTTGGAATCAGCTTCGCGCAGGAGTGCGAGAATTGCAGCTAAGAATGTAGCCAATTAAGACTGCTTCTCGTGAGAATCTTTAAGGAGTTTAACATCTGGTCTCAGAGTTTAGCTTTCGTTTCTGATTCCCAGAGAACTGCTTCGGTGGGAAAGTTAGACTCTATATAGGTGTTTTACCCGCGTAGTAACTTCGCGGAGTCAATTCGTCAGCCTACGGAGCGAGTTGTGTCTGGACAGCGCGCTCCGATTCAAGCCTCGCTCCTGCTCAAGCCTTGCCTTGCTATCCAGCCATCGCCTTGCTTCCCAGCCTTTGTTTATCTACGGACTTTGCCTTGTTTCCCAGGACCAATCCTTGCCTTGTTCCACGGATTTTACCAAGTTATTCCACGGACCTTGTTCTTGTTCCTAGTTACCTTGTTCCACGTTTTAAGCCTTGTTTCAAGTATCAAGTTATTTCCTAGCCTTGCTCAAGTTTATGGACTAAAGGACCTTGTCATCTCCCCTCACTTTGCCTGGCAAAGTGAGTGTTTCGGTTATTGGATTACAACTTTGGACCATAATATTTCTTATTGGACATTGCTTTTTTGGACTAATTTTGACCTTTCCTGAAAGGTCCGCTTCTGAACTAACTTTTACATTTGTTTTTATTAACCTTATATATTTCCTTAATAAAGATATTAGTTAGAATCTGGCCTCTGCGTATGGTTATTGGTGCTCTGTAGCCGGGGTCGTGACAGTTTGACTCCGCCACCCTAAGCACCAATTAACCTCGGCCAGAATGTCTACCGGAACCGTGCCCGGTGGGCAGCCATTGAGCTACACCATCAGCAAGGACGAAGTGGATCGCATCCGCGACAGACTCAACGCCCAGGATGGAGAAATAAAGGGCTTGCGGGAGCGCGGAATCCGCCTCCCGGCCATGGCGTTGCCTACCAAGTTTACTGGAGAAGCTTCTAAGGTTCATGTTTTCCGTCGCCAATGTCAAGCTTATCTAGAGGCCCGTGATGCCGAGTTTCCCCAAGAAGACATCAAAGTGGCGTGGGTTTACAGTCTTCTAGACGGGCCAGCGGCCAATTGGGCGACGGCACTGTTCGACCAAGCCTCTCCACACCTAAGATCAGCGCAACACTTCTTGGACCACCTCAAGGAGACTTGGGGAATCGAGGACAATTTGGAGGCAGCCGGTCACAAACTCCGTCGCCTTTTCCAAGGAGACAGACCTATGTCTCAGTATATAGCCGAGTTCCGAGTGCTGGCCCACAACACCGGCTGGAACGATGTAGCCCTCAGAGGACAATTCCGGGAGGGTCTCAACATTGAAATGCTGGAAGAAATCTCCAAGGTGGATCCTCCCCAGACCCTCGAGGCACTCATTGATCAATGTTTACGGGCTGAAGTCATGATTGCCAACAGGAAACAGTGGGTTCGAGGCCAGGGCAGTAGAGCCGGGGCAAAACCCCCCGCTCCCGCCAGCGTTCAGCCACGTCCAGTGTGGAGACCCCCACCGCCAACCCCATACCCCAGAGGAGGCGAGGAGGTGCCGATGCAGTTGGGCAATGTGCGTCCCAGACTAGATGCCGCCGAGAAGGCCCGTCGTCAACGCTTAAACCTCTGTTGGTACTGCGGGAACGGGGGCCACTTCGCCAGAGAGTGCCCAGCCAAAGGGAAGCCTGCCGCCCGTCTTGCGGCGGCGTCCTCCACGGAGACGAAGGCGTCTGAGCCGACTGGCACACAGCCGGCGGGGGAAGCCAACGACCGGGTGTAGAGAGGCTCGCCAACCCGGTCAAAAAATCCATTCAAGAGCCGCCAACCGGGGTCCTGTTCCTTCTCGTGGTCACATTATGGTCAGCAAAAAGGGGACCCGTCATGATCCACGCCATGATAGACTCTGGAGCTACCAACAATTTCATTGATAGAGAGTATGCCGACTCTCTGGGATTACAATATCATGATTTCAAGAATGCCCGTGTGGTGCAAGCCATAGACGGCCGCCCCCTCAAGACGGGCCCCGTAAGTCAGTGGTCGGAACCCACCAGGATGTGGATAAGGGAACATATGGAAGAGATTTCCTTCTTTGTTACCGAGGTTCCCCATTTCCCTGTGATTTTGGGAATTCCATGGCTGACTCTCCACGACCCTAACATCTCCTGGTCCAACAGAGAACTGCAGTTTGCTTCACCGTACTGCCAAAACCATTGCCTCGTAGCCAAGGTCTGCCATGCCACAGACACCGAGCCCATCATCACCTTGCCAAAGAAGTACTCCGAGTATTGGGATGTATTCAATGAGAAAGAAGCCGAAAAATTACCCCCACATAGACCTTATGACTGTGCCATTGACTTGGTGGAGGGGGCCCCGATCCCGCGAGGGCATCTCTACTCCCTGACTGAACCAGAGCAAGAAGCTCTCAGGGAATTCATAGAGACAAACCTTCGCAAGGGATTCATCAGACCCTCTCAATCCCCAGCCGCCTCCCCAGTGATGTTTGTGAAGAAGAAGTCAGGGGAACTACGCTTGGTGGTGGACTACAGAGCATTGAACAATATCACCAAGCGGAACAGCTATCCCCTGCCCTTAATCTCGGATCTACTGGATCGGCTTCGAGGAGCCAAGGTTTACACCAAGCTGGATCTTCGGGGGGCTTACAACTTAGTTCGCATCAGGGAAGGGGACGAGTGGAAGACCGCCTTCCAGACCAAATTCGGATTATTCGAGTCCCGAGTTATGAATTTCGGTTTATGCGGAGCTCCCGCAACGTTCCAGCATTTTGTCAATGACATTTTTCAGGACTATCTAGACAGGTTCTTGATAATCTACCTGGACGATTTTTTGGTGTTTTCTAGATCACAATCAGAACATGAGAACCACGTCAAAATGGTGTTACAACGATTGCGGGATCATGGACTTTATGCCAAGCTGGAAAAATGCGCCTTTGATCTACAAGAGGTAGATTTCCTTGGTTACCGCATCTCGCCTCTAGGGCTTTCCATGGATCCAGCCAAGGTTTCAGCAGTATTGGAATGGCGGGCGCCAACTAACAAGAAAGAGGTGCAGCGTTTCTTGGGGTTCGCGAACTATTACCGCAAGTTCATTCCAGATTTTGCCCGCTGGTCCGACCCCATCACTAGCTGCATCCGTGGAAAGCAGCCTTTCCGCTGGACTGATCAAGCAGAGAAAGGGTTCCAGCAACTAAAGAAACTATTCACCTCCCAGCCAATTCTACAGCACCCAAATCCTGGAACCCCTTTTGTTGTGCAAGCGGACGCCTCTGATGTGGCAATTGGGGCTGTACTCTTACAACCGGTGGGAGATCACCTCCATCCCTGTGCCTTTTACTCTCGTCAACTAACCACACCAGAGAGGAATTACACCATTTGGGAAAAAGAACTACTGGCCATAAAGGCAGCCTTTGAAACTTGGAGACATTGGCTAGAAGGGGCCAAATTTCCCATTGAAGTCCACACTGATCATCGTAATCTAGAACATCTAAGAACTGCCCGCAAACTAAATCAGAGGCAGCAACGTTGGGCTTTATTCTTCGAACGTTTCGACTTCCAGATTCATTATGTGACCCCAGCCCAGACCAAGCAAGCAGACGCCCTGTCACGTAAACCGTAATACGCTGCAGGACGCAAGGAGACCTTTGAATCCCAACTATTACAACCCGGGAACTTTGCCACGCTCACAGTGGGGAACACCAAATCCATTCCCATTGGTTCAACTTCCTCTACTCCAGGACCCCTCTGTGCTCAAGAAATCAGGGCTAGTCAGCAAGCAGATGCCTGGGCGCAGGACCAACTTCGCCAAGGTCTGCATTTTCCCTTTTCGCTTAAGGATGGGCTGCTTTGCTATAGAAATCATGTTTATATCCCACCCGGACCGGGCAGGGAAAAAGCGCTTCGTCTGTGTCATGATTGCAAACCAGCAGGACACTTCGGACTATTTAAAACCATGCATCTGATCCTAAGGGATTTTTGGTGGCCCAAGATCCGCAAGGATGTGGAAAAATATGTCAACACCTGCCCAGTATGCCAGCGCTCCAAGATAAGAAGGGAGAAGCCCTCAGGGCTTTTACACCCCCTTCCTACCCCATCTCGCCCATGGGAAATAATTTCTGCGGATTTCATCACTGACCTACCACCTTCCTGTGGATTCACCACGATCTTAGTGGTGGTGGACCTTTTCACCAAGTTAGCCCATTTCATTCCCTGCGAAGGCCTCCCCACGGCCAAAGAGACTGCGGATCTATTCCTTCAACATGTTTTCAGACTACATGGATTGCCCAAGAGTTTAGTCACAGACCGTGGATCTCAATTCACCTCTCGTTTTTGGAAGGCGCTACAAAAACTATTGGGCATAGACTCTCGCTTATCTTCAGCTCATCATCCCCAAACAGATGGGCAAACGGAGCGCACCAATGCCACTTTGGAGCAGTATCTTCGCTGTTATGTAAACTACCAACAGGACAATTGGGCTTCTCTGTTACCACTGTCTGAGTTTGCCTACAACAATGGAGTTCAAGCTTCTACAAAAGAAACGCCGTTCTTTGCAAACTACGGCTTCCATCCACGTTTCTTTCCCCCTGTCATTGAAACTTCAGAAGTTCCCGCAGCAGAGGATTGGCTGCAGGAACTCACAGCGGTGCAACAACTTTTGCTCCAGCAACTGGACCAAGCCAAGGAGGACTATAAACACCACGCTGACAAACACCGCCAGCCGGGCCCCGAAATCAAGGTAGGAGATCGGGTTTTTCTGTCCACTCGCTTTCTGCCCTCCCACCGCCCTTGCCGGAAGTTAGATGCCCGTTTCATTGGCCCCTATCCAGTGGTGGCGCAATTAAACCCCGTGACTTTCAAACTCCAACTTCCGCGTTCAATGCGCATTCACCCAGTGTTTCACCGTTCCCTGCTCCTTCCGGCGGATGGTGTGCGTCCTGATACAGACCAACCGGCCCCCCCTCCTGTTTTGATGAATGGGGAGGAGGAGTTCGAGGTTGAGGACATTTTGGATTCTCGCTTTCACCGCCGCCGCCTACAATATCTCATTGACTGGGTGGGTTTTGGCCCTGAGGAACGCTCTTGGGAAGACGCCTCCACAGTCCATGCTCCTGAGCTAACCCGTCGCTTTCATCAGACCTATCCCGCCAAGCCGCGACCTCGCGCCTCGGGGAGAGGGCCCCAGTTTGGGAGGGGCCTTGAGGAGGGGGATAGTGTGATGACCCATGGGCCTTGTAGTCCTGCTCAGGACATTGTAATTCCTGATGAAGATGAAAACTTGGGTTTTTTACCTTCCCAGTCTGAACTGGATTCCTCTCAGCCAGATCTTTCCCAGGCAGATCTGGGAACCTTGCACCTGCAAGAAAGTTGTCTCCCAGAAGTATGTCAAACAAGCCCAGAGCCTACTTCTCCCGTGTTCTTGCGCCGGGAGTTTTGTAAACAACAGAGAAGTTTGGAATCAGCTTCGCGCAGGAGTGCGAGAATTGCAGCTAAGAATGTAGCCAATTAAGACTGCTTCTCGTGAGAATCTTTAAGGAGTTTAACATCTGGTCTCAGAGTTTAGCTTTCGTTTCTGATTCCCAGAGAACTGCTTCGGTGGGAAAGTTAGACTCTATATAGGTGTTTTACCCGCGTAGTAACTTCGCGGAGTCAATTCGTCAGCCTACGGAGCGAGTTGTGTCTGGACAGCGCGCTCCGATTCAAGCCTCGCTCCTGCTCAAGCCTTGCCTTGCTATCCAGCCATCGCCTTGCTTCCCAGCCTTTGTTTATCTACGGACTTTGCCTTGTTTCCCAGGACCAATCCTTGCCTTGTTCCACGGATTTTACCAAGTTATTCCACGGACCTTGTTCTTGTTCCTAGTTACCTTGTTCCACGTTTTAAGCCTTGTTTCAAGTATCAAGTTATTTCCTAGCCTTGCTCAAGTTTATGGACTAAAGGACCTTGTCATCTCCCCTCACTTTGCCTGGCAAAGTGAGTGTTTCGGTTATTGGATTACAACTTTGGACCATAATATTTCTTATTGGACATTGCTTTTTTGGACTAATTTTGACCTTTCCTGAAAGGTCCGCTTCTGAACTAACTTTTACATTTGTTTTTATTAACCTTATATATTTCCTTAATAAAGATATTAGTTAGAATCTGGCCTCTGCGTATGGTTATTGGTGCTCTGTAGCCGGGGTCGTGACACAAAGTCACA
The DNA here is from genome assembly GCF_035594765.1 of Anolis carolinensis. NCBI lineage: Eukaryota > Metazoa > Chordata > Lepidosauria > Squamata > Anolidae > Anolis > Anolis carolinensis. The sequence continues at coordinate 83,397,636 of NC_085846.1, forward strand.
TCATAGCATTTTTAGTGATAGTACAAGAATTGAGGTACTACATCTAACCTGGACTTCAAACTAACTGTATCAAAGTTAATGGCCATCTAAAAGGGAATTGTCTAGACAGCAGCTTGAAAAAAAACACAATAAAATAAGCCAGATATGAAACCTGAATTAGCACATGCTTGAATTCAGCAGGAAATTTATCACTTGGTTTTCTAGGTCTGTGGTTTATTTCGTACTAAATGATATTATCTCCCAAATGAAACATAACTGTCCTTTTTGTGGGATTTTCCTGTGTACGCATTTTTCTGTAGCATGAGTTTTGAAATTTCCTCTCCCCAAATTTTGTAACTTAGCTGATTCAAAGCAAACCCAAAACAGATATTGCAGAAACATCTTAGCCAATAATGTATGTTAAGGAGTCAGGAGGAACTCCTTGTGTTACATTCAAGTAGTACCTGTTCCTCATTCCAGATTCTGCTTTCTTGATATTTTAGTGTTGGTACTCAGCACTTGGGGGGGGGGGGGGTCAAACTTTCCACTATAATATGACTTTTATATGTGTGTGTTTTTGTTGTCATTGTTTCCCATCTGCCCAGTGTTTTTTTTTTCTTAAAGCTTCTTTGTCCCTGCACAGTATGCAAATTATGAATTACTAACAATAATCAAGTTTGCACTTCTGAATAACCTTCAGAACTCACCCGATTTTTTAAAAGCCATTTTTAGTCATCAGTGATTTTAATTTTACAGGCTCCCTCTTGTGGTCAACACTGTGTGTATATGTGCCTTCAATTTGTCTGTCTATTTATGGCAACCCGATGAATTACATAGGAATACTAAAAAAGTGGTTTTGCCAATTTCTTCTTCTGAAACATAGCCTACAACAGCTGGTATCCATTGGTGGTCTACCATCCAAGTACTGGCCAGGACTGACACTATTTGGCTTCCAAAATTATATGGTGCCTTTAGGGTAGCAGTACTGAAAGGAAAATTAAACTATTTGAAAAATTCATGAGAGAAATATGAGCAACTGAAAAATGGTGTTAATATAATGGTAACCTTCACTTCCTCTTCCTGTTAGGTCAGTCATCATCCACCTATATCTGCATGTCATGCTGAATCTGACAACTTTGTGTTTTGGCAAGGTAACTTTTTAAACTTATCATTTACCAGTTTGAAAAAATATGAACTCAATCTACAAACTCAAAAGGAGGCAGATGTAGTCATCAAGGCAGAATTATGCATTTTCATAGTTATATGGAAAGGCAAACAGAAACATAATAGGTTTGAATACAACTGACCTTAGAATTTTGTCATCTGTGTGGGCAGGATATTTTAAGAAATGTGTAGTAACTTACAAACATAGACTAAAAGCAGCTAGATGTGATATGTGAAGTGAATACCATCAGACAAGATTAACATCTATAAGTTCATGTTTATGTCCTCCTTTATAAGATAAGAGCATAATTTACCCAATATGATAAGATAGATTTCTCCAGCTTTTTAAATAAAACAGTAGAGGAACAAATCTATTGCTTTCCCCCTCAAAATATTTTAATTTAAAACACAGTTCATCTGCTACATGGGTATAAGCCTTGTTAAATGAAGTTTTTATTGGAACAGCACTTAGGGCAGTGGTTCTCAACCTGTGGGTCCCCAGATGTTTTAGCCTTCAACTCCCAGAAATCCTAACAGCTGGTAAACTAGCTGGGATTTCTGGGAGTTGGGACCCATAGGTTGAGAACAACTGACTTATGGAGATATAGCTAAGGTTCAAATGAAGTTACCTTTTGCAGAAGCGTTCCAAGAAATTGTTCTTCACCTGCCAGTTTCCATATCACCTGAAGTCAGGTAGGTTGCAAAACTCTCCTGGTAACTGGGATACATTTCAACTGGTGTTAGGTTGTGTGCCTTTTTACAGCACCAGGTGATGAAGATTATTTTAGACAGATCATTCCAGCATTTTTAATAGTCTTGCAACCTTTGGCTAGTATTTCTTTTTGACATTATTATTTTGATTCATTATGATTTGACAGCATTTGTTTTTAAGCTACACAGCACACAGGGAGGGTGTATCTGTGTCTACATAGTATCATTTATATATTGACAAAATCAAAACAATCCTATAAATATGCATTATTGGTGAGTGGTATTTCTAAAGATGTAACATTATAAAACTTAATTACATAATGTCCATGCATGATTATATGTGGCAGAACTGATTGGTGCAGAGTGAACACTGAAACTATTCATCACAAATGCAGAATATAATTTAGCGTGTCTTATTTCAGCATACTCCAAAAAGATTTGCAATTACAAATGCTGTTCCCTCTGCTTGCAATAAATAGTTCAGCAAATCACATTACTTAAAGCAGACTTCTGAACTGATCTCAGAGGCAGAGGGGAGCATATGGTTTTCTGCATTATAGTTATTATTTCAACCGGCATGATGCTGTAATTATGTTATGCTTGGTTTCAGCCTCTTGAGAATCACATACAACGATAGACAGGCTGTCATACAAGTGGGTGCAGGATTGCATCCTCATGTAATCAGCACAAGGTTAAGTTGCAGCCTGGTTCCAAAACTCATGTTATGACACACATAGGTTCAGCAGAATTATAATTATTCTGATTGTTATGTTATACTGATGAAATATAGAAATTACACTAGAAGTTTCCACTGAAAATCTACTAATGAGTACACAAATACTTCTTAATACTTTTGTTAACATATCATAACTATTGATGGAAGTATTAAAGCTTTTAGTTTCATAATTCATCAAATTGAACAGTAGCAAGATGCCTATGTTTGGTGTTAAAAATCTCCTTAGATACTGTTGTTGATGATGATGACGATACTCTGTCTAATTTCAGATATCAGGTGGAAAAACAAATTCTGGGGGAAATCTATGGAAATTGTGCCAGTTGGTACGACCCATGTAACATTGCCAGCGTAAGTTCTGAATTAGTGCATACAAAGAAACTAAACCAAATTTGCCTAGCAACGCAGTATTCTAAAGTTCAGAAGTTCTCAAAATGCCTTTAGCTCAGGAAAAAAAATCCCCAAATTTTCTTTGTTTTCTTATTCCCTACCAAATCATAAATAGATACTCTGTCACATGCATAGCATGGGTACAAAATAGCTGGAGGACCACTTTGAAAATGCAATGGGGCTAACAATTGATTCATCTGTCACTAATGCCACAGTCTTAACACCTCCTAATATTCACATACTCAGTAGGCTTGTGCATTTAGGCTGAACCTCAATCCATTTCTGTTGACCGGATTCTGGTAGACCCCCGTAATCATTTTTGGGTGCATCCCGAAAACGGGTGGTAGCTGGATAGCTGTTTTTGGGCCCGCAGTTGAAAAATACGGTTAGATCCGGTCCATTGCTGGTGAATGGGGAACTTACAAAGCTCCCCTCTCCGTTCCTGGGACCCTTTCATTTTTTTTCCCTTCAAGGGAGCCTGGGTTTCAGTGATGGAGTTAAGGAAGCAGACACAGCTTGCATAAGACACGTCATCTTTGTGCACCATGTGATACCGAATAGGGGAGGAGGAGCTGTGATTGGCTGCCACGTGGTCCTATAGCGTACAAAAAAAACATGATGGCTGGGCCCTTGCTGTTACAGCCATCCGACTAAGCCGGATTGGCTGAAGGGAACCAACAGCTCCGAATCCGTGCACAAGCCTAATACTCAGAAGAATATTCCCTCAGCTCTTTTTTGTTGTCTATAAGTGTCAGCTTTCTTTCTGGATAAGGCTCTTCCCCACTTTTTGGTCTTTTTACTTGTCTAGAAGAGAGTAAAATAAATTTTCTGAATATTTCAGCTTAATGTTTTAATACGCTAACCAGGTTTTCTACTTTATTCCAGTTTTAAGGACCACTATGAATGGAATAAAGTGACATCTTGTATTCATAATATCTTAAGTGGACAGAGATGGATAGAACACTATGGAGAGATCATAATCAAGAATCTGAATGACAGTAGTTGCTGCTGCAAACTTACTTTTGTCAAGGTAATATTTAAATTTAAAATAGCTTGAATGTGCCAAAGCAAGGGTATTTTATTTTATTTTGTTCTCATTGGGACTGCAGTCAACGTACTGGTTATCTGTCAAAGATCAGAGAGTGGTAACAGGGAATATATATATATATATATATAGAGAGAGAGAGAGAGAGAGAATCAAAGTGTGTTAAGACCAATTCCCCACCCCACCTAACTCGCTTCCTCACTCCCTTTCTTTTTTCCTTGCTTCCTTTTTTCCTAAAAGGGACAGATTACTCCTTTGAGTGGCCTTTGTAATGGGCTAAGGGCTAAGAATTACATTTTGTCTATCCTTTGTAATGTATTTCATGAAAACACAGCATAATTGCTATGAGATCATCTTGGGCAATTAAGATTTGGGGGTAGAATCCCCAGGTTGTAAGCAATAGATAGTGAATTTTAATGTATCGAGTAATCATCTCCCCCATCACCACCCCTAAATATATGTTTTAGGACTGATTTTGGTTTGGTTTTGTTTTTTCTTCCAGACGAAATACTGGAATCACAATGTTCATGAGATTGAAGGCAGTGTTTTAGACAAAAATGGAAAAGTAGTACATCGCCTTTTTGGGAAATGGCATGAGAATATATACTGTGGAACACCATCTGCAGCAAATTGCATCTGGAGAGCTAGTTAGTGATCAACTAATTATTTTATTTTTTTACCCTGTCATGGTGCTCTTCCATTAATTTCCCCCCATAATCTGGGTATGTTTAATCTTTGCATATGCTTGGGTAATACTTTATAGTATAAATCACTTGCGGGGCGGGTGGGGTTGTGTCAAAGTACTTGATAATTTTCCATAGATGACTAAGTGAGTCAAGATGATGGAATTGGAGCATAACAGTCATTTGCTTGTATGTTTTTATTTGCAGATCCAATGCCCAAGGATTTTGAAAAGTGGTATTGCTTCACACAGTTTGCATTAGAGTTAAATGAATTAGATCCACTTGTTAGACCCCTATTACCACCAACCGATACTCGTTTTAGACCAGACCAAAGGTAATTTTTAAAAAATCATATCTGAATTCATGAAGCAGTTTTCACAACCATAGCTTTCACAACCATACATAGAAATTGGAAAGTTCTTTACTTGCCCCTGATAAAGGCAAGTAATATGTTTTGTAGAATATCTTTTAAAGTTTCTCTTCATTTCCAGAATCCTTTTGTCAATGAAGTTTTCTCCCAAACTGTCATTCCTACTCAAACTGCTGTCTGTGGCCAGGGTCAATAAAGGGGTCTGTTCGCACCACATTACTAACTCCATTATTTCATTTTATCTGCCATGCTTCTGTCCTGTGGAGTTTTACATTCTAGAATTTTGAATACTTAGCCAGAGCAATCTTACTAAATTACAAACTCCAGGAATTTCATTGGACAGAACCATGGCAGTTGAAATGCAATAACAGTGCTATAATTCTATAGTGTGAATAGGCCTCTGGTATAGCAACTTGCTTCAGCAAGACTTAATGGGTATTAAATTGAAATAAGCAAAGGTTAAATATGACCATAACCCTTCTTTTTTCTGTAATTACTTGACAGGCTCCTAGAAGAAGGTAATATTGAAGGTGCAGAAATGCAAAAACAGAGGGTTGAACAGCTGCAGCGAGAGCGGCGGAAGGTTCTAGATGAAAACAATATGGAGCATCAACCTAGATTTTTTAGGTAGTGTATATATAACATGACATGTTCTTAGACTGAAATGAGCTGGTTATTTAATCTCCCCCCTCGAGGAAAAAAAAAAAAACAGGAGACCTGATCTCCAGAGTTATGGTCCAACATTCAAAACCACTGCACCATGCTGGTTCTCTCACATGATATCACTAAATGCTAAAGGCATTTTTAATGTTATTAGAAGGGAGGTATCATAAAAAAACACAAATGTCTTGTTTTCTTGTAGTGGGATACATAAAAGCTAATCAAAACATGGTGGAAGAAATAACAAGCCAAAGGAATGTAGTGTTTTGCAGAAAACACCAGTGCTAAGGATATTGAAACTTAACTTCTCTAGTATTTTTGTGGACTTTTCAGTTGATGTGATTGTCCTTTTCCTATGTATTCTTGTGGATAGAAAAGAAAGCTGGGAAGTAGTCCTTAATTCTTGATTTTTTTCCCTCACATTTTTAATATCAGATGCATTTGGTACCATATACACTGGTCCTTTTCTGCATGGAGTGAAATGGAAATTTGGAAATTGTCCCAATGGCTGCATTATACTTGGTTAGTCACAGAAACTGGGTCTAGGTTAGGGATGAAAGTTTCCAGGATTTATCATTTGAAGAATGCATATGTATATGCATTTTTCATTGGGGAACAGAGCTGTGCCCACCAGCTATGCAACCAGACTTATTGTTCCTGTTAGTTGCACCCCATCTTTTACACGTTGGAGCTGAAAGCCCTTATGGGGAATTCATCACAAATTCAAATAGGTGCAGAAATATTTGCTATTAACGCAAAAGTGTTTGAGTTGGAAGGGATAATGTGGACAGACTGAAGTATGTGATCCTGTACACCTCCATAATATGGACAGATGACTAAGATTAGTGTACAATCTGGATGAATGTGGTGCATGGCCCTGTTAAATTTAAGAAAATGTAGATCTCATTTGTGATTCGATCAGACCAGGGAATTCTTTCTTCATCATTTTCTATTTACTGAAGGAAAGGTACTTAGTAAATAAATATTTCTATTTGGGAAATATTATTGAAAGTTATATTCATGTTGTAACCATTCTTCTGACTCCACAAATGTAGAAATCTAGAAAATCAAACAGGTACCCAGAAGTAAAACTAAATCACCCTTTTGTTGGGAAGAAAACAAAACAAAAAAATATTATGTTTGCTGTTTAACAGGAAATCTGCGGATGACTCCTGGGTTAGCAATGGAACCTATTTGGAACTTAGGAAAAATCCTGGCTTTTCCAAGCTGGACAGTCCTGTTCTGTGGTGATGAAAAGACAAAGAGGGAAGGACCTTTAATAGTGGTTTTCTTACTATCACTTATGACAAAGAAAATGCTGCATATCACCTTGGATCTTCTAGATTCCTGCTTGATTAGGATTTTTGACGTGCACCTTTACTTCATTCCATTTCTTCTGTAGCTATTTTGATAGTAACCACAAATCTGTTTGAATGTACAAAAATGCTAATTTTCTTTACATATGCTGTTTAATAAGCGATGGTTGAATGTGTTTCTTAAGGGGGTGATGAAGATAGAAGCTTTAACACTATTTGTTTTCCCCCAAAGGATAATGCAAGCTCAGGTTAAATGCCTTACCCAGTTGTCTGATAGACAGAATTGGTCAGCAGCCTTGAGCTACATTGTGGAAATTGAATAAACCCACTGATTTCCCCCAATAAGTTAATACAGAGTTTCTCAAACTGTGCTCCTCCAGATGTTTCAGCTCCCACAATTCCTAACAGCTGGGTTGAGATTTCTGGGAGCTGAAGTCCAAAACATCTTGGGGAGCACAGTTTGAGAAACACTTAGTTAAGTTACCAAAGCTGGAATGAGTGTATTTATTTATTTAGTCTCTTGCCTAAGATTGCATCTTCATGCTGGAATCTTTTTTTATGTTTTCTAAAGGGCAATTTAGTAACCATAGATTTACTCCATCAGATAACATATCCTAAGAAATAGTATTAAGTGGTAGTAGCATTGATGGGTCTACTGCCTTACACAAAAGGGCACAGTCATTTGGAAACTTCTCTTATGTCTTGTTGAAAGGAATGGAGGTTAAACCATTGCAGATTTCAACAGGGCTTGCACAGTAGACGTTGCATCTAGACTGTGTCCCAAAATTGTATCATATTGTGTAATGTGTATATGGATAATGTGCGGTGTTGACTAAACTTTCAGGGCACAATCAAACCAAAACGAGTTAAGTCCTATTAGGGGGGGGGGGGGACATAGAATGAAGGCCTAGTTACAAGCAACTAAATTATTTCTAGGTTGTGTTCTAAAACATAAGAGATGGATACCAGTGACCAAATAAAAAGAAACATGGTTTTATGTTTGCTAGAGCAAAATGAGCTCTTCTTTGTATTTCTTGCCTGGCTTGTTTCCAAAAAAAGAAGAATATGCTGGACAATAGAAAGGCCCTCTTTCTTTTAAAAAAATTATTTGCAAAGAAGCTAATTATTAAGGGATAGTTTTTTTCTGAAAAAAAATATTTTGGTATTTTCTACCTCTTCTGAGCAGCATATTGTATTTTTTAAAAAAGCTTAACCATCTGCCTTAGGTAAATGTATGGAATATATGATCTTCCACCAACTGTTTTGTGTACATTTGTCTTGCACTAAAATTGTTGTATTTTCTTCTGTATCCTTTGTAATGTCCTAATATTCCATGAACATATTCAGCATGTTGAAACAGGAATTGGAAATAGACAAAACAGCACTTTGATAGGAGGTGGAAGTCTTTTGTTTTTGTGTTTAGTCACACTTTTACTGTATCATATGCTTATTAGAACAGGAAGCATGTGCTCTATATGATCTGGAGTATTAGTTCCATAAGTTTGCTCTGTGGCTTTCAGATCTACTGATGGCAAATCAAGGCAATGAGATCTGTCATTTTTACAGTGCAAAACGTTGGTTCCTGTATATTATTTTGCTGTTTTCCTCTCCGTATATAGTAGTGTTTCTTGTACTCCATTCCAGTGCTGTGTGTGGAAGCAAAATGTCTTGATTTCAGCATGAATATGGAGATCCTTCATATGTCAGCTGTTCCAAATACTTCAGCAGAAGAAGGATCTCCATGCAGGTATCTCAGCTGCATGAATTGAAGCTATTCTTACTGATGAATGTGCTGGGAAAACTGGAGGCAGGTAATTATTTTCGCCCTTTGTGCTATAATAGCAAGGGTTCTTTAGCTCACAGTGGTTACGGTTACAGTTAAAGTGCATGAGGAAGGCATTTCTCACTGTAGATAGCATGCAAACACCATTGTACAAAATACAACAGCTGGCTACTTCTTGAAATATTTTAGGTAACTTGTTTACGGTTGCACATCCAGTCGACAGTGAAATTTATCCTTAAAATTAAATAATTTTGCAAAATCTCTAATTTATCTATGTCCCTGCAGTTTCTGTGAAGACCCTGTAAATATTGGGTCCAATTAATATTTCATCAGTACTTTACAAACTCTAAGGTTTTATTTGACACCACTTGCCAGGTTTTCGGGCATCTTTATAAGATCACAAATTCTAATTATATCATGCCTATCATTCAGCCACATGCCTCCTTAAATTCTCAAGGGTGGCAATCTTCTCATTTTATTCCTCTTATCAAATGCTAGAGCAAGTGAAGTTTGTACTCTCCAGAGTAACCAGTGCAGGGCAAACTGGCACTTTGTGTTTGTGGGGAAAAGAGTGGTTTTGAATCAGAAGTGCTCCTAAGCCATTCATTGAATGTTTGCTGCAAGTTCTCTGCTTATTTCCATAGAGATTTCCATAGATACAGTTGAAATTTCCAGTGTTGGTTTTTCTTTGTAATCCTTTTTTACTCTTCCCCTTTCTGCTCATCTACCAAGTTCAACTTCTCAGCCATATCCCACATTTTGATCAGTCTCTGTTCAACTCGGCGGTTTTTTGTTGTCATTATGCCCTAATTGGTATGTCTTGTATTTTTCTTTGGGACTAGTTCTTCTTGAAGGCAATGATCATTGTGTTTCTTTGTAAAATAATGTCTCTTTTTGTGTCACTTTTACTGTGTGTTCTCTGGCATAAATAATTTCTGTGTTTATGGCCCAGACTAATTATTTAATTTTGCCTTATGCCTTCAAAAATTATTGATTGGCTAGCTATTCACCTTGGAAATTACAGTTTCCAGCTGTCTTTCACTGCTTTATACAATGTACAGTCCAAATACAAGTTTTAATATTTAATATAGCTTTTAACAAGAGTGCATTCATTGTCATGAACAAAGAACTTACCATAATACATGCATTACTGAATTGAATTGATGGGATATTTATTTTATTTTATTTATTTACAGTATTTATATTCCGCCCTTCTCACTCCGAAGGGGACTCAGGGCGGATCACATTATAACACACATAGGGCAAACATTCAATGCCCATAAACACATCAAACAGAGACTGAGAGACACACGCAGAGGCAAGTTAACCTTCTTCTGAGGGGATGTTCGATTCTGGCCACAGGGGGGAGCAGCTGCTTCATCATCCACACTGACGGCACTTCCTCATTCCAGGTCGTAAATTAGTTAATCTTGCCTCCCCACTTATAAGTGGTACCTTATCTCCTACTTGATAGATGCAACTATCTTTCGGGTTGCTAGGTCAGCAACGAGCAGGGGCTATTTTTTATTTTTAATTGACGGGTGCTCACCCCGCCACGGGCTGGCCTCGAACTCATGACCTCATGGTCAGAGTGATTTAAGGCAGCTGCTCAACAGCTGCGCCACAGCCCAGCCCAGCCCGGCCCGGATATAAACTAGTCTCCACAATTCTAAAAGGAAACTGATCTATTAGATGTTTCAAAAATATTTTGTTTGTTTTTTGTCAAAGACTTATCTGGACCAATTTCTATGAATAGGCATCCCTGTCTTGGAAGTCAGTCATTCATAAAGTCAGCTTAAGTCAAAGCCAACTTGATAGCAATTAGCAATCTTATTGCCATTATTTGCTGATATTTTCTGGTATGGGGAACTGGTGCAAAATGAAATGGTCACAGGGTTTTTTTTTCATGCTACACAGTTATAGCACTTTAACTGCATCCTACAATATCCTGGGATTGTAGTTTGAGAAGATAATACAGTTCTGTTAGACAGAATTTTAAATGATTTGTGAAACTGCAAATCCCAGGATGCCATAGGATGGATCCATAGAACTTAAAGTGTTGTCAAAATGCTGTATTTGTGCAGTGTCCTCCTCCAAAAAGGGACTTGTCATATCAGTTGGTTTTTTTTATATGCATTACATCCAGTATTGAATATTTTTAGACTATATCTTAGCTTCATGTGGACTTATCCTTCTCACATTGACATAAGGCTCTGGTTCAATCCTTTATACCAGGAATAGGAAGCATCCTGAGTTAAAGGGGCCACGCTAGATCCAAAAATTCATCTAGGACTGCATTGCTTCTATTGCTGAAATTGACTGTCAAAAACTATTGCAATAGCTCTCATTAGTTTAGGAGGCTGCCAGATGGTGGTTTGTTCTACTGGCGATCAGGGCAAAGCAGGCTGGTGCTTCAGCCTCCTTCCACCAACAATCTGCAGGTAAACATTTGGACAGAGGCCTGCTTCTGATTATCACACCACAGATTGTAGTTAAGAGGGCTGAAAATGACATTTTGCAACTCCCCAATCCCCAATAGAATATACCTCCATAGCTTGGTGGGCTTGAGGTAGTAATCGTGGCACTAGTACAACAGTCATAAACATGAACACTGAACAGTTATGAATACGTAAATCTAATTTATGCATTCATAATTGTTCAACAAGATGCCTTTTTTCCAAAGCAATGGGAGAGACTCTTAATTGTCTAAAACGAAATTAGAGTCTTTTTCATACACATTTGGATCTTTTTGGAATAATTCTACAATTTATTCTACAGAGTTCAAGAGAACTGTCGGTGCATCTAACTAAGCAACCGGTGTAGGTGCAGACCGCTATCCCACTGACTTTGAATATTAGGCATTCTGATCTTTCAATATTTTGGAGTATTTAAAAGATGCAGGTATATCACTTGGGATTAAATCACAGAATTCGTTTGGTCCAGTTGAAATTATGTACTTTTTGAATGTTCAAATTTTAACTGCTCTTACTGCATGAGATAGTTTGTGACAGCTTCAAGACTGCAATTTACATGCCAGAAAATGAAAAAGGAAACATTTTGGCAGCTGCTAAGAACTCATATTTGATTTTGCTGCAAAGCACTTAAAGGTTGTGTCAGGTATCTGAATAGCTGCACTGATAAAACTATTGGTTCTGCTGACACCAAGTTGTCTGTCTTAAGGAATAGTACAAGGGAAACAACTTCTTTTATGCACAGAACTAGTGATGGAAATATCAACTTCATTCCATTCAAAGCTTCAGAGTTATTTTATGTTTTGACACCACTGGCTGCAATCTGAAAGCACTCTTAAATCTTGATAACCTGGGGAAGGATACAAATAAAATCTTTGATATCTCTACACATACATTTCTGGACGTTATGACATTCATATTTGTTACATTTGAGCAATTATTTACTGTTTGTTTTAAATTAACAGTTTCAAGTGACCTGAAGATCTACTTAGTAGTTAATATAATTCTACAGTGTTCAAAGATATGAGCATTTTTAGTAGAAGTCAACTCATGGTTGTTGATTTACCATGTATCCTATAGTTTTTTTCACAGCTGCACTCCTAATTGCATTCTTTTCCAAACCATAGAAATGAAATGCATCCTGTTATCATTCTATACAAAGAGAACAGTATAAATGCAGTATTTATAAAATTTTAAAAACCGGACTCTGATATCAAAAGTGAGGTTTTGAGGGATAATATTGGAGTTCTGTTTACCTTTTTCTAAAGTTGGGAAAATCTTAGCTCTTGAAAACAGAAAGCTTTCACTGAGGTAATTTAAAATAAAAGGAAATGGACTTCTTATGGGAACTTACATTCTTATTTCCTCATGATTAATTTGTCAGATATATAAAAAGCCATGCATGTACCCTCCATGTAGGGGATATGCACACAGAACATCCCCTCCTTTAATGTGAATGAAGCATCTCTTGTTAATTGAGAATATTCTACACAATGAATTTACATACCTGCCTTGCAATATATCAGTAATGGGGGGGGGGGGTGTACAAACAATTCAGCTTGAATGTATAAACTACAGAGAGAATCTCATTGAGGATAGTTAATATCCCGAATATTTCTCCCTTTGCTACTATTCAGCATGGAAAATGATTCCCAAGTCATTTAAATACATTATGTTAACCCTTAAAGAGAATTTTAAGGTGGCTCACACTATTTAGAGATACAGATTAACCAACCCTTATGCAGAATTCAGAAATTCAAAATTCTCTGAAATCCTCAGCTGGCCTCATGGTGCCTACAATGGTGACACCTTTGCTTAATAATGTTTTGTGTACACAGATTTTGTTTCAGAAACAAAAGTATTTCAAATATTTATGAAATAACCTACAGGTTATGTGCATAAAATGTATATGGAACATAAATGAATTTCGTGTTTAGATTTGGTTCCCCTCTCCAAAATATTTCATTATCTGTATATTCACATATACAGATTTTCCAAAATCTGAAAGCATCCAAAACCCCAAACACTTCAACTCCAGAGCTTTCTGGTTAAGGGATAGTCAACTCATACCAAAATAACAAGAAACAAAAACCATATATTGAAAGCATTTTCATTTAAAACTAAGACTGTGCATTTTGAGAAACTTAACATATGCATTTTGTCTCCATTACCATTTTGACACTATTTTCACTGTATGGTTCAGAATGTTTTCCTGTGCTATACAGGATTTCCCCACATTCAATATAGTAAATATGTAGCAATGACCTGCCTTTCCTTTTGTCAAAGTTCTCTCTTTGCCTAAATTATGCAAATATGGAAATTGAATTAAAGTATTTTTAGTTCAAGTAAAATTGTCTTGATGGGTTTGTGCACATCTTTTCCTCAACCTTTTCTTTGAGTGGAATAAAATAAGCCTACTGTACTGTGAGGATGATATTATGGATGCACTTTTTCTAGAAGGCCATTTTAATTGAAAAGTTAAGTTTTATATCTGCCATTTGATCACCAACCATGCTAATGTACAACCTCTCCCTTTTCCTTACAGCAGCTGTTTTTTTCATTTCCCAATTCAAAAAGCAATACATTGATTGTTGTTTCTGCTTTCTTTATGCAGTTGTTATATTAATCAGCTTTTAACCCTTAATTTTTTTTAACAATGGTAAGCAATCTTATTTCACTTTAAACTCCTGTAATGGACTTGTGAGAATCCCAGCTCTCTCTACAACTGCAGATTCAACGTTCTCACTTTTTCAGAATCAGACAGATCCTTTCACATGTTGGTTTTCTGCTTATATAGTATGTGCAAACAGAATTTATTACTGCTATGAATCTGTAATTATACAAATGAAAGTCACACAATAAGTTAATTTTTATTGGAAACTTCGATTGGTCTGAACCTGCGAATGGATTGTATCTTACCATTAATGTTACACTTCCATGACTGCCACATTGTGGAACCGTTGTTTTAATAACTGCAATATTCTTGTCTTCCAGTTTTCTTTGGTATGTTTTTCATTTTATACACTGTCCATCTGTAAACATTCTGGCTCATCTTAAAGTGTGAAATATGGTGTGTATTTTATCTGTAACCAAACTAGGTACACATTAATAAATATTACATCTAAAAATCATATTTCTGTCTGATTACACTTTTTATGCCTTCCAAGTAGAAGCCCGGTGCATTTATATTTCCATTCACTCCAGAATGTGGTTTTACATTTGACAAACAGAAAATGCTTCCCTTTTTCCCATCTACACAATCTCAAGATTAGGGATGTCAAACACATTTTCATGGAGGGCCACATCAGTCTTATTGTTGCCTTCAAAGAGCCGTTGAATCCATGGATGGAGAATCATTGGATACAAAGGGCCAACTATAACTTTTTATAGTGGCCGGTTTTCTTTAGTTTTCACCCAGTTTGGGTCCCCAGATGTTATTGAATGACAACTGTAATCACTTTTTATTATCTGCCATGTGGACTGGGGATAATGGCACTTGTGTCTCTGAGGTTGGGGAAAGGTTAAAGGACATGTTAAAGTTAGGCGTCATATCCACAAGCCTTGTATCTCAATTCTAACCTCACTATCGTGACTAAACAGAACAAAATACAGCCTTCGAGATGTTACTGTATCACAACTCACATCAGCTCTAATCATGAGGTCTAATCATGAGGAATACAGGAGTTGTAATTCAGGATCTGGAGGGCCACATAAAGTGACATGGAGTTGTGCTGGAGGACATAGACATTTTAAAGCAATGTTCTCTCAGGCGAAAAGGTGCCTTTTTTAAAAAAATTGTCTCTCAACACAAGTGAGTGTGGAGGGCTGATTCCATATACTAAGATACTGCATAATGCAGCTCTAGGTCATGTCTCAGAAAATTGAAAGAGGAAACAAAAATGAGAACCCAGCATGCCTTCTCTATAGCATATTGCTTAACACCTGAGTCATCATAACAAAGCCTGTGCTTTGCTCAGAACACCATTAAAACACTTTAAGGGGCAGATGGCTCGCCTAAGGCCACTTAAATCAGTTCAGAGGTCACCTTCGAAACCGGGGCTTCCTTATTTGTAGTTCAGGTTTTTAAGCTGGTAAGCTACACTGGCTGAGTGTACAGATCAATTCTCAGTGCTTTCAGTAATTAGATTATTCCATCGAAACAGAGGGGAAATTGTAGAAGGTGATAATCAGTTGAAAAAGTCAGCTTTCAGAGGTGCTTTTCAAGTTTTTAACCTTTATGATTTTTGTAGGGGGAAAAAAACCTTTACCAATATTTCCATAAGGACTGAATAAGGTTTCTGGAGATCAACATGAGGTTTCAGCCCACAGCATTATTTTCTCCTCTTTCGTTCCATGGAATTGCTGACGTATAAATAAATTATGTGAAATAGTAAGGTTTTGGTTGATTTTTTCATGACTTCCTATATTATGTGATTCTTAAAATAATACAGAGCCAAGCCATAGTAGGATTCTGGTACAACCAACCAGTGAGCTTTGTCAAGTCCAAAAGGCTAGAACTGTCATTTTTTCTCATGTCAGGAGCAACTTGAGAAACTGCAAGTCGCTTCTGGTGTGAGATAATTGGCTGTCTGCAAGGACGTTGACCAGGGGACACCCAGATGTATTACCATCCTATGGGAGGCTTCTCTCATATGCCCGCATGGGAAGCTGGAACTGACAGGTGGGAGCTCACCACGCTCCCCAGATTTGAACCGCCAACCCTTCAGTCAGCAGTCCTACCAGCACAAGGGTTTAACTCATTGCGCCACAGGTGGCTCCAGAACTGTCATTGAATCAAATGGAATTAATATAAAGGGGAAAACTAAAAATGAACTTAACAAATGGATTTTGCAACTCATTGAATAGTCCTAATTTTATTGGGAAATAGTGCTGAATCACTTATTTATTGAAAGAAATAAAAAGACAAGCATCCTCAACATTCACTGAAATCCAAATCAAATATTTAAACTAGAAAAATATGGTTACGTTATGTGGGTTGTATTCACAATTGAACACTGTTTATCTGATGGTTTCGGAAACCTTATGTATAACTAAGCCTTAAGAGTTGACTCATCTCAACAATGCAGAAAGCAGATGGTCTTCAATAAAATATGAATGGGACCAGATGGCCCTTAGCAAAATACAGTTGATGAAAATCTTTAAGGCTTATCAGAAATACCATTCACAATTTGCCTTGACATTCATATAATAAAGATATGCAGCCAAGAAATAAGTCCCATTTCTGTTTGTTTCAAGAAAAAAATTAGTAACTTAAGCATAAATTGCATTATCTCTATAGCTGTATGACAAAGCAAAACCCACTTAGGAATTCATTCTGCAAAATAATTTTCAAGGGAATGTAATTTTGTAGAAAAACAATCTCATGGTGTTTCCATTTAATTTAAATAGGTCCTGCACAGGAAATAATTTCCACTTTAATGTTATTATTCATAGACTTCTTAATTAGACTCATCCCAATGCAACTGCATGTAAACAGCATTTGTTTCATCATTTGCTGAAGATCTTCCTCCTGTGATGTTAATGAAGCATAATTACACAGATTACAATATGGAAAAGCTAAAGTCCCTTACATTGAATATTTCCATTTCTTTTTTAAACATCCAGAAAAATAGCTGGGCAACAAATGACACAACTGTGAAGTTATTACAATAACTTTATACAATATAAAACCATTTAGTTCACAGTAACACCCAGTTTCATGGGTTTGCATTCCTGGCAGGCACAAATGGAGTGAGATGGATTGACAAGCGGAGGATCTAGCGTCCTTTCTGTTTTAGAAGGCATCATGGCAGCTACATTTAATATATATAATACTGTATATAAATAAATAAATAAAATTTACTAATAGCAATAGGATATTTCCTATTTTTGTCTGTTCACTTACTCTGATTACAATGTTGTACTAATCTGAGCAGCCACTGAATCACTTACTACCTTTTAATCTTGTTATAGCTCCCAAAACATTTCCCCATTGCCTCCACTGAACTAGAGAGAGTTATATTCATATATAGTTACTGTATATCCAAACTATATTACTTTGTGAATCGCACCGAGTCCCTTTGGGAGATGGTGTCAGAGTATAAATTATGATGATGATGGTTATTATTATTATTGTCATGTGAACCAGTTGGAAATTTGCCCCACTGATTTAACTTGCACGTCATTGTTTCAATTTAAGTCCCATTGGTTGAAATTGAACTTCGGCATGGTTTAACCAGCCCATAGAATTTAACCTATATTGGTTCGATTGATTTCAGAGTGGTTAGGTGGTTTAATATGACTTCTAAAAAAAGAAAACCGCATAGTGATGTTGCTCATCGCCTTTTGTTTTATATAGGAATACAAAAAGGCACAAGGTATTGTCCACTCCATCACCATTGTCTCGTTCGTCTATTGATTCTTTGACATTTTTCTTTTTAATTCTCCTCCTGTGTATTTCCTGAAGACTGGAAACAACATTAGCAATGAGAAAGTCCGCAATAGACCTTCTGACTGTGAAGCAAGAAGTGCACACAATATGGAGCAAACAACAAGCCCTAGAAGCCCCCATCCTTTATTAAACTATTTATTTATCTTATCAATTCAGTACACCCAAAACAATATTTGTTGGGCAAGTGGCAGCATCTTGTCTGCGTGTTGCAACCCCAAATGTAAATAAAATGCTATATTAAATGTCGATAAAACTGCTAACCATTGACAGAAAATCCCAGCACTTTTATCAGCTTTTCGGTAAAACAGAAAAGGATGTCGGGTCAAAAGATCACAAACACTTAATATAAAATATAACCCATATCCTAGTCTTTACCCACCTTCTATCCCTTGCACTACTAGGGCCCAAAGTGAGACAGCCACTGGAAGATTAAACACATTTTTAATCGGTTGATTAATCATTGCTATTTTCATAGATATTGAAATACTGTATTATTATTTACCCACGCCTCCTGGAGTCCCTAGTGGTGCAGTGGGTTAAACTCTTGTGCCGGCAGGACTGATGATCAAAAGGTTGGCAGTTCAAATCCAGGGAGCAGAGTGAGCTCCCATCTGTCAGCTCTAGCTCCCCATGTGAGGACACAAAAAAAGCCTCCCACAGGATGGTAAAACATCAAAAAATCCGGGCATCTCCTGGGCAAAGTCCTTGCAGACGGCCAGTTCTCTCACACCAGAAGCAACTTGCAGTTTCTCAAGTTGCTCCTGACATTAAAAAAACCTCATCTCCTGATGGTTTGAGGTGGGGTACAACAAATTCAATACCATATGAACATAAAATAGATAAAAACACAATATAAAAAGTTGCACCAAACACATACAAAATTGACATACAGTAGCAAGAGAATAAATCAAAACTCATATACTCTGTATACAGTATAATAAGCAATTCATCCTATGCTTGACCATTAGAAATACCAGACCTGGGTCAGTAGATATGACCATTTATATGCCACCTGTGGATGATAGCAAAGATTTGAAATAGCAATGGAAGAAAGTCAAGGAAGAGGCCAAAAAAGGATACAGCTGAACATTAAGGGGAAAGTGTCTGAAGACGATTTGTACAATGTTAAGGTAGATGAAGAAGACATTGGAATAGACAAAGGCTTTTTATACATTCATTCAATTATAAATCAAAATGAAGACTGCAGCCTAGAAATCAGAAAAAAATTAGGAATTCATATATATATCCATCTTGATTGCTGGTCCTAGTTATTGCTAGCCCCATCTTCCATGAATTTATCTCATCTTTTAAAGTTATCCGGACCAGTGACTTGTTGATACAATTTGTGAGAAATAATTCCACCGTCAAATTATGTGATTTATGAAGTAGCACTTCCAGGTATATGCCCCAAATTTCCCAGTTTTCTGCTTCTGCAAACAATAACAATATTTGTTATTTTTTACTGTCTCTCCTAATGGATCAGGGCACATTTTTTACACTGGACTGCATAAATTCCATAATGGGGTTCTTCAGGAAGAGGAGTTTTTAATCACATGGGGGTTTTTTCTCATGTTATTGAGAAACTGCAAGTCGCTTCTGACGTGAGAGAATTGGCCATCTGCAAGGATGTTTTTACCATCTTTGAGGGAGGCTTCCCTCATGCCCCTGTATGGAGCTGAAGCTGCCAGAGGTAGCTCGTCCGCCCTCTTCCCGGGTTGGATTCAAACTGGCAACCTTCTTGTCAGCAACCCAACCTTCAAGTTAGCAGTCCTGCCGGCACAAGAGTTTAATCCACTGCACCATCGGTGATTTATAAATCTTTGTACAAGAATAAAAATTCTTCTGTTCAAATACGAAAGGATATCTAATATTGCCTCTGTAAACCATTACATTGCCTTTTGGATTCTGACACCTGGTGGCCAAAATGAACAAATAACACAATATCGAGAGAAGATCCTGGATTTACTACTGCATGAAAGACTTTTTATGGCCTTGTAGCCATTTCTTGACTTGACCTGAAACCTAAAAAGATGATACGGTAGAGTCAGTAGAGTTATCCAACATAAACTGGCCGGCAGAATGTTGGATTAGCAAATATGTTGGATAACAAGGAGAGATTAAAGGGAAGCCTATCAAATACCAAATTAAGTTATGATTTTACAAATTAAGCACCAAAACATCATGTTATACAACAAATGTTACAGAAAAAGTAGTTCAATATGCAGTAATGCTACGTAGTAATTACTGTATTTACGACTTTAGCACCAGAATATCATAATGTATTGAAAACATTGACTACAAAAATGCGTTGGATAATCCAGAACGTTGGCTAAGTGAGACTTAAAAATGCAACTTAACCTTTCTTATATGATGAATTACAGCGCCAACTGGGTTGTATCCCTGCGATGTGATGCACAAAACAAGCATAGGGAAGCTGATGAAGAAACACAACCTACAAACTGTCTACAGACCCACTAAGAAAAATGCTCTGTAGGAACCTACCATATACCATACAGCTGTGGACAAGTCTACATAGGGACCACCAAACGCAGCATTGCCCAAACACGAATCAAGGAACATGAAAGGCACTGCAGACTAATCCAACCAGAGAAGTCAGCCATAGCAGAGCACTTGAGGAACCAACCTGGACGCGGCATATTATTTGAGAACGCAGAAATGCTGGACCACTCTGACAACCACCATGTCAGACTACACAGAGAAGCCATTGAAATCCACAAGCATGTGGACTATTTCAACAAAATGGAGAAAACCATGAAAATGGATAAAATTTGGCTACCAGTATTTCAAAAACTCTAAAATCAGGACAGTAAATAAAGTACAACACTCAAAAAGGGGGATTCCAGATAGGAAGCAATCAGGGCCTGTCTAACACCTCCCAACAAAGGTTCCCCCAGGCAGGAAGCAGCTAGTCTTTGAAATTGCGAGGCCATTTAGTGCTAATCAAGGTGACCAGTTGAAAATTCACTCCTGCCTTCAAAGGACACGAGTTATT
Source organism: Anolis carolinensis (assembly GCF_035594765.1). Taxonomy (NCBI): domain Eukaryota; kingdom Metazoa; phylum Chordata; class Lepidosauria; order Squamata; family Anolidae; genus Anolis; species Anolis carolinensis. The sequence goes on from NC_085846.1 coordinate 83,418,405, forward strand.
TCTCCCACCCTGGACTTTCCAGAGATATATAAACCTCGCTTGCCTTTTTCCCAACAGACTTCACAAACTCTGAGGATACCTGCCATAGATGTGGGCGAAACGTCAGGAGAGAATGCTTCTGCAGCTTAGCCATACAGCCCGGAAAACTCACAGCAACCCAGCCACTTTAATTGTTGCTGCCCAATGCTATGGAATCCTGGGTGTTGTAGTTTTATGAAGTTTCGAGACTTCTCTGCCAAAGAGAGTTGGTGCCTCACCAAACAACAACTCCCAGGATTTATTTATTTATTTATTTAATTTATATACCGCTCGCATTGAGCCATGGGAGTTAAACTGGTTTTGAAACTAGTGTGGATGCAGCCTAAGACTCGAGTCTAAAGCGTGGTTTCCTCTCCTGCCACTCTCTGGAGTGTCTCCTTCGGGGGGCGGAGCGTGTGCCTCCAAAGCCACGCCTCCTCCCTCTGACCACGTCCATCACTGCAGCCGTTGGCGCTGGACGTTCTGGCCCCGCCCACCTCCCGACGGCCGTTTAAGAGAGCGGAAGACCCGCCCTTCCGCCCACTCGCTTGTGAGAAGCGGGAGAGGCGTTGTGAGCGAGGTGGGGAGAAATGAGTGAGTGAGCTTAGATAGCTTCACGCGCCATGAAGGTTACCTTTCCTTTGAACTACAACTCCCAGAATCCTTCAGGCAGCTCAGCCATGGAGTCGTCGTTTCCCCAAAAGGAATGTCTCTTTCTGCCCCCTTGTGGCCTGGGAGAGTTGGAACGCATTATTGTTTCCCTTGACAGTTAGAAGTGACTCACAATGGACTATTAGTTTGGAATATCGTTTAAATGTGCATGGAATGAAAACCCCAAAGGATCCTGCCTGATCTTGGAAACTAAGAAACAGCCCTGGATATTATTATTATTATTATTATTGCTACATATATTTATATGCTGCTGTCTTCTCTTACTGCAGTGGTTCTCAACCTGTGGATCCCCAAATGTTTTGGCCTACAACTCCCCAGAAATCTCAGTCAGTTTTCCAGCTGTTAGGATTTCTTGGACTTGAAGGCCAAAACATTTGGGGACTCACAGGTTGAGAACCACTGTCTTACTGAGACTCAACACTAAAAACGGAGAAACATACAATTTAAAGCAGGCATGGGCAAACTTGGGCCCTCCAGCTGTTGGAAAAGAACACTTTTTTCCTTTAGCAACTAGAGTCTAATCATTCAACTTTATGGCTCACTTCAGATATAATGATAAATGTGAGCAAAATTGCATATATATCCCCCATCTTCTTTTATTATATGGCAGAGATCAAAAGCATAGGGTTCCAGTCTTAAAACTTGTTGCAATTCTGCTGTGAAGAAAAGAACAATTAGGATACTTTATCCTGGCTTCCTACCAGTAAAGACCTACTACTGCAGTGGTTCTCAACCTTTTTAATGCTACAACCCCTTAATACAGTTCCCAATGTTGTGGTGACCCCCAAATATAAAATTATTTTCAGTGCTACTTCATAACTAATTTTGCTACTGTTATGAATCGTAATGTAAATATCTGATATGCAGGATGCATTTTCATTCACTGGACCCAATTTGGCACAAATACCCAATACACCCAAATTTGAATACTGGTGGGGTTGAGGGGGATTGGTTTTTGTCATTTGGGAGATGTAGTCACTGGGATTTATAGTTCACCTACAATCAAAGAGCATTCTGAACTCTACCAATGATGGAAGTGAACCGATCTTGGCACACAGAACTCCAATGACCAAAAGAAAATACTGCACATTGCCCTTGAGTTTTGGAGATATAGTTCACCTACATCCAGAGAGCACTGTGGACTCAATGATGGATCTGGACCAAACTTGGCACGAATACTCAATATGCCCAAATTTGAACACTGGTGGAGTTTAGGGATAATAGACCTTGACATTTGGGAGTTGTAGTTGCTGGGATTTATAGTTCACCTACAAAGGGGTTATTAAGACCATCAGAAATATGATTGAGAAACACTGCACGACTGGGTCCTGTAAATGCCAATGGGTTTTTTTTCCAACCCTGCAACATTATGCACCAGAGCCATGTACTGAGCAGTAGCAAGATGGCCTGTGTGATGTTTTCTTTAAGCCTATGAACATTCTGTACAGCCACACATTCTGTGTTTTCTTAAATTATTGTTGGAATTAGTTATGAATCAATTGCAGCCATGGTACAAAGATACTGTGGTTCCTTCTGTTTGGATGCCGCAAGGAATATAGTCATTGTCAGAAAAAATTAAAGGAGAAGCTTTTGACTTTTAAGTTGTGAAATAAGAGGAGAAACAAGAGAAGTATACAAATTCAAACCTTATAAAGCTTACATGAAAAGGGGGCATGGTGGCACAGTGGGTTAAACTGTTAAGCTGTAGAATTTGCTGACTGGAAGGTCGGTGGTTCGAATCCTCAGGTTGGGGTGAGCTCCCGCTGTTAGCCCCAGCTTCTGCCAACCTAACAGTTCAAAAACATACAAATGTGAGTAGATCAATAGGTACCGCTTCGGCAGGAAGGTAATAGCGCTCCATGCAGTCATGTCGGCCACATAACCTAGGAGGTGTTTATGAACAGCGCCATCTCTTCAGCTTAGAAATGGAGAAGAGCACCACCCGCCAGAGTCGGACTCGACTAGACTTAATGTCAAGAGGAAAACTTTACTTTTTATTAAAGCTTACACATCCATGATTTTGTGAGGAGTTGTAACAAAGCTATGATAGATTGCAACACAGTGATACAATTTATCAGGACTTTAGCATTCATGGCTTTTGGGATGCAGGGATGGGAACCTTGCTTTTCTGCCTAGCATCAAGCATCTAAGGCCCCTTTCACACAGCTGAATAAAATCCCACATTTTCTGCTTTGAACTGGAATATATATCAGTGTGGACTTAGATAACCCAGTTCAAAGCAGGTATTGTGGGATTTTCTGCCTTGATATTCTGAGTTATATGGCTGTGTGGCAGGACCCTCAGATGGTTTGTGAATATGAGGAGATTATATAATAATTGGAGTTTTGAATATAGTAGCAACTAACATGAGTGACTTTAGGAAAAGGAGTAGGAATAGAAAAGGCCAGTTTTGGGGTCTTCTATGGTGGCATCATTCTTTACCCCATAAAGAAATAGCAGAATTACTAAGATGATTCGTAGATGTTTTACAGTTCCCTCTACATTAAATTCCTTAGTTGACCTACTTCTTCTCAATATTAATTTCCTTAGGTGACCCAGACCTATCTCATCTAAAATGTGGCAAGATTTGTATCCACTTTATGTACTGAGTATGCCAAGCAATTTTAGCCCACCTTACAGTGAAGAAGACTTTTATAATGCCATGCTCGCCAACATTTCACAGAGAAAAAGCAGAATACATGTGGCCAGGCAATATCAGAGTGTGGTCCAGAAGGCAAATGTTATTTAGAAGAAGAACAAGAAAGCAAGATGATGCAGCAGTTTACTTTTGCCTGAGTTTACCGGAAAAGGCAGAAGTATCCTCTTCCCCTGCTGTGTCTTGAGTACAAACACCTTTTGTGTTTTCGTCTCAGTTTGCAGCAAAATGAGATGAAGAAAAAGTGGGGAAGTGGCAAAGAATGGAATTGAAATTGGATCATTTTTTAAAAGCTGAAAAAATAGGGACTGTTCCTGCCGAAATTGGACAGTTAGAGCTTACATAAAATCAGCTCATAAAGCTCCTTGCCTGCTGTACAATTACAGTTTAAATCACAAAGCAGAAAAGAAACTGTTGCAGAAGGAAGTAGAAAATGAGCAAAGTTGTGCAATGGTTCTTAAATTTAGCTCAGCAAAACCAGTGGCACTCTTCCTACTTCCCACAATTTTTCCTCCTAGATCAGAAAAAACTCTAAAGACAAGGACCTATTCTTTAAAACGGGTTGCACATGCATGGGTAATTGTAACTTGTAACCCATGTGAAAACTCACAATAGTCTCAGGAATCAGCATAGTTATATTTAAAGTTAAATTAAAGTCATTTCTTGAATTAATGTTTACATTTTTGTCATTGTTTTATCTAAAAACGTTTTTGTTTTTAGAGCTCATTTTAAAGCGGAGAGGTTTTAAAGGGAGTGCATACATGAACTGAACCAAACAATTGACATCATTACTGCTTATGGATTTTAAACATCCTGTTGTACATTCTCTCAGAGAAAGTGAGGAAAGCATTATCCTTTCCTCATAGCTTTTGATGCATGCTTATGAGCAAAGCAGGGATTTCTGACTACATTAGTGATTATGAATATAGATATGGGAAAAGAAATAGTTGTTCCAAATTGATTCTCAGATACTATTGTGGGAACATCTGTGATTTTAGCACTGTAAATGAAGTGTAGCTAGAAAAAGCGTTCCGCTGTTGCTGTTCTCCACTAACTGCTTAGTTTAATTAGACAAAGGAGGCATCACGCATTTAGAAGCAATCACTAATCTGCCTATATAAATTGGGCTGCTAATAATTCCACACTCTTTGCACACACAAAAATCGATGTACAAATTTTGGGCAATTGTAATATTTATTTGTAGATTTTTCCTGATTAGGCTTGAGCCAATGATAGAAAAGCATAAATTATTGCTAATTTCATTTTTATTCCTGGTTCCAGGTTTTGCTTTTAAAATGCCATTACTTGAGAAACAAGGTAAGGCAATCTTAACCAAATGTAGATATGATGAGTATTAAATAAGCAGACTGGCAGTTTGATTAACGTACCTGTGTCTTAGAAATTAAATGTATTTGGGTTTTGCAAAACAAAATGCCATCTTATCAAAAGAGTCTCATTTTGCCCGTTTACACATTTTGTTGACAGAAACAGAATTATGCTGTGCTGAAGATGGGTTTTCTGTTTGGTTAAGAAGTCAAAGCTACTATTTTATTAATAATATAGGAAAACGACATGCATTCATCAGATTTCTTGTTGGGTGACTTTAAGTATCCTTAGCCTCGTTTGCTAGGCCCTGCATGCCTTGGAGATTTACATGCAGTGATGCTGATTTGGAAGTCCCACCGGATGAAGTGCTTCCTAAGGAATCTTACGACCTCATCAGACGGGGTCCTTTCCCCGTTGTATGCCACTTCGTCTCCTCTTTCCCGACGGAGCTCATTACATGGCATATACTAACTTCCGCTGGAAAAGAGGAGAGGAAGCAACATATGCTGCTTCTGCAGCAACACAGAAAGCTTCCTGTGTTGCCTTCAGGACAATGGGGGGAATCCGGGGGGTGACCCATGTGATTACGTCCCTGGTAAGTTGCACAATGCGGAGTGACAGGTTTTCCACTTCCCTCACTAGGACCCCATGGATTTGCCACAATGCTTGGTGAATCAGTGGACCTTTGTGGACCTTTGTGATAAGACTGATAGCTCAAATTGATAGTAATGTATTCAGAAGATGATAACAGAGGCCAGTGATCTGTTTGGATCAAAAAAGTCTACTGTTGGTGCTGGTAATTTACCAAGTGACTCAAGATCATTCACAATCAGCATTATAGTAATAGCCAGTTCCCCAATTTCCCATCACCTGATTCAAACCCGATACTGTGCCATTTCATAGTGCCTATCATTGTTCCCCTTGTTCCATCCGTAAAGCTAATATAATAAGGATAAAAGTTTGCCCTGATGTGCTGGCTTTCCCTTTGTAGTGTGTTTAAAACTCAAACCTGAGATCCAATTAGCACTCCATGCTACTTAATACATATTTAATTGGTCATTATTACCATAATAATTGATTTACATGGTCCCATTGCTGTACATAGCACTTTACAGGTAAAAGAACAACAAAACATTTCCCTGGCCTTAGGTTTACAATCTAATTAAGGCAGCACACAGAAAGCAAACAGGAAGACAGTGTAGAATGGGGATTAAGTCTAGCAGATATGGCCTGTCCTTCCAAGGTCATAGGAGTGGCAGTTGGGCATTTCATTGACTTCTTAGTCTAACCATGATAGAGCTGTGCCACTTTGACTTTAATGACTTATTACTACAACTTTGAAAAAGTTACTTTACAAATCAACTTCAAGACGATAAACATAAGCATACAGCAGTGCATAAATAAGCAAGTATATTGCATACTTCTTTTATGAGAATAAGTACATTGCAAAACAAAATGAAGTTTCTCTCTGCAATTTTCTGTAATCATGGTTTCTGGATATCAGCTTTATTTAGTGTTAAATGAGCCAGGGTATGCTGGCATTTTCTTTTCATGCCAATCAGCAACATTCTGCTACTGTTTTTCAAACCATTAGTCTTATTTTGCTACATTTTGCAACATCTTTACAAATTAATTTCATACTAGCATTTAGTCCTCTAAGGATGGATATTTATATATTGGGTAGTCGTAGATAAACATGTTGTGATGTATATAAAAACATTTATAAACAAACATTAAATATATAAGAATCTTTGCTTGTTAAACTACAGTTCATGATCTGTGTTTTAACACAGAAAATGGTGATCAGGTGCTCATGAAAAATGAAAACTATCTGCAGATTTTGTAAGTATTCCATTAGGATAACATTCTGAACAGTTAGCTTGCAAATAAACATCAACAACAAATTTTATAAGTATTTTCCATTTGTTTAAGGAAAAATAAAGATCAACGAAGGAGGCTTGTGCATGAAATCTGTACCTTTTTGGACAGCAGCCAGTCTGTAAGTAATTCATGTGGATGTCCATGCAAATCTACTTTTTAAACAAAGGAGTAATTCCCTTTACTTTTATTAATTTCTGCTTTCTCTGTGCATGAGATGCAGAGGGGAGGTCTAAGGCAGTGGTTCTCAATCTGGGGTCCCCAGATGTTTTTGGCCTTCAACTCCCAGAAATCTTAACAACTGGTAAACTGGCTGGAATTTCTGGGAGTTGTAGGCCAAAAACATCTGGGAACCCCAGGTTGGGAACCACTGGTCTAAAGCAATGAGAGAGTAGCTGACAAAGCCAACTTATATCCCTTTTTACACTTTAGCTTTTGTTGGGACCTTTCCCTCTCTACCCCAGTTTCATTTCCTTATTGGAGGCATGTCATTTAGCTTTACTTACTCTGCATTGGTTCAAGTGTTGTGCCGTCATCCATTCTAGCCTGTCAAAATTAGCCCTTAATTTTATCTAAATATTTTGGAACAGTAAATAGATAGTAAAAACTGCTTGTCATTTAAGGACACTGTAAAAATTGATATTGGGGGACATTAATAGGACATTTTGGCATGTATAGCAATAAGCAAATTAAACATTCTAGTCAGAAGGAGGAGGTTTCCCACCTCTGGAGAGGTGCATAGTTCCCATGCCAATCTACCATCACAAATTGTTCTTATGTGACTTCAAGTCATTTCTGATTTATGGCAAGCCTGAAGTGAATCTAACTTGGGGTTTCTTGGTAAGATTTGTTTAAAGGGGCTTTGCCTTTGCCATTCTATGAGGCTGAGAGAGCGTGAATTGCCCAAAACCCAAGGGTTTCCATGGCTGAGCAAGGATTTGAACCCTGGCCTCTCGAGTCATAGTCCAGTGGTCAAAACATTATTCTACTCTTTTTTCTTTTTTTTCAAATAATTTTTTATTAATTTTCCAATATCACATTACAACAAGACCTTTTTACATAAAGAAAAAAGAAAAAAAGAAGAGAAAAAAACACTATCCACAAACATCTAAAAACATAAGAACATAATTTCTACTTCCATTCGTCCCTTATGGGGGCCTATTAAATTATGTTGTAATTTATTTTAGTCCTGGTTGAACTGGTATTGTCTAATTGGTTTGACAGTTCCCAAAAATTAAGTATTGCTAATTGCCTTATACTCTCTAAATAAATTCCAGTCAGTCTTGTTTATTGAATGTTCTCTGTGTGCTCTTAAGAGAAACGTTAGTTCGTCCATGTCTCTAATGTCTTCAATTTTTCCTTGCCATTCTTCCTTAGTTGGAATATCTTGTAGTTTCCAATATTTCGCATACATGATCCTTGCTGCCGTACTAATATACTTAAATAGTTTATCTTCGTTTAAGTCAAAGTTTGCTTCTGAATCTGTCAATCCTAATAGGTAGTATTCTGGTTTCATCGGGAAGTTTTTCTTTAATATTTTTGAGACTCTGTGTGTATCATCTTCCAATATTTCCTTGTTTCAGTACATGACCACCAAACGTGGAAAAATGATCCAATGTGACTCTTACATTTCCAACAGGAATTTTGAGTTCCCTTGTACATTTCACCTAAATTTTTTGGTGTAATATACCACCTGTGGAACGATTTTAACCAATTTTCCTTTAAGTCCCATGCATAAGTATATTTTAATTACTTTTTCCATAATACTTCCCACTCCTCAATCATTATTGATCTACCAATGTTTTTAGCCCATTTTACCATGCAAAAACATTATTCTACTCTTGTTGTCGTCCATGACAAATTATAGGTATCTACAGCCACGAATTATTAATGTCTAATGAAATATGATAAAGGAAATACAAACAGGGAGAAATAAAAGACCAATCAAACGTTGCCTAATTCCACACCAGCTTCTACAAATAGACTTTCAACTCATTTGTAAGAAAACATGTTAGAGACAACAGGATCTCTAATAAAAAGTAGCAGTACTTCCATATGCGAGATATTATCACATGGTATCCTCAGAGGCACATTTAATTTCATTAAAACATAAAGTTGACAAGAGGCCACAAGAGCCATTCAGTCCAACCCGCTGCCATGCACAACTGGGGGTACCACAAGGACTCCTATGAGTAGAGCTTCCTCATTTGATCTTGTCTCTTGGCTTGGCTTGTAATGTTGAAATGAATTTGTTTATCATAGGAATGCCCAGGCAACTGAATTCTTAGAAATACTAGTAATGCAAAGAATAAAATTGAAATAACAGTGTATTTTTTAGCCAGGGAGTTGTAATTACATTTTTAGAAGACTGTTATAATAATGTCTAAGCTTATTCTCAAACTATTCTGGTAGGACAGTTATCTTGTTTTCTTTGTTTAGGTTCAGGAGATTGATGCTCTGAGAACAGAAAATAGGAAGCTAAAAAATGCGGTATCTATCTAACATTTCTGCCATTTTATGGTTATGGTTATGGCTGACTTAAATGCTGTCCCTGTGCTTCACTGCATGGGTCTGTCATTACTTCTAGTGCTTCACCCCAGTCAGTAGTATAAATTTTGTGGTTGTATATAAACCCTGGCTTGAATTCTGAATTGGATGTTAGTTAGAAAGGGAAAGTTTCCTGCTTCATAGGTTCTGGGGAAAGGGGGAGGGTGTATACTGCGAACCAGTAAACTGGAGATTATGTAAATATGATTTTATTTGTTTGTGTATATAAATACTTTCCTTACTGGTGATGCCTCTTGGCTAAATATTCACAGCTTGTTCTGTGCTGTAATTTCTGATTGCTGTAGCCAAATTCTAGAAAGAAAGAAATAAAAAAAGGGAAATTGCTGGATGCATATTCAGAAATAAAAGACTGGACATTTCCTCTTCATGATTATCTGTGATCAGATCACTTCTCTGGAAATTTTTCTATTGAAAATGTCCAGAGAAGTGATCTGATCACAGATACTTATGAGGAGGGGGCATAATTCTCTGTTTGGAATATAGAATTTATAACAAGGGCTAATACCATTCTCATTATTTGTTTCAATTAGAACTCAAGATTGCGTTATAAAACAAAAGGTATGTATTCATAACCCCCCAAAAAATCACTGAAGGGTTCATTCATCTTGGGAAAGCAGATATGTGATTTTATCATATATTCTGTACTGGCATTTCTGCCAGGAGCTCAGGAGGCTTGTGTAGATGAGTATGTAGAATCGAGTAAACACATGGAAAACTTGAAAGCAACAGAACACCTGGATAGTCAGTGTGTATAAAAAATCCATGTATGTAGAGGCTTACATTACTCTGTAGAAAGGATGAAAATGAGTATAGAAGTTGTGGAACCCCACTCCCTTATGCAGCAGTTTGTGTGTTTCTATTTACTTTATGTAATTCTGCAAAGATGTGGACCTTAGAACATCTATCTGTGTAAAAGGAGATTCTATAACACTTTGATAATATTTTATCTCATTCACACGGAGTCTTGGAATTTATAGTTTGGAGAGGGATTTAGAAACTTATGCCAGAAAACTATGGGGCTATAATTTGGGGACAATGTAGCTCACCAAATTTTTCAAACCTTAGCAAACAACAAATAATAAGATTCCCCAGGAGCCTATGCATTTAAATAGCATCAAAGTGCTATAATTGTGCAGTGTGCCTAATTCCCATAATTGTATGTCATGGTGGAGGCAAGAAGATACATGTTTTCATACTTTTGTGCTTTCATATTGACAGTCTCTAGTTATAGTATCCCTATGAATCCCATGTGGTTTTCTTAGGCAATTAACATTTCAATGTGGTTTTGCTAGTTGCCTCCTCTGAAATATAGCATATTGCCTCTGGTTTTTACTTTTGTCTTAAAATTAGAGTTGGACTTTTCTAAGTTAAACTGTCATTTTCCTTCCTTTTTAGATTGGGCTCTAAAGAAAGAAGAGTATGAAAAGTAAGGCATGATTTGGTATAGTGACATTGTAGGTATATCTGCTTGGAGATTTCCATTAAAACATTGTATGTATTTCACAATGGATTTTATACAACCTATAGTAGCTGCTTTTTCTGTCAGGTCTATTAAATAATCCTGACTAGGATCTTGTCAATGTGACATAGTGAGGAATTTGCTGATGGTTTTGTTTCCTGGCACATCATTCGACCCGGTGAAGTTTGCAGTGTTATTACCTGGTATTCCAGAATTTAGATCAACCATCCCTTTTATGGTCACAGTGTTGCACAGTTGCAGTGATGTTAAAGGTCATCACTTCGGCTCTTTGTGCTACACATCTGTACTGTCTCTGCCATATTTTCTGGTATATTTTCTGGCAATGTTTGGCATTCCAGGGTTTACCATACTACATTAACACATTTGCACTACTTCTATAAACTTATTACCTTAATCAAAATAAGATTTTCTATTAAATATATACATATATGGTCCTTAATTCTCTCTTCTATAAAAATAGAATTGGATGCTGTTAGACTAGCAGCTTAACACTACACATTTTATAATTCTTTTTGTTAGTATCATGATAAGCAATAGTTTTTAAACTCAATATCAACTTGTTCTGTTTTAATTTCAAAGTGAGATTGAGAGACTTTCAGGTGAAATATCCAATTATTTGAATGTCACCAATTTCTGGGTGAGTATATTTAGTTGTTTTAGGAGTGGTATGTGAGGTAATAGTGTCTAGTAGATTGTGTCTGTAGAAACAAGGACTGATCTAATCTGACATAATTCTGGCTAACAGTCTTATGCTATGTCACTCCACTAACTGCCAATTAGTTTATGGGTAAAGTACAAAGTGTTCATTTTGACCTTTAAAGCCTTATATGGTTTGGGTCCAGGTTACTTCCAGGATCACCTTTTCCTGAACAATCCACACTTTAGGACACTGAGGTCCTCTGGTGGGTGGCTACTTCAACCAGCCAGAACCTAACTGGTGACTGTCACTCAGAGTACCTTTTCATCAGCCACCCCACGACTGTGGAATGACCTGGTGGAAGAACTCCAATAGCTAAATGAGGTGTCAGAATTTAAAATGTAATTGAAGATCCATCTCTTCTGGCAGGCCTACCCAGTCAACTTTCAATTATGAGTTTTGATTTGTATTCTTTTACCACTATATATCAATTCTGCAGCTGTGTTTTCATATGTGTGTGTGCTTTAATATATGAAATGTATTTTATTGTATTTTATGTGCTTTTGTTTTTGAATTTGTTGTATCCCATTTTGAGCCATTAGGAAAGGCGGGTAATAAATAAAATCTATATTATTACTACTACTACTACTACTACTACTACTACTACTACTACTATTATGTGTGTCTCCTCAACAATAAGCCTTTTGATCTTTTTTGTGGGTTTTCTTAATGCAGTATTGTCATTAAATTATTAGATATGAAGGAAAGGAATCCCTTTTGATCTCAGAAGAATATTATGTAACGAATAATGTACCAGCTTCAGTTCAGTTTTGGGCTTTTGCATAAAGAGTAGATTGATGTAATTCTTTGACTCACCTCCAATCCAGTCTGCCTGCTGGGGAAAATCAGGATACCCAATCACCCCCAAGGAAGAAGTTTATTCTGCAGGGCTGCTAAACTGATGCCGCTAGACTTAGTACCCTAGGTTCCTTAAGAGAACCTCTCCAGTGGAATGATGATTCAGGCTGTATCTACACTGCCCTATATCCCAGGATCTGATCCCAGATTATCTGCTTTGAACTGGATTATCTATACTGCTAGATCTGAGATCAGATCCTGGAATATAGGGCAGTATAGATCCAGTCTCAGTCTATCCAAGCCCACCATCCATCATAGGTCCAATCTCATGCACAAACATGCCAGTTCCTCAACATGCTTATAATGCATCGAATAAATCTAACATAGATATTACTTGTCATGAAGAAGGCAAAACCCTATGGAATTATCTTCCAGGAAAAAAATCCTTAGCCCCACTAGAAAATGGGGCTAAGGAAGATGGAGCATTCATATATTTTGTTCTTTCTCCTGAATTTGTACTAATTTTTACCTCTGCTTGTTTTAATGTAATATGTATGATGTTTTTATCTACCCCCCCCCCCCCACCACCACCAAGAAGAAAACCATTTTGCAATAGGGTAGCCTGGCATCTTTTAAATAAGTGAAAAATAGAGAGGAAATAGAGAGTGACATTTTGATATATCAATTTAACCTGTGATATTATAAAGACATTTGGTTTGGTCTCAAGTTAGGGTGTGTCTCTCCTTTTAGTATGAAGAGTCTGAACTTCTGAACCAAGGTAAGATGTCCAAGTAACTGCAAAAAGCACTAATAGCCCCTTGCCTTTATGCCATTATTATTTTATTGTACATAGTGTCAAAATTTGATATTGATGTTATACATTTTGAAGGGGTGCTATTGTCTTCACCATAATTGCACTATGAAGATTAACAATTTGTGAACATTGTTATGAATTTTATCTCTGTGGCCTAAATCAGCAAAGACCAAAATCTGTGCGCTAAAGCCTGCACTCCAAGGATCCCTAAAGTCTGGCCAAACTTATCCTATGGAACTGTTGCAGGAATTAATATGAAAAGAGGAACCATATACAGTGGCTATGTAGAGCCTTGCTGTGGTGCTAATAACTGCAATGATGTTGGTGGTGAAGGCAACAAGGATAATGACAATAGTATCTAGTCACGCATAGTAGTATTTCTATGATATCACTCCATTGGTGATTTGTGAGTATATTTCAAGAAGCCCCTAAGAGTGAGTGTGTTTAATTCACAGGAAAAATGCAGAGGAAAGCAAGGACAAATAGCTGTGGGAGGGTGCAAATTGTGATGTCCTTCAGAGATGCAAATTAAACATTTTGTTATAACTAGAAAATAGCATGGTTTAATTATTTTCCATGACAATGAATGCACTGCTCAGTTCCTGTGATCGGATGCCTGTGCCACCACTCAGTTATTGTTTGTTAATTACCAATTACTGTAATTACTGGTTAATGTAACAGCATGGATGCTCCATTGTCACCTAAAGCTTAATACGGCAATGACAGCTACTCTTTTTCTCTCTCCAAATCCATCTTTATAATAGATCACTGTTAATAATGCTTCAATTTATCTTGACTTTATTTTTCACTTTTCTTTTTCTTCACACATTGAGATCAGCAAAGTCATGTTGATTTTCTTTATAACTCTGCCAAACTCAGATCTTTTCTTTCTGCTCCCTCTACTAAGACCTTAGTTTATGCCTTAGTCATTCCCTATCTTGATAAATGCAATCTTCTTTTGATTGTCCGTCTATTATCTCACCTAAGTCCTTTGGTTTCCTTTAAGTTTGTTCTACTAAAATTATCTTTTTGGCCCATTGTTTTGATGATGTTAGCCCCACTTTTGCTATCTCTCCATTGATTACCCATTCCTTCTAGGATTCGGCATAAAGTTTCTTGTGCTAATGTTTAAACTCCTACAAAACCTAGCACCTACTATTTTTAACCCTTATTTCTTTTTACTAGGTTTTTTGGCAACCTACATTCTAGGAATTCTAGGCCTCTCACCCAACCAAGGGTTTCTTCTTTGCTCTGCTTTGACCTTTCTCACTTTCTGCCCTATGTTCTTAAAATTGTGGACTCTTTCTCTTGCTATTTTTAAATATTAATTGGAAACATTTTTATTTTCCAAACCTTTGGGGATATTAGTTTGATTATTTTTTATAATCTTGCATATTTTGATTATATGTGTAATCAGTTTATTTTATATTATGTTGTGTTGTATTATTTACATTTTATCGGGATGTGTTAATTTGGAACTGTGTTGTATAGTTTTATGATGTGTTATTCCTCCTTCCATCTCTGTGTGTAGATTGTATGTCTGTGATAGGATACATGGTTTTCACTTGTTTGATTGTAAACATGATGGTGCTATATAAATAAATGTTGAATGTGATGATAACAGACTTGCTATGTGTAAAACAATTGAACAAAATAGTTACTTTGTATTTTGCCCCATGTTAAATTCTCCCAATAGCTAGAGATTTGCTCTTTTTCTTCACTTTAAAAAATGAATATGTGAAATCCAAGCCAGGATTATATAAAATTTCGCCAACTGCCAAATATGGCAGCTATCCAAATGTCTAGGGCAGTAGTGTCAAGCTTATGGCCCTCTAGATTTTTTGGATTTAAGCTCCCAGAATTCTTGACAATTGGAAGGCCACAAGTTAGACACCTCTGTTCTGGAGCCTGTTTTTAGCCAGTTCGGGGTGTGTGTGTGTCTGATATTGAGGGAAGACTTGTCGAAAAACTAAAGATTGTTTCTAGTCTGCCTCTTTTCCTCCTTTGAAAAGGCACACACAAATCTAACACAATTTATTTGGAACTCTCTGCCTCGGAGTGTGATGGAGGCTCCTTCTTTGGAGGCTTTTAAGCAGAGGCTGGATGGCCATCTGTTGGGGGTGCTTTGAATACGATTTTCCTGCTGCTTGGCAGGGGGTTGGACTGGATGGCCCCATGAGGTCTCTTCCAAATCTATGATTCCATGATTCTATGAGCTTGAACTGGTAGAAATGGCCCAAAATGGCCAGGTTTTGCCAGGTTGGTTTTTTTTGGCAAAAAAAGATGGGTATGAGGTCCAGTTTTCCCAGCCCTGGTGTCACTTATATTCCTGAAATTGTATTTCCTTCACTTCTAATGTCCAACTTAAAAAATATTTGCTGAGCACCTCATTAGATTAAGAGGGCAAACAGCAGAAAATTGCTAAAATGTGAATGAGTGCAATGATATTTTTACTTTTCAGATAAAATAACACCACGTGAACAAAGAAAACATGCCAGGTGAGACCTAAAGCCTGTTCCATTGTCCATATAACATAACATGTTGTTTCAGGCTTCTGTAATTCAATAGATGTTGATGAAGTACTTCTAGCACTGTATAGCATATGTGATGCTGGTAGGATCTAACAAACTGGGATTAAATGCTACAGTTTTGCAGGTTCTCCAGCTCTGTTCAAAGTGGTTAACTGACATTTTGTAATAATCCTTTCTATGAAATTTTAGAATTCACTCACTGAAGATTCTATCCTGCCAAGTGTAAAAAAAACTTTTTAAACAAAAGGCCTCAATTAGTTCATTCTGCTTTATTTGTATGTATGTTTAGGACAATAAACGGGGAGCCTGTGTCTCTGCATAAGTTACTAAATTATTGTCATGCCTAACCATTAGCTACACTGACTGCAATTGATAGTCAGCAACATCTGGTATTCACGTATTCCTTGACCCCTGATGTAGGAGGTAAAAACTACTTTCTTCCTAGGATAATGTATCTGAATGAACTAACTGGTGTTTGTGTATGTATCTTTTAAAATGGTAAAATGTTCATTTCCATGTCTACAGCACTCAGACAGATGGTGCATTTGGAATGGAAAAGAGGTAAGGTCAAGCTCACAGTCTTAATTCATTTTGAAATTGCTTTGATGTGAGAAATTCAGAGACATACCTGCTAGAGTTTCCACAGGGAATTAAAACTATTTAGGCCATGAAGAATCAGGTAGTTACTATGAAATAATCCTCAGTTGTTAACATGCTCCATCCTTGACACAGCATAAAATGTAATTCAACAAATCCATAAAATCTAATTTATTTGGACTGGAATTCTAATTAAATAAAGAGATGTAGTTAACAAAGGTTGAAGTTATCCAGCCTCTGTGCAAAAAATATTGCAGGTTATGACGAGTACATAGTTTCACATTCTCCTGTTCAGTGAACATACCTTTGTAACTTTGTGACACATAATTATTTTTGTATTATTTTGATTCACTGGCATTAACCTTTTCCCAGTATTTTGTTACTTTTTATTTAACCAATTGCTAAGTCTGTCATTTATTTACGGTAATTTGTTTCTGAGTATATTAGCTTTAACAAGAGCATCCCTTTCTTAATTTAGAAACCAATCACATAAAGGTTTCCTTACAAGCTTCCATTTCTGATGTCAAATTTGCAAGATAGCTAGAGAATGGGTTGCATAGAACAGTGGTTAGTTTAATTCTCCAAAGTATAAACGTGGAGATGGTGACAGAAGCAGTCAAGCACTATCTCTTTTGCTTAGTATTTTGAGTTTGGAATATACAACAAATCTCTGCAGTGCTAATATTAGGGCCAAGCCAGGCATAACTGTATGTTTTCCCTTTGTTACTGAAAAAGAAATAAAATAGAATCATAGAATTGAAATAAACCGCAAGGGCCATCCAATCCAATCCCCTGCCATGCAATAAAAGACAATCAAAGCACTTCTGAAAAATGGCCATTCATCAGCCTCTGCTTAAAACTGTCCAGGGAAGGAGACTCCACAGCAATATAAATTGAAGGATGCATGGAGCAGAAGATATTAGAGCAGTGGTTCTCAATCTATATGTCCCCAGGTGTTTTGGCCTACAACTCCCAGAAATTCCATCCATTTTACCAACTGTGAGGATTTCTGGGAATTGAAGGTGAAAACATCTGGGGATCCACAGGTTGAGAACCACTGTATTAGAGTATGATGCAAGCCTAGGGAAGGCCAGTGGATCCACTGCTGTGAAGACAATATATTCCTGGATTTTACAAAACTGATCGGGATGTACTCTAGATCTAGATTCTAGTGTGGCATCTCCAGTGCTCCCACTGAACTTGGAACAACTGCTGGAAGAGCAATAAAATCTAAAGTGGATTTGCCACTGTTAGGACAGTGAGCCCACCAGCCATATCTTTGAAAATCATTCTGAAGTTGCTCATAATTTTATTGTATCCTTATAGAACTGCTGAAACTCAGACTGGAGAAGATTTCTCAAGGTATTGTAGAGTGGACAGAAATCATTCTGACTTAAAGCAGTATATTGCAAAAGAACCACATGGCTTCCAAAAAATAGGTGATTGTTTCTGATGTTAATCATCAACAGGTGGGACAAAGTATAGCAACATTGTAACTGCCCATGTAGAACTTTGCAGTGGATGAAAAACCAATGTATTTAAAGACAAGCTGTTAACCATTGGTTCCTATTGGCAAGCGATTGAGTTGAACCTTCATCTTCAATTCATAGAGAGAACATACAAGCAGCAACACTACATGTAAACAGCAATAATAGATAAAGCACTATTGTGAGGGGATCCAAAATCATCCAAAATCTTTAGGATTTTCCTTGACCAGTTCTTGCCTTCCATCTTTATTATACTTATTGTAAGATTTTTACATCGATGCAGAGACTGGTAGATCATATTTCCTGTTTGACAGCTAAATGCAACACTCCCAGGACTTAATGACAAATGAGTGTGCACATGACTTAATGTTAATATTTTAAAGGTTTCAGTGTTAAGTGGTAGACTACATTTAGATTGATTTGCTGTTTTTATTATTCCCAAATCAGCTATGTTTTTGAGGACTCACTATCACAGGTAAGTAAAGCCTATGAAGCAGAAAACTGGCAAATAGCTGTTGTGTATACATTGACATTATTGATTTCTTCTTGTAATCAGGATAATTGTATTATGGAATACATGTTGATGCGCTTCTGAAAGTATAGCTTTAATAATTCAAGCTTCAGTGCTCTTTGGTTGCTACTATCTCACAGGAATCAATATAATTGGAGCTATTCCATATTTTCTTTTAAATAGGCACAATCCAAACAGAATCAGGAACCTTTTTATACCATTTACCTTAATGCTTTAAGCACCTGTTTTTCTCTCTTCCGTTAAAATAAATATTACTTTTAGAAGCATTGAACTTTTTCTGGATGGTAGCCATTCTCCTTTTCAGTATAGAATAGATTATTTGCTCTCATAATCCACTGTGGTCATGCACAGACTTCGATAGTAACAGCAGAAAAATGCTTCTTGTGGGCAGAAGTACATGAATCCATGACAAGTGTGCTTACTAGACATGTCCAAAAAATCGTTTTGAATCGTATATCGGAATTATTTCGGATTGTTCTCGCTTTTTGATACGCATTCCGAGACATTGTCTCACAGCGTAACCAGCAATGTAATTCGAACCATTGTTGGCCCATTCTCTAATTGTCTCTTAATGTTTTGTTATTCCCCCCAATTTTTTAACGTATTTTTAAAATATTTTTTGAATTTTTTTGTTTCTGCAACCTACCTTGAATGGGAGCTTAGCTCAGCCTAACATAGTTCTTTCTCTTAGCAAGGGAATTTCTAGTTTTCAAAGTATCTTTGCGCTCCTTGACAGGGCATTGCTTGGTGTGGTGGTCACTGGTCCATTTCTAATGGAAGGCATTGGGTTGAGGCTTGTGGGATTACATAGCCAGAGACACCATTGATTTCCAGTGTCCTTCTTGCTTACAAATATAGCAAGGGAATTTCTAGTTTTCAAAGTATCTTTGCACAACTTGCAAGGGCATTGCAAATTTGATGAGGATAGCTCAAGAAATGAGGGCGGGAGAGCCCTGTAGAAGTCCCCCCCCCCCGGTTCCTTTTTTTTTTTTTGGCAATTGCGCATGCACGTCCGCCATTTTAGAAACATTTAGAATCATTACGAATTTTCGGAAATATCCGAAAATTTTGGGTGAAAAAAATCGGAAATATTTTCTATATCGAAGCGCTAGCGGTCCCTACTTTAGCAACGAGAATTGAAACATTTTTTTTCATCGATCGGACATGCCTAGTGCTTACCTATAATGCTGAGCTAGAGATAACTGAGGTTCTATGTTTAATCCTTTCCACACCATGATTCCTACAACCTGAGGCCTCTTGTTTTAACTCATCTTTATTTTTCATTGAAATCACCAGGGAAAGTGAGAAGGGAAGACAGCTAGAGAATGGGTTGCATAGAACAATAGGTGGGCAGAAGAATAGTTAGTTGGGCATTCTATCCCCAATGCTCTCTAAAATTACATGAAGCCTCTGGGAGATGCATCATAGGCATGGGGCGGGATGTTATCCGTATGCTGATGACACCCAAATATATTTCTCCATGCCTTCAAAAACAGCTTCAACTAAGGATAGTGTGTCTCCTCTGAATGAATGCCTGGAGGAGGTAATGGGCTGGATGAGGAAAAACAAATTGAAACTGAATCCACACAAAATAGAGGTGCTTGCCATCAAGGGACCTAATTGGGGATGGAAGCGTGTCACCAGTTCTGGATGAGGCTACACTCCCCCTGAAAGACTTTGTGCTCAGCTTGGGAGTGCTCCTGAATCCATCTATCCAAATGTCAGCCCAGGTAGATGCAACAGTCAGGAGTGCTTACTATCAACTTCAGCTGATCTGCAAGCTGCTCCCCTTCCTAGATTTGGACCTTGAGATTGGTAGTGCATGTGCTGGTAACCTTAAGATTGGACTTCTGCAATGCGCTTTACATTGGGCTATCTTTGTACCAAGTTCAGAAACTCCAGTTAGTTCAAAATACGGCAGCTAGATTGGTTACAGGGACATCTAGGAGTGAGCATATTACACCTATCCTAAAGTCACTCTACTGGCTGCCAAATAGTTTCCGGGCAAAGTACAAGGTGTTGGTTTTGACCTTTAAAGCCCTACATGGTTTGGGTTCAGGTTACCTATTGAATCGCCTTCTCCCGTATAATCCAGCCTGAACATTGAGGTCCTCTGGGGGGGGGGGGGGCGTTTGCTCCAGCCTGCCAGAACCTAACTGGCAACCACCACCCAGAGCACCTTTTCATTGGCTGCCCCAAGACTGTGGAATGACCTGCCAGTAGAGCTCCAACAGCTAGATCAGCTGTAGAAATTTAAGACACAAGTGAAGCCCTGTCTCTTTTGGCAGGCCTACCCAGATAGTTTTAATGACAAATTTTAACTTCAGTTCTGTCTATTTTTTGTCTTGTGTATTTTAATATGTATTGTATGGAAATATGTTTTAATTTGAGTATTTTACAGAATGTTTTTAAATGATTGTGTGTTTTAACAATGTTGTACCCCGCCTCGAGCTGTGAGGAGAGGCGAGTAAGAAATAAATTATTATTATTATTATTATTATTATTATTATTATTATTATTATTATTATTATTATTTCCAGATCTTCTGTACAAGATCTGGAAATAATGTTAAACAAACCATTGTGGATTTCACTCATTTATGACTAGTTTATTTCATTTACATATTAAAGAGTAAATGGTTAGTTACAATAACTAAGTCAAACATTTTCAAAGAGTACATAATGTTCACTTCACACAGAAATGGTTTTTAAACTAGTATAGGTTTTTATGATTCTTAAAACGAGATGGTAAAATGTATCTAATGTTATCTTTACAGGATGAGTTTGAATAGCAGAAGCCTAGTATAATAATAAGCCAAGTATGGAAAAGAGAGCATTTATGTTTGACATATAACATTTTATTTAACATATTAAAATGTATGTATCCATATGACGAATAAAGATATTTTATTTCTCCATATTTTGAGTTAGTCCAATTATTACTGATACTTTATTGATATTTATTCATAAAAAGCATCAAAGGCATTTATATTCCCTTAGCTGGAGGAACAGCATTTTATCTAAGATAAACAGCATTTTATCTAAGGCAATTTGGAAAATTGATGTGTTTATCAGTTCAAGAGAACTGAAGAGCCACTCTATACTCTTTTCTTTTTCCCCTCATAAAAAGCCACTATATTTTAAAAAGATCTCTTCCTCGGTGAAAAGTGTTTGTTCAAGGCTTAGAGGAAACAGGTGATATAGGACTGGTGGTCACAGAACAGTGCAGATGGCTTTGAGATGTTGGGCTTTTTCACATCGGTTCTCAAACTGGTTTTTTGTTTTGACATCTGAAATAATCTGGCAAGTTTATTTTAGCTAGAGCTGTCCTCCATTCAAGTGTCATGCTTTTTTGTTTTCAACCTCAGAGGATTGCTAAGAGTGGGTATCTGCAAGCTGTGCATTGTCAGCTCATTTTCATGTGGGAATATTGTGTCCTAAGAGTCACTGTGGAATATAAGGCAGTGAAAGAATGGGGTTTGGTTGAGGGAATTGTACTGCACTTGAGAACTGTTGCAAGAGACTCAACAACAAGGACATCCTAATTCTTCTATTTAGATGCCACGGATAATTGGAAGCATTATGAGCCATTAAAAAGGTAAATGACATTTGGGATACTTGCAAAATGTGGTGGAAATGGACACCCATCTGGGGTTTCCTTAAATTTCAAGATACAATTTCAAAGGCTTCTGCTCTTTCCAGTATAAATGGTCCAGGTAGCCAGGTGATGTTATCCTATGAGATAGGGGTCTGTATCTTCACCTTGGGAGGCATTACTTGTTCCTGCATGAGTCATGAAAAAGGTCCACTCAAGTCTCAAGAAAAGGCCTTGTTTCACTTCTTCTGTTGACTATCTTTACATAAAAGCCATTTGTTTACAGGTTTTAAGTCATTTGACTCCAATTGCTTGCCCTCTTTATTGCATTCTTTCCATGTAGATCTGAAAGGTAAAGGTAAAGGTTTCCCCTGATGTCTGACTCTGGGGGTTGGTGCTCATCTCTGTTTCTAAGCTGAAGAGCCGGCGTTGTCCATAGATACCTCCAAGGTCATGTGGCCAGCATGACTGCATGGAGCGCCGTTACCTTCCCGCCAGAGCGGTACCTATTGATCTACTCACATTGGCATGTTTTCGAACTGCTAGGTTGGCAGAAGATGGAGCTAACAGCGGGCGCTCACTCCGCTCCCGGGGTTTGAACCTGGAACCTTTCAGTCTGCAAGTTCAGCAGCTCAGCGCTTTAACACACTTCGCCACCGGGACTCCATAGATCTGTAGTCAGTGCCAAATCCATGTGATCTTCCATTTCTCTTTGTGTTATACAGGCAAAAACTAACAGAGGCAGGATTTTTAAATGGCCTTTATTTTTTTAAATTACTGTAACTTTTAGAATAAAATAGATTTTTACATATCCCAAATATGTATTCTTTAATAGTGCACATTTTCAGTTTTGTCTGCTTTGTTTTCTGCAGGTCAAAATCTCCAATGTCATTTCTCTGTATTACCCAATTACAGATTAGCGGGCTATGGCTCTTTGTGAACAGCTCTGTGTCATCTTGTCATTACAAAGTAGTAAATATAAAAGTGTGACCTGAAGGCATCTAAGATGAGTAATACTACCCAAATATATAAAACCCACAAAAACATGTATGCTATATATGAAATATATGGTAAAATGGAAACAGAGTAAGAGGTACTGTATGACTTCAGCATACAACTGAGAATGTTTAGAGCATAAAATTTTTAGATCATATTTAGAGGAAATAAAATTCCACATAGCGAATGCCACAGTTCTAAAGAGGCACTTCTGAATGACTGCAAAGTAGATACTAGGAACTGGTATCATCATTAGAAAAGCCTCTCAATGACTTCTAGGACCAATTGAGTCCCTATAAGGTCTTTCAGGCATGCCATCCTAATGACATCTACACTAGTGATGAAATATACGGTATTTTCATTTCTTAAGAGATGTCCAGTCACTTCAAAAACTTCAGTTAGCCACTTTTAGGAATAATTTGTTTTTGTTTTGTTTTTTGTTTTTTTTAAATAAACCATGACTGCACAAAATCTAAGTTTACAGTATTGAAAATAGAGTGGTGCTCTTGCTTTCTTTCCAGGGAGCAGTTTTACATTAACTTTATGATGTGTCCACACCCTCCAATATGTCACAGATAAACTCTAGGAAATGTGGCCAGGAAGTATCAGAGTATACTTGAGATGGCAAAATGTATTAATATGGAGCAATATAAAACTTGGAGAGCTTTCCACACTGTTAAATCGATGGAATCATTGGAATCCCTGTTCCAGGAGGGAGGGGGAAATATAAAGTGTCATTTAAGGTAAAGTTGTCTTTGGAATAATGTATATCGAGTTAAGACTTGTGTGGCAAAAGTTTGTTTAATGGATGTATCAATAAAAAAGAAAATTATATATATGTATATAAAAACTAGGAGAGGCCTCAACTGTTTGCTTTCTTCTGGGAAGGGGAACTTCCCTTCTTTCCCTGATGAGTTAATTGATACAAATTACTTTTGCACTTTGAACTCAGAGTTAAGCTGAGGATAAAGTGAGAAACTGAAAGAAAAGCAAGATTTTGGAAAACATCTGAAAAAGTGAGATAACAGAAGTTTAATTAGGACCATCTCTGCCAAATAGGAACACTGTTGTCCTTTTAGTTTTCTTACAGGTTTTTAATTTGTAAATTGTTTTTAAATTGGCAGTCTATGATTTGCAGCATTTGGATAGCCATTCAGAAATTACCCAGTCAAGAAAGATAACCTGGAGATCACCCTTTTCAGCCCAGCTGAGGTCCCATTTTGTCCTTTTGTCTCATTATAACCTATTTTGTAGACCAAAGGTATAAATAATAATTGATAGATCCAGTACTGAATGACTCAATTACCAACAAAGTTAGAATAACATGTACAGCACATGACTCTCAGAATAATCACTCTTTCTTTCTCTACTTTTTTTTGGTAACATCTTACTTGCTAAATAGATTTTGAGATCTCAAAAGTTTGCATAAATGATTGCCTACTAATAGTATTACAAGAATGCCGGTTGTAGATGTTGCCTTATAGCCAAGAGGATTTTCAATACATAGCATTTTCTATCCTTTCCTCCACTGAACTCCGCTCCTCTGTCAATTTTTTTTCACTTTGCCAATTTTTTTTTCCACTAGTGTATAAACAATGGTATTACTTTGGGTGTTTCCATACAATTGCTGGCATTACCAATCAAAACACAATGTGCAGTCAGTCTTTTCCTTGTTAACAGAATGCCTGTATTTTATATGGGGGAAAATAAGTAAAGTTTTGGGAAATATCAGAATTAGAAATAGAAAATGCCCTCATCTAGATGCAATTGGAAATGGAGCAATTGCACATGAAGGCCTCATCTAGAAGTGCCCTTTGGCTGGAAACTCTTGTGTTCAGGTCTGTCCAAACAGATAGAGCTTTATCTATTCACAAGTTATATCACCTTTTAAAAGTCTTCACAAATAATGGATAGAGATGTAAATCCAATTGCTAATTACAGCTTCTTCTTTTTTTTCCATGTCGGGAGCAACTTGAGTCGCTAATTACAGCTAAAACAGACATACTGAATCAATGGAGTTTATATACATGTTGATTTATTTATTCAGCAACTAATTCATTGGGTCTTTTCCAGTTGGGACTAGTAAATTGATTAGGCTAATATCTTGTATGATACCAAGATAAGATTTTTTTTTCTCCTGCTCTAAGACTGTGTTCCATTCACTACAAAATATAAGTGGTGCTCTCCCTTGTCTTCTTCAGTACTTAAAAAATCTCATAGGCTAGGATAAAAAAATAGCAGAAGCTCTGTGTTCCAAAAAGCTACTTCGAATGCCTGAAATGTTACATTTTTGTTCTGTTTTCATTTAATTTAAAATGCATTAAAAATAAAATCAGTTTATGTAGCATGTGATCTCCTCATACCATCTCTTTCCCTTCTGGCAAAATGGGGAGCCGCCTCACCTGACAGCTGCCACAGGGTGACTGTTTAACAAACTTTAAACAAGCTGCCAGCCTATTTTAACATTTTTTGGGCAGCGTCCCTTCAAAATGGCCCAGGGGCAGAAAAACAGTCCACATGGACTGCTTTGGGCAAGGCAAGCATTGCCAGCTGTTGACCCATCCCAGCTCTGCTGTGACTCACTCAACAGTCCTCTTGTCAACATTCATGGCCCCATGATGCTACAAGAACAACATTCATAGCTGACTGCAGAAAATAAAGGCTGGTCTTGGAAGCTAAGGACCGCCAGCCCTGGATAGTATCTGAATGGGAGACTGCCAAAGAAATGCAGACTCTAAACCCAGGAATCCTCCAAATTTTAAAGCAGAGGGCTGGTTCACGGATCCTCAGACTGTTGGGAGGCCAGATTATAGTGTGAAAAAACACAAATGAATTTCTATGCACTCTGCACATATCTAATCTGTAGTGCAAAAAAAAGTGAAATAATACAATATTTAAAACTTTTAACTGATATAAACTTATCAGCATTTCAATGGGAAATGTGTGTCCTGCTTTTGGATGATGAGATAGTCAAATTAATTAGGACTGTTGTTGTGTGCCTTCAAGTTGTTTCAGATTTGAGGCAACCCTAAGTCTAAAGTTTAGGGCAGGAGCTGGGTAAATGACCTTGGAGGGCTGCATCCATCCCGTGGGTCTTAGGCAGACCCCAAACACACACTCACTTTAACTGCCATGTCTCAATCTTATGGAACCATGGGAGTTATGCTTTTGCAAGGTCTCTAGCCAGCTCTGCCAAAGAGTGCTGGTTCCTCACCAGCTATACTCCCATTATCTTCTCATCTAAGCTATATTTTCAGAGGAAGGAGCTGACCAAACCACTTCTGATGATTCCTTGCCAAAGAAAACCTTTGAAGTTCGGTGGGTTGTCATAAGTCATGATTTGAGGCGGCACACACTCCATAAAGAGAGCCCCCGATGACGAAGTGGGTTAAACTGCTGACCTGCTGAACTTGCTGACTGAAAGGTTGGCGGTTTGAATCTGGAGAGCGGGGTGAGCTCTCACTGTTAGACCCAGCTTCTGCCAACCTAGCAGTTTGAAAACATGAAAATGTGAGTAGATCAATAGGTACCGCTCTGGCGGGAAGGTAACAGTGTTCCATGCAGTCATGCCAGCCACATGACCTTGGAGGCGTCTAGGGACAATGCCAGCTCTTTGGCTTAGAAATGGAGATGAGCACCAACCCCCAGAGTCGGACATGACTAGAATTGATGTCAGGGGAAAACCTTTTCCTTTACCTTACACTCCCTAAAGGCCAGATCCTATCTGATCTTGACAGCACAGCAGAATCAGCCCTGGATTGTACCTGGATGGAAACTGTCAACATATACCAGGTAATGTAGGCAGTGTGTTGTCGAAGGCTTTCATGGCCGGGCTCACTGGGTTGTTGTATGTCTTTCGGGCTGTGTGGCCATGTTCCAGAAGTATTCTCTCCTGACGTTTCGCCCACATCTATGGCAGGCATCCTCAGAGGTTGTGAGGGATGGATAAACTAGGCAAGGAAAGGAAAAAATATATATCTGTGGAGAGTCCAGGGTGTGACAAGGGTCTTTTGTCAGTTGGAAGCTAGCAAGAGAAAGGAACTGACCTAAACCACCTCTGGCCATTCCTTGCCTTTGAAAACCCTATGAAATTCAGTGGGTCCCATCAGTCAGGAGCTGAAGGCGCAGACAGAATTCCTCCTCCTGGAGCAACCAACCCTTTACGGCAGGGGTCCTCAAACTTTTAAAGCAGAGGGCCGGTCCACAATCCTTCAGACTGTTGAGGGGCCGAATTATCATTTGAAAAAAAAAATACAAACAAATTCCTATTTATACTGCACATGTCTTATTTGTAGTGCAACAACAACAACAACAACAACGAAAGAACAATACAATATTTAAAAATGAAAACAATTTTAACCAACATAAACCTATTAGGATTTCAATGAAAAGTGTGGGCCTGCTACTGGCCAATGAGAGAGTCAGGTTAATTAGGATTGTTGTTGTTGTTGTGTGCCTTCAAGTCATGTCAGATTTTGGCCGAGCCTAAGTCTAAAATTAATTATTTATTTACTGCATTTATTTACTACATTTATATCCCGCCCTTCTCACCCCGAAGGGGACTCAGAGCAGCTGTATGTACATACAATATATTATATTATTAGCATAACACAATATTAGCATTATATATTACTATATTGAACTATACCACTATACTATTATATAATATGCAATACATAACATATAATTAATATTATTATTATATGGTATTACTATTAGTATTATATTGTATAACATAAGATTATTATCAATATTATATGTATATACAATATATTGTATTATTAAAACTGATATAACAATATTATATTATAAAACTGAGGGCGGGGGCCAGGTAAATGACCTTGGAGGGCCGCATCCGGCCCCCGGGCCTTAGTTTGGGGACCCCTGCTTTACGGTCTGCGCCTTCGAGCCGGGTCTTTGCTCTCTTTGGGATATGAGGAGGGCGCGCTCCCGGTCCGTGGCGCTAAGGCTGAAAGGAGGCGATGCAAACGCCAAGAAGAAAGGGGAAGCGAGGCTCGGGAAGGGAAGGGAAGGGGCGTGGCCACCGGGCGTGACCGGGAGGCCCGGGGAAAGGATGGGTGCTCTGGTGCTGGTGCTGTGAGCATTGCAAGGAGGCCGGGTTGGCGAACGGAGGCGCCCCGCGGAGCTGTGAGTCCAAGGAAGGGAGGCGCGCCAGGCAGAGCTGCCTTTGTTTCCCCCTTTTGCTTTCCTCTCCTGGCAGAGAGAAAGGGCTTTTCCCCTTCTCCTTCTTTCTTGCCTTCTTTTTGTTTTGTTCTCCTCTTTGTCCCCGGCACCCTGGGTAGTGGGTACATCTACAGCAGGTATGGGCAAACTTGGGCCCTCCAGGTGTTTTGGACTGCAACTCCCACCATTCCTAACAGCCGGTAGGCTGTTAGGAATGGTGGGAGTTGAAGTCCAAAACGCCTGGAGGGCCCAAGTTTGCAGCTCCCAAAACTATAAACCCCTGAATTCTGCAAAGTATTTCCATGACAGTAAAAGGGGAATAATAATGCTATAAGAATGTGATGCCATAGGAACCCATTGTCATTATATTTTAAGCTCTTGTCCACTCTGCTATGTGTTCGCCCCTCTCCTTGATTGTATTGTTGTCTGCCTTCAACCC
Organism: Anolis carolinensis; assembly: GCF_035594765.1. Classification (NCBI taxonomy): domain Eukaryota; kingdom Metazoa; phylum Chordata; class Lepidosauria; order Squamata; family Anolidae; genus Anolis; species Anolis carolinensis. The sequence continues at coordinate 83,446,672 of NC_085846.1, forward strand.
CTTTCTGACTAAAGGCAACCCTAAAGTGAAGCTATGGCAGGGTTTTCAAGAGCCGAGAGAGTGTGACTCGCCCAAGGTCTTCCAATAGGTTTCCATGACTGAGCGGAGAATCAAACCTTAAGCCTCATCTCCACTCAGTAGCCTTTCAGTATTGAAAAAAGTGGTTTTGCTCAACAGATGATTATTATATAGGAAATCCTGGAACTAGTTTGAGGCCGGGATGGTGATTGCACAAACCAGGGGTCCCTTACCTAAAGCCCACGTGCCGGATGTGGTCTTACAAGGCCATTTACTCAGCCCCAGTCCTGAACATTAGACTTAAAGGTAAAGGTTTTCCCCTGACATTAAGTCCAGTCGTGTCCAACTCCGGGGTTGGTGCTCATCTCCAATTCTAAACTGAAGAGCCAGCGTTGTCCATAGATGCCTCCAAGATCATATGGCCGGCATGACTGTATGGAGTGCCGTTACCTTCCAGCCGAAGCGGTACCTATTGATCTACTCGCATTTACATGTATTTAAACTGCCAGATTGGCAGAAGCTAGGGCTAACAGCAGGAGCTCACCTGATTCCCGGATTCAAACCGCCGACCTTTCAGTCAGCAAGTTCAGCAGCTCAGTGGTTTAACCCACTGCACGTTAGACTTAGTATTGTCCTAAGTCAGAAACTACTTGAATGCACACAACAACAACAATCCTAATTAACTTGACTATCTCATCATTCAAAAGCAGGCCCACACTTCCCACTGAAATCCTGATAAGTTTATGTTGGTTAAAATCGTTCTTCATTTTAAACATTATAAAATATGTGCAGCGTATTGGAATTTTTTCATGTTTTTTTCAAACTGTAGTCCATCTCCCCAACTGCCCGAGGGACCATGAACAGACCCGCTGTTTAAAAGGTTTGAGGACCCCAGACACAAACCAAAGAAAACTGATGCACATTAAGAGCTTTCTCTCTTCCATGTGCTTTTGTGGGAGTTTGTTGTCTGGCTGCATTCAATAGTCAGTTTAGATGAGGCCCTAATTTTCAGAGTGGTATTCTAATATTCAAACTGCTACACCACATTGGTTCTCCTTTATAAGGATGACCAAACTGAGTTTCATGTACCCACATCCCTTTTTCATGTTACAGCATTGGAAAAATCTGGCACAAAGATTAGGTCACCAGCAGCTCTGGTTTGTTACTGCTTATTATTTATTACAACATTTATATCCTGCCCTTCTCACCCAACAGGGGACTCAGGGCGGCTTATTATTATTATGCTTATTTATACCCCGCTTTTCCTCTCCGCAAAGGAGACTCAAAGCAGCTTCTCAGCAACTGGCATTCAGAGGTACACTACTGCTGAACCTGGTGTTTATATTAGGCAAAACAGCCCACAGGTCCTTGATAAACTGAATCTACTGATCTGAAGGCATTCAGACCTTCGCCACAGCATGTCTGCTTTTGGTAGTGATTTCCATATATTAATTGGCCTTTTTGTCTTGAATCTTTTGTGGATCAATTTCAGCAGATGTCACCTCATATTGAGAGAAATGAATAGCATATTCCTAATCCAAAAATTCTTTTGTTGCATTCTCTGGACCACATACATTTTTATAATGCTACATGTAAGTTCAACTAAAATTACAGCATGACTCCCATATCTGTGGGCGATAGTTTCCATGAATACTACCATCCCATGGATACCTAAAACTATGGATAATAAGAAACCTATCTTTTGACTTTCCCTGGGCCAGAAACATACCATAGAATCACTCTCGAGAACCCAGAGAGGCCCACAAACATTTGCTCTAGAGAATATGTTTTGGAGTGTGAGTAAGTGAAAGCGTTGATATCAAATTGTACTGTAATCTTAATTTAAATTCCATTGAAACCTTAATTTACTGAAATCACAATAGAGAAAAGGTTGGTTCCCCACTTGTTGTTGGTAATAGCTCATAGTGGAGATATTAGTGATAGAGAACAGTGTTGCCAAACCACTGGACATTTTTCATTTAAGAAAAAGGATGAAATAGCAGATTATTTGGAGCACTGCCAACCTGAAATCAAAACTCAGAATAGACTATACAGCTTGCATATCCCTTATCCGAAATACTTAGGACTGGACATGCTTTACATTTCATAATTTTAATACCGATATTTACACATATCGGTACATAATGTGATGTTTTGGAGATGGAATTCAAGTCCAAACATGAAATTAATTTATGTTTTGTGTTCATCTTATATGTGTAGCCTGATGGTAATTTTTTTGCAATATTTTAAATAACTGTGTACACCAAACAAAGTTTGTGTCTACTGAACCATCAGAAAACCAAAGTATCATTGTCTCAGCCACCCATTTGGACAGTGTTGGATTTTCTGGATAAGGGATGCTCAATTTGTACTGCACTATACTATATAGACACATGTAAAAGGTATATGCACATTATTGTTTTAGGTTGGGTCTACTTTAAATATTATTTAGGGGTTTTTCTCTCATGTATTTTTAAAATGACTATGAAATGTTTGGCTTGAGGGGGCTGCTTTGCTCCATGTGTGTTGGAATGCTTGGTTTTTTATCCTGTAATTCCCTCCCAATATGGTCCTGATCCAGAGACATTTAGGTACAGCAGCTTGCATTTTCATTCTTGTACACAAGACTTGTTCCCTCAAACAGATGGTTGGCACTGCTGGCATTGGCAGCCATCACCAGCCGTTTGGGCGGGGATGTATTTGGCATTGGTCTCCCACCCAAAACAGACGATTAGAGTGGAGACTGACAACTATCTGGTGCCAAATTGCCCTTGGATCCTCAAGAGATACTGATATCCATCAGCCTACACCATTGCACCTAGCAGCAGTTCTCAAAAGGTGATCTGCCTGTCCTGTTTTCATGCCACAATAAAAGGGGTTTCACATGCTATTTGGGTGGGTGTGTCTTGAAATGACTTTGGCACTGACAAAATTTCACATTCTTCCCTAACACGTAGTTTATTTACTCTTTGTTGAAATTCAGAAGATTTACTGTTTTAGGCCCCTTCTATATTGCCATATAAAATCCAAATTATTTGATTTGAACTGGATTATATGGCAGTGTCGACATATATAATCTAGTTCAAAGTAGATAATGTAGATTATCTGATTTGATAATCTGGATTATATGGCCTAAGTTTTTACAGTTCAGTTAGCCACCCCGCTCAATACTTTCAGCTAATAATGTGTCATGCGTTTTAATAACTCTCTCTGGACAAAGCTCAGCCTCAGGTGGGAGTCTTGTTGGGTAATTGGTTTGCTGTCATATGCTATAATATTTTAGTTAAATTCATATAATTATAGCTGTCATAAGGAAGAGGGAGTAGGCTTGTTTTTTGCTGCCCTGTAGACTAGGACTCAGAGCAATGGGTTCAAATTACAGGAAAGGAGATTCCACCTGAACATTAGGAAGAACTTCCTGACTGTAAAGCTGTTCAACAGTGGAACTCTCTGCCTCGGCGTGTGATGGAAGCTCCTTCCTTGGAGATTTTATACAGAGGCTGGATGACCATTATTCGGGATGCTTTGATTGTGCTTTTCCTGCATGGCAGGGTTTGGACTGGCCCATGTGGTCTTTTCCAACTCTTTGTTTCTATGCATAAGTTTAGAAAATTTCTTATAGTATTTGGATTGAGGATTAAAGGGAAACAAAAATCTGATCCATGGCAGCTTCCTTCTTATTTTCAAGGGCCCGGATTCAAGAAACCCAGTGCCCTCAGTGGGTGCACCTATACCATAGAATTAATGCAGTTTGACACCATTTTAACTGCCAAGGCTCAATGTTATGTAATCCTAAGATTTGTACGTTGGTGAGGCACAAGCACTCTTTGATGGAAAAACTTTATAAAACTACAACTTTCATAATCCCATGGTCTTCAGCCGTGGGTGTTAAAGTAGTGTCAAACTGCATTAATTCTACAATTAGATACACCCTCTGTTTTGAGACCTGCATAGCTGCTACCAATCAATTTAGATGGTAGCTTAAATGGATTGATGTTCCGACTCGAATTAAGATAGCTTTACTCTCATACTCTAATGTTATATTGCTTTAAACATCTGTATGCCTGTGAGACAAGTCCCACCCCATCTCAGTGTTGTTGCACAGGCATCAATCAGCCCTGGGTTCCTTTCAGCCACTTTGTCCTTAAAAGCTTCAAACCACATCTTGGATTTAACACTGAGAGGAGGCATTCAAGTGTATACATCATTGGGTTCCATGTATTTGGTATGTCTGATTTCTCCAATGAATCTTCAGATAAATGACACCCTGGTAGAAATGTAAACCAAAATCAGCAACAACTATTGAGTCACAGAAGTTTCAGTAATTTCATTGTAGCAACGTGTTGTAATGTCAATGTAATAGCTTTGCCTGAACTATTTTTTTAGGGCCTTCATAACTAATTCAGATCTTAACTATCAGAATCTGCCACCATCCTTATCTGTCTCTGTGGCCCTTTCTGCACTTCAAATTATAATGCGGATTATCAAGGCAGATAATCCACATTATCTGCTTTAAACTGGATTATAGTAGTCTACACTGCCATATAATCTGGATTTTCGTACATGGCAGTGTAGAAGGGGCCTGTAACTTTATTTGCCTACTTCTTGGTCTCAACTTTACCTCTATTTCCTTATCTATTGCATTCTTCTATCTTCTTAACCTGTTTGCTGTTTCTCCTTGTTTATTTATTTGCCCCATTTATACCCTGCCTTTCTCACCCCGAAGGGGACTCAAGGCGGCTTACACATGGCACAATTCGATGTCCCAAAACACATATGAAATCAAAGTTTAAAATATTAAATATTTAAAAATTTAAACATTACAACAGTTAAAAATCACACCAACCAAAAAATCGTGGTCTAAAGCCATTCCGAGGCCATTATACATATTAGACATCCATTCTTGCACTGCGCACTTATCCAAAAGCTTGGGTGCATCTACACTTTAGAACCAGAACTATTTATTTATTTATTTATTTATTTATTTACAGTTTTTATACCCCACCCTTCTCACTCCAAAGGGAATTTAGAACTTACAGTACACATATAAGGCAAACATTAAATGCTGATTATACAATTAACAAGGATAGACAATACAAATAGAGGTAAAGACAGTTTTCCCACATCTTATTTCCAGCATCTTGGAGTCTTTGCTCAAGTCCTGCAATGGGGAGGGATGTGTGTGTTTGCTATCGCTCTGTCTTCCATGCTGAGGAGCTTTCCTCTGATCGATGTCCTTAAGGTCACTTTTATTATCTCCTCGTTAAAAGCAGTACCTATTTATCTACTCGCATTTCTGCTTTCAACATATTAGGTGGGCAGGTGATCTGGGGCTAACGGCGGGTGCTCACCCTGACCCGGGCTCAAACTGCTGACCTTTCAATCGGCAGGATTTTTCTGCAGCACAGCGGTTTAGCCTGCTATGCTAAACCCAGCCAATTTGATCCCAATTTAACTGCCAAGGCTCATCCCAAGATTTGTATTTTGGTGAAGCACCAGCCCTCTTTAGCAGAGAAGGTGAAGGACTTTGTAAAAGTCCTCCGATGATTCCATAGCACTGAGCCATGGCAGTTAAAGTTGTATTAAACCACAGTCATTCCTTAATTTAAAGATTGAGCAGTTAAGCCTCATCTTTTATGTTCTTTCTCCCTTCATCATCCCAAGATCTGTGAATGGGTATCTCTACACAGGTAAAACAGTCCTTCTCTTCTTTTTCACAATATTTATAGATTTAATTTCCCATTCTCTAAATTCATTATTATTATTCTCATATCTTCCAACAGATCTACCTAGTCAATTTTAAGTTGTGAATTTTAATCTGCATTTTATCAGTGGATTTTGACTTGTATTTTAATTGTGTGTATCTTATTGTATGTCTTTTAATAGTGTTTTATATCTTGTTTAAATGAGAGGAAGAGGCGGGTAATAAATTCATCACCATCATCATCATTACTCCTGAGCACAATGTCTCATGGCGGAGTGAGTTCTTCAGTTTCCCTTAATGTGCACTTCTCAATATCAAAAGAAGAAAGAATCAGCATCCTCCTATATAGTTTGAACTTCATTGCTGTGGGAAATTAGTACAAGAGTTATACCAGATGGAAGAGGAAGGATGTTCACATGGCTAAATTATCATATATTCTAAAGTAGCATGTTGGGGAGAAGTGAGTCTAGCTCAGATTGAAGACGTGCCAGTTTTCTACATGTAGAAGAAAGTGCATGGGAAGATGTGCTTAATCGTAGCAGCTTCCTGCGCATCTAAATTGATGCAGTGCAAACAGCGGGAATGAAGCCTTTATTCATTCCATAGTTCTGTCTTTGTTAGCTCAAGAAAGGAAAGAATAGTGCTCTTTGAAAAATAAAAAAAAATTAGGCTGCTGCTGAGAGAGTGACTGCTGGGAGCGCAGTCAATAATTAAACAGAATATGTTGAGAGTGTTTGTTTATTGAGACTGTGTGTATGTGTTTAATTTTTGAAGTTTCAAAGGAAATGCAAGTAAGTGCTTTGAGTCATCGACAGACTATTTGGGACCAATTCTTAGCCAATAGCAATTGGGTCTCATGTTCATAGGAAAGCTTGATGTAGTGTCATTTAATCTTCTTTAACAGGGTATGTGGGAGTAATTCTACAAACAGGTAAATTATTATTATTATTATTATTATTATTATTATTATTATTATTATTATTATTATTATTAGGTAAGGTAAAGGTTTTCCCCTGACATTATAGTCCAGTCGTAACTCACTCTGGGGGTTGGTGCTCATCTCCATTTCTAAGCCGAAGAGCTGGCGTTGTCCGTAGACACCTCCAAGGTCATGTGGCTGGCATGACTGCATGGAGCACCATTACCTTCCTGCCGGAGCGGTACCTATTGATCTACTCACATTGGCATGTTTTCAAACTGGAGCTGGGGCTAACAGCGGCCGCTCATTCCGCTCCCGGGATTTGAACCTGGGACCTTTCAGTCTGCAAGTTCAGCAGCTCAGCTCTTTAACACACTGCGCCACCACCAGGGGCCATTATTATTATTATTATTATTATTATTATTATTATTGATATCACTTCTGGTGTAAGAAAAGAAATAAATGATATTTGGATAATATTTCCAGTTCTGATGTCTGTCCTATACACCCAGGAAGGCAGATTTAGGCCCCTTCTACACTGTCCTTATATCCCAGGTTATCTGCTTTGAACTGGATTAAATGAGTCTCTACTGCTATATAATTTGGAATAAGCACATAATCTAGGATCAGATCCTGGGATATAAGGAGAGTGTAAAAGGGGCCCAGGTCTGCAACTTGCACCTGAATGATGTTCTGTTATAGGGGCACATGATTTATCTTTGGCAGAGTATTTGTTAAAGCACAATTTTTTTTTGTAAATTGCATGCTTTCAACTCATCTCTGTCCCAAGGAGCCCTCAGTGGCGCAACGAGTTAAATCCTTTTGCTGGTAGAACTGCTGACATGAAGGTTGGGTTGCTGACCTGAAGGTTGCCTATTTGAATCCAACCCGGGGAGAGTGTGGATGAGCTTCCTCTGTCAGCTGCAGCTCCCCATCAGAGAAGCCTCCCACAAGGATAGTAAAACATCAAACATTCGGGCATCCCCTAGGCAACATCCTTGCAGACGGCCAATTCTCTCACACCAGAAGCGACTTGCAGTTTCTCAAGTCACTCCTAACACGAAAAAAATCTGTCCCAGGATTTCTTGGGAAGCTTTGTTCAGAGGAGGTTTGCTACTGTCTTCCCTGAGGTTGAGAAAGTGTGACATGGCTTCCATTGTCAGGAAGGGATTTTAATCCTGATCTCCCAGATTCCTAGACCAGCACTGAAACCGTTGTACCACATTGGCTCACTAAACTATGCTGTGAAAAATGAATTTGTTTCAAGTTAAGAGCTTGTTCTTTATAGTTCTGCCAATATAGACTTCATTGCTATGGATTAGTTAATTCAATATGTAATTACATGTTCAGTAAGAATACTTGTATGGTTATCAGTTCAATTCAGAGCTGTGGTCTTAAATTATTGCATGTACAGTAGAGTCTCACTTATCCAACATAAATGGGCCGGCAGAACGTTGGATAAGCGAATATGTTGGATAATAAGGAGGGATTAAGGAAAAGCCTACTACACATCAAATTAGGTTATGACTTTACAAATTAAGCACCAAAACATCATGTTTAACAACAAATTTGACAGAAAAAGTACTTCAATACGCAGTAATGCTATGTAGTAATTACTGTATTTACGAATTTAGCACCAGAATATCACGATGTATTGAAAACATTGACTACAAAAATGCGTTGGATAATCCAGAATATAGGATAAGCAAATGTTGGATAAATGAGACTCTACTGTATTGTAAAGGGTGATATGTATTGTTTAGATTTTTGGCATATCCATGCTACCAATTTCTGTACATCTCTTTATACATCTGAAAAAGAGGGCATTTCTAACTAAATTAAAACTGCTACCGAATGTAATATTTTCTCAGCTGTAACCTTCAGAACTGTATTTGTAAATAGCTTGCAGGTGTTTCTTTCCATTGAGTATTGCAATGGAGAGAAATATGCCTGGCTCATTTGTTTCTCCCCTTACATATTTATTCTAACTTCTAGATTAAATGGTTGCAGCATATTAAAAGCTTGGTGTTTGCATGCTTATATCAAGTGCAAAATAACTTGCACAAACAGTCAGACAGTGCACACATATTTAGGATACATGCAAGCATGGGCCAATCCTTCCATTCATTGCAACTTGTGTTTACTATATATGTGTGTGTCGCTATTGTATGCCTTCAAGGCATTTTCTTGGTAAAATTTGTTGAGAGGGGTTTGACTTCATCTAAGGAAGGCTGAGAGAGTGTGATTTGCTCAAGGTCACCCAGTAGGTTTCTATAGCTATGCATGTTTTTGACCCCTGGTCTCCTGGAGTCTTAATCCAGCACTCATATCACTACCCTATGAGGAGCTATCACTGGAAGGATATTTTCCTCCATAGGCAAGAACAGAAATGTTTTCTCAGCACATGCAAACTGCACTAGGCCTCATCCAAAATATATCTCTGCCAAAGAATGTGAATGTTTCAACATATTTCCAAACTCCTCCGGTGGCTCAGTGTGTTAAAGCGCTGAGCTGCTGAACTTGCAGACCGAAAGGTCCCAGGTTAAAATCCGGGGAGTGGAGTGAGCGCCTGCTGTTAGCTCCAGCTTCTGCCAACCTAGCAGTTCAAAAACATGCAAATCTGAGTAGATCAATAGGTACCGCTCCGGCGGGAAGGTAACGGTGCTCCATGCAGTCATGGTGGCCACATGACCTTGGAGGAGTCTATGAACAACGCTGGCTCTTCGGATTAGAAATGGAGATGAGCACCAACCCCCAGAGTCGGACACGACTGGACTTAACGTCAGGGAAACCTTTACCTTTATATTACAGATGTTCAAGGAGCTGGGTTTGGATGCATCATCTTACTGAATACCTTTTGGTGAGAAATGTATTTTTTCGCAATGGTTAATGTTTGAAGAATCTTTCCTTAAATAAGCCTTTTATTACAACATGTAACTAGATGTAGGATGCATCTACACTGCAGAATTAATGCAGTTTGTCACCACATCAAGTGCTCAATGCTATAAATAATAATAATAATTTTGTTTCTTACCTGTCTCTCATCATGATTAAAACACATTATCAAAACACAGAAACATTTAAAAACACTCCACAGAATACACATATTAGAACATATTTCCATAAAATGCATATTAAAATACACAAAACAAAAGTTAGACATAGAGTGGAAGTTTAAAATTTCTCATTAAAACTATCTGGGTAGGCCTGCCAGAAGAGATAGGGCTTCACTTGTGTCTTAAAATCTGACAGCTGATCTAGCTATCAGAGCTCTATCGGCAGGTCATTCCACAGTCATGGGGCGGCTGATGAAAAGGTCCTCTGGGTGGTGATTGCCAGTCGGGTTCTGGCAGGCTGGAGCAAAGGACCTCAGTGTTCAGGACATATTGTACGGGAGAAGGCAATCCTATAGGTAACCTTGACCTAAATATTTAAGGCTTTAAAGGTCAGTACCAACACTTTGCGTGGAAACTAATTGGCAGCCAGTGGAGTGACTTTAAGATAAGTGTAATACGCTTACTCCTAGATATTCCTGTAACCAGTCTGGCTGCCGTATTTTGAACCAACTGGAGTTTGGTACAAAGGTAGCCCAATGTAAACCATATTGCAGAAGTCTAGCCTTCAGGTTACCAGCGCTACCATCTCAAGGTCCTCCAAATCTAGAAAGGGATGTAGCTGGCGTATCAGCCAAATCTGATAGTAAGCACTCCTGACCATCACATCTACCTGGGCTGACATTTGGAGAGATGAAACCAGGAGCACTCCCAAACTGCGAACACAATCTTTCAGAGGAAGTGTAACCCCATCCAGAACTGGTTGTCACACCTTCATCCCCTGATTAGGACCCTTGATGGCAAGCACCTTTGTTTTGTCTGGATTCAGTTTCATTAACTCCTTCAGGCATTCACTTAGAGGAGACATGCTAACCTTAGATGAAGCTGTTTTTGAAAGCATGGAGAAATATATTTGGGTATCATCAGCATACGGATAACACTCTACCCTACGCTTACCTGGGATGATCTCTCCCAGTGGCTTCATGTAAATATTAAAGAGTATTGGGGATAGAATGGCACCTGGTGGGACACTACATAACAGCTCAAAAAAAGGAGCAGCTATTCCCAAGCATCACCATCTGGGACCTGCCTGAGAGGTATGACTGGTATCACTGCAGCACATTCCTCCAATTCCCAGCCCTTCCAGGTGTTCCAGAAGGATACCATGGTCAATGGTATTGAAGGCCACTGAGAGGTCTAGAAGCACTAACAGGGACACACTCTCCCTTTCGGCTGATAAGATGATCATAAAAAGAAAATATGTCCAACATGGCATATTGTGAAAGGCCCTTTCTCCATAAATAATCAGTCATCAAAGACCTCCTGAATCAAAAATATTGTTACCATCACTCCTTTCGATTTAGGTTTTGAAAAGCACTACGAATACATCCCACTTTGGGAGCCCAAGCTCATTTCTCACAAAAGTGTAAACACATGTTTTGTTCAAAATATTTGCCTTCGTGACATCTTTGTATTTTCTTTTCTCAGATAGTCTTTAAAAAATAAACACAAGCCCTTTCCAGGATGTTTGCAAAAGCAACAAAGAATTTTGTGAAAGAAGTTGACTCTGGGGGAGACTTGATTCCTGTCCCGAGTCTGAATAACTTGGATAACCTGCAGTTCTTGAGCTTAGTGACAAAGAAGAAGAAAACGTGGTGCTGGCAGAAGCCAAAGTACTATCTGTTGTCAGTCACACTGAATGATGTGCTTGCCAAGGGCGAACCCATAGAGCCAGGTAAAATTATAGTTACACAAGGTTAAGATAAGAAAAAGTGCAAAGTGCAACCATTAATGAAGAAAGCATTTCAAATTGAATTACTACAGATTTATCTCCTTTATGTATATTATAAATTCTGAAATATTCAGCCATTTTCACATTAGATTTTTATGATCATCTTTGAGCAACAGAAGACCTGTATTACTTTAAGATTTACAGGTCGATTGATCTATGGAATCAAAGTTTTTGGTAAGTTAGTTAGAGCTTCATCAAAGTTGATTCTCTCCATTACTACTATTTAAGATGTTTCAAGACTGGTTTCTAAACTGTTCCATTCACATTGAAGTTCTTACCCTAAGAAGCATCTCTGGGTTAGGATCTAATAATAGGGGTCACAGATGATGTATCAAAGTGTGCGTAGCTGTAATTCAGGATTTTGAAAAGTTACTTTCTTGGCCTACTGCCAAGAATCAAGATAGGGATTATTAGAAATATATTCAAATAATATTAAAATAATATAGATCAGGACATGCTCCAGTCTGAGTTTGTTGGCTACTACAGTTATTTTGTTTGATTTAAAAAAAAGCTCTTGTCCCCACGGGGAGATGGTGGCGGGGTATAAATAAGGGTTGTTGTTGTTGTTGTTGTTGTGTGTCTCAGATTTAATTTTCCATATCTATTGTACGCTTCTTTTTTATTTTTGGTTCCCCCCTCAAGTTGTTGCAGAATCAGACTTCGTGAAATATGAAGGGAAATTTGAAGACTACGTCACAGGAAGCATTGAAACTTCATTTGGAAGAATTAATCTGGGGGCTGGAGGAAGAGGTGTTGTGAAAAGCCAGTCATCTTTTGGAAATCTGAAAAAGCAAGAAGCTGATTTGCAACATCTTTTGAAGGATGTCAAAGGAAGGTGGGAATTAAGCTGTAAAGTTGTTTTTTTATATACAGTATTTTGAAATTAATGGGGATTTTAAAATATATAATTGAAAATGTATTCAGCATTATTGCCACAAAAGAACAAAGGCTGTCTATCTGTATTTCTTGTACTTTCTTTTGAATTAAAAAAGCTGGAAGAAATACAGAAGATGACCACCAATGTATGTATCTAGTTAAATACTTCATATAAGATATAGAATATAAAATAGTTTACATAATAATATAATAGACATATAAAAGATATTGTATGAAAATAGACCGTATGCTGAAGACATTATTCATGGAAGATTTTAAATGATTGCCAGCTGGAATGGATATTGAAAACAATAATCCTCAGATATTATCATAATAAGTAAAGGTAAATGTTTCTCCTTGACATTAAGTCTAGTCGTGTCCTATTCTGAGGGTTGGTGCTCATTTCCATTTCTAAGTCGAAGAGCTGGCATTGTCCGTAGACACCTCCAAGGTGATGTGGCTGGCATGACTGCATGGAACGCTCTTACCTTCCCACCGGAGCGGTACCTATTGATCTACTCACATTTGCATGTTTTCGAACTGCTAGATTGGCAGAAGCTGAGGCTAACAGCAGGAGCTCACCCCCCCCCCCGGATTGGAACTGCCAACCTTTCGGTCATCGAGCAGCTGAGTGGTTTAATCCGCTGCGCCACCAGGGGCTCAATAATAATAATAATAATAATAATAATAATAATAATAATAATTTATTTCTAACCCACTTTCTCTCCTTGAAGGAACTCAGGGCAGCTTCCAAGTACAAAGGCAAATATATTCATAGTTTAAAATCAATATGGTATCTGCATAGTGAAGCAGATCAAAAGTGTAATGTAGGCTCCAAACCTACAAATATTGGTCTCATATTTGTATATTGTGATTACCTTAGTATGTTTTCAGCACCTGAGATTACAGGGTTTCATCAAATTAGTTCAAAAAAAAAAAGATGGTTCTCAACTTTATACCACAGATTTTAAAAGAAAATGTGGCATTTTAATTGATATTAAGTTCATGTTTGTAAAAATCCTTTAAGAAAATGTGTTAGCTGTAATTTTTAGCAGATATAAATCTAAATCTTTCAAATGTCAATTGTTGAAACTTGTATATAAACATATGAGACTTCATTGTGAACATATTGGATGGGGGTATGATACATAAATATATTTAATTTTGATTACTGTGTTCACCAGCAAATGGCTTTCTCTGACATCATGATAGATTATTTATGTCATGCAGGATGCCAGCAATTCTTTAGCATTAAAGTTTTCAGCTTTGGACATCCATAGGGTAAGTCACAAATAAAAGTTATGATGGAAAAGCCGAATTCATCCCAAGTGCCATATTTCATCAAATCTAAGGTGCACATTTTCCCATTTAAGGGGCTTAAAAATAGAGTATGCCTTAGATTTTATTGTGCCTTAGATCCATTGTTTTTTGTTTTTCTTAAACTATCTTACCTCCCAGAGGATGGAGGAGGAGAAAAAAAGGCCGCAGCTCCAAATGACTCCACTATTTTCCCCTTAGTCTCAATCAGATAGCTGTTTACCATCTGGCTGAGCTAAGCGCTGCATCCTGCCTCCGCAATAGGCCCATTGACGTTATAAAATAGACTCATGCAGATAACTAGTGGTTTTTTCGCACTCCCTCCTCATCGCATAAGAAAGATTGCACCACAAAGCCACATACAAACACATAAACAAAGCTATTGTGCTTGCAGAGGACATTTTAATTTCCCCCTAAAATCAAAGCTTCAAAAACATGGTGTGTCTTTCATTTGATGGTGCCTTAGATTTTGTGAAATGCTTTTTACTTTGAGAAAAATGTAAAATGTTGTATTGTCGTGTCCTGGAAAACTATCGAACCAAGCTGTGAAGCTATATAAGAGTGTCAGGGGAAAAGAAAGAGAAGGCAAGAGCAAGCCTGAAATTAATCCACTGGAAAGCTGTATTTTGGATTGGATTAATAGGGAAACTAACACAGGACTTGGCTTGGTGGAATGTGACAGAGGATTAGCCTGTTGCTCTCTGGTCTTGTTAGCTTGTTAGGAAAAAACTTGGCATCATAAAATCACAGCCAGTGTTTTTGATGGAAGGGAATTATATAGCTGTTAATTGTCCCATTCGAGTTTTCAGGGGTTGATGGTGGGATTCCAGAAACAAGATTTGGAGTTCACTCGCTGCTCGCATTTTCATTGCTATAGCTATCTGCCATGGGGATTTGAAAACTAGCACAGATTATTTTTTATCCATCCTGTCCCCTCGCTTGGTGCATACTTCTTATCTGATGGAGTAGGAATAGGATTGTAGCTTAGAGTTGGCCTTAAAATGGATTACCTGTATAATCATATTCAATGATGAGGTTGAAATGGTCAGACAGAATGAATGCCATGTCTATATCTTTTGAAAAGGAGGATTGTAATACACAGTATCTAGTGTAAGTAATACATATTTGAAACCCCAAGAGGAAGAAAGTAGATGGGAGAAGAAAAGGGTTAAGCATACGCATCTCACACATGAATCCCCAGCTGCTTCAAACATCACCTCCTGAAGCTGTATTTTTTTTTTGTTAAAAGAGTCCATGTGGGATTTGTTAGGAATGTTTTCATCTAATATATAGTTCAGGCTTTCAAATCTTTTTCAAGCAGTGGAAGGAGCAAAGGCCAGATTACTCAACTGTACAGAATAATAGCTTGGTTTTCAGATTTCTCCATACTTTAATGCATTTTCTAGGTACTCTAGCTGTTAATGTGAAAAAAAAATCTGGTGTAATAGTTGTGGTTAGTCAACAGAGTGCTATTTAATGAGATTTTTTGACTAGAAGGTACACTTCTCTATAGAGAACAATCCTACAATCTTCTTTAAGAAAGTTACTCTCATTTTTCAAATACATTAGGGCCTGATCACACCACCATTATCATCATTATATATAACAGAGAGGATTGCCTGCTTCTCTGCAGACCTGCCTTCTTGTTAGACTCATAAGTCATGTTGGAGATATATTATTGAAAAACAGGATGGACATTAAACATGTAATGACATCTTGCTGAAATGAAGCAGTACTTTAGTTTCAACACAAAGTTTAGCAAACTTTATAGGAGAGTCATACGCCAATTAGAGAGCAAAACAGAGTTTATTCAAGAAATAGCCCAAAAACAAGTCACAAACATAAAAGATGGCTTAAAACACTTAACTTTCAGTGTTTTTAAGCAGTCCAAAACAAAGCAAAGACTTGGAAACTCCCAAAAAACTTCCCAAAATCCCAAACTAGCAATGTAAACTTAAAGCTCCAAATGGAAAAACCAAACTGGGCAAAGGAGCTTTCCACTGAGCAGCTTGTAAACAAACTTTGGAAGCTGGTGCAAAAGGAGAGAGAACGGCTCCAAGCCCTACGGAGGCAAACACCAGGCTTTGGGATTTAAAGGGACAGAGCAAGGAAGCGTCGTCAAACCGGTCTGGAGTCGAAACAGGAGAAATAGCAATAAGAGTGCAGACAATGCCAGGAGCTCAAGGAACGAAGCGAAGAGACGTTGTCAGATCGGTCCAGGGTCAGGAAAGGAGGCAGCAATAGGATCGGGAGGCCAGCCAGGAGTCGAAAGCCGTAGGTAGTCACAAATCAGGGAGCAAAGGCAGAAGCAGAGTCGAGTTCCAGTCCAAGGTCCAAGGTCCAGTAGTCATCAATTCAAGGTCCACGAAACGGAATGGCACAAAGACCCAAGACAACGGAGGCAAAAGCAGCTAATGCAAAATAGTAATAACAGTGCAGTCCAGGAAAACCCACACAGTTCCAGCCCTCCGTTGCAGAACAACCCAGATTAACTTACATCTGAAGCAAAGTCCCAGTCCAGTCTTCAATAACACGTACAGGATTCCAGTGGCGCCCAGCAACACCTTGCCACACGCAAAGTGAAGTGACTAAACATTCCCATTTTATCTCAATTCTCCCTGGGTGTCCAAACACCAACGCCCAAAGAGCAGGTGACCCAAATCCTTAATCTGAATCAGAACTCCACACAGCTAATGTCTGTGGGTCGGATGTCCCGAATTCTTCATCAGAATCCCAATCAACCTGCCCATGCCCAACACCATGCACACCTGAAGATCCATCCTCACTCCTCCAAGTAGACCAAGTGGGGTCTGCTTCTGAAGGCACCCAAGCTTCCCCAGTGTCAGCAGGATCCATGGGCCCCGATTCCTCCCCAGGCATCTCCGGTGCCCGTGCCCAGTCAGTGCCCACTTCTTCAGCCACCACCTGTTCCCCAGTATCCATTTCTTCCACAGACTCCCCATCTGAATCTTCCTCAGAAGAGACTCCCCATTGAGATCCCTAATTCTCTTTCTGTGCAAATCCTCCAGCGAGCCCTCCTCGCGAGGGTTTTTCCTTCCTCTCCTGAACCCACCACCATCATCCACAGTCCCCGAAGGCGCAGTCACAACAAGTTGAGTTGGTGTTAGCCATGCTCCATGTGTTTCTACACCATGATATGGAGGTTGAAGAAGATGTAGATATATGAGGGATATATTTGGTGTTCTGGCCTAAATCTAATTGCTAGACCAAATATGATACACCTGTTGAATAGATGACTTGTCAATAGGGCAATATTTATGAAAATCTCAGTGATTCAATTAATATGTTCCACTGAGGACTCAAATGAGTTTGCCACTAAAGAATCAATAGTTTATCACTGTGTTCTCTAAGTGTAGTTCTGTTTGCAGAACTTTTAATGTGTTTCATCTCTTTTTCTTCTTCAGAGCGATAAACATACAACATACCTTGCTGCAACAAATGCTTGAAAGAAAGCATGAAGTTCTTTGTATCCTGACAGAAAGAATAGTAACAACTCAGAAATGTTTAATATCTGAGCATGTTCAGACAGAAGAAAAAATCGCCAGCATGGTGGGGATCAGCACAAAAGTTATCAAGGTAAGAAAGGCTCCACTAAGGTTTATGGTTAACAGTATTTGTCCCTGTAGTCATGTTACTTTCCTGATGCTGAACAGCCCTTACCAAATATGCATCCATCTCAGTCTGATTCACAATAAGGATCAACTGTTTTAGGGTGCATCTTCATTGAAGAATTATTGGAGTTTTACACTACTTTGTCGGCCATGGCTCAATGTTATGGAATCTTGGGATTTGTAGTTTTGCGAGGCACCAGTAGTATTTGGCGGAAAAAGCTAAAGATATTGTAAAGTTACAACTCCCATTAAAAGGCCACTTTCCCATTAAATAAGGCATAGGCTCCCAGTAGTATCACACTCCCCAAGTCTCCTGTAAACAGGATCCGCTTGTAAACAAAGTGCATGATGAACTTTTATTTATTTATTTATTTACAGTATTTATATTCCGCACTTCTCACCCCAAAGGGGAGTCAGGGCGGATCACGTTATATACATATAGAGCAAACATTCAATGCCCATATACACATAGAACCGAGACAGAGACAGACAGATGCAGAGGCAATTTAACCTTCTCCTGAGGGGATGTTCGATTCTGGCCACAGGGGGGAGCAGCTGCTTCATCATCCACTGTGACGGCACTTCCTCATTCCAATGTCGTAAATTAGTTAAATTTGCCTCCCCACTTTATAAGTGGTACCTTATTTCCTACTTGATAGATGCAACTACTATTCTTGTCGTAAAAGAAAAAACACAGCGGGAAAAGAATCACCACTACATATCATACTAGAGCTTGGATTCACTTCAAATCCACTTTAGGGAGGGGGCTTTAAACGGCTCAGCCAGAGAGGTCCTGGGTCTCACCAAACTACAAACCCCAGAATTCTGCAGGAGGCAGAAACCAGATTTAAACCGGATTTGAAGTGTGATGAGGCAGATAATAGTGTGGCACAAAGATTGTGGCTTCCTACTATATGTTTCAGTCTCTTGAAAGTTGTTCGTTCTTGGAACTGTATAGTTGGAAAGTACAACAAGGGCCGTCTAATACACTTTTAAAGCACTTTCAAAGTATGGCAAGTCAACCCTTGTTTGAAGATCTCCAAAAAAGAAGTACCAACTTTCTGGACCAATCTGTTCCACTGTTGAAGGTCTTTTCTGAGTAGGAAATTCTTCCTAATGTTCAGACGAAGTCTCTATTCTTAACAGTTTACACATTTGAGAGGATATATTGAAGATGGAACAGGCTTGTTTGCTGCTGCTGTAAGGACTGTGGAACAATCATTCAAATTCCATCTGATAATTAAACATAACTTCCTATCAGTAAGAGATATCAGACAGTGGAATACTCTGCTGCCTCAGAGTGTGGCGCAGTCTCCTTGGGAGGTTTTAAGGCCTTGGGCCGGGCTGTGGCGCAGCTGGCTAGTAACCAGCTGCAATAAATCACTACTGACTGAGAGGTCATGAGTTCGAAGCCCGGGTTGGGTTAAGCCCCCAACCATTAAATAGCCCGGCTTGCTGTTGACCTATGCAGCTCCGAAAGACAGTTGCATCTGTCAAGTAGGGAAATTTAGGTACGCTTTATGTGGGAGGCTAATTTAACTAATTTACAACATCATAAAAACTGCCAGCAAAACACGAGGAAAGGAATGAGGAAGTACAGCCACTAGTGGACAGTGAAGCAACAGCTCCCCCTGTGGCTGGAATCGTGAAGCTGGAAAAAATGTTAAATGCCTCTGTGTCTGTCGATATATGTTGTTTGTCTGTTGGCATTGAATGTTTGCCATATATGTGTACATTGTAATCCACCCTGAGTTGGGGTGAGAAGGGTGGAATATGAATACTGTAAATAAATAATAAATAAAACAGAAGCAGGATGGCTATCTATCAGGAGTACTTTGATTGTGTTCTGTATGGAAGAGGGTAGGACTGGATGGCCCTTATGATCTCTTTCAACTCTGATTCTGTGAAATCCCTTGATGCAAGTTCTAGTCTCTGGAGCATTAGAAACCAATCTCATTCCATATTCTATATAAAAATGGCTTTCAATCAGTGAGACAGGAAATCCACTTTGAGTTTTCATCCAGGCTTTAAGGGAGTGGCACACTGCCCTGTTTGGGAAGGGCAGCATTTGGCTCCTTGGATAGCTTCTTTAAAAGTTGGGACTATAACTTGGAGAAGATATAGAGAAAGAACTACCCTGCTTCTGAAGTAGCTACGCTGGCTTCCGGTTTGTTTCCGGGCACTATTCAAGGTGCAGGCTTTAGTCTACAAAGCCCTATACGGTTCAGGCCCAGCCTACTTGAAGGACTGTATCTCCTTCTACCAACCCACATGAGCCCTGAGATCCTCAGGAGAGGCCTTTCTTTCGGTCCCACCACCATCACAGGCGTGTTTGGTGGGAAAGAGGGAGAAGGCCTTTTTGGTGGTGGCCTCGCAGCTTCTGGAACTCCCTCCCTAATGAGGCATGATTGTTCCCCTCCTTACTGGCCTTTCATTCGCAAATTAAAACCTTTCTGTGGAGCCAGGCCTTCCCAGATGAATGATAATAGGCACTGCCAGTCTGATAAATATTTTGATAATTCTTGACAAAAAACTTCAGTGGCTGGAGGTTATGGATATCTTTAAATGGCGCTTGCTGTAATTTTTTTAATTGTTTTATTTGATATGTTAACTGGGTTTTTATATTGGGATATGAGCCCCAGTGGCGAAGTGTGTTAAAGCACTGAGCTGCTAAACTTGCAGACCAAAAGGTCGCAGGTTCAAATCCCGGGAGCAGAATGAGTGCCCGCTGTTAGCTCCAGCTTCTGCCAACCTAGCAGTTCGAAAACTTGCCAATGTGAGTAGATCAATAGGTACCACTCCGGCGGGAAGGAAACAGCACCCCATGAAGTCATGCCGGCCACATTACCTTGGAGGTGTCTACGGACAACGCTGGCTCTTCGGCTTAGAAATGGAGATTAGCACCAACCCCCCAGAGTTAGACATGACTGGACTTAACATCAGGGGAAAACCTTTACCTTATGATGTTTTAACTGATTATTTATTGTGGGCAGATGTATTTGTATGAATTTTATATATTGTATAAATATGTTGTATGTTTGAATTCCACCCATGGCAGAAAGGCGGTATAGAAATGAAATAATAATAATAATAATAATAATAATAATAATAATAATAATAATAATAATAATAAAGATTGACTGCTAGTTCTCATTGTTCCTTACAGTGACATTCACTTGAGGGTGCAAATGGCTGTAACATTGGATTAAACAATGTAAATTATAGCACAGGTGGATTATATTGTGATTTTATTGTGTTACTGTTTTTATTGATGTAATACTGTTTTGGGCTTGTCCCAGTGTAAACCACCCTGAGATGGAACGGGGTATAAATAAAGTATTATTATTATTATTATTATTATTATTATTATTATTAACACAACAACATTGTATGACACAGCAAACAAGTTAGATATGCTGCTGCTGCTGCTGCTGCTGCTGTTGTTGTTGTTGTTGTTGTTATTATTATTATTATTATTATTATTATTATTATTATGTCTCCCTTAGGTATCAGTGAGTGAAGATGGGAATGTGATTAAGGATTCTAATGTGATCCTGGAGATCCCAGCGCCCACAGCTATTGCTTATGGTGTGATAGAACTGTATATAAAACGTGATGGTCAATTTGGTAAGTAATGTGTCTCTTTTCTCTCTTTCCCTGAGCAATGCCAGGCTTTTGTGTGTGCAAGAGACTATAAACAGTCAATCAAGTTGTTTGCTGTCCTCTATGTTTTGAATAAAGTTATAATACATAAATATAGGGCACTGGAAGGGCACGTAGCTGTTCAAATGTGCTGTTTTGCTAGATTTGAAAATGCAGCTGGCAGTTGAAAGGTGACTGTGAACTTGGAGGGATATGTTACTTATATGTTACAAAATCATCTCTGCGTCATCATAAATAAGCAAACATATTAGTGACACAAAGGCTTAGTCCCCAGCAGATCCATCTGCCATAATCAGTCTAGTTCTGTTCTAATTCATTCAGTGGCTGTAATCCATTGTTGCTCATACACCATCTGTTTTCATGCTGGCATTTGTCTGAGATGTCTTTCCAATGATTCTTTTTCTCTTACCAACCCTCTGAAGTACATTTTCCATGCCCTTCAACTATGTTTTTTGAGTGTGAGTTTTTTGAGAATTGATGTTCTTGCCGGAAGTTTCCCAAATTTTTTGTATTACTTTCCCATAGTTCCGTTTAAAATAAATATGGCAATGCAACAATAATATGTTGTGCTTTCCCATATACACATAGATTAATATCAGACATTAAAAGCTCAATTGTAAGTGCAGCATTCCTGGGTTCATTGCTCTTTTTTTCTGCTATGGCTCTTGTTTCTGTACAAGGTAGTTTAATATTTGATTATCTTATCTTTGAAGGCTCATAAAAGACAAATGTTTTTACTGTCTCACTTGCCCCTCCTGGTTTCTAAATTGCAGGTGGGAGTGTTAATGAGAAACTAGTGGGACCTGTTGTCTACACAGCCTCACCTTCTGTGATAAATGGCAAGCAGATGGAATATACCATAGCACAAACCAGACGTTCCCCAATATTCAGATGGCTACACCCTGCTGCCTATAGATTTATAGACTAAGCATAAATCAACTAGGAAATACATAAAACCAGGCTGTTTCCTCTGTTTGAGGACAACTTGACCTGCAACTCATAGAATCTCATAGCTAGTGTAGCTGCCATCCATGCTGGATTTGAGATTCTGGGAGTTATAATCTAAAAAAGGAACTTTTCCAAGCTCTAGGCCTTTCTGATCTCTGCTCTGTGTCTGACAACTTCAGTCTAAAATTATTTTGTCCTCACGCTATGCTCATAAAAGTTTTATTGATGTGCAGTAATGTTTTATGACAGAAAACTGTAAGGGATTATCACATTTATCATGCTTTATCAGGTTTTTCCTTATTCAGCAATTTATCTTCCTATTGAATTCCAAAATATACAACAGCAGAGCTCTGGATTTATGATGTTTTGTATAATGATGACATACGGTCTCTGCCATTCTGTCATAATTTTTGAATATTTATTTTCACAGTCTTTACAATTTCACAGTGATTTACTTGTGTAGCCTCACTAATACGGCCTCTTTCAGATGGTCACGATACATATGGAAACTGCGTTGGATTTGCCTGCTCACATCTGACACATTTTACACTCACAGGGCACTTCTAATTTCTTGGTAGTTCATATTTAATGCAAGAGTACTTTCCTTAATCAGTTGCTTATGTGCGTTCTTTGAATAGCCTGTGTTCCTATAGTACGAACCATGTGTTTTTTCTGGATTCTTTATAATGCTATAAATACTACCATCCTGAACAAGGAGGAGTTAATTTGTAAATACAGTAATTACTACATAGCATTACTACACATGGAACTACTTTTTCTGTCAAATTTGTTGTATAACATGATATTTTGGTGCTTAATTTGTATAATGATTACGTAATTTGATGTTTAATCGGCTTTTCCTGAATCCCTTCTTATTATCCAACATAGTCACTTATCCAACGTTCTGCTGGCCTGTTTATGTTGGATAAGTGAGACTCTACTGTATATTGATAATCTTATATTATCTGCTTAGAACTGGATTATATGAGGCCCCTTCTTCACAGCTGTATAAAATGCACTCTGAAGTGGATTATATGGCAGTGTGGAGTCAAGATAATCCAGTGCAAAGCAGATAATATAAGATTATAAATGGGTAATATAGCTGTGTGGAAGGGCCTTGAGTCTACACTGCCATATAATCCAGTGCAAATTAGATAATCTGTGGAAGAGGCCTAAGTGAGGCCTAACTCTGCCTGTCCCCTGGGCTGAGTGGGTTGCTAGGAGACCAAGCCTTCTAACTGGCAGCAATTGGATAAAAATAATTATTCCTCTCCCTCTAATTAGGACTTTATTTTTCTTTTCTTTTTGTTGTATTAACCTAGAGGCGTGGATGATGGGTTGTGTTGTCAAATTTCGAGGTTGGGGGCCTGTAGTTTTGTTGTTTTGTCGGTTACCGGGATTCCATCACTCTTTTATATATATAGAAGATAAATACTACCATCCTGAACAAGGAGAAGTTACTTTTTGAAGACTGCTCATAAAAAGATACTGTGGGATTCTACTGGTTGTCCAAGAAAGCAACTTCTAAGCTGTGCCACAGTATCTACGGTTTTCCATATGTGTTATGTCAATTGTGACTTACAACCTTGGAATGAGCAGTACCCTTTTTAGAACCAAAGAACTGTAATCACACAAACTGGATTAAGAAAAATAGGGATACTCTTCTATTGGCTGCTGTTGTCACACATACGAGGGTGAGTCAAAAATGATCTGCACTCTGGCTGTGAAATATATTTTAATCAACTTTCAGATCATTTTTGACATAATCTCCCTGCTTTTCAATACACTTTGTCCATCTGTCAACAAGCTTTCATATTCCCTTATTAAATATGTTTTAGGCTGAGCTTCATCTTCGTAGGGCTCTTTTCAGGGGACTAAACAAGTGATAGGCTGATCAGGCAAGAAGATGAGGACTATAGGAAGGATGCTTTAGCATACCAAAACAAGGTTTTTGTAAAGTGTTAAAAATATGGGCAGTGGTGTGCGGATATGCGTTGTCATGCCACAATACAATGCCCTTGGATAGTAGTCTGCAGTGTTTTGCCCGAATTTTAGGCTTCAGATCTTCAGTATAATGAGCACTGTTGATTGATTTGCTTTTCACTGTACACTGCCTTTCTTTCATGCAACAATCAGAAAAGATTGTTAAGAAAGTGGTTTGCAGACATTTAGAAACGAATGTGGTCATTGGACTGGATGGCCCATGATGTCTCTTCCAACTCTATGATTTTATGATTCTATGAAAGCCCTTAGCTAAAAACAAATAAACATTTTCTCTTAGTACTGAAATTTGGTTATCCGTGCTTTAGTTACCCAGCACTGAGAGATCTGGGTGAAAAGATCTTTGTGGGATGGTGACGTTTTTCCCAAGGTGAAGGTCTCTGGTCTAAGTGCCCTATCCTTTTGCCTGTAATTCCTGAATCTACCTTTAATGACTGAATGAATACAGGAGTTTAAGAGGAGAATGTAGGCATGGAAACTAACTTGAAAACTTGGAACATTATTATATATTATTGCCCTTGAAACCAGAGTTAATTTATTGGTGTCACCAATATCTTTTCTCTCCATTATTCACAAGCAACTCTTGTTAGCAGAGGCAAAGAAGTCCCTTGCCAGGGTCTCATTACTCTTGGGAAAAGCTTTGATTTGCATTATTCTTTTTCTTGCTGTGCGTTTTGCCTTGGTCTCTGAGGGTTTTTAGTATGCTAACAACTCCATTAACGACTGCTTTCTTCTTTCCCATTCAGTAACACAGAGGGTGATCATTTGTGTGTGTCCTTACAGACTTCTTCACTTCTTAAAATACTTTTTTTTCAGTTGCCCTGTTTGTTCTTTGCCTTCTCTTTTAAAGATGCCCTCAATTTAGTCAGAAGTTGTGGGAATGTTGAATAGTTATATTTAAATTCTGAACATGAGTTGTGAAGAGGACTTTGATAGTTAACATTTCTCTGTCCACTTGACATTTATTCCGAAATGGTGTGTTGTTATCCCCATGCGGATTTCATTACAGTTTTGCAAGAGTGTTATGGATAGAGTTTAGGGAATCACTGAACCCTCTCTCCTCTCACATATTTTAGCATTGCAGGCATTACAAAGTTGGCTCTAATGGCATCAATCTGTTTTCCAAACAACTAGCATGGAACCAGGTTCTTAAAGGGGTGGTTGAACTCTGTTAAATCACTGAGCTGCTGAACTTGCTGGCTGAAAGGTCAGAGGTTTGAATCCAGGGAGTGGGGTGAGCTCCCGCAGTTAGCCCCAGCTTCTGCTAACCTAGAAATTTGAAAACATGCAAATGCGAGTAGATCAATAGGTACCGCTCCAGCAAAAAGGTAACAGCATTCCATGCAGTCATGCCAGCCAGATGACCTTGGAGGTGTCTACGGACAACGCCGGCTCTTCAGCTTAGAAATGGTGATGAGCATCAACCCCTAGAGTTGGACTTAATATCAAGAGAAAACCTTACCTTACCTTTATGCAGAACTTGAAGGAGATGGATTACAACTGCCAACATTTCCCAACCATTTTGGCCATGCTGCCTAAGGGGACAATGGAAACTGTAGTTTGAAAAATTAACTTCTCCTCTCTCTAGTAAATCATAAAGTGGATTAATGGTGATGATGCTCCCCTTCCCTCTTGATGATTATAAAAATAATAACAATATTAATAGTAATTCTTACTGTCCCCCCTCCCTAAAGTTCAAGTCAGGGTACAAGATAGAATTAAAAAGCAATAGATAACTAGAAACACACAAAACCATTTTAAAACACATAAATTAAAAACACATAAACCCATTATTAAAACAGTTGCACATTAAATCATCCGTGTCTATAAAATGTCAGTTTAAAGGTTGTTAGCTAAAATCGACTAGGTAGACGTGCCAGAAGAGATCGTTCTTTAATGCTCTTTAAAATTCAGACAGCATGTTTAGTTGTCAAATCTCTTCTAGTAGGTCATTCCCCAGTCTCGAAGCAGCTGATGAAAAGGTCCTTATAGGAGATAATATCATACACTGTGAAAGGGCCTATCATTTAGTGTCTATTTTCTTAAGATTCCACAGAACATTTTCTAAAAGCCAGGTATTTCTTCCCTCAAAGCCTTTTCCAAGCAGCTTGTTAGAAAAGTGAAGCAACCAACTATTTCTGTGTTAATAGACAGAGGCTGACATCCAGAGCTTGCTAACTTGGAGTTGTGCACTTATTTTATAAAGCAACACAGTTTTCAGGGTCTCATTCTCCTGCCTTTGTGTATGGATGGAATAAAAAGGAAAACAATTGCTGTTAACAAGTGACCTTTCCAGATGTATGAAAGGATGTGTGCTCTAAGATGTGCTCATTTCAAGGATCTTTGAATCGCAGCAGCGAGTTTGTTCTTGTCAATTATTTCCTTTATTGTCACTCATGTCAGCTCTGTTTTCCCTGGGGAATTTCATTTGACACATAAGAGTCAAAATTACACACAGTGATTGCTCTTTGGGGAATAGCTTGTTTGCAAAAGTTATTTAATTATGCAGTGATATGAATTCTAAGAAGGGATTAACTAGATTGTGCAAACTTAATCAAACAACAGAGGAGAATGAAATATAACTCAATGGACCAGATTTTGATAGAACAGGAACTAACTTGAAAAGTTTGGAAAAGAGGACTAGGAAAAAATGTGGTGACACATGCCCAATACAGATCTAAGTGGACTAAACTTTAATTCCTAAGGAAAATGCAAGTCAGGGATCTGAACCAATAACAGATTTTACAGTTTGTGAAAGGAGCAAAGAAGTGGAGGAGAAATCAAGATGAGAAAAACTCTTCAACTGGGCAGAACTCAAAGGATGGACTTGTTACAAAATCACCAAGACAAAGGAGACAAACAGATTTGTTTTTGCATCTAAATTCAGTGCTTTCACATATGTTTCCAGTGCCTTTTGTGCAGCCGCCTACACCCTGATAAGCCTTAAAGATTCAACATAAGGCTGATAGAGAAACAAAACAAGGCACGGAGGAATAAGAACAGCAGATACTAGCAATGACATCAGTTTTCTTGGCCATGGAAAATCTTGGACAATGACTTCAGATTGTTGGTGTGACTGTATAAACAGATAGCAGTGTGAATGATTAGATACAACTGTTGTACTTTTTCATATCTGTAGATCTGGTTTTGTTGACTAGTATAAAATGATAAAATAGGTTATCTCATGATAATCTTTTTTTTTTTCAAAAACTAGAGATACCTAGAGGAGCCTCCGATGGCTCAGTGTGTTAAAGCGCTGAGCTGCTGAACTTGCAGACTGAAAGGTCCCAGGTTCAAACCCGGGGAGCGGAGTGAGCGCCTGCTATTAGCTCCAGCTTCTGCCAACCTAGCAGTTCGAAAACATGCAAATGTGAGTAGATCAATAGGTACTGCTCCGGCGGGATGGTAACGGCGCTCCATGCAGTCATGCTGGCCACATGACCTTGGAGGAGTCTATAGACAACGCCGGCTCTTTGGCTTAGAAATGGAGATGAGCACCAACCCCCAGAGTCGGACACAACTGGACTTAATGTCAGGGGAAACATTTACCTTTACCTAGAGATACCTATGCTAAGTGTTCACGTATGTCTTCGTAAAAAAAACTGGCTGAAAGCATTGTGTTTTATGTTTCTGCCTAACTCCAATTTATAATCCATCTCTCTTGACAATAAAGCTGCTTAAGGCACTGCATACTATTAAAATATACATACTGTATATATTTGGTAGATATTTATGTAGACCAGCACACTTTTTTATGCTTCAGAATTCAAATGTACATTAGATAAGCTAATATGTAATCTACTATCATCTGATCCGCAGAGTTTTCCCGGTTCACTTAATTGTAACCTTTCTCATTGACAGAATTCTGCCTGCTTCATGAGCAACAGGGCGGCTTTGAAAAAGAGAGTGCAGAAGAAAGATCTTTTCCATCGGTAGCCTTCAGGGATAGTCTCTTCCCCCATATTCTAGATGCTGTCGATAATGAAAAACAGCCTGATCCTGAAAGCCTTATCCCCAGTGATGCTTCACTAAGCATTTTGACCAAAGGTAGGAAAGCACAAGTCTTAACTTTTTATTTGTATTATTATTATTAATAATACATTTTTATTACATTTTTATTCATTTTGTTACAGAAAACCATTTCTACAATTCATGTAGTTGTTTCTTCTCCTTTCCTCATTAGGAAAGCACAAGTCTTAACAAATACAGCGGGGGGGGGGGGGTGTTGTTTATTGTAATGATATAATTTGAAAATAACTTAATAATAAAAATATGGGTATGCTACTGGATAGTGGGTGGGTCGGGCTGATTACACAACAAAAAACAATCTTGATGTTTAGACCTGTTCCTGGATTTATCTGAGGTCCTGATTCAAAAAATTGCATTGGATAGATTGCATCAGCTCTACTTTCTTCTTATCGGCGAGCAGATGAAGACTGCATATATGGCATATGTTCTGTATCTCAAAACCTAGAACTGATAGGGCAAAACTGGTCCCATTTTTGGAATAGGCAAGTCAAATACAGTAGAGTCTCACTTATCCAACATTCACTTACCAACGTTCTGGATTATCCAATGCATTTTTGTAGTCAATGTTTTCAATACATCGTGATCTTTTGGTGCTAAATTCATAAATACAGTAATTACTACATAGCATTACTGCGTATTGAACTACTTTTTCTGTCAAATTTGTTGTATAACATGATGTTTTGGTGCTTAATTTGTAAAATCATAACCTAATTTGATGTTTAATAGACTTTTCCTTGATCCCTCCTTATTATCCAACATATTCGCTTATCCAACATTCTGCCGGCCCGTTTATGTTGGATAAGTGAGACTCTACTGTATACCCAGAAACAGGGCTAACATTTGAGCCAACAAAATGTGTGTTGGCCAGTGTGGTGGGGAAAGAGGATTGTCTGAACCTTGCTGATCAAATCATCATGGGGAGTGAAGCTTAAACCTGTCCTCCTCGGTTTTTAATGCAGGATATTTCAGATGTTATTGGATGTTATCTAGTGCTTATCAGCCGTAGTCAGACATATTTATTTATTGTGTCAGAAGCAACTTGAGAACATACTGCAAGTCGCTTCTGGTGTGAGAGAATTGGCCGTCTACAGAGACATTGCTAAGGGGACTCCCGGATGTGTTAACTGGGAAGCTTTTCTCATGTCCCTGCAAGCTAGAACTGACAGGTGGGAGTTCACTCTGTTTCACATATTCAAACCAGCAACCTTTCAGGTCAGCAACCCAACCTTCAGGTCAGCAGCTCAGCCTGCACAAGGGTTTAACCCTTTGCGCCACCACGGCTCCTAGCCAGACATATGCAATGATGGAAGTAGTTGGAGGGCCGCAGCTTCTCCACTCTTGCCAAGTTCTGAACCTGAAAACTACAGCACAAATAAAGATGAGAAGGTTTTGGTACTATCTGAGTAGCAAGCTTTGTACCTAGGCTTCAACCTGTTTGCTAGAGAGGAAGACCACCTTCCTTCTCTCTGTTCTGCTTGACAACCTTTTACCTACTCCTCTTACTTGCTATATTTCTCATTCTCTCGGACACTTTAAAAAAATCCAAGCCGATGCGCAATAAAACCCAGTGCTCCCAAGTTTCTCCATGGTCACTGTCTTCCATGGCTATTGTAGACCTATCTGTGCCTTAAGGATATGCTTTCACCTGCTCTTCTCATATCACTATCCCCTATCATATTACCTGATAAACTTTGTCTTTCTGCTCGTCTGAAAAGGCAGGCCTGTGATGGCTGTCATAAAAGTTTGTGCATACCCAGCCTTCATCAAGAGAGTACAGGCAGTCCCTGAGTTACAAACATCCGACTTACAAATGACTCCTAGTTAAGAATAGGGGTGAGACAATAGGAAGTGAGACAAATCTACTGCTAGGAAGGGAAATTAATTCCTGGAAAAGTTATCATGGGGAAAAAGGCCTGGGCTGTGGCGCAGGCTGGAGAGCAAACCAGCTGCAACCAGCTGCAATGAATCACTCTGCCCAGGAGGTCATGAGTTCAAGGCCCGCTCGGAGCTATGTTTGCCTTGTCTTTGTTCTATGTTAAAAGGCATTGAATGTTTGCCTATATGTGTAATGTGATCCGCCCTGAGTCCCCTTCGGGGTGAGAAGGGCGGAATATAAATGCTGTAAATAAATAAATAATAAATAAATAAAAGTGTCTCAACTGAAGCTTTCTCACCAATCCTTTTTTCCACAATAAGCCAAATTTTTCATACAAATTCAATTTATGAACAAACCTATAGACCCTATCTTGCTTGTAACTTGGGGACTGCCTCTACACAACAAAATGTGCATTTTTGGTGTGCTTTGTGAGTTGCTTTAGGAAACCCTTTACTTTGAAGCTGTCCCTGTTTTATGATTTGTTAGTTGGTACAAAGTGGCCAAGAGACCGGATGGAGAAAATATCATTGCCATTTTGGCCTTATTCTGTGGTGTTTAATGTTGATGGTGAGATCATGGAAAGGATCATGGAAAGGTAAAGATTGAAAACTCCTGGCTTGTTTGAACAGGCATTTACTGGGGTTGCTTAACTGATCCATAAATATCTCATCCCCTGAGATAGAACGAGCGCATGATCCATTCTGATTGAATTCTCCTCCTCCAAGCCTCCATTAAATCCCTTAAATTGGTTTTACAGGAGAGTATGTGAAACATTTGTGCTCTTCTTTTGGAGGCCGGGAATAAATCATATAAAATTGGGTTTAATGTCAGCTGTCAGTTAAGTTTACACACTCCTTTTTCTTCTTTGTGTCAGTATTGGCTTTGGGCTCTCCAAAACATGGAAGAGAAAGGGGCCGTTTTTAACTCACCTCCATGTTTTTGGAATGCTTGCTTGTGTCTATGTTTTCTTTTGGAGCAGTTGCTTTTACAAGGCACAATACCGACCTTGACCCTAAAAACCTGTGAAATTACGTAATATCAAGATTCAGTGTTTCTGAAATGTGTACCTTTTGTTCTACTTGGAAGGTACATGGTCTCTTGCCACGAATATAATTATGAACTATTTTGGTTGCAGTGCATTCCTGCCAGTTTTTTCAAATTAATAATGTTTTTCGACTGCATGCATGGAATAGCAATTCCTGAGAGCATTTGTTGCACAGCATGGACACATTTTCTTAATTAAATTTCTCAGCAGAGGCATACTAAGCATCTTGACCCACAGGCTCTTGTTTTTCCTGAATGAATGCTGTGTTCAAGAAACAGTGGAGAGCAATATATATACAGAATTATCTACCTGGACAGAATCTGGAATTTGTAGTCGAAAAGTAACATTTCTGAGCTCTGGAAAATCTCAATTTTGCAATAATGGAAATATTTATTTGCTTCTTTATTTTGTTGAAATAGCAAAATGGCTGCAAGGTAGAACTATACCACTTTGTATGGGTAAATTAGAAGTATGTTTATTGAAATACTCATGTGACTGGCTCTCCTTCCATATTACATGAGTATCTTCTTAATATATGCCCAACTGCATCCTAATTGCACTTGAACCAAATCTGAAGCTTTGCTTTTTCCATTCAGTCACATGGTACTCTATATTTTTTCTTCGAAATGAATATCACCCAGATGTGTGTATCATGGACTTTGAAAAAGTGCACCCAAAGATGCATGTTGCATTGCATTTCAGTTTGTGCAGTCTTAAATACAGTAGAGTCTCACTTATCCAAGCTAAATGGGCCGGCAGAAACTTGGATAAGCGAATATCTTGGATAATAAGGAGGGATTAAGGAAAAGCCTATTAAACATCAAATTAGGTTATGATTTTACAAATTAAGCACCAAAACATCTTGTTTTACAACAAATTTGACACAAAAAGCAGTTCAATACACAGTAATGTTATGTTGTAATTACTGTATTTACGAATTTAGCACCAAAATATCATGATATATTGAAAACATTGACTACAAAAATAGCTTGGATAATCCAGAAACTTGGATAAGCGAGGCTTGGATAAGTGAGACTCTACTGTAGTAAATGTAGTAAAAATAGAAATGGCATGGGATGGTTTTAGACTGCGCCAAGGTTTATTTTACAGGAAATAGTACATCTATAATGTTGTGGTTTGGAATTATATTTAAGTAAATTGCTCTAAGTAAATTACTTCATGACTTGAATCATGGTTGATTAATTGCTGACAGCAACTTCCACCTTGGAAATGCTGTTGGCATGATTTCTATCCATTTGACTTATCCTTTTTGTCTTTAAAAGATGTCTTACACATAAAGACCCAATTTCAGCCTTTTGTGAAGCTTTCGGAGGAAAACCAGGAAGCCTTATACCGAATACTCTGTGAACTTCTGCTTCGTGAAGAAGTTGTAACTCAATTGGAGGATGTGGTAATTTTTACTCCATACATATGTACATACTTTATTTCTTTATTTACCTGCCCTTCTCAACCCCGAAGGGGACTCAGAGCGGTTTCACATATCCTTCAAGTAGACTCATTAAAATTACTAGAGGTAGTTATTCTTCAAGTAGGTTAAAGTTTTCCCTTGACATTAAGTCTGGTCCTGGGGGTTAGTCCTCATCTCAATTCTGGGGGTTAGTCCTCATCTCAGTTTCTAAGCCAAAGAGCCGGCGTTGTCTGTAGACATCTCCATAGCCAGCATGACTGCATGGAGCACCATTACCTTCCTGCTGTAGCGGTACCTATTGATCTACTCACGTTTTGCATGTTTTCAAACTGCTAGTTTGGCCTAACTGCAGGAGCTCACCTCGCTCCCTAGATTCAAACTGCTGACCTTTCAGCCAGCAAGTTCAGCAGCTCAGCGGTTTAAGCTGCTGCACCACCGGAGCATTTAAGTTAGGCATAAACAGAAGCAATCGTCTTGATTTATAAGCCAAGAAGATTGCTTCTGATTGAAAGGTAAAGGTAAAGGTAAAGGTTTTCCCTTGATATTAAGTCCAGTTGTGTCCAACTCTGAGAGTTCGTGCTCATCTCCATTTCTAAGCCAAAGAGCGGGTGTTGTCCGTAGACACCTCCAAGGTCATGTGGCCAGAATGACTGGATGGAGCGCCGTTACTTCTGATTATGCTTAGCTTAAATCCCACCTATTTCATTGGTTCTGCTCGAAGAATGACTACCTCTAGCCCCATCGCACTGTGTGTATTCTCTTTTGTTTTACAGCTGGACAATATATGTTCTACAGACAATCCAGAACTTAAAGTCATGCCGGACTTAAAGCCTCCAGAAGAACCTACTATAGAAGAGTTCTTACAACTTTTAGGAATCGGTTTGCTCAAGAAAGAGTTGATGCAGAAAGTTCCTCCACTCCAGAATAAGGAACTCCTCTTAGCTGCTCACTTCCTCCTCAGTGCTGTGGCAGGTACAGAATGAGAAATTACCATCTATCTTGTTAAGGTCAGCCTTTGCACACAGCTTGCTTTGCTCTTTGATGCTGGTATTTATCAGAGGACAGAAGCAGATTGTTTCATTTACATAGAGCCTTGTTCAGTAGACTGTTGAACAGTTTATCAGTCTGGCTGAGACATCAATGAAAGCACAAGGTGCTGCATAGTTTCAGCATATAAACTGTAGCATTGTGCTGAAAATCACTCCTCCCCAACTAGCACTGAATGGAGGCTTTCTCCCTCATATTTATAGGGTGATTACTATTCTCATTGTGTACTGAGCTCATTTGTCATTGCTAGCGGAGAGGCGCATCAATGGTTCAAGCTTTCACGTGAGGCTTCTGGCATAATTTGCAGTATTTTTGGAGTGCAAATGTCATCTGCACAATAAACATGGCATGATGTTATTGAAGTTAGAAGGTCATTGAATTACCAAAGGAAAAGGAGGATGGTTAGAAACTTAAAGTTGAAATTTTGTGAAATTTTGCAGAGGATGTTTCCATCCTTTCAACTCACCCTTGTACATCTCCCTCCATTTTTTACTCTCTTAATGGATTTCATTATTGTTCTAGTCTAACTCAACCACATATGTTTCCTTGACCCTCTTCCCTCCTCAGTTGGTGTAAGGCGCAAATGTTTGTTTTTAGCTATAGGCTTTTATGAATGTTGTTCCTTTTTTGTAATCCACCTTCAATCTCAGCCTTGGAGAAATCTGGTGAATGCTTCAGTCCAGTGGTTCTCAACCTGTGGGTTCCCAGGTGTTTTGGCCTACAATTCCCAAAAATCCCAGCTGTTAGGATTTCTGGGAGTTGAAGGCCAAAACATCTGAGAAGCCACAGGTTGAGAACCACTGCTTCAATCAATGACATCCCCAGTGTAAATAGACCTTAGGTAGTCCTCCCCTGCTCTCTCATTGCCAAAGGTCTTGGAGAGTCACATAGTTGTAGACATTTCCGGTCTTGGTTGCAACAATGGTCCTCTTGGGCATAAAGCAGCTTCAGCCATCTTCCTGTCACTTCCTTCAACAAGACTCACCTCTGTCTGAACTTACCATATCTCCTGCATTCAAACATTACACTACTTCACCCATTCCTATAGCCATCTTTTGACCCATGGTTCAATCTAATAGCTGTTGCTTTTGAACACAAGGAGCATACAATGTGCTTCTAGCTCACTCAACTTACTTTCTTCTTATTAATTCCTTCAGTCTCAATTCTGCCCTCGACCTTTCACTGAAATGGCTCTTGAAAAGATCAGTTTATCTTCCCTGTCAAATCCAAAGATCTGTCTTCACCCCTTTTGACCCTTCTGCCCAGTTGATTATTCTGCTTTTTCATCATTCATTTTGTGCCTTCTTTTTCTATCATCAGTCTGGCTGCCTTATTGTTCTTTGAGCAAGATCATTTTTATTTGTTATTTTCTGTTCTTCCTAAATGTCCTTGCTTTTATTTATTCTATTTCATTTTTATTTTGTGGCCAGCCCAGACTATTTTTAATCTTTGTTTTCAGGACCAGAGACAGGCTATTTCATTTTTTTATTTATTTTGGCCAAGGATAAGTTCAACCTATTTAATATTTCTTTTAGGGTCACCCTACTTTACTTCATTTTAGTTCAGGGTTAGGACCTAGGCCAGCCTACTGCATTGGAGTCTACAAGCTTGCTCTTTTCACTAGTAAAGCAAAGGTGGTCCCGCTCTATCCTTCGAAAAGATGTTGTACCTCTCGTTTCTTTTCCACAGAACTCTCTGATTATGCCCTTGTCCTTCTACGCGCCTGTTGTGATCTTCAGGTTCTCCGTATACTGTGTCGCTTGGTAAGTTCTTTCCATATGAGTATCCTGAATGACATCGCAGCTGGTTTTTTGGCATTGTGTGGCCTTGCCAGAGCCTTCTCCAGCTGCATTGCAGACTTTGTACTGGGTTTATTTTATTTTCATTTCATTTCTCCTTCCAAGGAGATCAGGTTGGCATTAGAGTGGGGCCCGAATCTGTTTTATCTGTTTCTTTCGTGATTTTGTACCATTCCGTCCATTCGGATGGCATGGAAAGGTACAACCCCCTCTGGGATGAAAGAAGCAGGGAAACGAAAGAAAAAGGGGAATGGTAGCCATTTGGTTGGTTGATTTTCGGCACTTGGCTGTAGGCTCTGGCTGGCAGGGCCTACAGCCAAACACCGGGTGCTTGAAGTTGGTAAGCCTGGCTCACAGGGCCATTGAGGGCTTGGTGCTCGACTGTAGGCTTTGTGAGCTGGGCCTACGAGCCATCAAGCGCTCGATGGCTCATAGGCCCGACTTGCAGGGCCTACAGTAGAGCGCTTGATAGCTCATAGGCGCAGCTCGCAGGGCCTGTAGCCAAGCACTGGGTCTGCTTGGCTGTAGGCCCTGGCGCTTTTCCACCCAAGGCCTAAAAAATCTTTGTTTTTTTCAGACCTTGGAAGGAAAAGCACATTCATATAGGCACCCGTTTCCGTAAGTAGCAGACAGAAATGGAAACGGAGTCATATGAATGGTACAAATAGAAACGGGCAGTGATTCCATAGAAATGCACAAGACTAATTGGCATGCAATGGTCTTTTAATCTGATTTTATTTGTATAGCCTTGTGAGCCAATCTGAACTGAAAACTAGTTACTGAATTTTTTTTCCAGTTAGCCTTACTGCCGAATGCGTTCCATCTCCCAAGTCGAGTATACATCTTAGGGATAAATTTTGTGTCACTGCTTAAAAGGTCTCTAGAAAGGAACCTTCATAGCTGTACTAATGTCTTTAATTTTTCTTTCTTTCTGTCTCCTTGCTTAGCCCGATATGGCCTCGAGGGATGGCACACTGACACTTGAAGACCCAATGCTGGCTCCACTCGCCGATGCAGGGAAGTTCTGGCTAGTGCAAAGGCTGTTTGCTTTATCAAACATTAACCTTGAAATGACAGAGTCTTCCATCAGAGCTGTAACCACTAAGAAACCCAGATTTTTCCCTATCATTCTTTATATAGCATTGTATGGACTTTGTGCATTAGGCAGTAAAACAACTCAGGCTTGAAGGTAGTAGCTTGGATGGTTTAATAGCAGAACTGACTGTGTTATTTAATACCTGTGTTCAAAATAGAGTTGCATTAGACTGATTTGCATCAATGACATGGCAGCATCTGCAAATAAGCAGTATTGTTGATGCATGGTAGGTTGAAAATGGACAGTTGTGGAGAGGCAACATCATGCAAGGGTACTTCATAAAGTGAGAGAGAGAAATTGCTTTATTAACTAGAGTTTGTATGTGCTAGAGTTTTGTGAACCTGAACAACACACTAGAAATAAGTTCTGGATCCAGCTATTTCACTTTCCTGCCTTGGGGAGAGGATGACAGCTCTGTTTCTGAGCACATGCTTTGAATGCAAAATGTTCTAATGTTGAATTCTTGGCATTGCTGGTCAAGCTGGGAAAGACTCCAGGCTGAACTCGTGAAAAGCCTTTACTCTAACGATATCCCTTTTAGTAGCTCCATGTTTTTCCAAGTATCATGCAATAAACTGAGTAATATTATCCAAGTATTAATGGTATGTGTTTTATGTAAACTACTTTATTTAATCTAACAGATTGATTGCACTAACATATTTTTGTTCCTGGGTTATAAATGTCATTTTCTAATTGGTTCTATCATAAGAGCATGGAAAAAGTTTATTAAACTGCAAAAACTTTGTTTGTATGGTCTGCACATTGAAAGATTTTAAATGGCATATTTTCATCAAGGAAAATTACAAACAAATTGCCTAGATTGAAGGAAATAAAAGTTCTATCCTCAGTCACATAAAGTTTCTGGAGTATAACAACTACTTTCAAAGTAAGTACCGCACAATTAAACAGGAATTAACACTTTCAAACCGGGAATAGCAAATGTTTACAATTTTGTTAAATAATGTTAAATTGAGAGTTTACAATCCAGTACTTTCTCCCAGGAAAATAAATTAAAAACTGCTGAGCAAACTTTAATTTGTTTGTATCAGAAAAAAACCCATATTTTTCTGAATCCATGTATTAAATATTAAGAGGATGTTTTGTTTTTGGCTAAAATCATAATCATATCTTCTCAAAACGCCTGGGATTGAACAAGATCATGTCTTTGTTTTTGATGTCACAAAAGCAGATATCCGATACCTTCTTCTGCATCACCCCCCTTCACAACCCAGAAGGCATCTTTCAAATGGCAGCGTTCCCTCTATGGCAGTGATTCTCAACCTGTTGGTCTCCAGGTGTTTTGGCCTACAACTCCCAGAAATCCCAGTCAGTTTACCCGCTGTTGGGATTTCTGGGAGTTGAAGGCCAAAACATCTGGGGACCCACAGGTTAAAAACCACTGCTCTGTGGCCATCCGTTGGTTGGAAAGGGAAAGGCTGAGGCATCAAACCAGTGAAAATTGGAAGAGGAGAACTGATGTCACTGTCCTACCTCTGGTGATTTGCTGGAAATTATGAGGATGATGTTGAATATGCAGCATTGAATATTGCCATTTGTATGCTGCTCTTACAAGGGTGAGAAGGGTGGGATAAAAAAGTAAACAAACAAATAAATAAATAAATAGTTATGCTGGATATATGTAGAAAAAAGACCTGGGAAGGTGGTGCCAACAGTCTTTGCTCAAATACTCTTGTAGAGCTGCCTAGAAAACTCCACAGACTTTTCCCAGCCAATACATGTCAATGGAAAGAGGCTCCTGCATTTGGATAGTCTTCCAGGGAACAGGGATACAGAATTGCCTATGTAAGGTAGGCTGTGTGTCTAGTTTTATTCTGGCCGCATCATATGTTTTGTATCCTGTGCAAATATATTACTTTCTATGTTATAATAAACTCTTTAATCTTAAAAATATCTTAATGAATTTTATTGCTTTGCTGGTATAGACCAACACACTTCTTGTACTGTATTTTTGAAACTTTTTGATAGTCTTGTCTAGTCGCAAGAGTAAGCTTCACGGTCTGGCAGAACGGTTGAAATTAGCAAAAGGTAGCATGAGCAAGGGTTAGGAAAAAGGCTGGTTTTTTTCTGCAGCAGAAATAAGGTATGCACTTGGCAAGGCTCAAAGTGAGAACAAGAGATTATTTCAGAGTGTCCCTTTCATACCTTTAGATTGTTTCCATATGCAACCAGGTCCACCGTATGTGGAATTTAACCAACAGCAGCCTGGGCATGTTTACACCTGAGAGTTTATATTGTAAATAAGGAATGTAGTTGAAGGAATATAATTAATAGTTGTAAATAAAGGAGTAAGTTCCCTTTCTTACCTATGCATTATAACACAGATTAGAGGCAGAGGTCTAAGGTAGCCTACATGATCACTCTCACTTCCTGGAAATGAAGATCTAAAAAGGGATTCTTCCTCTTCTTTTTCATAACAAATTACAAGTTTATACTTTTTGTAAAGTTTGATTGAACTTTATGTACTATGTATCTGGTTGAGACCTGGATTTTACATGACAATTTGCAGAAAGCAGAGCTTCCTATTACTCGCTTCTACTTTAAAAAAGGTTTCAACTACTTTTTATTGAATACTGTGTGCAAAACATACTGGGCCCTGCTTTCAACTGAGCTTTTGTAGTGTTTCATTGAAAGACCTATCTATTGTATCATCCCATGAAAATCAAGAGCACTGTGGACTTTGTCCATTGTGATATTTAAGACAGTCTATTTTAGTCACCAGCCTTTAGCAGAATGTGCAACCAATGTAGACTGTTGTGAGACGTGTGCCTTAGAGGTGACACATGAAGCAGTAAAAACTGTACTAGCTTCCACTGTTTAATTTGAGGCGCTAGTTTTGAACTACAAAGCCCAAGTTAACTCCATGCAGGGTTTTATGACAAACTGCCTCATTTCAAAAGAACCTGCATGGAATTTGTTCCTAGTTGACTATTCAGGTGACTAGGCTTGTGCAAAAATTTCAAAATTTTGTAAGAGGAGGACTGACTGATACTTCTCATAGGTAGTAGTAGTAATCATCATTTTATTTATTTAAATCAGTGCTGGGCTGGGAAGAAAACCCTAAACGGATGGGCCTTGGGGGTCTCTTCCGACTCAATAGGGGAAGCATATTAGAGGCAGGATGGCTATCTATCAGGAGAGTTTTGATGGTGCTCTTCTGCCTGGAATAATGAAGTTGGACTAGATGGCCCTTGCCCGCCCCGCCCCCCAACTCTGCAATTATATAAAATGTAAAATTGGTTAATACTGGTTTCTGTTGGTTAACATGAGAGACATTCAATGAAATCGTTGCTGTGGCTTTTGAAAAAAAAATTGTCAAAACTTCCCAGTAAATTTGGGAGGGGGGGGTCCCGTTATCTTGATTCATTGCATAAAAAATGTGGAGATAGCTGTTGTAGTTTTTTAAAGTGTTGTTTATAAAAAAAATTGAAAATTCCTCAAAAATCTGGATCAGCGAAATGTTCTGAAACTCGAGAAAGGAGTCCCTGAAGTTTTCAATTATAGTAATTATGCACAATTACTATAATGAAAAGTAACTAAATTTCATTACTCTCATTATAGTAATGAAATTTTCACTAACCATACTTTAAAAACATTTTAGAAACCTGACTTGCCTAGTTTCCAACAAACCTCACAACCTCTGAGGATGCCTGCCATAAATGTGAGCAAAATGTCAAGAGAGAATGCTTCTGGAACATGGATATACAGCCCAGAAGACTCACAGCAACTCATCTCATCCTGGTTGCTGTATGCCTTCAAGTCCGTTCTGATTATAGTGATCCTAAGGTAAACTTATCACAGGTTTTGAGGAGCAAGATTTGTTCAGAAGGGTTTTGCTCCTTTGCCTGCCTCTGGGTCTGGGTCTCCATGGCCAAGCAGGGATTTGAACCCAGGTCAAACACCACACTGGCTCTTTCTGCCATGTTAATACACCTTCCAAACAGAAGATGAACCTTCTTTCCCCTTCATTCCAATCTGTCAAAAAACCTGTTCATTTGTCATCTTTCAGTATGTCTCATTCCCCCCATGTAAAAGAATACTCATTTACATTTCATTTCAAGCATTCAGCCAGTAGTTAAGATAGCTTTATGAACGATGCAACACTTGGGTCTTTTCCCCCAATATTAAATTTTTATTTCATATATACAAAAATACTTTATTAGGAGTTAACAGGATTTCACAGCTTTGTACATTTCAACAATTATACAGACTGACATGTGACTTCAGTGAGAAAGCATTAGAGAGATTTTGTTTCAGAAGCTGAAATGTTAGTTTAGCCAAATAGCTCTTACGGTACTTTTTAGGGTTACCTAATAAATCTCTCCATGATCCTTCATTAGGTTATTCTAAATTGATCCGTGTAGCAGACAAACAAGCTTTTCTATGCTCAGCAGTACCCAAAGGATATCTTAGATTTACTGTCAACCAAATCTAATGTTTCATTAAATACTGCACAAATAATGTCGACATGAATGCATATGTAGAAACCAAAAACAATCTCAGAAGTTCAAAAAATCAAAAGCAATGAGCTGTATAACCATGATAGAGCCCTACATCCTGAACCTTTCTAGTACTCATTTCTACCAGTCTTTATAAATAGGAAATACTACATATCCACACAAAATGAATGGGACTTGCAGGGATAATTCAAGGAAAAAGGCATGTCAGTAGCATCCAATATGCATTACCTTGAATACAGATACCAGTACGAACCATTTGTTTTTCTTGCCACTATTATGCAAAATAGTGTTAATGCTTGTCTAATATGTAAGAATTGATGTTTTACATCAGCCTTAATCAAACAGTTATCTTGTCCTTAAAACCAAAAGCAGCTAAAACCACTAACTCCTGAAGACTGATCATGGATCTCTGCCACAATGCCATGAAATCTAACAAATTTAGTCCTATTTAATTTGGGGGGGGGGGTTACTCTTAGAATAATTTATTCTTACATGCCAAAGGCTGAAAAGCAATTCACTGCTTAATGATGGAGACCACCACAAGATACTTAACATAATGAACTGCCAAATAAACCCATATGAAGTACGGTCGTTTATAGAAAAAAGATAAATAAATCAATGACAAGATTTATATTGAAATTTTCACCAGGAGTTATTACTTATCCTGTAGCTAGATTATATTTTATTATTACTTGTTTTGTGTTATATGTGCCGTTTATTTTAGAATGACAAACTATGTGAGAAGAGAGTATCCCAGTTTTAACATTTTGGCTGGTAGTTATAGTTATGAGATTTTGGTAGTGATGGAGTTATGAGTTTAGTAGTTATGAGATTGGAAGGTGGATTTACAATCTTGTAACTGCTGGGTTTTTTATTTTTACAGCTCTTAGAGATCTTCTCAGCTTGCAGTACCTCAACAAAAGGGCTTCCTTGGCACTGCAGATCAGGCACTGGCAAATTACATCTACAGTGTTGTCCTAGTTGTGAAAAGACCACAAGCTCCTGGTTTTCAATGTACTTATCAACTGGAACAGAACTTCTGTCATCACTTTCCAGTGTTCTGAACTGCAACACTTTGGAAACTTTTCAGCTGTGATGCCGTCAAGCTGAAATGGTAGGCGTTTTCAAGAAAACCATCTTCATAGTTCTGATGATGGAGAATCTTGGCCTACAATCCCTACAGCATCTAAAGTCACTTTAAACACAGAATCTTAACTTAAAAGCTAAGCCAAGGGGTTCACAAGCAACAAACCAAAGCCACCAAGTCTAAGTAAAACAAGTAGACCAAAAAGAAAAGGATCTGTGTTCCATTTTTTTTGATGTGTATTAAGAATTTAAGGCAAGGGTGGGCAATTTCTGGACGTTCAGAAATTATTAGACTGCAGCTCCCAGTATTTCACAGCATTGGCTATGCTGGCTGGGGCTAACAGTTACTGCAATCCAATATTTGCAGTTCACAACCTGCCCATCCATGACTTCAGTCTCTCAATTTCTGTAACTGGTCACAAGCACACTGGGACATACAGCAGAACCCATGTAATGTACTCATTTTTATAATACTCTGTGCACCTTTCAAAAGGCTTCTCAGGAACCCAAATTAAAGATACTGTAACCAAAAGACAATATTTTGCAAAATGCTCTGGCATATTTTCAAGGTTGCGGAAGTTTACTTTATTGGGATTTTAACAAAACCTCAATGCATGCATACCCAACTTATATCAATAAAACACAAACAGCATCTTGTACTTTTTTAAAAAGGATTTCTGCTTTTGGTGTGATCATGGTATTTAGTATTTCAAGTCCACATCATAGGCGTGGAACCAGTGTATTGACTAGAGCGAAACATACAGGTATGAATACATATGATCCAAAACAATAAGGGTACATTCTCATACCTATGTCATACTATCACTTTTAATTTCATCCTTATAGACAAATGATTGCCCACTTTCTGACAACTAGATACCTTCTATTCATTATGTTAAAAGTACTGTCCCCAATTACAATATTATACTGTATTTACATTTTTTGAAACTTGACAAGAATATTTAAATAATAGCTGCTCCATCCTTTGAAAAGTCAAGTAACTGGATGCATACAAATAAACATATACCGTGCTCTGAAATCCTCAGCATTGTGGTATGAATTAGTACTTTGTGAAAAATTGAGAGCAAATGTATTGAATCTAACTTTATGTACCCATATTAAATTGTGGCGAACTACATACCACCCACTGAATTCAAGATGACATGTTAAAGAATAGAACATATGAATTCAGTGGGACCTGCAGCTCATATTCATAAAGTTGCCATGAAATGATAATTTTATTCCAAACCCATTTTACACTGATTGTAGAAATGAGGCTTTTTATGGGTTTTCCACTTGCAATTATTGCACTCAGCATCCATAGTATTTCAGATTCCTGCTTTGTGTCTTAAAGCTTTGGGCTTGTCTACACTGTAGAAAAAAATCATACTCACCTGATCTACGATATTATTGGTTACTTGCAATGCACTTCTTTGGGCTTTAGTCTTGTTCAAAAATTCTTTCCTTTTACTCTGTGTTAAAGCAAAGCCAGATTTTTGGTGTGAGGTTGGTCCTCCAAGGTATGGGATTGAATTGGGGGGTTAGTGATGGGCAGAACCAGTGTTCCTTTCCAGGGTTGATTTTTTTTCTTAACAAAATGCATATGCGGATACTCGCATATCAGTGCTTTAGTATTAGTGCACCCCTGCTTAACAGAAAATATGTATACCTATATGTATATTTGCTGGTTATGGCAATCTCATCACAACATGTGTTGTGCGGGGCACATTCAGGGAGTCACTGCAAGGTCAATGCAGTGCCAACTGTATTTTTTCATCACTGTAGACAAGCCCTTGATCCAGTAGAAAGAGTAACATAAAACAAAGTTCTTTACTTTTATTTTTATACAGGCATACAAAACATCTATGTGTATTTCAGTACATAAATATTTAGTTTAGATCAGGTAATAAATGACCACATGTAGTTTCACCATAGCAGATGTGGCCATGTTAAGTAATATATATTTAAGTACCTTTATACCCTTTCTATAGTTGTGGTTTTGAAATCTCTTCCTATGTATATGCTCACACTTTACTAGAAATTACAAGTGAAAGCATTTCCATTCTTTTATTTTCTCCCTTAATGATTGAAACAGATGAAAACCATACTTAACTCCTTTTGAAAGGAAAAAGGTTCTGGGTCTAGTTCCCATACCAAATCAAGCTATTGTTCTATCTAACCAGCATTCCCTATAAGCACATGCCAACAGCTTTCCAGGGGTTCAGATAACAGTCCTTTCCAGACATAATTTGAGATGCTATTAACTGAGCATAGGATGTTTACCTGCAAAGCTGGTGCTGTTATTACTGAACAGCTCCCCCCTCCATTAATACATTCTTTGTATGTACTGAATGTAACACCATGGCACCGTCCTCCACAAAAAGGACCAGAATTTTGGCTGCGATCTCCCTCTCCCCACTTTATGGTGGCAAGAAGATGATACATGGAAACTTTGCTCTAAAAGTTTCAAATTCCACATGCTTAGTGTTTCAAAATAGAAATACAGCAAAACCTGAATTAGTGGCACTATGGTGTGAAATGTAAAGTTCATTTTTAAGTATTAATCAGGGAGGACCTGGATTAACCTCCTTTGGCATCACAGTTCACAAAAGGGTTCTTCTGCAAAGGCATGATTTTTATGTAAAATACTGTTATATACTTGGCATAGACTTGCTTCCTGCTAAGTAATGGCAGTGACTCAAATGGTTTGTTCATATGCACCAACTTGAATATCATGCGTCAATGTAAAGAACCAAGTGCTGGTTTGGCTATTGCTGCTAAGGAGAAAATTCAGTTAGTTCTTTCATGGTATTTAGAGAACAGCCACGTGAAAACTGCATCTC
This sequence comes from Anolis carolinensis, assembly GCF_035594765.1. Classification (NCBI taxonomy): domain Eukaryota; kingdom Metazoa; phylum Chordata; class Lepidosauria; order Squamata; family Anolidae; genus Anolis; species Anolis carolinensis. The sequence goes on from NC_085846.1 coordinate 83,491,323, forward strand.
AAGAGAGATTGCTTGATCCCTGTGGACTTACAACCTAGTTGTACTAAGATTTTACGCAGCCAATAAGAAAAGCACTAGTTTCCTATTACGTTTTCCTTCTACAGCCTGGATGACACCATTGTATTCAGAGCTTGGGTAGTGTGCTTCATAACACAATTAAATTCATGTTAATTGCTCATTGCATTTCCTCTGATCAAGTCTGTTGGCCACTCATTGCTTCTACGTTCCAATCAAAATAGCCAGTTGCAGAATCGTGGAAGCCAATCAGGGCCCTATGAGGATGTAGATCGGATTAAGAATTTGTTTACATTCCATCCCTTCCAAACAAAAATGCAGTTCAGTTGGACTCTGAGCAAGAGAGCAGCCCCATTCCAGGTTTACACTGATTCACCTTGAGTCTCTCTCTTTCTCAAGCTGGCCAAAAGCAGTAGCACCGAATCTATTGGAATGCTGTCCAGCGAAACACTGGAAAACAAAGGAACAGGAGCTAACATTCTAAATTAGGATTCAATAAGTTCAATAAGTTGCTGCGCTCACGTTTCTACTTTTAAAATCCCATAAAAGTAGTCATCATTACATCGTACCTTATTAGTAATCCTACAATGGCATCAAGAATGAAGAACAGTATATATTTAAATCAGGGCTGAGCAACTGTGGAAGATTAGGATGCTTCGGAGACATTGGTGAGCCATATTCTCCACTCCACCTTTCTGGGATAAATTAATTTTTTTGGCCTTCAAATGCCCCATAAAGCCTTGTAAGGATTGTATTCCTGTGCACCTAAAGGGCACTTAGGCAATTTTTGAGGACGTTTTTTGCAAAATTCCAATTTACTCCCAAGGGGGTACCAGTGGCGCAATGCCCTTCATGCTCCCAAAAATCATTTGTGGCATTTCGGAACAATTTCTCTTCACATTTTTAACCCCTTGGGCATGCCTTGCAAGCCACACTTTGCCTACCCTGTTTTAAATTATCATTCTGGATACCACACATGAAAATGACTCTTCATACTCAGCTGCGTACACTTGTCAAACGCTGAAGATCAGGCTATCTACAGATATAATGCAACAAAAGTTTTAAGTTTCTTAAAAATATTTGATAGTTAAAAGCTAAAGTCTAAGTACCAACAGCAATTAAGACAAGATATGCAATAATCTGCATAACATTGACAAAATATACTTAAGTCTTTAAAAAAATACCTTAAAGGTTTTTAAATCTATAATACCTTTTGGTGTCTCATCGTTTCTCTGTATAAAGCAAAACTATCCAAACCCTGTTTTCTTGTGCACAATCAAAAATGCTTAAAAACCAAATGGGCAAGGAACTTTTTTGTAGGATCCCAGCCTTTCTAAAGAAGTCTCCTTTTGTTGGCGTCTTGTAGATGATACTTTAGTGTAGTGTTAAAAATAAATTCTAACGCCAAGTGCCTGTCCTCACATGGTGAAATAAATGAACTGGTGGTTGTACCAAGTCAGGCACCTAGCAAATTAGGATCAATGGGTATATTTACAGCAGGTATAATATAAAATAGGGTCACTAGACTAGTTTGTCCCCGTGACCATTTGCATCTATATTCATTAAATAGAATATACACAGCAAAAGTGTTTAAGTCAATATGAGCCTAAAATAATGTTTTTTTCTATTCAAAGGAAGAATATTGTAAAAATCATGAGTGTAAAACAAAAGTAAACCTACTTATAAATAACATTAAATTTTACCATCTGACAGTAACTTTAGTTTCACAAGCTATTTGGTGAATAAAGCAGTTTAACACAATGTAACAGACAGCTCAAAGTCCAATCACATCACATTTCATTAATACACATAATCGCTTATAAATATTCTGGTGTAAAATAAAAGCCAGTCACAGAACGATATACAAACACAGGGCAAGGTCATCATTTAAAAAGCCAGTTGTTGATTTTTTAAAGCAATGTTTTTCACAAATGAGCACAAACATCCTACATGCTGAGCCCCAACTGCTAAGTTTCTTTCAGGCTACTTCACCATGATCCCAAACACAATGAAGCACATTACATAAATCTCTGAGAAAGTAATACTTGTTCTAATGTACTGAAACACCGGCTCATCAGAACATTTGCTGAGGGAAGTTTCAAGATATTGCTTTTAGTGTTTGAAAAAAGGTAGCACATACAAAAAACCCTACAGTATATCTGTCTAAAACAAGACAAATGCAAAGCATACATGAATATTAAGCAAAATAAAAGTGTCAGTAACATGGCTCAGTGCTGGTTGGTTTTTGAGTATTGAAAATTTTGTTTACATCAAGAAGAATGACATATTTATTAGAATAAAGATTAACATCTCCCCAAAATTAAGAGGAACTGACCAGATGAAACACTTGATTTATATAGAGTTTTATATATTTATATATATATATATATGAAAAACAACCTTTTTCAAGTATTTTTTCTCCTAATCACAGTGAAAATGTAAGACCAGATGTTTAAGTGAATGACTGGAAAGTTCCTTAGATGAATAAAGGCAAAGTAGTAAATCAAAAACATTTATAAAAATGCTTCAACGCATTTCCTTCATGTGATATGAATAGAAAGGTTATCTGTAAAAAGTTAGAAAAATTAAAATAAATTACATATTTAAGTACACTTTTCCCTTCAACATTTTGTATAAAAACTTGGAATAGCATACCATTATCTGAATATACACAGAATAAAAATGCATTGGATGCTGCTCGGTATCTGGCAGCTCTGTACAATGTCTTCTCAGTATAACATTTGCTTCAGTAAACCTAATTTGGTAGTTACGCGTCTTCGGAAAAACTGTCAGTACACCCAGCTAATTGGGACCCACTGTGGTTCTGTCCTCAATTTCTCCGTAGCGGTTTGCAATTTTTCAAAGGCTTTGTCCAGATTGTCATTCACAATGACCAGATCAAAGTAGTGGCTGTATGCTCTCTGGATGCGCGCACTCTCATCAACTGTTTTCTTCAAATCAGTATCCTGTTGAAAGATTGACACATCAGAAGGTTTTAAAGAATTTAATAATAATAATAATAATAATAATAATATCATCTGGCCTCCATCTCCCCAATGGGACTCTGGGTGGCTTACATGGGGACAAGCCCGATCCAACAAAAATTAAAACCAAACCTAGATTAAAGCATATCTCAATAGAGTCAACAACATTACAACAAGACAGTAATATAAATACAGCATCATCAACAGCCAATAGTCTGAGTAGTAATGGGTACTGAAATTCAGGAGGAAGGGAATTGTGCAATAGAATTTCAGAACAGGGCTGGTGGACAAAAATGCAAGGGCCAATAATAAATTAGAAATAAAAGAGCAATATCAGTTTAAAATGCTAAACCTATAGGAGGAAGGACAGGGATAAAGTGTGGGAACTGATGGTAGATATAGTTGGGGGCTGAATATCTTGAGAATGGCTTAATCGAAAATACAGTACAACGGAACATCCACATTTTTAGCTCTTTCTGGAAAGTGGACGGTGTGGGTGCCAATCTAATCTCCCTGGGGAGAGAGTTCCAGAGCCGGGGGCCACCACAGAGAAGGTCCTCTCCCTCGTCCCCACCAAACCTGCTTGAGACAGTGGTGGGAGCGAATGATGGACCTCCCCTGCAGATCTTAGAGCCCATGTGGGTCGTAAGGAAAGATGCGATCATGAAGATAGGCAGGTCCCAAACTGTTTAGGGCTTTGTAGGTAATTACCTGTACCTTGAATTGGGACTGGAAACTTATTGGCAGCCAGTGCAGCTGTTTAAACAGGGATTGACCGCTCCTTGTAGTTCCCTCCATGGTTTCACTTAACCACACTCAAAAAAAAATCCCTACTCCTCCCTGGAAGTGTTTGTGGACCTCTCTAAGTCCATACTTCCAGCCCATCTAAGGTCAAAATGTAGGGTTCACTATTTCTCATGGTTTCAGATGTCCAAAGGGATCTAGGGATCACATTTTAAAGGTGGTTCCCCATCTAATTACTCAGATGTCATTTTTAATCAGCCTGATGAGATTTGCTTGAACACAAGCTGTGCTTAAGGGCTTATAAAAGTTAACTTTTATAAATATTTCAAAGTAAATTCTTAAGGAGTGCAACACATTTTTGGGTGGATTAAATCTTCCACACAGGGCACTAGCTGCCAATCTTACTTACTTTCAAGTGCTGGTGATTATCTAAAAAGCTCTACATGGTCCTACCAGTAAGGGCACCAGTTAGGTTGATGGCCTTCTCATTTGCACATCTATGTACTACTGTATGTTCCCCAGAAATGCTTGTAGAACAAGACCTTTTTAATGTCACTTCAGCAACTGGTAGAGAACATTCCACACTGCTGTTTGAGGAACTAAAAGTTACTGTTTTACACATGCTACTGAATTTTACAGCCTTGTTTTAAATTCACCATTGATGTATCTGGGAATTGAAGGCAAAGTTGAGAACCACTGCCTTAAAACATAGTAAGAATTTTGCCATGTGCCTAGAATGTATTTGATGGCCAAAGATTTTTGGGGGGAGGGGAGCAGATGCGCACGGGGGGTAATGGCTGGCCTAGGTTTCCTTGGAAAACTAATGTGGCCACTTAGCTTTCCACAATTGCCCACCCCAGCTTCATAGAAAGAGGAAGGTGTCAGTTAATATTGAATAAAACAGCCACATTCCTAATAATAACCTAATAAAAATAAAACTTTCTTGTTGATTTGCTAAATTAACCATCTCCACATTTTAAAAAATGAATTGGAAAGAAGGAAACACTCAACAACACTTGAGATGATTAGCCTCAGACCTCCTTAAGACTAGGAAAAGTATGAATTTAAAAACACAAGCTAAGGAACAAAACAGGATGAAAATTACATTTTAAAATGCAATTTTAAAACTATGGGTGCAATGAGTCAAATCTGATAATGTATAATGTTAAAATATAGATGGTCCTTACTGTTAGAAGCTTTGTTGTAATTCCTGCATCCACCACAGCTTTATGCATGGCACGCAGTGTTTCTAATTCTGGAGCAGCAATAAACACTACATATGGCATAAATTCTGATGTTCGCAATATCTTCAGTGCCTAGAGACAACAGAATTAGCCCAATCACACAATGAACATTAAGTAAATAGCAACAAAAGCCCAAAGAATTTCACATACTAAAAAGTAGGAAACTTGAGTGAATTAAATCACCTTTGCTAATATATATTAAGGTCTTTCTATTTAAAATATAGTTTAATTCAGTCTTATTCTGCTCAAATTGATCAGTAACTAGTTGCAAGAGGTCCATATGCCAGAGATAAATGTCATACAGTCCTTTACTTGCTATCGTAGTGATGGCAGCTTCCCGCAAACTAGTCTATAACAAACATTAAAAAAGCAGTTAGAAATTAAAATCCTCATCGCTTTTATATCAATAATGTTTCACATTAGTTACAATATATTTTAAGTATTTCTTCTTTTTGAAGAAAATGAACAACAGAGTCTGCCATGCTTCAGAATCTGCAATCCTTAGAAATCTGTTCAGTGTTCATGAGGTCATACTTAATACTTTTATAATACTACAGCTCTATGAAGGGCTTGTTTTGGTTAGCTGTACAATCTTCCGCTGATGCTTCTATTAAACTACAGCAGAAGTTCTCAACCTTTGATCCTACAAGTTTTTTTTGTTCTTTACCTTTTAAAATCCTCCACCATGACTGATGATGATGACATATTCTGGGACTTGAAGTCCAAAACATCTGGAAGACCAAAGGTTGAGAACCACTAGGTTAAGGTATTGGTCCAGCATACCTGTGGGTTCACATCCAAGATGCATGTCCTTCCAGTCTGAACCACTTCAAGGATGGAATCTATTTTGGTGCCATAAAGGTTTCCTTCATATTCTCCATGTTCTAGGTATCTTCCAGCTTTGATATCTGTCTCCATTTCTACTCGTGACACGAATCTGTATGCTTGACCATCTTTTTCATCATCTCTTGGCTTTCTTGATGTAACTAAATAAATATGATATAAATATGCAAAAAATACAAAAGTTAGTCAGGCATTGCCATATATGCATTTATGCAAAGGCAATTTAGAGAAATACACAGGGACTTGAAAGGTATTCAGGTGAGCAGCCAATTTTACCAAATCCTACATCGCAATGCAGTCCTATGAAGTAAATGCTGTTCTAAAGGGTCTTTACTCAGAAGTAAATTTTGGGAAGCCATGGGGGCTTCAGTATGAAGAGGATCATGAAAAACCTCATTACATGCTCATAAGAAGTTTGGTTCTAAATACAGTTTTAATTATTATTCCATCTACAACTTTATTTTTCCTATTTTGGTTTAATAAAACCTCTCATTTATATAGCAGAAAAAGTTGAGTAACAGGATAGTCCAAATTTTATCCTATTTCCGAAAAATCCAAAGTGGAGAAAACAATTACATCTTTAAATATTCCAAACATACATTGGTCTTCTTATATATTTATATTTTATTCCCACCTCTTCTAATCTCATCCTACAACTACACAAAATGTGGAAATTGAGCTCAGAAACCAGTAGGAACAGGAGTAAAATAATATTTTGGATTTGGAAGAGGATAACATAAGGGATGGTTTGTCAGAGAAAGTAAGGCTGAAGTATAGATAAATTGAAATAGAAGTGGCCATAAACTAACATAAGACTTCAATTTAAGGTGTTAAAACCAATAGTAAGTAAGTACTATATGACATTACTGACCATTTTGAAACAATGTTTTGACAATTTTAAAGTATTAATTATTCGTTACTAAGAATTGCAAACAAACATGTAAGCAAATTACTTTCAATTAGAAATTTGGAAATTCATATGTAATACAGAGCCCAATATATCATCACAGATAAATCCAACTAAGTACAATAGGGCTTATTCCCTGGAGTGAATGTCCTTTAGAACACAATTGTCCTTTTATTGGCATGTCTTACTGCCAAAATATAAAAAATATAACTCCTCCCAGCACTAGAAAAATATTCAAGCTTCATAGTATCAAACAAATACATTCCTTCTAATTCAACACAGTTATTCTACCATCTTTCCTGTAAAGGTTAAGTATCCCTTATCTGGAAATCTGTAATGCCCCCAAATCCAAACTTTTCCATGTGAGGTAGCTGTGATAGTAATACCTTTGCTTTCTGATGGTTCAACATACGTAAATTTGGATTCATGTACAATATATTGTGCTTAAAACCGCTTTCTAGATTATGTGTACAAAGTCTGTATGAAACAATGAAATTTCTTGTTTAGACCCCAGTCCACCGCCAAGATATCTCATTATGTATATGCAAATATTCCACACACACACACACACACACAAAACCTCCTCAAAATCCCAAACACTCTGGTCTTCAGATAAGGGTAAACTTAACCTATACTAACAGTAGGTAATACATATCTCAGCCTCATGCTATGGAAAATTATTAATAAACGGAAAAAAGAAATCAAGGAAAAATACAGTAAAAACTATCCATGGGTTCGATGTCCATGGCTTTACACACAAAAAATATTTCCAACAGAAGTGTTGGTGGACCTCTAGGCTCTACAGTGTGATTCTATGATTGCCTCAAGCCTATTCTTAGTCAAAATATACGATTTTCAATTACATACACAGTTTCACATATCCACAGCGGTCCTTGATCATTATCTACTATGGATATTGGGGCCAGATTGTACACAATCAATGTACATGCCTCAGAAAACAAACTACAATAAAGTAAAAATAGCAACATACATGGCACTGTGGTTCCAAATTTTGTGGGATTTAATACAATGAATCTGTTTTTTAAACTTCTTCGACCCACACCTTGGGCTCCTATTAAAACCAGTGTTTTTCTTTGAAATGGGGGCATTTTTGCTACTTCCTCATAGATCTGGATTTCATGACGGTCAAATTCTGCAAATAGAAATGCAGTTTATTAAAAAACAAGGCACTTTACATGTTATAATGCAAACAACATTTTGTTGGGGATTACTATTACCTTCTTTCATGAAAGAATCTCCGTAAGGAAGCTTGTGGATTTGAAGAAGTTAAAGCAGAACTTTCCCATGCAAGATGTTACCTACTATTCATCTACTGAATATGTGACCCCCCCCCCCCCACCCCACCCATCTATACACATAATAAAAGTGAAAATGTATATGTGTGTATGTGGCACAGGCGTCCATTTACACAGACAGGCTCCCACATCCACAAATAGCTACAACTCCCAGTGCTGAGTAGCCACCAATGGCTCTCCCTCCAAGGAACACTGCAGGTTATAGCAGGTGCCATGAACAAGTCCAAGAGCCCTGCCAGTGTCCTCCACAAACACCGTCCTGCCCACCACCCAAGTGAAAGATTTCATTCGGGGACAATTTCATCCTAGATTTTCTGTTTTTCCTCCATCAAAGGAACTCCCCAGTGTTCCTTTCTCTCTCCACTGGTGTGGAATTTACATGACCCCGCCCACTGCCTCTCCCTTAACCCCTTTCTACCCTTTCTTATGGCACACAGCAAATGTGACCAAAATATGCATATATGATATGTGGTATGAATGGAAGAATGAGTGAGTTAGTACATTTGAAGACACCAGTCTGTAGACTAAGACCTGCTCAGGAATTGTAATTAAAACCTGCTAACGAGACCTGAAATAGTTGACCTGCCCGGCAAACTGTGATAAGAACTGTGACTGATAAGAGAAATGTTTACATCTGTTAACATCTGTCAACATTTGCTAACTTGATGAACTTTTGGGGCAGAGCTGCTTGTGGTTGCTAACACCAATCAAGAGGAATCAACATCTGGTCCAGGAAACTGAGGATTTTCCATGATAGAAGACGTCTATGATTCATTTACAACTTTGGGACAACATCATCAGCAAAATATTGCTATGTAAGTGATCTTATGACAGTCCAGAAGGTGTGACAGACAGCGACGCTGTTCACCCGCCATGCTCAGTGGAGATGGTGTACTTGGGAGTGGCAGATCTGCTATGGGAAAGCAGGATTCTGTTCACTGTTTGAGGCCTCTTTTCTCATGGGAAGAGAAAAGAGTGCATTTTGAAGTCATGGTCTTTTTGAAGTTTTGGTGTTTTGGAACTATGTCTTGGCAGGCAACAGTGGAAGCTGGGTCTGGCCTAAGCAGGTGCTTCTCCAAGGAGGGAGAAAGAATATGGTAATATTTGTGTGCATGAAGATGGATACATGTTGTGTGTGAATGATGAATGAAAATGTAAACCCCCTTTTGTTTGTTTCTTAGCCAATGTAACTGTAGGTTGTTTGTGAATCCAATGTAGTTGCATAGAATCTGTATGTTTGTATGTCTAAATGTTGTTCTTTGTTGTTCTGTAAAAAGTTCGGCTATACCTCTCAGTCTGAAACTGCAATAAAAAGAACCTATGCTTTAAAGTTATTGAAAAGTTATTCATAACATTTTTGGTGTCAGAAGTGGGATATTCTGTTCAGTCTGAGCAGGATATTTTAACTTTTGTTTTAAAAGTCTTCATGACACAAACAGAGAAGAATTGATCAGCAACTGAACAACTAAATATACTGGAGGGGTTTGGGGGACTGACTCAACATGATGGAAGTTGTAGTTCACCCTGCATCAAGACAAAGCACTGTGAACCCCACTGATAATGGACCCGGACCACATTTGACACGAAGATCCCCCATGACCAACAGAACATATGGGAGGGATTTGAGAGTAATTGGCCTTCACATTTAGGAGTTGTAGGGACTGGGACCAAACTTGGCACACAAAACCACCATGACCAACTGAGCCTACTGAAGGGGTTGGAGGGGAACTGGCCTCCATTTCTGGAAGTTATAGTTCACCTACATCCAAAGATACTGTGATCTCTATCGACAATAGACTGGGAACAAACTTGGCACACAGAATCCCCATGACCAACTGAACCTAATAAAGGGATTTATGGGGGACTGACCCACCATGGTGAGAGCTGTAGTTTACCCTGCAGCCAGAGAGCACACTGAAGCCCACTGATGATACATCTAGAGAGCAAACTTGCCCAACGTAACAAACTTTAAGTACTGATGGAGTTTCTCGGGCTTAACCTGGCATAATGTGAGTTGTAGTTCACCCACAACCTTGTGCATTCTGTACAATTAAAACATTGGCTTTTTCAAATAACCCAGGCAACGCCAGGTATCCAAGCTAGTGCTGTATAAAGGTGAAAGAGACTCACACCTCCATGCAAATTGGAAGCACTGACTGAATGGGAACCTATGCATAGGGAATGTTTCAACACTAGGAAGCAGGGCCACCATGTGTTCTGTATCAATGGTAAGATGAAAGGTAATGTTCAGCTACCTCATACAAATGCTTGTATTTCTTGGAAATGTTATTTCTTTGATCTTTTCCTACAAACAAAACAAAAAGTGAGTTAAATCCCACAAGCAGAGTAGGCCTCTACTTGTGAGAAGACAAAAAAATTTAAATACCTGCATTTCTGGTTGTAAGATACATCATCTTTTTCTTCTTTTTACTACTTATTGTTCCACAAAATGGACCTGGAGACAGATTAAACAATTTAGAAAGCACGGAACACACACATTCCATGGTATCTGATCTAAACAGTTCAACAAACAAATCAAACCTTATCTTTATAAAAGCAAAGTGAAAAATCTACTCTAGAATTTGTTCAACAAATAATATTGCTGCCCATTTACCAGCAGGTGGCAGAAAGGCCTCGGCAACTTGTGAGTGTTTTAATTCTAACCATTTTAATTGCCAATAAATGTCACTACTTATGGACTCTTTTATTATACTTTATGGATACTGCAGACTAAAAAGTAATGCAAAGAATCACACCGTTGTACATATTACCAGAATTGTCCCAGTCCCGTCTTACAAATGCTTTCCTTTTTTCTTCCAAGAACTGGCTAGGAATGAGTCCTGCACTTCCTCCTTCCTTGACATGGCTAGCCTGGAAACAAATCAAACATATACTTTTTTGATACTAAGTCACAGAAAACATTTGGTTTAGCCCAGGCTTAATTTTTAAACATATTTCTTATTTGAACATATACTTATGTAACACCATAATACTGTTAGCGGGCAATACTGATGATGAGTGCTGCTAAATCTGATTGGTAATAGTCCATCTAATCCAGTATCTCATTTTTGAAGAAATGCATTTGAGAAAGCTATAAGCAGAACATAAAGACAACACACTTCTCGTCTTATATTCATCAGAGTACTGTCATTGATCCTGAGATGTACACAGACACAATCTCCATAAATTCATCTAAACCACCTTTGAAGCCATTCAAACAAGAGGCCATTGTCATTTCTGGTAACCACAAATTTTACTGTTTGTGACCTGTATAACTGCACTTCCTTTGTTCTAAGGATGCATCTACACTACAGAATCAATGCAGTTTTGCACCACTCTAACTGCTAGGGATCAATGCTATGGAACCATGGAAGTTGCATTAACACTATGATTCTGTGCTCTCCTTCCACTCAGGCCCCTTCCACACAGTTGTATAAAATCCACATTGAACTGGATTATATGGTAGTGTGGACTCAGATAACCCAGTTCAAAGCAGATATTGTGGTTTATCTGCCTTGATATTCTGAGTAATATGGCTGTGTGGAAGGGCCCTCAGTTTCACCTGATGATTCAGATTAAAACTATAGGAGAAAGAGGAACATTTCTCTTCCTGTTTTGCTTTTTCCATTTCATTTCATGTAAGTCCAGATGGCGCCCTAGACTATTCATAAAAGTGATCAAATTCAATTGCTGCGTCCAGATCACAGTGGATGTAAGCAATTTTATCTTCAAAGGACTTTGCAAATGTATTGTAGTAGGACTCTGAAAACAGATGGGGCAGTTTGTAGAAGACCCTGAATCACCCAGAAAAACTCTCTCCTGGATGACACAGTAAACATGCAATGTCAGAATAGAGCTGCATCTTTGCCAAATTACAGCTATTGAATAGAGGAGACAACATAGCCAAACCCTAGATTTGAAGTCAATACTCACTTCTAAAGCTCAGCTTCTTCAAGAGAAGGCAAATACTGTATAGCAGGGTTTCTCAAACTCTGCTCCTCCAGATGTTTTGAACTTTGCATCCCACAATTCCTAACAGCTGGTAAGCTGACTGGGATTTCTGGGAGTCCAAAACACCTAGAGGAGCACAGTTTGAGAAACGCTACAGTATAGTATTAGGGTAGATCAAAGCCTGGATAGGAAGTCTGGACTAGACATTTTGGATCAACCAAACCAGTCTTATTTGAGAAGCAATGCCCCAAAGCCACAAATTGATAAGACTTAGGTGAATAAATGTCTGTAAAGGTGAAATACACTGGTTCGAGGGTTAGACTCTGGGAGATCAGAATTTGAATCCCTTCTCAGCCATGGAAAGTCACTGAGGAGCCTCAGGCAAGTTACAGTCTCTCAATCTCAGTGGAAGGCAACAAAACTTGCCAAGAAAATTCCATTATATGTTCACCTAAGGATTCCCATAAGTCAGAAACAACACGAAGGCATGTAATTACAGCAACAAAACAGCAACGAAAACTGTCAGATTGCAGCAGTTAGGAACCTATTAGCCCTTCGGCAACTGAATCCAAAGAAGCAGTCTTCCATACTGTTTTGCTACCCTGCAGAATATTCTGGCTGAAATGTCAGTAAATACAAAATACTATTTGAAACATTGATTATAGGTCGGCTGGATGATGTCAATGCACTGGAAATGCTGAAATGCTAACAAAATTCTGGTATGTATATAAATGTTCTTTATGAGATGTGTAAACTTCCTCAACAGATGAAATGTACAACATATGCTCACCTACTGTGAATGTTGTGTAAGCAGGTGTTTCTTACCTCTAATGTGCCATGAGCCACAGAAGTATGGAAGATGTTCCTTATAAGAAGACATGTGCATAGACAGGAAATCTGTTTGGTATGATAACTTTCTACAGGCATGTAACCTAATAAGCATATGACTTAACAAACATATACCTAATGATTTTACTTAATAAATGTGTATGATAATTATTATGCCATATATTATTACTTTCATATATTTTCCTAAAAGTTCAAAACTTAAGCTATGTTGATGTTAATCTGCCTACTAGACAATACTGCTGCTTGCAATCTCAACAAAAATGCTATAGTGCCCCTCGTTTATCTGACAGGTTAGGGACCAGAGCACTGTGGGACCAGAGCCTAACCCGTTGAGTAGGGAGGAGACTGAATGAAAAAAATGACACCAAGTTTAAAAAATGCAGTGTGGTCACAAAACTATCATACAAAGCACTGCCTTTTCATTCAGACTGAGTACTGTGTCCTCTGCTAATTCAACAGCCAACAAACTGTAGAAGGCCAGAGATATGACCATATTTCCTCTGGTAAAGGAAACTGCTCCTTTGATCATCCTATCCAATCATATCAACTGTTATTTTGGGTCATTTCTTAGGTGGGAGCATGGAAAAGGAAGAGTCCATTCACCTCCACTCTCTCGGCCCCTTTAAATCATACATAACCTGAACCCATTAATTCAAGATGTGGGTGAAAGAGTGACCCATATATCAAATTAATAGGTTCAGAATATCATTTAAAAGGGTTGAAAGAGAAGATTGAGAAAAGCGAACCACCCAAAGGCGGGGGACTCCTGTATTCAAAGGAATTCCAGCTTGACAGGAATAAGGCACCGAGGAGACAATAAATACGTTTCACCATTCTGAACTTGCATCATAGTTGCCTTCTTACTTGCTTCATTGTTCAAAGTTCTTGGAAATATTTAAAAACTGGACAGTTGAAAGGGTCTACCCAGAAGTGACAACAATGTCAATTCCTGCATCACCTCCTATTCCATAGAATGCAAGGTATCCTAATGTCCCTTTAAAGTACAGTGATACCTTGACTTAAGGATTTAATTTGTTCCATTTTATGTTCTTAAGTCAAAACATTCTCTCAAAGCAAATAATCCCATTGAAATGCACTGAAATGCTATTAATCAGTTCGCCCTCCCCCCAAAAAACCACCCAATTTTTATTATGTTTTTAAAAATAAGTAAATGTACTTTATGAATAGCAAATAATGTATAACATGTTCAGAAATAGGCAGTGCTTGGTTCCATCCAGCCACTGTGGCTAGGAAATACATCTGAGGCAACAAAACGTGTGTTGGCCAGTGTTACAGCAAGGCAGAACAGCATCATTTTCACACTGTAATTCCAGCCTTTCTCCCTCCTTCTCTTGCTCTCTCTTTCCCTCTCTCCTCATACAGTACGAGGAATAAAAAGCAGACAAATAGAACTAAACCTAAACTTCCTCAGTGAACAGCAATCTCCCAAAGTGGAGAAGAGCATGTAGCAAGCAGGCAAAGGCACACAGGCTGAGGCACTGAGCCACAAAGTTGAGAGGCTGCTCTGGTCTGCTGGAAGCCCTGTACTAGCTGTTTAGTAAGTAAGTAAGTAAGTAAAAGTTTATTTGTATACCGCCCTCTCTCCCAAAAGGGACTCAGGGCGGTTTCCAATATAAAATCAGCATAAAACATTGTACAATAAAACACTGAAAACACTATAAAACGCTATAAGAATTAGAAACGAAAACAAAACATAACAATTGACTAAAACAATTACATAAGCAGAAGGAATATAATCACTCAAATAACATGAATCCGCAAAGAAAGAGGGGAAAAAAAGACCACTGGGATGGAGGAGAAGATGGCCTGGAGGGACCACTAGAACTAAAATGCAATGTGATATTCTAAGATGCTTTGGGGCAGAGGAATAAAGTGCAGTGTTTCAAGTCAAAGAGGTGGCCTGTGCGACTACTATAGCTATGGGCTCGGTTATCCAAAGGCGCAGCGGAAGAGCCAGGTTTTAAGCAGCTTTTTGAAGGAAGCCAGGGTGGGTGCTTGCCGGATCTCCTCCGGAAGGGAATTCCAGATCCGGGGATCAACAATAGAAAAGGCCTGCTCCCTCGTCCCCGCCAACCGAGCCTGGGATGGTGGCGGGAGCGAAAGAAGTGCCCTACCGGATGAACGAAGAGGACGAGTGGGTTCATAGCGGGAGATGCGGTCACAAAGGTAGGTGGGTCCCAAACCATTTAGGGTTTTATAGGTAAGAACCTGCACCTTGAATTGGGACCGGAAAATAATCGGTAGCCAGTGGAGCTCCTTGAACAGGGGAGTAGATCTCTCCCTGTAGTTTGCTCCAGTTAACAACCTGGCAGCCGCACGTTGGACTAACTGAAGTTTCCGGGCCGTCTTCAGGGGCAACCCCACGTAGAGTGCATTGCAATAATCCAGTCTAGAGGTGACTAAGGCGTGGACCACCGTGGCCAAGTCAGACTTCACGAGGTATGGTCGCAGCTGGCGCACAAGCTTTAATTGTGCAAAGGCCCTCCCGGCCACCGCCGACACCTGAGCCTCAAGTGTCAGTGATGAGTCCAGGAGGACCCCCAAGCTGCGGACCTGCGCCTTCAGGGGGAGTGCGACCCCATCGAGCACAGGTTGCCACCCAATACCCCGATCAGACTTGCGACTGACCTCGAGGACCTCTGTCTTGTCAGGATTGAGCTTCAGCTTGTTCGCCCTCATCCAGGCCATTACAGCGACCAGGCACTGGTTCAGTATCTGAGGAGCTTCCTTGGAATTAGGTGGAAATGAGTAGTAGAGTTGAGTGTCATCTGCGTAGAGATGGCACCCAACTCCAAAACTCCGGATGACCTCGCCCAGCGGTTTCATGTAGATGTTAAAGAGCATGGGGGATAAAATGGAACCTTGCGGGACCCCACAGGTCAAAGGCCAGGGGTCCGAGCAGGTATCACCCAGCTTCACCAACTGGGAACGGCCCTCCAGGAAGGACTGGAGCCACTGGAGCGCAGTACCCCCAAGGCCCATCCCAGAGAGCCGTCCCAGAAGGATACCATGGTCGATGGTATCGAAAGCCGCTGAGATGTCCAGGAGAACCAGAAGGGACACACTCCCCCTGTCTAGCTCTCTGCGGAGGTCATCCACCAAGGCAACCAAAGCCGTCTCAGTACTGTGACCAGGCCTGAAGCCGGACTGTGAATGGTCCAGAAAATCAGTGTCGTCTAAGAATCCCTGGAGCTGAGAAGCAACCACCCTCTCCAGTACCTTGCCCAAGAAAGGGAGATTGGAAATTGGTCTATAGTTGTTAAGAGTAGATGGATCCAGGGATGCCTTTTTTAGAAAAGGCCGAATTACTGCCTGTTTTAGGCTAGATGGAAAAATCCCTTGTTCCAGAGATGAGTTGATAATTTTCTCAAGCCAAATTAACAAATCTCCCCTGGTCAGTTTGATTAACCAGGAGGGGCAAGGATCTAGGGAACAAGTGGTCGCTCTCGTAGCTCCAAGGAACTTGTCCACGTCATCAGGGCGAACAAGCCGAAACGAATCCATCAAGATCGGACAGACAGATGCCTCAGGCACCTCACCTGGCATTGCACTAACCCCAGTGTCTAACTCAGAGCGTATCCGAGCGACTTTATCTGCAAAAAGTGCGCGAAATCGCTGCACTGGGTTGCTGGGTTGTCAGGGGTCTCCTCCCCCTGGGGAGGATGGAGGAGCTCCCCAACAACCCGAAACAACTCCGTTGGTCTATTGATTGCAGATGCTATGCGGGCAGCCGAGAAAGCCTTTCTGGCTGCCCGCAAGGCCGCAGAATAGGCCCTAATAGCGGCTCTAGCCCGTGTTCGGTCGGATACCCTACGAGTTCTCCGCCAGGAGCACTCTAGACCCCTTCTCGACCGCTTCATCACGGCCAGCTCCCTTGTGAACCAGGGAGCCCTGGTGCGTCGGCGGGTTGAGAGGGGACGTTCAGGGGAATCGTGTCTATCGCCCTGGCCATCTCGCTGTTGTAGCGATCGACCAAGACATCAACAGGATCGTCAGCCTCAATGACAGGAAGATCCCCAAGAGACCTCAAGAAGCTGTCTGGATCCATTAGCCTCCTGGGGCGGACCATCTTAATGGGTCCACCACCCCTGCAGAGGTTAGTGGTCACGGTAAGTCTTAAAGTGACCAGGTGATGGTCGGACCATGACAATGGAAGAATAGTTTGCTCTTCCACTCCAACCAATCCACTGTCGGCAATAAATACTAGGTCAAGGGTGTGTCCTGCCTGATGGGTGGGTCCAGAGATGACCTGGGACAGTCCCATGGTTGTCATGGCAGCCATGAAGTCCTGAGCTGCACCAGTTAAAGGGGCCTCCGCGTGAATGTTGAAGTCCCCCAGCACCACCAGGCGCTGGGAGGCCAGCACCACGCCAGAGACCACTTCTGCAAGCTCAGGGAGGGAGACTGCTGTGTCGCGGGGTGGACGGTACACCAGCAGAATCCCCAAACTGTCCCGGACACCTACCCTCAGGTGGACACACTCAAAACCTGAGGCTTGCGGAACAGCGCTCCTGGCCACAGCGATGGATTGCCGAAAGACCACCGCAACCCCTCCTCCCCGCCCCCCGAGCCTAGCCTGCTGATGCACCCCGAAACCAGGAGGACACAGCTGAGTGAGGTTAACCCCACCCAGCTCATCCAACCAGGTCTCGGTTATGCAGGCCAGGTCTGCCCTCTCATCCAGGAGTAAATCCTGGATGACGGAGGTCTTACCATTAACAGACCTGGCATTCAACAGCAGGACCTTAAGCCCGAAGGGACTGTCATGAGGACTACCACGCCTTTCCTTCTCCAGGGTCGCAAGTGTTCTATTGCGCTTCTCCCTGGGATTTTGGTGACCGCTTCTCCTCCTCCCCCACATGACCTCAATCTTTCCCCCCTGGGGACCACCCGCCCCCTCAGTAGGGTTAGGCAAGATGAAACTGCCTTTTAACGGGCCTAGTCAGCTCTCTAGAGCAGGAGAGCCGTGTTGGGACCTATCGTGCGTAGTGGCTAGAGATGTATCTTGTGAGAACAGTAGAAGAGAGTCCTCTAGGGTGTTAGGTGGACTAATAGATGGACTATAACAAGGAAGCGTTTGTAGGGGGAGTTGAGAACATGTATGGGCAGAGAGATGGGGAACTAGGGGGGTCCATGGACACATGGCTGAAATAGGGGGGTCCAGTATAAAGGATTTGGGAGAGTATGGTTACTAATAGATGTTAGCTCTAGGGGATGTGATTGTAGGTCAGGGATCAGGGGGCGAATCCAGGGGTCGAAGAAGACCCTCCTAATGCGGATGCCCCATGCTTCAAGACGATCTCTAGAGCTTAGTAACTCCTTAATGATGGACATGTCTTTAAGTGTAATTAAAAGATGCGTAGAGCGGTTGAGAGATTGAAAGTCTCTATGCAGCCAATTGAGAGATTGAATGTTAATATCTACAGGGTTCATAAATAGGATTTGGGCAAGAGACCTTAAAACCGCTATCCTTGATCCCCATTTACCCCTATTCTGCATCGAGTCTGCTACTTCAAACGCCAGTTGGTTTGGAGATAACAGGCGGTGTGTGGTGGTAGGTGGTAAAGATGGTGCAGACTCGGATGGTATCAATGGATGGACCTTTGATTGACCTAGAACCTTATTTTCATGCCCAGGCTTCACTAGTCCTTGTACTTCTCTAGACAACTCTTCTTCTCTATTGTTCTCCCTAATTTCTAATGGGGTCACTATAGGGAGTAACTTTAGTTTCTCCTCTTCCTCGCCATCTATATCTAATGCGCACGCCTCCACAGTGTGGTTAGAAGACCCAGTGGATTCTTTCTCAAGGGGTGCATAATGTGTTGGATGTTTCAGACTAAGAGATATTCTTTTAAAAACAAGGTCCATCTTCTCATTGAGTGTTTTCAGTTGTGATAGCACCAGATTGAAAGATTTCTCCAATAATTTGCACAGCTGTAGGAGGTCATTTACATTTTCATTTTTCCCGTGGGTGTCCATCAAACCCCTCATTGTCCGGCCTATAAGAATCTATTTATTTGTACCACACTGATCCTTCTGCAACCCTACAGGCCCAGACTGTATCAATATTTCTCAATTTTACAGCCTCAGTACAATCTTTACTATAGAGATTAATATTCTTTAGATCATATAGGCAATCCGCGTGAAACTATAGCAGCTGCACTTACTAAAACCAAATTATTCAATCTTTAACCAGAAACAAAAGAGAGGAGAACCTGGCCTTCTCCACCAATACTCAGTTGGATGTCATTTTGCCCTGGAGATGGCTAGAAATTGTCTGCCCTCTGACCCTAATATAGGCCAATACCAATGTCGCCCACACCAACCCTCATAAAAAACAAATCAATACTTGGTGGTACATAGAGGTAATCACATGTCTAAAAACAACACTTAACGGGGGAGGAAGGAACAGAAAGGGGGGGGGAAGAGAGAGAGAGGAGCCAGCAGAGGGCCACAGTCAGCAGCACAGCCAGGGTACACAATCAACCATAAACTGTCCCCAGAGGCACAACAGCTGCAAATCCCGGAGGAGGTCGCCTCCCAGTCTGGCAAAGTGGGACGGCCCCTCAGAAGCATCGATGCTGATGTTATAGCACAGTAAGGGTCACCGTCAGGACTGGCTCGGCCGCCTTCAAAGGGAGCAGTGCTGGTAGTGATGATGGTGGGCCCCGGTGGCAAGGGACACAGATGGAACAGCCCGATGGCCAGTCGCTACTCGCCTCCTCTCTCCGAGCATGGTTAGGGCCCTCCGGCGGACCAGATGTGGTAAAGGTGGCAAAGATGGTAGAGGCGGCCTCCTCGCTGTTCGCCTCCGAGAGTTCTTCAGCACCCAAGGGAGCGACAGTAAAAACTGGTGACCTGGGGCTCAAGCACGCCGTCCCCGGGTCCAGTGGGATGACGGTGAACACAGCCTGTTCTGGCGGGAGGTGGCTTGGGCCTACAACACGAGAGCCGACTGGGACTATCGCTGGCCAGGAAGGCCAAACGGAGGCCACCTGAAGACCACGGGGAATGGTGCACGGAGCCTTCCTCTTTCATAAACCAGACTCCCGATAGTTCTTCACTTTTGCCCTTCCAGTAGTGCAAGAACCCCTCCCCAGGTGGTCTACACCACTCTGGGGCTTCAGTCCCTGCTTACAACTTAGGGTAGATGGCAAAGGAGCAGCTCCAAGCCCAGCAGTGACAAGGCGAGCAGGTAGGTGGTGGTGGTGCTTCTAACCGGGCTCAGATGGAGGCCACAATTATAAGTCAATAAACCGGTAAACCGAAGCTTAACCTCAGAGTAATTTCCCAATGAGGAATGGTGGAATGGGGACAGGTCGTATAGACTTTAAAGGCTGTCTGGCAGTCTGACAGTCAGATGTAGTAGCAGTTGTAAAATGCCAGTTTTTAATGGCAAATAATGCCTTCTTTTCTCCAACGCTCTCTCCCAGGCTCTCGTTTGTTCCCGTTTGTTTTTCACTCTTTGTTGTTTGCTTCTCACTATTATCACCTCTTTAGCTTAGGACTCCCCTCTGGTGACCTCCGTCACCCTCAGGTTTCAAGCCCAGTTTATAGCTCAGAGAGGTGTCAAAAGAGCAATAGTTTTAAAGCTTTTTAAAACAAACTCACGGAGCCCCGCGGAGAATCAGCCTGCCTTGGCGCCATCTTCTCTCCAAGCCCAAGTTTAGGCTGAGGCTCTGCTGCACCAGGGTGGACTGCAATCTCTGGAGTGGACTCTCTGGATTTGATTCCCCCCAGAATGTTCAGAGGAAGCAATCACATGGAGATGGAGTTTTTGCCTTGTAGGAAGAGCCAGAGCTGCTCCGTCTAGGAATCCAGTCAAGGTTTTGTTTCTTACTGTTAGAACTAGTTTAGAGGGTAAAGAGGCCTCTTTTACACTGTAGGTCAAAACAGTGTTCAAATGTCAAAACGTCACTCTAGGCAGAGTGAGGATTTGTAAGTTAAAACATACTTATGTTGGGACATTCTTATGTAGAGGTTCTACTGTCAAACACAAGGCCTGCTATGTCATTTTACGTGGTTTGTGGTCAATGCCAAAGCATCATAGTTACATCAATACTGTCTTACAATTACAACCTATCCTTTGAAGGTAACCTGACCATAAGGCTGACATGGTCCTTGGTGAAAATGCATTTGACACCCCTGCTTTAAAGGGTCGTTTGGAATTCCATGGCATTTGCCATTGTGTGGCCCATTTGCTTCATTTATGAAGATATTTCATTCATATTTCCAGGTCATATATGAACAAGTTAAAAAGCAACAGGGACACTTTAGATCTATGAACATCGTATCTCTTTACATTGCAAAAGAAGTATCCATTTATTCTTATTCTTGGGTTGCACTGTAATAGAACCCCATTCTTCTAACTCATGATCACCAAGTTTACTTAGCGGTCTTAGGTGATGGACTTTTTAAAGCTTTTGAACTGAAAGTATATACTGTGTCAACCAGATGGCCCCAGGCAAAGATCTGTTGACACTTCTAAAGAACTTGAAAATATTAATGAATGACTTGTTTTGAAGAAACCAAGATACTTTCTGTTCAGCAAGACTTATTCTATATGTTTGACATCTTTAGTAGTGCTTTACACCAATTTACAAAGAACAGGAATGGACCCAAAGCATTACTGGTTTCACTAGACTGTATTCTTGCAAGATCAAAGATGTATTTCTTTAAAACTTTGAAGTTAGATTTCAGGATAATACAGCACCCTATTTTCACTTTACTGGTTGTATAAAGTGGATGCTTATTTAAAGACTACTATTTATAGTCTGGAGCCCAGAAATAATGTCAAAAATGCATACAACGATAACCCAAAATTTTAATAAAGATCCAGTATTTTTGTGAAGCTATCTTGATAGACTGTGCTAAGGAAAATAGGAAAGTTAGGAGAAATGGGGCAATGGTGCACATTTCTAAGCTTTACACAGATAAGGAAAAGAATTTCCAGAACTAATGTTTCTGCCATCTCCATTCTTTCTGAAATATCATAATAGATATTTCTGATATCTATCCATAGACTAGTTCTATCTATAAGACAGAGTCCAACCAGTTGTTTTATGCAATGGCTGATGGAAGCATAGGCGGCAGCTAAATGAATTGCATTAAATTTCTGACACAGAAATTTGTGTCAGAAATTTGCTATGTGGCTGATGTTTTGTGTGAGCAAATCTATGCAAGAGATTTAGTCCTAGGATTGTAGCTTGTTTAAAAAGGGATCCTTTGTTATTCACTAAGATTGATCAAACTTGCCAATCCCCTTAGGCTAAAATTATATAACATCTAAACGAAGCAAATTATACATGTAAGCACATGATTTTTTGATTTTTTTATCCTAGGTAAGCTCAAGCACTCCACAGACTACCGTAATAACTGGGATAAGTGTAAGAATATATATTTTATTATTTGTCTCGAATTTCAAGATCACTGAGAATGGATGGCTTAACATAAGGCAATTCAAGTCTTATATAAAACTATGGAACTCCCAGTTATATACATGTAAAATACTTGCCCTCCACCAATGTTTGAAAGTATGAAACCATTAGTACTTTGAGTTTTGGAATATTTGCACATGCATAATGAGATATGTTGTAGATGGGGCTGAAGTCTAAACACAAAACACATTTATGTTTCATGTACACTGTATTTTTAAATAATTTTGTGCATGAAAGAAAGGCTATGTACACTGAACCATAAAAAAAGCAAAGGTGTCACCATCTCAGTGGCCCATGTGGATAATTCTGGGTTTTGGAGTATTATAGATTTCAGAATTCTGAATAAGGAATGCTCAACTCGTAATACCTTATGACATCCAAACATATGCAAATAGGTTTTTTAAAAAAATATTATAGGATGTACTTGAATGGGAAGCCTCAATGAATAAAATGCAATATACCTAGCAATTATGTAAGGTCAAGACAATATTTGAACATTTCTGAGGATTAACAGCAGAGAGATTTAAATTAAGTTTAACATTTTCTAACCTGCCACCAGTTTGAGTCTTCTCGATTCACAATCTGAAGAATTTCTCCTTTGGCAAACTTGAGCCCTGCTTCTTTACATGGGATCAGGTTGTCATTGTATGGATTATAGTCAAAGTGACACTTTACATATACCTAAAACAAAAAAACACGCCAAAAAAAAAAAGCTTAAAATACCAGATTTTTCGACAGTTTTAATAAATTCATAAATGTTAGAAATGTATCTAGGGTTTCCCCCCCAAAATACATTTAAGCTTCTGGAAGAAGTGAAAGCTTTTAGTATAACTGGGACCAACTTGGTTGTTTTAGATTAGTGCTAGTGTGGAAGTATATTTAAAAATAATGTTTTAAGTATCTCAAAAGTATCAGATGACTATGTTCTCTGAATCATTGAAAGAGAGGCAAGAGATGTGTTTAGTTTTTAATTAACGATTATGCCAGAACTGAGGGCTCTTGTCATAGAAAAAAAGCTTTGTTCATTAATTCTACTGAATCTCATTAGCATGAAGATATATATTCTTTATGCACTCACCTGAACTCTTTGGTTCACCTATCATGACAGTCTCAATAACTGAATAGTGATCAAAAAATGTCAAGCAGTCTTAAGAGACCGCTCTGAATGTAGTTTTTTTTTAAAAGTGTATGCATTTTAATCCCACTTTTTCTGCAAGTTATCACTTCACACACTGGTCATTCTATATTTTATGCTGTATGTTTTACTCTGTTTTTATAGATGGAAACTGTCAAGAACTTTTTGAGAAGACAATGAGGAAGAATCAGAACAATTTTACACCTCAGCTAGACAAATATCACTGAAGATCTGTGGACACTTCAAATGTCTGCCAGCAGCTCACATTTGCTTTCAAAGTGATGAAAAACCTAACACTTTCTAAACATTTCATTGTAATGTTTTATTTGGAAGAAAGCATTTCTTCTCACAAAACAAATTGACTCAGCAAATCCTTGACTCATTTTTACGCAATGGCCTTTTCTTCTCTGAGTATTTGAGAACATGACAAAAGTTCAGTAAACCACACAAGCACTGGCTCCCAAATATTTTGTTAGCATTCTATAGACTTTAAATGTCTTTTGTACCTCACAAGCTTATAAAAAGCTTAGAAAAAAATGTAATCCTAGGCACAAAATACTAATCTAAGAATGTAGAGTAGAAAAAAAGCACAAGGTACATTCTTCAAACTAAAAACCACACATACTTTATACACAAACTCGGTAGAAAGATATGAACTGGATGCCAGTGAATGCAACTCATCTTGTTGAAGAGAAATCTGCAAAAAAAGAATTTGGTGTAAACTTTTCCTATAGATGGTTTTGCTCATTACTGGTATACCTCAGTTAAGGAAGTAAATGCGTTCCTAGGCTTTACTTTTTTAACATAAACTTTTCTGGCGGAGGTAGAAATAACAGGGGGCAAGAACAAGGATAAATGTTGACACCGTTCTGCAGGATTCAGCAAACATTTTAGACAAAACTAACATCAGGCACAAATGAGATGAAACAGCCACATCAGGTGAGCCTTGCATACGTACACCAAATATTTTGAATCTTCTAGAGACCACTCAGAAGCTTCTTCCAAATTTCATTACAGAGTAATTTCTTTTCTTTTTTTTTGTTCAATAGCCTCCACTTTTCATATGATTTTCACTTGAGTGGCAAAACTTACAGATCTGTGTTTTTTAAAATAGTCTATTGCAGTTAGTAAGGAAGGTTAATCTGCTTTTCCCTATTCTTTTTGTTTTTCTGGTCACACATAAATAATTCTGGAGGCAACTGCTGCTGACCTTGCCTATTGTAGGCAGACCCCTTACAAAGCAACAGTAGGAATCACCTACAACAGAATCCCATTCTTCCTGAAGTCAAGCTTTATTGTATTGGGTTGTTATGAGTTTTATTTTATTGTTTACTTTATTGTATTGTTTATTCCAAAACACTGCTGCAAACCAACACTCAAATCCTGTCTTTCTCCAACCCTCCTTTGCCATTTTCCCGATGCCAATGCTTCCAAAAAAAATCAAGCTCTTCCAGCTAGACAGAAGGCAAGAAAAGGTGAGCTGAGCTGAGGTCCTATAAAAAAGAGCTTCTTTATCAGAGGCTTTGTTAACTGAGGTATGCCTGTACTGTTGATTAGACAGCTGCACTGTGCAAAGTTTCACAATGCAGTATTCTGAGCAAAAAAAACCTCCCTCTTGTTTAGATTGTAGCATGTCACAATTTCCATAATATTCAGTGGTATATATTCTATATAAGAATTTCATAGCCTTCCAAGTGACCCCTGATAAAATACAGACTTCACACAACTGTAAGCATGACTGAGCTTGTTTAATATACTTGATTAAAATAAAGGAAATGAAATAAATGAGCAACATTTGTATCTAGCTTCAAATCACATGTCGTTTTACTGACCTGCTGGGGAATAATATTATCTCTGTAGCTAGGTAGGATCTTCAGAGTGACACTGCCACTAATACTCTTTAGGAGTTCTTGCAACTCTTTTGGGTTGTTTCCAACTTCATGACCATTAACTTCTTTAATGATATCGCCCACATGTAGAAGACCTTGTCGATCTATCATTCCACCATGAAGGATTCTTGCAATTACCAGATCATTATTCTCTACCCTAAAAGTCACACCCTAAAGAATATGGAAGAACACCAGCATTTAGCTCTGAAATATTTATCCCCATTTCGAAATTAGAATGATGATACCAAAAATATTTCAGATAAGGAACTAACATACCAAAAGAACACAATTATTGAAGCTATTCCTATGTGAATTAACACATATTTATACATTCACCCAAATAATGCATATAACAGAAGTCTAGAAGTAATATTTACGTATTTTAACTTTTTCTACTCAATATGTATTTGAAGATATATGATCTCATCTAAACTAAGTTTACAAAAGAGATTTTACGTTTGTAATTATGCAGTGGTTATACAAAAATCTATGTTAACATTACCAAGCCTTCTGAAGAATGCTAGCAAGTGTTTCTGTTATTGTCTGAACTGGTATTCTAAAAAAACCCAAAAGTGGAGTACATCTCTTTTTTGCGCTCACTTTTCATCAACCTTTAGACCTCAGCTGCAGCATAGCATGCATTTCATCTTAAAACTTGGAATAAAGAGAAACAACAAAGCAAATATACACAAATGTCAAGCACTTGTATCTCCATACAAAAGGCTTGAAAACAAAACTATTTTCTCTGCATACTCACCAATGGCTCTCCTGCTCTTTTATGAATGCCGAGGATGCGAATGGCATCGACTGGTACAATCTGATTGTTCACTGAAGAATTATTCATTTCTGGACTAGAGGGAGGAGACTCATAACACTTTGATGCCACAATATCATGGGCTTCCAAGAGGGACTACAACAAAAGAGATGAAGAATACTTGAAATGATAAAGTAAATGGTTTTAACACAAGTTAGCTAAAACTGACTCCAAAGGTCACACAGGAGAAGGATTTCTATGCCTCTTCTCAGTTATCAAGTGTGACTCTCCAATGTTCAAAAGGAAGACAACTCCTCAATATTTCTATAGAGGAGTCTGCACACTTCTGTAAACTCGATTCAGATGATAAATGAACAAAGTTAATCCCTCTCACCAATATTGATTTTTTTTTCAAACATTTCCTGACAAAAAATATTATAAATTATATTTTGGCAAAAGTATGCCATGTTTAAATCCAACCAAAGTGGACAAGATGAAAAAATTAATGTCCATTTAACTCAAAAATTAGTAACTTTATCTTGACCAGGGCCACAACATTTTGTCTTCAGCAAGATGAAAACTGGTGGGGATACATTACAATAAAGTGAACAGAGATTTTTTTTTTGAATTTTTAATGGAAAGTTTTGTTACCAAAAAGTGTGGCTCCTTCAGTATACCAACCAACTCTGCAATGTTTTCATCTTTGTTTACTAATGGTCTGATGTCTTCAAGAATCTGATTTACCAACTCCAAATTGTTGTCACTTACGGCTTCAAGTTTAGAATCTTCCAGTCTTTCATGAGCCTATAAAATTACAGAATAAACTTTATATCAACAGGAAAGGATAGCACCAAAGTTATGTGCCTTTGATTTACCATTTATTTTATAAGGCTCTTTTAGTGTTTTTGTAGCAACTCTGTCCCATGATCTGTTATGTGTATTTTTACCACAGGGCACTTAAAATTAAACAAAACATATCTTTCAAATATTTATTTTCTGCAAAAGGTAGAATGCCAAACATGCAGTTAAACTGATAAAATACAGATATAAATGCCACAGACAGACTAATAAAGTTAGTAACCTAAGTCAATATTGGTTTATATTCCCCTTCTAATTGCAATTATCAAGAAATAAGAACTCTCTGCAAAGAGTGCACTGGCTTCCTAGTTTTTCCAAGATTTAAACCCTGCCCTTGATGTTAGAAAAGTGTAAATCCCCTGTATCCAAATTTTAAACATCTACACATATATTCTCTCTCTCAAAAGTTCACCAATTTCCACTAAACAGGGATCTTAGGAATTCTGCCACAGAAAACTGAGTTTATAATTTGTTCTATTACATTACTTTCCTAAGCAGCTATCAGAGATGCTCTTCAATTGATCTGTTTGCATAATGTGCAGTTTTCCCATTTCATCAACCATTACAAATTGGAAAAAACAACTCAATGTGAATTTGACAAAATCAAGTACAAATTATTGTAACTCTATTGTTTTACAATATGTGTACTTTTATTAAGAGATGGTAATGATAGTTGCCACTGAGCTAGATTTGAGAAGGTCCCAAACTGACCAAAGTGAAATGGAAAACATCTAAAACAGGGATTCCCAAATGCTGGTCCTCCATGTGTTTTAGACCAACTCACAGCATCCTCAGCAATTTTGGTCAATGTTCAACGATTCTGGGGAACAAAGACAAAAACACATAGAGGACCAGAATTTGGAAATCACTGATCTAAATCACTGATTCCAAATTCCCTTTCCATACTAGATGACACTGTTGTGTACACAAAGGGACAAGAAAACTCTTTATCTGCTGACATGAGCTTTCCTCAATCTAATCCTAACCCTCTTTCTAGCAAGGGACTGGATAACAGAAGAAACATAAAAAAGAGTGCAGATGTGAAACTAGTCCCAACTTCATCCTTGATGAAATCCAGCAAACCTTTGAATCTGAGTATTTGTCAGCCGCACCTCCCAATGCATTCTCTAATTAGAAATCATTAACACAAGATATGTTACCTTAGCAAGCGATCTAACAATTGGATTCTCCATGATTCCTTTCAAGAAAATAAGGTCTATTTCTTCAGCTCCAGTTGATGGGGGCAGGTCTGTAAGATTATCCAAAACTTGCTGCATTGCTGCTGGAAAAAAATACAAATGAAGTTCATGAGCAACAGTTCATCTTACAGTTAGGTTTTCTTACACTGAATTTGAGCTGCTCTTCTGATTAAAATTATCATTTGATTAACTAAGGGTCAAAACACTTCAGTCAAGTATTGAATTAACAATATTTAAAAGGTTTAGTTGTATGTTCTATACACAGACGCAAACAAACATTTTAGATCATTAAAATATCATAAACAAGTGAGCTTTGCATTCTCACAATTTTAAAGGCATTATTGGGAGGGGAAGAGTTTAAAATTCCTGATCCCCTCAAAAAATCCCAAACAAAACAAAAGCAATTTCATGGCAGCTTGCTACAGTGTGTACCTGATTTTCATCCAGTAATTAAATGTCAGTTCATGAAAAATTGCATATAGCTTAGTTTATGTCATAGAAATGTGGATAATACAAATCTCCTACCCCATCCCCTAAATTTTGGAACCAAGATGCATTATTGAAAAAATGTTCACAATATTTTAGTAATTCAAAAATGGCCTTCCAGAATTGTGCTTTGTTTTTCTGCAAGAATGCTGGCCCAAATAGTGGACAATGTGTGATCAGTAGCTGCTTTCTACTGATTTGCCCATATGCCCATATTTAGAGAGCAGGAAATGAAATCAAGAAAAGTTGTGCCTCTTGACCAGACAAGTCAGAAAGAAACAGATGCACATTTCCCATTGGTTGGAGGTCATGGGATGGATTTACATAATCAAGTTAAGAAAATAGTATAAATCTTTTGATCTAATGTTGGCCATTGTCTCTCCTACATGGTTTGGTTAGGGTAGGCACTTCACATACATGTAAATGCTTATTTTTTAAAACATGTTTTTCTGTAAGCCTGAACTGACCTACTCTTGATCCAAGAAACACATGTGAAATTAATGGGAAAATATTGATTCTTTAAATAAGGAAGAAGGGATAATAAATGACATTTAGTAAAGATGATGAAAATATTTTCATTAGAATTACTTGTAAAATGGGATGGTCCATTTTTAGAATAGGATTCATTAGCAGACATTTAAATACATTTAAGTCAAAATAAGAAGTAGGTCATTGCTTTACACACAACACAGTTTTAATTATATTTTTCATTGTATAAGATATTTTTGAACAAGTTATGTTTTACACCTTTTGTTGTTCTTGTGTGCACTCTTAAGATGACTGCATCACAGTTTTTTCTTGGTAAGATTTGTTCAGAGATGGCTGAGGCTGAGAGACCTGCCTAAGATTACCCAATGGGTTTCATGGCTGAGCAGGGATTCGAACCCAGGTGTCCAGAGTTGTAGTCCAATACTCAAACTACTACACCACATTGGCTCTCTATCTTCTTCCTCAAAATTCCATTTCATTTTCAGAACTCTTGAATCAGCAGTATTATTATGCAACGCATAGTTAATAATAAATTATACAAAGATGTTGCATATATTTTCTCAAAATCAATAGGAAAGTCTCTATGGAGATATTTTAAAACTTTGTTAAAAATGCAATAACCATCATTTGCAATAATGTACTCCCATTTCCTCATTGCATATATAACTTCTCCTTGAAAAGCATACGTAGGAGGCTAATGACAATCACATTTTGAAAGCATAATCGTTGAGACTTCTGACAGCAATTTTTCCTGTAGTTGTTACAGTAAGGTTGCTGCCAATTATACTAAACTTCCTAGAACATAATGCATTTATGCTAGTAAAAAACAAAGACAAAGAATAATGGTGCAGCAAGAAATAAATTTAATGTAAGTGGCTAAAAAGAGCAGAAGCTGATGGGCACTTTAAAGGACAAGTGAAGCTGTTCATTCACAGATATTGAAATATCTTTCTATCGCACCCTAAGAAAATAAAATCAACTAATATGAGCTTTCGCCACTTTTAAACTCTTAAGAAGAAATCTCATGTGAAATGTTCTCAATCATCTGAAGATACCATTTTGGTTTGCAACACCCAGCAATTTTATTCATAAACACAGGTGTTCTTTCTAACTCATGGCAAATATTTACAAACAATTGAACAACAAATTAAAGGTTCCCCACAAAAGCATGCTAGAAAACACAAAGTCTGCTAAATAAATCCCAGAATTCAAGTTGAATGCTGACTGTCACAAGCAATCCAAATATATATATATATAGCCATCAGCTACTCAATGCTACCATAGTGGGCAGAGTTCTCAACCTGGGGTTCCCAGATGTTTTTGGCCTACAACTCCCATAAATCCCAGCCAGTTTACCAGCTGTCAGGATTTTTGGGAGCTGAAGGCCAAAAACATCTGGGGACCCCAGGTTGAGAACCACTGGCATAGAGAAAAGAGGAAGGGGGAAAATCATGTGTGCATTATTACCATGCTTTGTAAATGCTGTATGGAGTAAGAAGCAGCTATCAATTGGCAAACCTATCTGTGACCTTTCTGTATGGCTGTCAAGATATTCTGGTGCCTGACAGTCTAACTTGTAGCTCCAATACTAAAGGCGTAAACTCCTTCTAAATCTGTAAACTTTCCAGACCTTGGAAATACGGTGGTAGGCAAGAGCATGTATTGTGTAAGTGTGTGGAAACAACAGCAACGATTAATTTACTTACATTAAGAGATTACGACAAAATTTACAGTGAGAAGAAAAAATAACTATATATGGCTAATCCAATTGTCATTAAAGGTATTTGTCACCACCACAGAGAAAAAAGCTTTGTAAAAATAATTTTGGACCACTAGGATTGCACAAATGTTCCTGGGGGCTGTACACTTCACCTATTCTTTTTAAGGTATCCAGTATGGTGCCTCTGAAAAGCATACAAAAGCAGAAACTACTAACCATACTCAAGATTTTAAAAATACATTATGAGAAAAACAAAAATTATGAAATAAAATATTTCAAGACACATATAGGTGCTCATAAGATTAATGTCATATGTTGTCAAGGCAGCATGACAGCTGACAAACCAGTGCTTTCATAACAGCACTGCAGTCAATGCAATTAAATTATAACTTTAAAAAATAAGTTGACTTAGGCCCGTTCTTGTATGCCAACATCAATTAGAATGCATGGATGAAGATGACTTATATGATCTCAGTCAACTTTATAAATTCAACACTACCAACCCTTTTGGATATATTCAGCTACCTGGTAGAGATGCTGTAGTTAAAGTTCCTGCACTGAACAGAGGCTTGGACTCAATGCCTTGAGTAATGATTCCAGTTCCATGATTCTCCTTTACATGAACAGGATTTATGTAGAGCTTTGAGAATGTTAAATTCTCATAATCTAGCTCTCATTCCAGTTCCATGATTTTCTTGTGCAAATCCAGATATGTGAGATCTTATTTTGAATCCAGAAAGAGCAAAGTACAAATGATATCATCCATTCTCTTGGACAAACAACATTTATTGATGAAACTAATATAAAAAATTGCAAGTATTCCAGAAAAAAGGTATGTATTTTTAATCATGCTATTCTCTAGAGGCAGGGCCTGAAATATGGCTGCATACTTCCTTGGATCCCATCTTTCTTGTTGCTGTGTGCTTCGAATCGTTTCCAACTTATGGCAACCCAAAGGCAAATCTATCATGGGTTTTTCTTAGCAAGATCTGTCTTATATAAGTTACAATTTGTATTTCGATCATGTGTTCCATTTCTCTATTTTAAAATTAACTCATGGATTGTGTCAAATATAGCCTAATATAGCCGAAAGGTCATAGGTTCAAATACGGGGAGCGGAGTGAGTGCCCGCTGTTAGCCCTAGCTTCTGCCAACCCAGTTTGAAAACATGCAAATGTGAGTAGATTAATAGGTACCGCTCTGGCGGGAAGGTAACATCACTCCATGCAGTCATGCTGGGCACATGACCTTGGGAGGTGTCTACAGACAACGACTGCTCTTTGGCTTATAAATGGAGATGAGCACCATCCCAGAGTCAGACATGACTGAACTTAATGCCAGGGGAAAACCTTTACCTTTACTTGTGAATAATCTATACTAACTATATTAAATAATGTCAGCTTCATCAGTTTCAAACTAATTTTGAGAAAAACTAGCTTTCTGATGTGGCCACAACTGGAATTTTTCTCCTATGTGCCTTGCCCAGTATGATATTTATGCTATATTATCATATTTTGCACAGCTTCCAGAGAACCCACCATAGACTGGCAGTTTTTGACTTCTGGATCAGAATATATCCATTGGCAATGGCCACTACTTTGTGTAGAACTCTGCCTCATGTTTTGGCACAGGATTAAATATTTCTACTATTTTGAGCAAATGATTGGTATTACAGGTACAATGAATCAGTATAGATCATTTCCTCAAGGACAGCATCAATGCACAGCTCTCAGCAGAAAAGCAGAAAGAACAGTAGAATCATTAAAAGTCTTAAATATCATGCTGCAGGAATTAGTAAAAATCCAGCCACTAACTACTCACGCAATGCCATTAAAATACTTCCAAAATTAGATTAAACCCTTTGCTTATTCTAGGTTTGCATAGTTTAGCTATTCATAATCCACAACAGCTATGTGGTTTCAAAACTGCTCCTATTGTGACTCTACAGTTACTTTGTATGACGTCACTCTGAGTTCAATTAGACATGCATCTTAATAATGTAACTATGCCTATTTGCCTTTTCAAAGTATTCTATTAATTCTATAGATTCAAAACCAGTGGTATTTACAATACATTTATCATTAGTATTCTACCATTATAACTTATCATTCACACACACATATATATAGAGTGAGAGAGAGAGTCATTTTAAGCAGGAATTTAGTTATATTAACAGTATAAGAGTATTTGCTACATTTAGTTTTTAAGTCATTGCAAAGAACTGAATACATCTAGAAGAGTAGGAAAAAAATCCTGTAATTCAGCATAAACAGTTATTACTATCAGAAATGCCATACAGGGGGTATCATTGTGTACTTTTTTAATTCATCATATACCATCTTTAATCTAATTGTGTATAGAGGGTGATGAAGTTATAATTGCTAATATCTCCTTAAGCAGCACTATTTTTCAAGCTTCAGCTATAGTTCAGATGAATCACAGACTTTTCAACCAGGACAGGGCTCTGTAGTATATTCTACTCTAAAGTACATTTCCTCCTGTGAATAAACCTTAAAATTAACCAGGGACATGAATTCTCTCAATTTTAGAAAATGCCATGACTTTTAATGGTTTTAAACAAACTTGAACACTGCGCAACATGAAACGGTGTAAATAAAAAAATACCTACTTCAAAAAATGCTGCAAAGAGTTTGAACAGTTCAGACAAAAATGTGGCCCACAGAGAACCAGACCATTAGAACTAGAAGACTAAAATAAGATAGGAGCAAACTGCAGCAAATACCACTTGTGCACTTGTGTGGAATTACTTACAATTCCTATTTGTACCATTCATATGGCCCCGTTTCCGTCTCCGTCCACCACTTATGGAAATGACCGCCTATAAAAATTGGCTTTTCCGTCCAAGGTCCAAAAAACCAAAACAATTTTGGGCCTTGGGCAGCAAAACTCCAGGATCTGCAAGCCCAGCCTACAGTCGAGTGCTCAACTGTAGGCCTGGCAAGAGCACTGAGCGCTCGATGACTCGTAGGCCCGGCTCACCAGGCTTACAGTTGAGCGCTCAACTGTAGGCCTGGCAGGCAGGGCCTACGAGCATCAAGCACCCGGCGCTTGGCTGTAGGCTCTGCGAGCCAGGACCTACAGCTACGAACCTAAAATCAGTTGACCAAATGGCTAGAGTTCCGCTCTACCTTTCGTTTCACTGTTTCTTTTGTTACCGTGGGATTGTGCTGTTTCATGCAATCCAAATAGATGGAACAGTACAAAATCACGAAAGAACAGGATTCAGGCTCTACTCTAGTAAATGCTCTCTTGACTGAGGCATATACAAAGTATGAATATGTGAATGCACAGTAAGATAACAGACAGAGGTGGACTGGGCATATATTTGCATATAATCAATCTTCATTCTACAGGGGAGGAATAGTCCTGTAGCCTTTGTCCAGGAAGAAGATGCACAATTAATGAATGATTCAATTCCATCTTGAACTTCAATCCAATCCAGATTAGGAAATCTTTTTCAGTGCAAAATCCACATTTCTATGCCAACCTTCGAAGGCTACAAGCCAAGCATAGGTACAACTGAAGTCAAAGGTGAATGGCACAACCCACATTCTTCTATTCTGCCCCTTTCTTCCTGTCAGGCAGATATAGTCTTCAGTGACTTCCCCACAATGCTTTAGATCACTTTCACAGGAAATAATACAAGAGGGAAAGAGATCTGCCAGGGCAAGGTGGAAAGGTAATACCATTCATGTAACTCTATAATGCTCTCAACATTTCAAACAGTCATCCTCAGCCTCATGCTGAAGATACCAGAAATTTAGTTTCCCCACATCAGAGTTTATGTCGATCCCTAGTATTTTAAAAGAATATTGTCAGATTTAGAAGAAGGCAGTGTCTATAAACCCCTGTGATAAGGTTGCCTTAACTATTTATTTATTTACAGCACTTTTACCCCGCCTTTCTCACCCAAAAAAAACAATACACTAAACAGTTCATGTAAAATCAACGTAACATTACAGAATAAAAACATTATACAAAATTTAAAACATATCCAAGTTAAAATCGATTTGTCCAAAATCCTCATATGTAAATCTTAGTCCAGACCATGTGAAATCAATGTTCTCATTCATTAAATGCTTGCGTGCACAACCATGTTTTTAAAGATTTTCTGAAACCCAAGAGAGTTGGAATCTGCCGAATGTTGCTGGGGAGGGCATTCCACAGCCGAGAAGCCACCACTGAGAAGGCCATTCCTCATTCCCACCAGCTGTGCCTGCGAGGCTGGTGGGACCGAGAGCAGGTCCTCCCCAGATGATCTAAGGGTTCTAGAAGGCTAATAGGAGGAGATACGTTCGGACAGGTAAGATGGGCCAGAACTGTTTAGGGCTTTGTAGGTCAAGACCATCACTTTGAATTGGGCTCGGTAGCATATCGGCAGCCAGTGGAGCTGGCTTAACAAGGGAGTAGTGCGCTCCCTGTATGCCGCTCCAGTTATTAATCTGGTTGCCGCCTGTTGTACTAGTTGGAGCTTCCGGGCCGTCTTCAAAGGCAGCCCCATGTAGAGCACGTTGCAGTAATCCAAACGGGATGTAACCAGAGCGTGGACCACCGTGGCCAAGTCAGACTTCCCAAGGTACGGGTGCAGCTGGCGCACAAGTCTGAGTTGTGTGAATGCTCCCCTGGCCACCGCCGAGAACTGGGGCACCAGGCTCAGCAATGAGTCCAGAAGAATACTCAGACTGCGAGACTGGTTGCCTTATATCAAAAGTAACTTGAAGGCACACAACAACAACTGTCTGCTATATTGGTTTAAATGTGCAAATTAAAGAAAAGAACCAAAGGAAATGCTGTCAGAAGTCTTTAGGTGCCCTGCCCCAAATTCCTTCCACTGGGCTATGACCATAAAAGGCCCATATTTCTGTTTTTCTGCCAGAAGAATACCGGTAATCTTCCTGTCGGTACACCAAACAGCTGTTAAGGGGTTGCAAAAAAAAAAAAACCAGGTAATTTCCTCAGGGACTTTCTGAACATTAATGAGGTTTTTTGCAAGTTGAAGAGTAGCATACTGTTTTGTAGACAAGAACCCAATTTGTCTGATGCATCACTTGTTCTCAGGAGCTAGATGCGTATATACACAAGTGGATACAGAATAAAAGAACTGCATACTGTGAAACCAAAAGGCAGTGATGGCATACAGAAATAGTAATTATTTTTTTCTCAAAGGCTGAAATGATCAGCTTACACAAAAGGGGAGGCAAGATATTTTATGAACAAGGTGCTCGATTTTTAGAGCACATCTTGTCAATGACATTATTATGAAAAAGCTTAAGAATTAAGACTATGTTCAGTAACCATATATCTAATCTGGCACATTTACAAGTTGAGGGAAATAGTTTAAAAGTCCATGACTACTTAACCATTTATGAGTAAATCTGATAAATCAAATAAGGATAACTGAAAGAAGCCTCTTTCAATTTTTGAATGACTACTTCCCCAATTTAACATTCACCATCTGTTTTCTCATCACCTAGAGCCATATTTCATACCTTCTGCTTCTTAGACTGTTGATTTAATGAATGTTCCAGAAATACATTAAAGTGTTAAAAACTCCTTGAAACTCCTAAAGCTTCCCTATGGGTTACAAAGTGGGAGGGAATATTAAAAAGTCAGAGCAAGATGAGTAACCGAAAGCTGTAGGCATTTTCTATCACTTAAAATGTGTTTAAAGCTTTAGTAATATGAAAGGGCCAGAATTTTTTTTGCATTGCCACCATATTTTTATAGTCACTTCAAGTCAGACTTATTGACAGTTGCTAAAAGGTATGAAAGCTGCACCAATATCCCAACAGAAATCTTACACAACACCAAGTTAAGTAAGTTTTGAATAAATTAAAAATATTAGTTTGCAATTTGTTTGAAAGTTGGAAAAGTGCAATCAAATAGCAGCAAATATTGCAAAAGTAAAAGTACATGAAGTAAACAGCATGAGGTTAGGAATCTTCTCTCATTCATGTATGTGTGTCTGTCTGGAACCATTTTTCACCTCTGGAAACCACAGAATTTAGACAAGTGGTTACAAAAAAAAGGCAAAAAGATTTTTTTTTTTACATGCAACTTTTTGGAGTGCCTGGCCCAAATAAGCTCAGCTAGCTCCCAGAAAAGAGAGAAGAGCAATGAAGGCCTGTCTTATTTGTAAATACTGAGGAGTCAGATGCCCTCTGAGCAGAAATGATGTTTGCCTTCAAATAAAGAATGTCTGCCTCTGAATCCTGACGTGAGAAGGAGCAAGTGATTCTTACATCTGCCATTCCCATCAAATGAGTTTGAATCTACACTGGCATTATATGGCAGTGTAAATTTAACCTGACAGTATAATACAGTATGACCCTCAGTATCACCCTACCCATATCAAACAAAGCATGTCATCTCGAGGAATTTTCTACATCCTCCCAGAATGAGTCTATGGTAACTTCATTTCAATAGAGTTCACTGTTATCCAGAGTTTCCTGTTTCCATGATACAGGGGTAATAATGTACAGTAAAAAGGTTTAATTTTTTTTTACTTCACTGAGTACAATCAAATAATCTGTAACCAACTGACAATACAGAAAAAACCCAAAGGTTGGACTATAACCATACAGGTGAGTACCTATTCATCAACATTTTTACCATTTGTGGCCGTGGCCACTTAACAGCTCTGTGTTTAGTTTGTTATTGCTAATAGTCTTGAATCTAGCAATCTCTATAAAATCCCAGGAAACCTTTCTGGGCTAAAAGAGCAACATTTAAAAGGATATAAATACATGGCATAACTAACTCTGCAACATTTGGACCATAAGACTGATACATTTCTCAATCTCCAAGAACACTTTTTGCTTTACAGGGGAGTACGTGCTCAGGATAATAATGCTGTTGATATAAATCTTCCTTTCATTATACAAATGATTCCAAAGCAGCTTAGAAGTAACAACAATGGAAATATCATTATTATAAAAAAATAAAAGTAATCAGGATCCTCCTCACAACAGTTTGTGGTAGATAGGCCTTCTGATGGAGAATAATTTTGAAGCAGCAGTTGTCTGATACAGAGCTTCACCTACCCTATCTCTTTCTCTTTGAACACTTTCCAAATGACATTTGGAGGGAAGGCATAACCTTACTCAAATAGGACTGATGCTGTTTTTGTCTGGTTTTGGCTGCTTGCGCCCCCCCCCCCCCAGCCACGCAAAAAGTGTAAAGTAGGGATATGTAAAGTATCGCCCATGGGGCATGCCAAATCTTTCTTTTCACATCTGAGTATATATTCTTTGTGACTATAGTGCATTGCAATATATGTACTATAGTCAATGGGGAAAGGAATTGTATTGGCTACAATTAATGTAATGTCAATAGCACACTGAGTGGTCAGCATCATATTAAAGTTCAAGCTCATTTATATTTAGATATATAAAGTTTATACTAATGAATGAGAGATAATTTTATTTAATTAGTAGTGTGATAATTTTAATTGACCTAATAAAAACTTAACCTAATCTACTGACTCCAGTCAGAATTCCAGTGGCTGCACGTTGAACCAAGTAAAATTTCCAGAGAAGTCCAGCAAATTTCCAGCAAGAACAGATTTGTTCTTGCTGAATACACCAAAAACATGCAAGCCTCCACCTGAACATTCTCCAGAAGAAAGCATTCCTTTTGTTAGAAGGGACCAGGATTAAGAAAAACTTCGAAAAATGTAGTCACGAATGCAGGACAAATCAAGACAAATCTATGGTTTTGTTTCGTCTCAGCATTTCTATCACAAATGTTCAAATACTAGGTTGTTTCATCAATAATTTCTAGACACACCTGCTCTAAATGCACAGTCAGAAAGACTACAGCAAGAAAGTAAATTACAATTGAATTAGTAATTATGATGCTACTAACCTTTCATAACAGCAGTTGAACAGGCTTTTAACAATTACTGTGGAAAGAAGTGCAATGTCACCCACTGAGTAGCTAAACTTAGACTAGAATTCAGACATCTTTTTTCAGGTTTTCTTCTTCAGATAACAGCTTATTTTTTAACATTATGAGCTCAGAATCACATGTAAACATACCTTTAGCTTGTTATGGAAGAAATTAAACTAGAGAGAACAAAGCTCTTGCTGTGTTTGCGTTCAAGAGTCTGCCAATAAAGTGAATATACTGAAGAAAGAAACAACTTCTAAAAAGGAAGATATCTTGAGAATTTGTTTATAAATACAGATTCCTTTAACCCTGACCCCCACAGAAAGAAACATTCTGTGGCAGAATCCACTCCGAACAAGACTGAGAAGATAAGCATTTTCCAACATTGTCACCTAACAGCTGTCAACACTGTTCCCAAGTTTCAACCACCTGTCGTGTACAGATTTAAATACACAAACACATGAAAGACCTGAGACCAACACATTTATTATATGTGTATCAGTTACTTTTTCCAAACAAGGAGACTAATGACTACACAAAACAAAAAGAGCCCTTCTCATATATGTTGATATTAATCCCATGATTCAGCACCCACACACACCTTTGTGGACCTGGAGCATTTTTATATTCCACAATACTTTGGAATTCCTACTGGCCTAGAAAATATTCCCGCCTGCCATATATAGTATAGTATCACCCAATGTAGGTTGGCTTTTCTGCCAAATCCTGCCCACACAACTTGATGATACTGAGTCAAGTGGCAAGCATTGACAGAGTTAGGCTGATTAGTAGCAGTCTGCTTTGGGTAAATTCACAACAAAAATTATATATATATATATTCCAACTACATAATAACAATGTTTTGATATTCATTGCTTTTGCACAATGTCCTTTTAATAACTGAAATTTAAAATTAAAGCTATTTATGACCAGAGCTTCTGGACATCATACATGGAAGTCTAATGTACTTCCATAAAGGTCCTTAGAATTGCAGCAATGTCACTCATACAAAGACATTCAAATATTTCTGCAAACAGATTGCTTTCCTCTATTTCAATTCTGTTTCATAACAAAATTAACATTGAGTTTTGTGTTTAAAGATGTACATGAAAGAACATTGTGTTTAGATTTCGGTTCCCTCCTCTCCACCATGTGCAAATAAAGCTATTCCAAAACTCAAATACACAAACAAAACAAAATCTGAAACACATCTCATCCTAAACATTTTGGATAAAGGATATTCAAGCTGTATAACCTAAGATGACTTCCCAAGATGTTCCCAAGATGAAGAGCAAGCCTGGTATTTCTACTCCTGTTCAGTTAGATCTTAACCACCTGGTGATTGTGCCATTTGCACCAGAAGTGGGGAACCACAATCAAGGCTACATTAATTAGAAAAAATGAGTGAAAGATGCAAAGTCATCTTCTTTAGAATAGCTTTGGAAGCAGATGATTTTCTAGTCCTATTGGATAGCACCAGGCAGGAGGACCATATCAAAGAGGCAGTATGGGTATTTCAGAGAATCTTATGAATGACAGTCAGGGAGACAGAGTTCGGCAATATTTACCTAACCAGAACGGAATTTAGATATACCTTATTGTCAAATGGTACACTCTCAGTCTCTTACATAAAACCAGCAACAGTCTTCTTGGAATACAATTTAGGGATGCAACACACTTGAAGTGTAATAGATTACAGACTGACTGACCTGACTATACATGCCATGACAGATTCAATTTCAATTCAACCAATCTGAAATACCTTAAGTTATGTGGAGGATCCATTGAATGGCTAACAACAATGATATTTACTTCCAAGGAAGCAAGCAGCTTAGTTTTGTTACTTAAGTCTCCTAGCAACAACAATAAAACTATTTAGTTCAGCAGGGTACCTGCCATTTAATTTCTAAGGAAACAGCAAGAGAAAAAGGAGAGAGAATATGTTAAAAAGAAATGAAAAAAGAACACTCGCAGGTAGTATAAAACTATTTAAACATACTATAAAACGTTGCAATATGTTTGTCATTATCTACACAGCATAATTCAGTTTGA
This sequence comes from Anolis carolinensis, assembly GCF_035594765.1. NCBI lineage: Eukaryota > Metazoa > Chordata > Lepidosauria > Squamata > Anolidae > Anolis > Anolis carolinensis. The sequence goes on from NC_085846.1 coordinate 83,532,127, forward strand.
TACCACTTTAACTGTCATGGCTCAATACTATGGAATCCTGGAATTTGTAGTTTGTTGGGTCATCACTAGCAGTTCTGGCAGAGAAGGCAAAAAACTTCAACAAACTATGACTTTTATAATTCCACAGTACTTAGCTATGATAGTTAAACAGTATAGACCAGTGGTTCTCAATGTGTGGGTCCCCAGATGTTTTGGCCTTCAACTCCCAGAAATCCTAACAGCTGGTAAACTGGCTGGGATTTCTGGAAGTTGTAGGCCAAAACACCTGGGGGCCCACAGGCTGAGAACCACTGGTATAGGCACTACAAGTGAGAAACGTGTATTTCACTCGGACTATGGAAATCTACTTTCAGGAAGTAATGTATACAGAAGTACCATTTTCCACATCATGCTTATCTTGGTGAAAAGAAGTCTTTGCTTTGTTTTAGAGAAACTATACTTGGAGCGTGTTATGGTTGAGCCTTCGGGCTCCGGTAATAGAAGAAGGGGTCATAAGACTCCTCGAGAGTCAGACTCTTTCGAGGAGCGTGAAAGAAAACGGCTCCGGGATTTGTTTACAGACCCGACAGATGAGGACTCATTTGAGGGTTTTTCTGAGGGTTTGGAGGAAGAGATGGCCAGCTCGGAGGAGGATGACATGGAATGGACTCGTGTGAGGGAGGATTTGGGTGTTGGGGAAACAGGCAATGAAAGCATGGGAGGTGATTGGCGGGTTGCAGGATCAGACCCATGGACTGGCTGGAGGGATGGAGCGGGATCCACAGCTGGGGATGCTGTGGGGCGTAGTCAAAGGTGCTTAAGCTCTGATGAGGATGATGATGTTGGGGCGCCTGGAATTGGGATGGCAGCTGACAGCGATGATGAGCTTGAACTGGGATAAATTGGGGTTGGGACCAATGTCTAATTGCGTTGGGCAAGGTAATCTGGACGGACGCTTGGGCTTTTGTTGGGGAACTTCCTGAAGACGGGTGTGATTCGTTACTGGATACGTAAGTTTACCAAGGACACTGGGCATCGACGGCGGGAGGAACTGTGCGGGGTTTTTCTCTGTGCAACTTGTGTTTAATCTCGATAGCTTGGACCTCCGTCGTCTTTTTGACGGGCAATATCTACTCCCTTCTGCTGGCTATCGGTGAGACCTTTGGATTTCTAGACTACGCTTGGTTATTGACCTCTGGACCAGATTGGGACCCTGCTAACTGCCGTTACCCTGACTGCTGTGCCTGGACCTGGATATCGTTGGCCGCTGAACCTTAAATTGAATCCTGACTACGACCACGCTTTTCGTTTGCTGCAGGGAGGAATAAACAAGCCTGGTTTATTCTCCTGCTGTTTCTGAGTAGCAGAGAGGAATCTGCTACCAGTCTGTTGTTTACATTCTGACTCCTGTTGATTCTCTTTTGTTTGCATTGTTTGCCAGGCTGAAGAAAGCACTTTTGATTTAATCCGGATTATACTTCTGTTTAACCCGGTTTATCCCTTTGAATTGTTTAAGCTCAAACTGAGTTGATTTTTGTTACTTATCACACTGAAATCAAGTGTTTGCCCTGTTCTTTGTCTCCTACAGGCGTTTTTAGTTCTGTAACCTCAATAAACTGAGTTTTGTTTTACTCACTGGCGTTCTGTCTATGACAGAGCGGAGCCACAGATAGGCAAGGGAAAGGGCTTTTTAGTGTGCAAAGCCTTGTCTGGGACGAAAAAAATACAGATAAGCAGAACTCTGTTAAAAACGCTCCTTGAGTCAAGAAGAATTTTAAGGGGAAGCACCTCAGACACAAGAAGTTAGAATTATGAAGTAAGTCATCAAAGCATCTTTCAAGAATGTGAATTTAAACATTTTATCCAAGTTCAGTATAGACAGTCCAAAAAATAAAATATCTCCACCTCATCAAATATTAGAGGGAATGAACAGACAGAATAGATATATTTCTGAACTGTACTACCTAAAGGGTATGAAATCACAGTGAACAGATTTTCACTTTATTTGGAAATAACGATCATTAACTTGTAATAAAATGTTAGCTCCATCAGGCAACGGAAGGTAGCCAGAACAATACCTTTGTTTCAAAAGGATTCATGGAACCAACAGCATATGATATGATCCAAACTTTAGACAAACGTATTGGCACTATTAAACATTTAAAAATTAACAGTCATAAGTCCCAGGCTGAAGGAAAAGTAGGAAATAAATAGAGTAACAAAATACAGAGGAACTTGCCATAAATAAATAGATAATTTCCATAAAGCAAAGTAATACCTTGCCAATATACTGAAGTGTTTCAGCAATGTTACCTAGTGGTGTTATTCAGAATACATAATTCTCATAATTAACAAATGATTCAGAGCATTTGAAGGAAGCCTCATCAATGCATTTATTGCAATCCTTACTATTTTCTTTGGTAAAAAAAACCCTATTTTTCTTATACCTATAGTGCCTTGTGAGAGTTAGGTTACTTCAAATGCAAATATGAAATATTTACAGTATTTCTCTTTACATTTAGAAAACACATTCTGCAAATAACATGTATACAATAGGCCTTTCCAGGGACTGTGTGAAAAAAATGTACAATTGCTTGGGGCTGTTCAAATTTGGAAAAACGTGAGTTACAGTAGATATGACAGATGTGTACAAAAGTACATGCAGCATAAGAAAACAGATGTGGAGAATGTTGTATCTAATAATTGCCAGAATCCAGGGTCTACAAATCTCAATGGTAGGAGATTCAAGACTGATGAAAGGAACTCACTGCTACAAGGTATGGCTAGTATGGACAGCTTTATTGCAAGGAGATGGGAAAATGCAACAGTGATGATACTGTTAATGGTTATGAGACAGAATTATCAGAAGGAGTATGCCTCTGTATTTCAGTTGAAGGGGAATACAAGATGGAGAGTGTAGTCCAAAGTCATGTGGTGTTGGCAGGCTTCCCATGGATGGAAAGCATGCAATGTTGGACTGGATAAGCCTTTAATTTGACCCAATAGCAGTTCTTGCATTCTTGAGTTCTTTATGACTTCCATTAATGACTCCACTCCAAAAACAATTCTGGAAGGTTGATGTATCCTCCATAGAAGGGCTGAATGTGGTGGAAGGAGAAAACCCCACTGATTCTTTCCCTCTGTGCAAAAGCATTTACCTTCCACAGAAGCAATTTTATAGTGAGGGAAGGAATGCAGCAGTGCCTTTAAGACTAACTGTTTTTTATTTGTATTTCTGCATGAGCTTTTGCAAATTCCTGAAAAACTACTATGCAAGGCAATATAACCAAGTGTGGGAAATGTGCTTAACGAAGTAAAGCAAAGTAGACCAAATGTCATCACCTTTGCTTACAATAGCAGTGCAAATATCACTGTGCTCTTCAGTTGGTTTCTGTTCTTGCTAATCTAAACCATCTGAAGAACAAATCAACAGGTTTGATTCTCCTGCTGATAAACTTTGACTAAATGACACTTTACACTACAAAAGACTACTCTGTAGCACAAACCGATGAATTAAGCACATGCTTTACTGCCAGTTCTTGCATCAATAGCTCTCTTAACTCTCCTAGCTTCCACTAATGCTTTCACAAACTATTTTCTGGTTGCCTGAGTTGCCCTGTTAGCTAGATCATTCTAGGCTAACTGGACACTTGTAGAGCATCTCAATAATCAGTTAAGCCCAGTGTTACAACCTAACACAGCACATCTGGAAAGGGTTAGATTAAAAAATCATTTTAAAAGCCTTGACACTTTAAAGGCAAAAATAATGGCACACACAAATGTCAAGTTTTACCGCCTCTTTTATAAACTTTACTAGCATGACAAAGTTGCTACAAAGTGAAGAGTGACAGGTTATGTAACATGGGGAAAAGAGTGTTGCATTCCAAATCTCAAAGGAAACTATAGTACAAAGATGGGTTGGCTTCCTAACTAGGTTTCCATGGCTTGAATACCATTGACTTAGCATTACCTCCTATTATCTTTGTTTATTGAGTTGTCGAAGGCTTTCATGGCCGGGATCACAGGGTTGTTGTATGTTTTCCGGGCTGTATGGCCATGTTCCAGAAGTATTCTCTCCTGATGTTTTGCCCACATCTATGGCAGGCATCCTCAGAGGTTGTGAGGTACCTCACAACCTCTGAGGATGCCTGCCATAGATGTGGGCGAAACGTCAGGAGAAAATACTTCTGGAACATGGCCATACAGCCCGGAAAACATACAACAACCCTTTCTTTATTGAGTTTATATCTGTCCTTTCTCCCAAGCGGTCTTATAATAATTATTTTAAAACACCCATTCATAATAGATTTTGAAAAGTAATATTTTGAAACATGACTAAAACCAGTTAAAAAACAGTAAAACGTAAGTTCAATAAAAAATTAAATCTAGAACACACCACCACTGCTCCATATTTAAAACTCAACCTCAAAGGACTGCCTGAATAAAAAACATTATGACCTTTTTATGGAAAGAAAGCAAGAGCAAGCCAATCAAAATGCAAGAGAATTCCATAACCAGGCTCTCCTGGAGTCCTCACCAACTGCATCTGCAATGGTGGTGGGACTGAGGAAGGATCCATCTATACAGGCCGAATTCTGTCAGGCCAGGGATGAACGGATTCTCTGGCATCCTCATAAAGTAGGGGATCCATTTGCCCTAACATGGGACAAGGCCACATCCCAAATTAAAAGATAAAATGGGAAGATCTGGAGCTCCTCCACACTTTGTGGTGGTGTGATCACTCAGGCTGCTTCCTATTTAGAAGTGTCCACACCAGTTCACATAGCCATCCTACTTTCCCTGAGCTTGGCATTTACTTCCCTGTTATCTCTGGCTTAGCAGAGACCCCTGGATAGTGGTGGTTGCTCATTGCATCTGCTGGCACTGGCCAGAGTGACAGAGAGATGGGGGGGGGGGGAGGAATTTCTCCTTTTCCCCCTCCTGCTCTTGCATAAACACGGGGTGATTAAATAGTCATGTTCCTGTATAGCTCAACCAGGGTTCAAGGCCCTACCGTACCATGAAAAGCACTAGGTGACCTCAGGCCAGTAATACTCCTTCAGCCTAAAGGAGTATTACTGTTTCAGCAGTTTCTCAAGTCACTCCTGACATGAAAAAAAGCCTGAACTGAACTCACAGGACTGTTGTGATGATAAAGTGAGAAGGGGGAGAGCCAAATACACTGCCTCAAGCTCAATGAAACAAAAATGAGATAGAAATGTTATATACAGAGAAGGAAAGACTGTTGCTCATTGTCTAAACAGGCATAAGCTTTTACTAACAATAACTCTGAGAAGCAGTATATTGCACTAAGCTTAAAGTTCCTGATGTCCCTCTCAAAGTTAGATAGGAATATTAACACAAAGCATATATATATATATATAGAGAGAGAGAGAGGGGGGGGGGGGAGGGAGGGGGGGAGGGAGAGAGAGAGAGAGAGAGAGAGAGAGAGAGAGAGAGAGAGAGAGAGAGAGAGAGAGATTCTGCACAGTATATCAATTTCCATTGCACACAAGTCATCTTACCAGCATTTAATGAACATTATATTTGGCAGCTTGCAACATTTAGAAGTATTATCATCTTTGGCACCACACCCAGTTCTGCTGATCCTTTAACACACTTAAATCTCCTTTACATTTTATTCACATGGAATGGTAAGCAAGAAGAACAAAAAGCTGTGCGGCCTTGCTTCTGGCCCTGATTATATGCAGTCCCCTTTGGCCTGTTCTATGTTACACTGGACGTTGAAGGTAAGGAAGTCTGTGTGGATTCCTGGGTCAAAGGAAATCAACACACATAGTGATCTATGAATGTTCATTGCAAACATTCATACTAATGTTTTAACAGGAGGGGCGGGGAGAGGCTCAGATTAGTGACATGTTATAAACAGAGATCAGAGACATAACCCTGGATCCCCTTTTTGTCTGCATGACACATTAAGGTGGTTCAAAGCACTTTAATTATTCTCACATGGTATTTGTATGTACTGGAATGCCCTTCTCAAGCAGAGTGGAAGAAATACAGGCACTATAGCAAGACTACAGAAGTCTGGTATTTAATATGAATGTATTTACAGTCCCACTGCATAATTCAAATTCCATATTCACAATCTGCAACTATGCTCCTTCCATACACAATCTTCACTTGTCTTTTGGCTAACAATCAACAGCTGCATACTAAAAGTGTGCTAAGAATTACATGTAATTTTGATAAATAGTTTTAAGTTATCCAAGTGTCCTTAAAAATACAGCAAGCTCTAAATACCACTGTGCAAAGACAATTCTTACCCCTTTCTAAGCACAGCTTCCTTATGAATGAAAATGATGAATTCACTGAATTTTTATATGCAACATGTCAATGAGACCATTTACTTCCTATTCTCCTAAAGAGCTCATTGAAAATAAGATTTTAACACACTGAAATTATTGTATAAATATATATCTAATACTGCGACATATTAGCAAAATTGCAGCTCATTAGCAAAACTTCTAACACCCCTGCTTAGATATATCTACATGATATGAGGGTAACGTATTACCGTTTCTTCACTTTCACTGTCATTCGCTTTAATCAAATACAAAAATAAGACCTAATTTATTGACATTTGTAAAGATAGCTTTCTTTTGTTTTGAAGAAATGCTACCATACTTATTTTTTCAAAACTACGCAGATACTTCAGAAAAACTTTGGCATCTAGAATCCAACCACCTACAGCAAAATAAAACATTCAGAACAAAATCACTCCCTTCACATTTCTGTCAATCTCCATGTTAAGAAACAATCTCAATCCAGTTTCTAAGACATGGCAATGATGAAGCTTCAGATGAATTGATATTCAGTGAAATACTGAGGTGGAATCATAGCACTAATACAAAGCACGGCTACTGAAGGGAACACTTTACAAAATACGGTGCGTATACAATAGGGATCTCCATTATCATTCAGGGCACAAAGCACTGCTGCTGTAAACATCTTGTCTAAAATGACAATCCCAAGTAGTCCACATATTGTAAAGGAAGGTAACGACAAAAATAGAAGTCAGAATTCTAGAATTTCATCGGCTTTTATGCTGAGTTTAAGCTTATCAGAATGTAGGAATATGTAACATACATGTGATTCAGTCTGAAAGGCTCTTCTCCGAAGCACATGCACACACAAATTAATAAAGAACATTTGCTAGTCCTTTGAAACTCTACACACATGCCCCATATAGTAGAAGCCATAACAGGAAGATTATGACAGACATCCACCTAGGCAAATGAACAGAAGCTAGCTATTCAAATATAATTTCCAGAATTTGCTGAAAGCTCCCTCTAGTCCAAAGGTCTATTTATAGCTACCCAGACTCTTGTCGGTTTCCCATGCCCCTTCTTCCTCCCAGAGTCAATGTAAATGAAGTTCAAACGATGGGTGTTTATCCCGGACTCTGTGCGGCCAAACTGGTAAGAAGCTCTGCAGATGCACTCACTAAGATCCCCACAATGAGCTCAGAAAGGTGAAAGGAGGAAAGAGGAGGGATTCTGCTAAAGCAGGAACAACATAACCAGATTACAACCACTTCGAGCTGCACCACGGGCCAAACATGATTATCTTATATTGGTGTGGCGTCAGAGCAGGCGTTTAGACGATGCCCGCCCCTCCTGCTGTCAGCAGCAAAGAAGCAAGCTACCACAACCAATTGGCTCAAAGCCAGCCCAAATATAAAAGTACAAAAGTCTCTGCTCCATTCAAAGTTGACCCTACAGTCAGGAACAAGAGGATGCCCACACTGAACTATTTTATGTTTTAAGAGCACATCATCATAGAATCATAGAGTTGGAAGAGACCTCGTAGGCCATCCAGTCCAACAGCATTCTGCCAATAAGCACCCCGATAAATGGCCATCCAGCCTCTGCGTAAAGGCTTCCAAAGAAGGAGCTTTCACTACACTCAGGGGCAGAGAGTTCCACTGATGAACAGCTCTCACAGTGAGGAAGTTCTTCCTAATGTTCAGGTGGAATTTCCTTTCCTGTAGTTTGAAGCCATTGTTCCACATCCTAGTCTCCAGGGCAGCAGAAAACAAGCTTGCTCCCTCCTCCCTATGACTTCCCCTTATATATTTATACATGGCCATCATCATGTCTCTTCTCAGACTTCTCTTCTGCAGGCTAAACGTGCCCAGCTCTTCATGCCACTCCTCATAGGGCATGTGCTCTAGACCCTAAATCATTTTAGTCACCCTCCTCTGGACACATTCCAGCCTGCCAACATCTCCCTTCAATTGTGGTGCCCAGAAGTGGATACAGTATTCCAGGTGTGGTCTGATCTGGGAAGAATAAAAGGGTAGTATGACTTTTCTAGATCTAGACACTATACTCCTATTTATGCAGGCCAAAATCCCATTGGCATTTTTAGCTGCCGCATCACATTGTTGGCTCATGTTTAACTTGTTGTCCACGAGGACTCCAAGATCTTTTTCATGTGTACTGCTGTCGTGCCAGGCGTCCCCCATTCTGTATCTTTGCATTTCATTTTTTCTGCCTAAGTGGAGTATCTTGCATTTGTCCCTGTTGAACTTCATTTTGTAGTTTTGGCCTACTGTAGAATGAATCTGTAGGGGGTGCTTGATTGTGCTTTTCCTGCATGGCAGAGGGTTGGACTAGATGGTCCATGTGGTCTCTTACAACTCAATTATACTATGAATCTATGAATGCAGTTGGGTGTAACTGGCATAATGCTATGGAAGCCTGGGAGTTCTAGTTTTACAAGCTCTCTAGCCTTTTCTTCCAAAGAGTGTTGGTGCCTTCCTTACCAAACTACAGTGCTCCCTAGCCATGAGCCATGGCAGTTAAAGTGGCGACAAACTGCATAAATTCTACAGAATAGATCAGGCATGGGCAAACTTCAGCCCTCCAGGTGTTTTGGACTTCAAGTCCCACAATTCCTAACAGCCTCAGGCCCTTTCCTTTTCCCCCTCAGCCGCTTAAGCGGCTGAGGGGGAAAAGGAAAGGGCTTGAGGCTGTTAGGAATTTTGGGACTTGAAGTCCAAAATACCTGGAAGGCCTAAGTTTGTCCATGTCTGGAATAGATGCACCCAAACTCAACTATCTTGATTGTTCTGGTGTGGGAGGCACCTAGGAGTTAGAATTTTAAAAAAAGATGTAAAAGCAATTCAAAAGCAGGAACCTAATGATCTTTTTTTCAACCCGGTAGCAACATCCACGATGTATAAAATTACTACTGTGGAGGAGGCGCGGCTGGCACATCTCTGCCTGCATTTGGCAATGGCAACATTTACCTACCTTCCTTCTTTCAGCAAGATCCCCCGCAACCAATCCACGCGTGCCTCCTGCCTCCCGCCCCACCAGTGCCAAATCCAGCGGGGTGACAGCACCGCCTTGCAACCCACCCACCTCTGCCACTCTCTCTCTCCACCCTTCCGCTCAATGCGGATTGCAGCTGTTGGCAAAAGGAAAAAAGCACCAAAAATATCAATAATAGCTACAAACCAGCAAGAGACAAGACGTGCCTTTCATCCGAGAATGGAGAGAAGTGAATGGTCCTTTGGGGGGAGAAAGAGAGAAGACAGCGCAATGATCCCAGAGGGAAAAGGGAAAGACAGGGAGGCCGCGAATTGAGAGAGGGGGCGGGCTGAACGAGGGGGGGGGGGAGAAGGGGGAGGGAAGGATAATCCCGCAGAAGGCGGGGAGATAATCCAGGGCGGGAGGCAAAGATTATCTCCCCTCCCTGCTTCCCACAAGTACCTTCCCCTCCCCGTTGGAGATAACCCAGAGGTAACCAGAAAGGAGAGAAAAAAGGGGAGGAGGAGAAGTTGGGAGCTGGAAAAACCTCCCTCTCCAAAAGATAAGTCACCCCAGTCCCAGAGAGGGTTAGGTAGGAGAGACATGGAATTGTTGTGAGTTTTCCAAGCTGTATGACCATGTTCCAGAAGCAATATCTTCTGACGTTTAGCCCACATCTATGGCAGGCATCCTCAGAGGTTGTGAGGTATACTGGGGCCCTTCCACACAGCCATATATCCTAGAATATCAAGGCAGAAAATCCCAAGTTATCTACTTTCAACTGGGAGTCTACACTGCCATCTATTCCAGTTCAAAGCAGAAAACGTGGGATTTTATTCACCTGTGTGGAAGTGGCCTTGGAAACTAGGCAAGGGAGATTTATATATCTGTGGGAGAAAGAACTCTTTGTCTGTTGGAGGCAAGTTTGAACGTTGCTATTAATCACCTTGATTAGCATTCAATAGCCTTGCTGCTTCAATGCTTGGCTGCTTCCTGCCTGGGGGAATCCTTTGTTAGGAGGTGTTAGCTGGCCCTGATTGTTTCCTGTCTGGAATTCCCCTGTTTCCGGAGTGTTGTTCTTTATTTACTGTCCTGATTTAAGAGTTTTTTAAAATTATGGTAGCCAGTATTTGTCCCTTTAAATGGGGGAGGGGAGGCAACGGTAACAATTTTTTTCATGTTATGAGGGACTTGAGAAACTGCAAGTAGCTTCTGGCGTGAGAGAATTGGCCGTCTGCAAAGATGTTGCCCAGGGGACGCCCTGAAGTTTTACCATCCTTGTGGGAGGCTTCTCTCATGTCCCCAAATGAGGAACTGGAGCTGACAGAGAGAGCTTACCCGCTCTCACCACATTCGAACCACCGACCTGTCTGTCAGCAGTCCTGCCTGCATAAGGGTTTAACCCATTGTGCACACCAATGAGGGGTGTGGAAAGAAGTTGGGAGCAGGGAAACCTCCCTTCCCAATTAAACTACAGGTCAGAGAGGGTTGAAACCAAATTCTCCCCCTTAATAGGGGGGAGGGAGAAGTAACGAGGGTCCCTTCCAAACAGTTGAATAAAATCCCATATTTCCTGCTTTGAACTGGGATATAAGGCAGTGTGGACTCGGATAACTCAGTCTAAAGCAGGTATTGTGGGATTTTCTGCCTTGATATTCTGGTTTATATGGCTGCGTGGAAGGGCCCTGAGAGTGAAAGAATGAGAGAAGGTGAGAGTGGGGAATCCTGTCTCTTAAAAGAGTGGGGGGGAACCACTTGGGGGGGGGGGGGTGAGGTGAGGTAACCAAAAGGGAGAGAACGAAAGGGGTGGGGAGAAGTTGAGACTGGGGAAATCTCTCTCTGGGTCCTTCTACAGAGCCATATAACCCAGAATACCAAGGCAGAAACCCCCACAATATCTGCTTTGAACTGGGTTATCTGTAACCCAGAATACCAAGGCAGAAAACCCCACAATATCTGCTTTGAACTAGGATAGAATCACAGAATCACGGGGCCCTTCCACACAGCCCTATATCCCAGAATATCAAGGCGGAAAATCCCACAATATCTGCTTTGAACTGGGTTATCTGAGTCCACACTCAGATAATGTGGGATTTTTTGCCTTGATGTTCTGGGACATAGGGCTGTGTGGAAGGGCCCATAGAGTTGGAAGAGACCTCACAGGCGATCCAGTCCAACCTCACGCCAAGAAGCAGGAAAATTACATTCAAAGCATCCCCGACAGATGGTCATCCAGCCTCTGCTTAAAAGCCTTCACCACACTGAGTCCATACTGCCGTATATTCCAGTTCAAAGCAGAAAATGTGGAATTTTATTCAGGCACCAGACCAGGTAGGGGCGAAACCATTTCTTAATGGGGGGGGGGGGGGGTGAGGTAATCAAGAGGGCAAGAATTTGGAGAAGTTGAGAGCGGGAAAAGCTCCCTCCCATGAGAGCCACCGGTCAGGTAGAGGCGAAACCATTTCCTCTTCTTCGTGGGGGGGAAAGGGTGGTGAAGAAGTTGGAGACCCACTGGTCAGCAAGGGCGAAACCATTTCTCCTTTTTCGTAGGGGGAGAAAGGCTACCTGCGAGAGCCCCTCCGTACAAGGCGCACAGAACCAACGCAGCGGTCGTTGAGCTGTAATTGCCGGGAAAGCAAAAGTCCCAGGCTGAAAATAATGGGGAGGGGGGCAGGGAAACTCATTTCTCCGCAACAGGACGCTTGTTCTCTTTCTCCTCCTCCTCCTCCTCCACACACGCCACCTCCAGAGCGAAAGCGAGGCTTGCTTACCGGCAAGGCGCGCTCTCCGGCCGGCTTCCTCGGCCTCGTCCACTCTCCTCTCCAAAAAGGGAACGCACCCACGCGCCTTTAAGCCGCCGCCTAGTCCTTTGGAGGGCTCACAGCCCCATTGGGGGGAAAACAGGCTCAGGGAAAAGCTCCCGCCAGGCAGCTCACCCCAGTCAGCAGCAACAGCACGCACACGCGCGCGTGGCGCTCTCTCTGCCGCTTGCGGGAGCGCGCGGCCGCGGCTCGCTCTCTCTCTCTCTTTCCTTTTGGCGCGCGAGGGAGTCAAGGATAGATTGACTCCTCCTCCTCCTCCTCCTGCGCCTCTGCGGCGGGGGCGCGCCTGCTGGCGGGGGCGCGCACAGAGAGTGAGGGAAGGAGGGCGGGCAGAACTCCTCCTCCTCCAATAAGACCCCGCCTCTTCTGTTCCATTTCCTCCCTTGAAGAAAGAAAGTAGCCCCTCGTTCCACTCAGCGTGGGTTTCTTTTAGGAGGAAAGCAGGCCTAAATCCGCATTCCTTGCCGATTCAACACACACACATATGAACTCTGCTGGAGATTTTGTTCTTTTCCTCCTGTAACGTGTGAAACGCGTACAAGTAAATTCCATCATCCACGTGTGTTCCCAGCACCCATCGCTGAGAAATATCCTTTTTTAAACTGCCTCTTAGGAGTTTTCAAGTCTGAAAGGCCACAGTTTGCCTAGTTTACACACACTGAAGTAATGGAGTCCCCTGGAAGTTTTTTAAGCAGAGGCTGGCTGGTTATCTGTTGGGAGTGTTTCGATTGTGGACCAAAGTCACAAAAGGGAGTCTGATGTTTTGATAACTTTAGAAGGGGGTGGGGTTGAAAGGATTGTACTCGTAATGCAATTTAATTTTTATTTTCTACTAGCTCGGGTCTCCGTACCGATCCATTTAGTTTTCATAGCAAGAATAGTGAATCGTAGAGACATTTATTTATTTATTTACTACATTTATATCCCACCCTATTCACCCTGAAGGGGACTCAGAACGGCTTACAAATTACAAGGTAAAGGTTTCCCCTGATGTTAAGTCCAGTCATGACCGACTCTGGGGGTTGGTGCTCATCTCCATTTCTAAGCTGAAGAGCCGGCGTTGTCCGTAGACACCTCCAAGGTCATGTGGCCAGCGTGACTGCATGGAGTGCCGTTACCTTCCTGCCGGAGCGGTATCTACTCACATTTGCATGGTTTCGAACTGCTAGGTTGGCAGGAGCTGGGGCTAACAGCGGGCACTCATTCCGCTCCCGGAATTTGAACCTGGGACCTTTTGGTCCGCAAGTTCAGCAGCTTAGTGCTTTAACACACTGTGACACCAGGGGCATACAATATATTCTATGGTTAGCATAGCACAATACTAGCATTATATATTACTATACTGTACTATACCACTATACTGTAATATCATTAGTAAACTTACATGTAATATATAATTAATATTATTATATTCTATAGTAGTATTATATTGTATTACATTACAATATTATCAATATTATATGTATATACAATATATCATATTATTATATATTATTGTATATTAAGTTCTGCCAGAGAGGTCTTTCTCTCGCTTCCACTTTCATCTCAAGAGCAACAGGTGGAGACAAGGGAGAGGGCCTTCTCGCTGGTGGCCCCTCAGCTCTGGAACTCTCTCCCCAGGGAGATGCAACTGGCACCTATCCTGTCCGCCTTCGGCAAAGACCTAAAAATGTGGATGTTTCAGTGTATGGTCATGTTCCAGAAGCACTCCCTCCCAAGGCCCTGCACACTTCCACGGCAGGCACCCCCAGAGTCCGCGAGGTTCATTGACTCACACTGGCAATGAAGGTCTGCATAGTTAAAGCAATGGTAATCCCTGTAGTAACCTACTGATGCGAGAGTAGGATCATAAGGAAGGCTGAGCAAAGGAAGATAGATGCTTCTGAACTGTGGTATTGGAGGCAAATCCTTAGAGTGGAAATAATGCCCAACTGCTCACTGGAGGGACCTATAATAGAGGCAAAGATGAGTACTCTGGCCACATAATGAGACAGGAAAGCTTGGAGAAGAGAATGATGCTAGGGAAAATGGAAGAAAAAAGGAAGAGAGGCCGACCAAGGGCAAGATGGGGGATGGTATCCTTGAAGTTACTGGCTTGACCTTGAAGGAGCAGGGGCTGGCAACGGCCAACAGGGAGCTCTGGCGTGGGCTGGTCCATGAGGTCATCAAGAGTCGGAAGTGACTGAACTAATGAACAACAAAAACTAGCTTGGGTACCTGATGTTGCCCAGGTCATGGGGGCTCTATGTGCCAAGTTTGGTCCAATTCCATCTTTGGTAGAATTTAGAGTGCTCATTGATTGCAGGTGAACTATAAATCCCAGTACCTACAACTACAAAATGTCCAGGCCAATTCCCCTCAAAACCCAGTATTCAAATTTGGGCATATCGGGTATGCATGCAGGTTTGGTCCAAATCCATCATTGTTTGGGTTCCTAGTGTGCTCTGAATGTAGGTTAACTACAGATTCTATAAATCCTACTAAAGACCTCCAGTATTTTTGTTGGCCATGAGGGTTTTGTGTGCCATGTGAGTTCCAGGTCCATTGTTGCTGGGGTTCAGAGTGCTCTTGGATTGCATGTAAACTGTAAATCCTGGTACCTACAACTCTTATAAGTCAAGGTGAATTCCTCCCAAACCTCTCCAGCATTTCTTATTGGTCATGGGGGTTCTGTGTGCCAAATGTGGTCCAGGTACATTATCAAAAGGGGTCACAGCCTTGATGCAAGATGAATTACAATTTCCATCATATGGAGTCAATTGTTCAATTGCTGATCAATTCCTCTGTTTGCTTTGTGCCATAGAAAAGTGTAAGAAAGGGTTATGGGAGAGGCAGTGGGTGGGGTCATGCACATTCCACACCAATGAGTAAGGAACACTGGGATGTCTCGTGGAGGAAAACCAGAAAATTTAGGATGAAATTGTCCTCGTATGAAAACCTTCACTTGGGTGCTGGGCAGGATGGTGTTTGTGGAGGATATTGGCAGGGCTCTTGGACATGTTCATGGTGCTCACTATAACCTGCAATGTCAATGGAGGGAGTGCCCTTGGTGGCTCCTGAGTAGTGTGACCTATAGCTATTTGTGGAGGCAGGAGCTTGTCTGTGTAACTGGACACCCCTGCTACTTACACACATACAGATTTTCACTTTTATTATGTGTATGGAAGATGTATATAGATAAAATACTGTTGCATATGAACAATGCTATGGCATTGTAAATGAAAAACAAAAAATAAAGGGGATATTAAATAGGCTATGCAGCTTCTAATTTAAACATACAGAAAATTGCCATGGTTTTCTTCTTCTGGTTTATTTCAAACCTCTCTCCAATTCAAAAAGTGAATTGAAGGAAGCAGGCTTGAAATCCAGTGAGGTAAACAATTTACGCTTGGTTCCTCTCTACACTGTAGATTGAATGCAGTTGACTCCACTTTTAACTGCCATAGCTTAATGGACTCCTGGGATGTGTACTTTGGTGAGGCACCAGCCCTTTTTGACATGGCTAAAAACCTTGTAAAACTACTCCAGGTTCCTCTAGCATTCGGTCATGGCAGTGACTTGCCCAGGGTCCCTCAGTGGCTTTCACTACCGGATGAGCTCCCTATCAGCTCCAGCCCCATGCAGGGACATGAAAGAAGCCTCCCATATCAAAACATCAAAACATTCAGGTGTCCTCTGTGCAATGTCCTTGCAGATGGCCAATTCTCTCACACCAGATAGCAACTTGCAGTTTCTCAAGTCACTCCTGACATGAAAAAAAGTCCAAGCAGGGATTTGGGCCCTGGAGTCACAGTTCAGCCTCAAAACACTACCATGCTTGCTCCCTTTTTGTACTTCGAAAGTTTGAGAAACATTCCTCAGACCCACACAAATCCACATGGAATAAAACTCTATTCATTCAAAGAGTATTTCTCTGCAATAGATTGCCATCTACTCATAATTTGCCTGAGTAAGTTTCAAAAGATCTGCTCATACTAAATGAACAGTGTGGTTTTTTTTAAGGCTGTCTAGTACATGATCTTACAACAAGCTAAGTCAGTGGGCTGGTGACTTTACATGAATAATGAATAATAAATCTGGAGCCTTGTTTCTCCATAAGTGATGTATGTAAATAAATAGCTAGGAAAAATTGTATATGAAAAGGAAACAAACACTTCCAGTATAGTTTTGTTTCCTGTTCCTATGCCCACTGATCAGTTTGTATGTATTTTCAGACTCAAGGAAGGCTGCCTCATACCTGTATGCTTCTGCTAAAAGATAAATAGGTGTCTGCTTTTAGTTTTTGACTGGCGGTGAAGGATTGTCTTTGTACTTTTGTTCCTAACATATGTTTCCTTTGCATAACATATCCTGCTTAACTGCCACCTAAAGAGAAATTGTAAGGCGCATGGGAAGAAATTTGAGTAAAAAAATTAGCATATATTTATTCCACAAACAGTTTAAACAAAAAATGTTTTGTTTAAACAAAACATTCAGTAATGTAATCTTACCCATGTTTAAAGTACCAGTGTGTAGGTTTGAGTGTTAGACTAAGGGTGCATGTACACTGTAAAATGAATCCAGTTTGACACCACTTTACCTGCCATGGCTCAAAGGTATGGAAGCACCGGAGTTGTAGTTTTACAAGATCTTAACTGCCAAAGAGTGCTGGTGCCTTACTAAATTACAAATCACAAGATCTATAGAATTGAGCCATGGCAGTTAAAGTGGTGTCAAACTGCATTTATTCTACAATGTAGATGCATACGAAGACTGGAACAGAGGCGCCAAACTCATGTTTACAGATGGCTACATTAGCCTTATGGTTGCCTTCAAAGAGCAAGACTGTATAAATGTAACTATGTTGCCCTGACATTGAAAGTCTTGCCACATAAAATGATATAGTGGGCCAGATTAAGCCAGCAGGCCTTGTGTTTAACACATGTGCTCTTTAAGAACAAATCCGCACTCATGGAAACTTACTTTTTGACACAGTCTCTCAGCTTCAGAATGGCAATTCCACTCTGAACACACCTTGCCAGGAAAGCCTTGTGATAGTTTTGCCTTAGACTCACCATAAACTCGAAAATACAACATCAACAATAATAAATAATTAAAGGCTTCAATCTAAATAATTGATTCTTCAGGGAGGAGTAAACTGCAGTTTATTGAGAAATAGGATTCCCATTTCATCTAGACCAGGCATGCCCATGCCTGATTTAGACTGAGTCTCTAGTTTATTCATGGGCATCCAGTCCCTCACTGTACCAGGAGGACTTCATAACCACCTCAGTAAGTATTGTATTGATGGTTGCGTTATCTCTGCCAATAAATCCTGAGATGTAGCCATCGGGCACAGCTAGGAGCTGACAGAGCTATGCTGAAAAAGGCTACCTGGCATGATCCTTTTTTCCTGTATTGCTTCACCAGTCTCTAATGAGCAACTAGTCACAGGACATATTTGTCATAGCTGCTATGAGTGATTCATTCTCATCACCAAATTCCACCACAGATAGGCAAACACAGAAAGAGCAGGACAAAGATATAAGAAGGGGCGGTGTTAGTACAGAATATTTTGGTATCCAGAATATTTTGGTAACTCAAGTGCATGTACTGTATGAGTTCACATGGGTCTTTTTGCAATTTTCAGAGGCTGATGGGGCTTATTTCTTGTACTGCATGCAACATCATTGGTAACTCTCACAAGTTGACTTGCGAAGCTGTCACATGGGTCACTTAGGTAGTCAGGGAAACCCTTAACTAGGACACCAAAGTGATTATTGAGATGACATTGGGACCATGTGTTACTGTAATGATTAGACTCAGATAATTAGCACCTGTAAATTGAATTGTTTGTGGTAGTGTTTTGTGGCCATCCTATCATTCTCTATGACACATGACGCTCATGCTGTAATCTGACACGTACTTACCTGGTAACAAATACACACCACTAAAACCAGTAGAATGTTCTGAGGCTCAGCTGCTTCTCACAGTGGCTAGTTTTAATTGGCTCGCAACTTTAGATGATGCATCATCTTTTTTTTTGGAGAAGACCATCTCCATGCTTTAATCACTAGGATTAGTGTAACACTCTATGCTTGGGTGATCTAATACTGTTTGGAAACAACAGTGAGTACCAAACATAGCAGCAACATGCAGCAGTAGTGTTGCTTCTACTTTTTGCACTCACTTTTGTTTCCTAACACTTTCTAAGGTCTGCATTTTAGATGCTCTTGAAATAGATTCATTAGGTTCCAATATTTTTCCAGGGTTGTAGTTTTTATTTATGAAAACCTGGATCACTTTGGGCCAGGATATCTGCATTCCATTCCATAATATTTTTGTAAAAATATATCCACTGCATGTAAGAGATGACTGCAAATAAGTGAAACCCAAGAGCCCTTTTATTGTACACTTACTGCTGTAATGATAGCTGTCTCAGTAAGATTACCCTAGTAACTAGCTCATTCACTGTAGCCATATGTATGTATTCCTTTTTTTCATTTCTTTGAGTTTGGCACCATATGAGAATAATTAAACATATTCATGAGCCCTAACACATAGTTTATGCTGACACTAAAAGCAGTATCAATACATTTGATTGAAGATATGGAATCAGTGGCCAATTGTAGGTAACAAGAAAAGAATCCAAGTATTATAATTTTTACAAATAATAAATCGTTTTGGCAAAGTATCTATATTTTAGAAAAATGTGATACACCAAAATAAAACTTAAACCATTAAGCTGTAAAAAATTAAAATCAGATGATGATTGAAATTTATTTTTCTATGTTAAAACTGAACAATTTTTGGATTCTATATGACAGCATTTACGAACACATAATACACTTGGCAATGTGCTATATCAAGGAAACAAGAACTTGATGGGCGTATAGGACTTAGTGTACCCAAATTTAAAGAATTCTCTTCCACTAAAATATATAGGACTTAGATGGGTTAGACTAGCCGGGACCAACATGAGGAATTAGACAGGGCTGATAAAGTCCTGCCTATCACTATGAAAATGGAAAAAAAAACCCTTCTCTGATGTGGTAGGCAGCATGTTTGCAGGGATGAACCAAGCTGCTCATCTGTCTTCTGCTGTATTAGATCACCCAAATTACAGCTTTGAATGCAAGGTCTATGCTGAGTATTGTAGTTGGCAAAAATTAACGTGATGGGTGATCACTGTGGGCTACAACTAAGCACTGGTATGGCTCCCATTCAGAAGGGCTACTTTCAGTGCCCAAGAAAACATTTAATTAGGGCTGGTGTGAGGTTGTTGCCTTTGGCAGACTGGAGAAATGCAGCCTGTTGTGGCTCAGCCATCATGACCCAGTTTTCAACGAGAGTTGGAGTCAGAAACAGATGAGGAGGCGGAATTTGAAGACATTCCTGCTCAGAATTCAGGCCCCATGGCCTTGCAGGTGCCAGAAATCAGGGATCCACTAATTGGTAAACATTCCGAATCCTCTCCAGCGTTAACCACACCAGATGGTACAGACTTGGGGGAGAATGGAAGTTTTAATCGGAGAGATTTTGTTACCAGAGATAGAAGTAAAAAACAGGGACTGAGAAGAAGTCAAAGACTCACTCTCAAACTAGATAATGATTAGTTTTCCCATGAGAACTTTTTGTGGGCCCTGTACTCCCTAATTCTTACAGACTTGGGATTCTGTTAAAAGTACTCTGCACTGTATTCTCATTGCAGTGTCAACATTGCTTTTCTTCGGAAGAGGTTCCAGTTTCCAGCTCCTTGCCTTGACTTCTGAATCCGTGCCGAGTTTCCAGTTCCAGGAGAGCCGCGCCGAGCCGCGACTCTCGTGTAGACCTTGCCTTGTTACCGTGACTTCCTTGTTCCTGAATCGAGATTGACTTCGCTTTGTTTACCTTGCTTCTTTGACTTTGCAATGGGACTTTCCAAGTGGATTTGCAGTGTTTGTTTTGCACTATTGTTTCATGGACAAATTTTGATATCTAAGGGAAGCTATCGAGCTTCACTTGTGGATTACAAATTGGACATTGATGAACTCTTTCTGAATTACAATAGACTATATATTATGGACTATTTCTTACTTTGACTTTCCACCTTAAATGCGCATAGACCTATATATTTACTCTGCTTCAATAAACAGCTTGTGTGTTATATTGGCTCCTGCCTGGTTTTCGAGTGCTCACGCTGCCTTGGGGTGCAACAGAGCCAATAATGCCATGCCTAAGGATACTTTCTGATCTACACCATTCTTGACTTTAGCAGTAATCATCCGTCCTTACTTTCATATTCAGAGAGGATACTGGCTAGATACTGAGACAAAGGAGGAGGATTAAGAACGTGGAGATTCATAGAAGTTTTAAAAATGCCCTCATAAGGTTCCACAGTGTAATAGGGGTAAAAAATTGAAGCCCTGACCATCAGGCTCACCACCTACATAGTCTGAAATAAGTTATTGTACTATGGCCCAGTGACCATAGCAGCATGATTTCTTTCATTAACTATATTAAGACTGGATCACTGTTGTGATGGCATGCCCGAGCCTTTGGGAAAAACCATAGTGTCTGGCTTTACTCTGAGGCTATCTGTATACCTTCTGTTAAAATCAAGACCCGTAACATACAGAGGCAAGGTGAGAAGATCACCAGAATGAGTTTACTGAAAACAAGATGAATAAAGGGTTAACTCCACCAGGGACTATTATGAGATAATTTAGGACAATACATTACAAAAGAAAATTTTGCTGGTTGCAGTCATCTCTCTGGAGTCTTTGAAAGTCTTCTGCTTCTGATGCAAAATGATGGTTTACAAGCTGATGCTCATAAGCTGTCTCAGTCTTCTTCCTTGTGAAGCCTAAGCTGGCCAAAAACTTCTATTGTCTCCGGGACTGGCGGTATATGAATACTGGCTGAATGCAGGGACTAAGGATGCCTGTTTTGGATTGCTTGGGCCCAGGACTACCAGACAATGCCCAAGCCTCTGGTCACTGTAGCTCTGCTGCAGAAAGAGGAGGAGTCTAGCAAGAGAGTTCTGTGCAGGCAAATGGCATAGACCAACTAAGGCTGGCCTTTAGGGGTTTTTTAATTCTCCACCCAAAACTAATACAAAGGGAGATATCTACACTATTGGGAAAACCTATGAACAGGGGGAAGGAACTAAAGCAAAGGAGAGGAAAAGGCAGAGCCAAGGCTTCACAACTGTAGCAAATTCCATGTGGGACCTCTCAAGATAATGCAAAAACTTCAGCAGCCACAAAATGCTAGATAATGATAGGTGATCAGATCATATGTACAAGCTATACTAAAAAATTTATCTGTTGTACAAATTATACTAACATTTTGCTGGTGTAGATGGTACAAATGACAGTGTATTCTTTTATACATTGTGGCACTATGATTCCATTTAACTGCTATAGTTCCATGCTTTGCAATGTTGCGCTATAGTTCTATTGTGGAAATTTGTCATACTCCATCATTACATTCTTCAGGCAGGCTCTAATGACTCACCAATTTTATCTTGTCCTGAAATTGAGTTAGGTATTTTGTTAGCATCAGAGCTATAGCTATGGAAAGGAGGCAAAATGAAGACATTGTCCTCCCAAATAAGAATTATTACTCAATAAAATTGGAGTAATGTAAAACATCAGTTGAGCATTTAGAAATCAAGAAAACACATTGAAAGAAAAGGGCAAAGGTATCCAAAGGTATCCAAAGAATATGAACATAACAGGTCTAGGTGTGAATGATTTTTGGTGTCTCACACTCTGTAATGATAGACATTTGGGGAGTAAAGGACATTTTTATTTGGGGGGATTCTTATTTGGGGGCAAAGCTCTCTTTTGTTCCTCCCATAGCTGCAACCCCAAAAGTGTATACGTGCATGTATGTGTTGTGTGCTTTTATGTCAAATAAACACAGCGTTGATGAGTTCATCAAGGACAAAGAAGGGAAAAAGCTACAGTAATTGATATTTCACTCTCTTTAATGAAACATCAGTTGTTTTCCATTAAGGACAGCTCAAATGAAAGTCCAATATTTACATAAAAGGTCAGTTGCTTGCTACAATTAATATCTGATGTTGAATCCGCATGAAACATGAGGATCTTTTACCACCCAGCAGCAAGTAACCACATGTCCACCTTACAAGCAAAACAATTCACAAACCCTTCTATTCATGATTTTATAATGAAGTGGCCCTTCCACTAGTTGAGTGTGAGTCACCCAACACTGCACATACATCTTAGAAGGGTGTTTTATCTATACTGAGCCAAGGTCATTTACAAACAAGCACTAAATGTGATTGACATTTTTGCAGGCATGCTACCAACATTTATGCTTCCTATGTCTTGTAATAACAGAGCACATAAGCAAGGTTCTTCTTTCAGAGTTGTGAATTAAGATCCTGTTACTTTGGTTTGATTGGATTTCTTTGCTGTGTTTCTCCTTTTTTTTACAAAGTCCAGGGAAGTATGCTTTTTGGTTTTTTGGGAGGCTTTATTGTTTGAACTAGCTTCTGAAAATGAGCTGAGGACAGAGATTGATCTGAGCCTACAGTCCATTTTATTTGTTACAAGTGTATTAAAAGAGCAAGGAATATAATAAATAATAGATACACACACTGTACAACTAAGGTGGGAATTATGAAACCCTCCAAATCTTGTTGAGCAGCAACTTCCAATTTTCATCCTCCTTGACTATATTGGTTTGGGATATTGGGATCTACAATTCAGCAATACCTGGAGGGCCACATAATTCCTATTCCTCATATACAGAATTATTTCCCTTCACAGCAAAAGAACGAAATGCTGGAGCCACTGAGCCAAAGTTGGTGTTGCTTGTTACCTGGTTGCATGACTAACAATACCTGCTGAAAATCTCATGTCTACACCACAATTAAAGGTACATGTACTATCTCCATTTGTTCAACATCGCAGCCCTATGGTAATTGGTTCTGCATGAACAGGTGTAGGAGTGTGTGGATGCCTATGAGAATATATTTGTTTACACCAATAGTTCTCAAGCTTTAGTCCTCCTGGTCTTTTGAATTCAGCTTCTATGATTCCAGATCATTGGTCAAGTTGAATAGGGCTTCTGGGAACTGAAATCCAAAACACCTGTAAGACCAAAGTTTGAAAAACACTAGTCTAGATAGTTTTATACTTGGCTTCTATAAGATGTTGCATTTGTTAAAGAGTAAAACTTTACTCATAATCACAAAACATGACACCAGTCACGTTATGCCCATTCCACCTGGAGGGTTGGTCCAGATCTGATGGTTTTAAGTCACAGGAGCTTAGATTTTGGTTGAAAATTAGAAGGAATTTCTTGATGGGAAGAGTTGCTCAGCAATGGAACAAATTACTTGTAGAGGTGATGGGGTGTCTTTCTTTGGATATCTTCAGCTACGTGCTAGAGATGCTGTAGCTGGGGTTCCTGCCTTGAGCAGGGTCTTGGACTCAATGCCCTATGAGCTCTGAGTCCAGTTCCATGATTCTCCTGTACATGAACAGGACTTAAGTAGAGCTTTGAGAATCTTAAATTCCTATAATCTGCCAGTAAGCATGGTCAGTATTTCAAACTCTAGGAGTTATCTGGTACATTGGCACTGTAGCATTAATGCAGTTTGACACCACTTTAATTGCAATGGCCCAATGCTATGGAATCATGGGAGTTTTAGTTTTATGAGATCTTTAACTGACTCTGCCAAAGAGGGCTGGGTGTTTCACCAAACTGCAGTTCTATGATTCCATAGCATTGAGCCACTTTTAGTTAAAGCATTGAAAACTGCATTAATTCTACAGTGTAGATCAGTGGTTCCCAACCTTTGGGCCACAAGGTGTTTTGGATTTGAACTCCCTGAAATTCCAGTCATCTTAACAGCTTTAGGAACTGTGGGAGCTGAAGTCCAAAACACTTGGAGGCCCAAAGGTTGGGAACCACTTGTGTAGATGCATCAAATAACTCCCACAGCTTGACATGTTGGAATTCTGTATTGAAATTCCTCTACTGATAAAGCCAGTTTGTTGTGGTCATTCGCACATTAGAATATGACTGGAGACCTGGGTTTGAATTCCTATTTGTCCATGGAAACCCACTGTGTTACCTTGGGCAAGTCATACTCTCTCAGCCTCAGAGGAAGGAAAAAGCAAACTCTTTCTGAACAAATTGTCCCAAGAAAATCCGGCGACAGAGTCAGCGTAAGTCGGAAACAACTTGAAGGCACACAGCTACTAGTGTAGCACAATGTATTTGCATTGCTGGAAATGGGAAAAGTTGCACTTCTATTAAATTCAGGTTTTTTTGTGTCAGGTGCGACTTGAGAAACTGCAAGTCGCTTCTGGTGTGAGACAATTGGCCGTCTGCAAGGATGTTTTGATGTTTTTACCATCCTTGTGGGAGGCTTCTCTCATATCCCCACATACAGCTGCACTCTCACCAGGTTGGATTCGAACCGGCAATCTTCAAGTCAGCAGTCCTGCCGGCATAAGGGTTTAACCCACTGTGCCATGGGGGCTCCTATTAAATTCAGTGACATTGACCTATTGTAGTTTTTTTTTTAAGGAGACTAATCTTTACATTTGAGGGCTTTCACTTGGTTGAAGTGTTCTCAATGAGTCATTTGGTTAAGGACACTGGAAAATCATTTATATTACTAGAGCAAAATGGTATAACAGCTTTCTGAATGCTCAGATCTTCATTCATTTTGCTTTTGAACCATGTCACGTATGTCTTTACTTTTTTTTTTAGAAGAGAGGGAGATCTTGTTCTTTCCCCAGTCACAGCTGGCATTTTGATTTTGTTTTTAATGAATTTAACCAACTATACATTTACTTTTGAACCTTTGGGTGAAAAATAAAAAGACCATGTGTGGAGATAAGGCTTGATTTCTTTTTTAAAAATAAAAAGCTAGAACTTAAAAGCTACGGAGTCAACATGGGGGAATATTTTTTGAAAGCCACAGCTGACCTAATGCCTTCAAAGGGGAGGATAAAGGTCTTTATAAAAAGAGAAATGAAGAAAATAGAAACTGCCAGTGGCTTTTTAGTTGGGATTCAACTATGACTATGTCAAATAGGATTTTTATCTCATTAGAGACAAGCTCCATAATTGTAAAGCATTAAATACTTCATTAAATTAGGGTTTAAAAAAAGATAAGAAATCAGAAGTTAATAATCCTGTCCTGTTAAAAGCTAAGCTCAGTAAAATGCTGATAATAGCAGATAGCACTCATAATCATTTTTACCTGCATGACTTCAAAGTCTTTGACAGTAAATGTCCACCTTGTAGAGAGGTGTACAATTTTCAATATCATTGGAATTACAGGAACATTATACATATATGCAACATTGTGGATGCATACGTGTTTAAAAGAGAAATAAATCATCCAGCATTTTAAAATTTAAATTTCCAGTTTAACAAAACAGAAATGCACATATGGGAATCAGTAACAAGTCATACAATTTATGCATATTCCAATTATGACTTTACACAATCTGTTTACCATGCAAATTAGTTAGAGTATGTGTGTGTTTTAACAGAAGTGAATGGACTAATGAAAAAGAAGGAGGTGATGCAAGCTCTTAAAAGACACCCTTAGAGCTTTGATGGATAACTCACTATTGGGAGCAACATACTATTTTGAGACAAGAGAATGGGACTTCTCAGATGTGGCATCCTTGTAAAAATCCACGTCCTGCAGAAACCCACTTGGGGCTAATGTTGGCCTCATTTTAGCACCAAGTAAAAACTCAGCCATTGACCTGGACTTTTGGGACTCAATGATCATGGCATAATTTGGGCGGATTGGATTGTGGGCTCACTTTCCGTTTTGTTATCTTTATTCTTTTGCCCTTTCATTATGCTAAACTGTTTGAAATCACATTTTCCACAAATTCATTTTTAAACTGCTCTGTAATGTGGTAATAAGACAAGATAAAATATGTCTATTAATAAATAAATCCTAAGCAACCATCCTCTGCCATCTGCAGATACTTTGCCATTGGGTTTAACATACAGAGTAGCCTAGCACAAGCTTAGTTATTATTGATGCTAAAATTAATGTGGAAATCCACAAAAGCAGGATTATCAGTGTGTAGGTTGTAAGGTCAGTGACCTCTGGAGCACTGCAAATGTTATTCAAAGGCATTTGAATAACATGTGGAGATGTATTGATTTTCTCCCACTTCTGTGTCTTGGAATGGAGATGTTCTGAATCCTCTTGAGAGTTTTCTAGTGCTGTTACTTCATATTCTTGTTGACTGATCTCAGAAATGCTTTCGCATTAGAAAGTCAATGTGGAACATTCCACAATACTAAGAACTAGCTATTGGTATTCCTCTGCTGTTGTTTACATAGGAGATACAATTCTGCCTGAACTCACATTTTTTGGTCCTTAATGACCATGTTAATGCCACAAACATCTTTATTAAATAAAAGTGAAAGTGACATTATCAGCCACATGTTTACCTTATGTGAGTTCACTTCAGTGTTAAAGCGATGATCACATGTGCTACACTTCACATTATTCACATTACAATGCATGGGAATATACTGTATTTCACCGAATCTAAGGCGCCATTGAGTGTAAGGCACACTTCATTTTTGAAAGTTCAACTTTAGGGAAAACACTATCTTAGAATATTTTTTAGAATTGCTTTTAAATGCACAATACTTTTTTTGTTTCAGTGTGGCTTTGTAGTACAATCCTTTCTTTGGGGTGAGGAGGGAGTGTGAAGAAACCCGTAAGTCATATTGTCTGCATACTAAGTCTTTAGGCCCATTGAGCTTGCAGTGGAAGCAGGACACGGCACTTAGCTCAGCCAGAGAGCAAACAGCCATCTGGCTGAGAACAAAATGGTGAGGTCTGGCAGAACCATTTGGATCTGGGAGCCCTCTTCCTCCAGGTTTTTTTTTTAAAGTAAATGGCAAAATTAAGGCACTATTGAATCTGGGGTGCACTCTGTTTGTGAAGCTTCTTAAACAGGAAAATATGTACCTTAGATTTGATAGTGTATGTTTGTCTCCATTATATATACTGTATATATCTCATTGGCCGTCCTATTAAGAGAAGAGACGCAGTTGGTTTTAAGGGTTGTTGTATGTCTTTCGGGCTGTGTGGCCATGTTCCAGAAGTATTCTCTCCTGACGTTTCGCCCACATCTATGGCAGGATGCCTGCCATAGATGTGGGCGAAACATCAGGAGAGAATACTTCTGGAACATGGCCACACAGCCCGAAAGACATACAACAACCCTGTGATCCTGGCCATGAAAGCCTTCGACAACACAGTTGGTTTTAAAATGCTTATAGAGGTGCACTAATATCAATATGCAGTTATTTGGACAAATTTACCTTCAAAAAACAAATATGATTGTATGCTGGCTAAGTGGAAATGAGTGGTGTTTCATGACAGCAATGATGAGGGGGCCCCATCTACCTGTGCCGGCCAGACATCTAAAAGCCCACCCTGAAGATGATTTTGACCATTGCCACACATAAAATAATCCAGGCTTTCCAGAAAAGTGCAAAGTAAAAGGGAAATCTTTTAAACTTCTATTTAAGCCCTTGAGAGTGAAAAAGAATCAAACTAGCTTTGAATCCTCAATAATGGAACATGTTACACTAGCACCAGATATGGGGTGAATGTCAGTTTCTGGGCCATGTAGATAATCCCACACATTTATATTTACAAATCCCTTATGTGGAAACACATGGTTTAAGTTCAAAAGTAATACATGTACTCCACTCAGGTGACACAAGTTTTGGATGAATAGATACCGTTAGAGAGATAAACTGATATCTTTTCCCATCATTGGCAATGATTCAGCCATGATTGTGTAGCAATTGGGAGCAGATGCTTGGGCAAGGTCAGTGGAAGCACTATCCTGTTTATCCTGAGACTCCCAGCTGTTCCCTTTTTCGTTTCCTGATCCCCTAGCCTGGCTTGCTGCCCTCTGGTATAGTATGAATTACTATCCCATTGCCATAATTAATTAAAGTAGCTTTCATGTTACACAATTATGGCTCTTTTATTCAAATCTGAATGCTAACACTGCATTCTAAGCAAACTAGGGTTTGCAATTTGGAGAGATGTTTGAGCTCTCAGCCTGAAAATTCTAAACATTTTATTAAAGTATAAACTTAGGATTCCATAAGATCGTCCCCCAGTGGATTTCCATGGCCAAGCTAGGGATTTGAACTGTGGTCTCCAGAGTTGCTCAAATGACTATACCATGCTAGCTGTTCTTCCTGGCCATACCAATTTCATTTTGGAGATTCATATGACATTTTCCTCATCCTAAAGTATTTCCTGGGAGATTTTGACAATAGCAAATATTTTTTTATTACAACTCCCCCAATCAGTTTAAATTAATCCAGTGTTTTCCAAAATGAAATGCATTAGTTATTTGCCAAAGTCTTTTCAGCCTATGATTTTATTACACAAAGTAAGCAAACTAGTATTGCCTCTGGACAAGCAATGATGGTGTGCATCCCATTGCCTATCTGCCTCTTCTCTCTCCCAACTCCATGATTCTCCTTCGCTAGCAATTAACAGCTAAAACCCATCAACAACTTCCAGTCCTGCAATGTTTCCATCACCTACCTTGATGTGAATGGTCTCTTCCATTTCTGGCATGCTAGTGTTAAAGTGATTGTTTTCCTCTGGAATTGCATGGTTTCAATGAAAATTAAAAAGCTAAGGAACAGCAGTAGTTCAGGAAAGTGAGGTTATGAGAGTGTGCAGAAGTACAACCACAGGACCATGGATTGGTGAGTCAGTGTAATTGCGTAAATGAAGACAAATGAAACACTGAAGGTGCTCAACCCAATATGTATCTGCTATTTTAATGCCATCTGATGTCTTGGCTGCTCTTGTGTTATTTTCAGGCAGAGTACTCTAGAGGTCAAAGAGGACATTTCTATTCAACGTGGTGGTCTGTGAGCTGTTCTTGGCTGGTCTATGGAAAATTCCAGGAAAGAAACAATTGTAGCCAACAGACACAACAGTGGTGCTGGTCCCCGGCAAACTAGGCAACACAACTTGCCAGTCCGCCACATCAGATAGCACTTCTCAAGCTGATACAGGCATCAAATCAATCAGGATGCCAAGAGTACTTTTTTGGTACTATGATTCTAAATGCTTTGTGCAACTGTGCAGAAAATCTATAATGCAATTCAATGTATTTAAAATCTAATGCCAGCTCTAAATGAATGTTTTGTAGCTGCTATTTTTCATTTGGTTCTTAATCACAAGAGCTGTGAACTGTAAAGGAATAGCAGGTTCATGCAATAAAGATGGTGAAGATGGACACCAAGTAAAGACAATTATTATTTACAGGGCACAGATTCCTCAAAGACCAAATTGGGGGGGGAGGGGAAGGAATGTTAGCACTAAAACAATGTTATCCTAATGCTTAACCAGTGCAGAGGTTAAGATCTTCTGGGGAGGCCCTGCTCTCAGTTCCACCTCCTTCGCAGTCACGACTGGTGGGGACGAGGGGGCCTTCTCAGTGTTGGCCCCTTGGCTGTGGAACTCCTCCCTAGTGGGATTACATCGGTCACTTCCTTCCTGTCATTTCGCAAACAAGTGAAAACTTGACTTTGGGAGCAAGCATTTGGCCCAGCATAATTATCTGTGCAATATAGTTGGAATTGGCTTTGGATTGATGAATATGATTATCTGATTATCTGGCTTTGAATCTATGTGCAATAGTCAAACATCATATGTTTTAATGTTGTTTTAAATTGTTTAATTGCTTTTAATTATTGTTGTTGTTCAGGCATGAAATAATGCCACTCATGTAAGCCTCCCTGAGTCCCCTTCAGGATGAGAACAGTGGAATATAAATGTCATAAATAAATAAATAATGATATTGCGAGAGCGCTAAAGCACCTCTAACACAACTCCTGAATAATCAAAAGGGACTCTGTGGACGTTATTGAAAATCAATATCTGAAATGTTCCAGGAGACTTAATGCAACATGATCAGTGGGAGAAGGAGGGAAGAAGGGAAGCTCAGCATATTTCAAGAGAGGCTGGCAATACCTGTAAATATGCAGGTGCAATCAAACCAATAATAATTTGAAATACTCAATACTTTGAGACAGCCTGATTAAGCCAGTAAAATGTCTTGGGTAAGCTCTGTTGAACTGGCAGGACACAGAGCACATTATTCACTAGACTGGGATTGGCCATAAGGTAAACATGGCATACAGGTTGCTATAATGCATTCCAGTGATTACACTGGAGTGGGCAACTGCAAGGGGTTGGAGGACCACACATCCACACACACACCCGGCCCAGATCTCTGAAGCCTATGCTTACCTTGCCAGTATACAAGTCTAAAAATGATAAAGGGATATAAATCTCCCCACCACAATAATATCTCCCCCCCCCTCACCGTCCTAGACCATTTGAAAATAAACAACCACCACTCTATTTTGGTTGGGTGAATGATAACTCTTGGTGACAGGGTTGTTGTATGTCTTTCGGGTTGTTTGACCATGTTCCAGAAGTATTCTCTCCTGACGTTTCGCCCACATATATGGCAGGCATCCTCAGAGGTTGTGAGGATGCAACCTCTGAGGATGCCTGCCATAGATGTGGGCGAAATGTCAGGAGAGAATACTTCTGGAACATGGTCACACAACCCGAAAGACATACAACAACCCTGTGATCCCAGCCATGAAAGCCTTCGACAAAACTCTTGGTGAGCCCACAAAATACCACTGCGGCTTGCAGTTACACTTTTCCTATCCTTACTGCTTGTGCTTAGTTCTCTGACTTGCAGTCATAATTTGATGTAAATTTCAAGACCAGCTGGGCATCTGGATGAACCTGACATGTTATTTCATGCAATGTAATAACAGGCTAACATCTTCCACTTCTGCCAGACCAACATAGTATTTGCCAATGCCTCTACAATGATAGACAAGAACTTAATATGGACAGTATGAGCTACTTCTCCACTGAATTGGATTAATATACACAGTTTCACTTATGATTGTTTCACTTATTTAGGGGCTCCTGTACAAGTTAATTTCTCTTTTCAGTAGCTCAATTTTAATCCCATTGAAAATCATAGGGTTTGCTCTTATCCATGATTTCACATATCCATGTGATATACATATTCCCTGCAGATATGGGGGTCATCAAAAGGAGCCCCCGTGGTGAAGTGCGTTAAAGTGCTGAGCTGCTGAACTTGCAGACCGAAAGGTCCCAGGTTCAAATCCCGGGAGCGGGTTGAGCGCCCGCTGTTGCTCCAGCTCCTGCCAACCTAGCAGTTCGAAAACATGCAAATGTGAGTAGATCAATAGGTACTGCTCCGGCGGGAAGGTAACGGCGCTGCATGCAGTCATGCCGGCCACATGACCTTGGAGGTATCTACGGACAACGCCGGCTCTTTGGCTTAGAAATGGAGATGAGCACCAACCCCCACAGCCAGACATGACTGGACTTAACGTCAGGGGAAACCTTTACCTTTATGGGGGTCAAACTGCATTATTCAATCAAACTAACAAACAAAAAGTATTATGTTTTCTAAAGGATGCCAACATTCCTTTCATCTCAGCAGAAAGAAAGAGCTGGAATTAATGATGAAGTTAGCGATGGAGCCAGTCAGTTCTCTGGAAGTGAGCTAAAACATGCTGTGCTGTTTTGTCTGAATTAGAGGTCTTGAGGACCATTGGTTTCTGAGTTCTGATTTATGCAGAAGAGACTGCGAGAGATCTTGGTTTTTTTTTTAAAACTGTCACTATTCAGTATGGCTAATGGTGGTATCTGTCTTCTATAGTGTGTGGCAAGCAAAACCCACCTGCTGATGTCCTTGAAACCTTCCTTGGGAGGGACGGGATGTCATTTCACTAAAGTGGAACTGGTTTAAATTAATGCTGACAGTGCTGGAGAGGTGCCTGTAACATCACTGTGTGCTATAATGTTGGCATACACATTCCTTCTCCATGCTCCACTCCTTCAACCTTGCAGCCTGTCCATTCTCTTGCCTGGATCAGCAGTTTCCCCTGCTTCCATTTTCAGCAGTTAAGAAGAGCATATGGCTTAACACATCCACCTTTCATTTTTTATTGTTCTCTCCCCCCACCCCACCCCCACTGGCAATGTGGTCCAATTAAGAATAGCCAGAGTGAGAGTTAAAAACCCATCCTGCCTTCTGTTTGCATAGCACTGCTCTAGTAACAACAATTTAACAATCTGCCTGATTGTGTGTCCAATGAGCAGATGTGTGATGTGCTATTTTTGGTGACACTTTAAGTCACTGTCACCAAAAATAAAAATAAAATCTATTTCTTAACATGGATTAGCCATAGTGGAAAATACAATCACAATATACTTTCCACTCTTTAAAAGTCAGGATTGACATGAAGCTGGCGGATATAAAAAGGTCTCTATTGCTCCAGCTCAGCGGGCCATAGACAAATAAGCAATTAGGATTCCTTTTGGAGGGCAGAAGCAACATGGTCAGCTCAGAGAAGGTGCATGCTAATAGACCATTGATGTGTGTCCTGTTGAGTTTCCTGGTTGAAGTAATGTGCTACAGGATAGGACCTGGGCTGCACCCATTTAGACAGCAAACCAAGTGATTTTTAATCTTCTTTATATATAATACTAGCTGTGCCCGGCCACGCATTGCTGTGGCTTATGGGAATCCTTTGTTGGCCAGGTGGAATAGCAGTGAATAGCCTTGCAGTCTCAAAGCCTGGCAGTTTTCTGGAGTAGCTGGAGCTGTTTGTTGTATGAACGTAGAGGCATGGATGAGGGGTTGTGCTGCCAAGTTTAGTGTTTCTAGGATGTGTAGTTTTGTTGTTTTGTCCTAGGCCGAAATTTCATTACCCTTATATATATATAGATTGTACCGAGAAATAGACAGAGCTAAAGTCTTTTTTGAACTCTAGTTCCTCAGGAATCCTTCAGTCTCTATGGCTCCTGGCCATCGTAGTCCAAAGAAGCAACTTTTTCAAGCTCTGGAAATACAAAGACAGTTTTGTTTGAAGATGTATTTATTGGGAAGGTTAAATTTTGCTTCTCAAAGCTTTGAGTAACCATCAGAGATGCTGTTATAGTCTGTATCTCCTCCCAATGTAGAGGTCCACATCTCTTCCCTATAGAGAGGTCCATTCTTTCTTCCTCTGGACAATGAGACCCTATAAGCAGAGTGCAGCAATTATCATCCCTTGATGCCACATGTGATGAATATTTTAATCTTTTTCAGTAAGAGATAGAGCAGTGGTTCTCAAC
Source organism: Anolis carolinensis (assembly GCF_035594765.1). Classification (NCBI taxonomy): domain Eukaryota; kingdom Metazoa; phylum Chordata; class Lepidosauria; order Squamata; family Anolidae; genus Anolis; species Anolis carolinensis. The sequence goes on from NC_085846.1 coordinate 83,565,432, forward strand.
CTGTGGGTTTCCAGATGTTTTGGCCTTCAACTCCCAGAAATCCTAATAGCTGGTAAACTGGCTGGGATTTCTGGAAGTTGTAGGCCAAAACACCTGGTGACCCACAGGTTGAGAACCACTGAGATAGAGGATGTGTGGAGTGCTCTAGGTGTTTCTGGGTCCCAACATCCTTGCGGACCAGAAAAAGATAGTTTTGACTACAGTTTTCCTGAGTCCCCAAACCAACACAGGTGGCTATGCTAGTTGGGGGACTCTGAATACAAAACAACGCCCTCTCCAAAGCTCTGCTTGCAAAGTATGTTTGTAGATTGTATATTTTTATTTAAATTGTTGGCCACCCTGAGCTTCTATGAAAAAGGGAGCAAACTGCTTTGATGATAAAAACAGTCATCATCATCATTCTTACCTAGCATGGCCACGGGTCAGGGTTAATAGAAATTGTTGCCCAACAAAATCTGAAGGTCAGCAGGTCCCCAACTGCTTCCTTGATTCTCTGATGCCTGCTTCAGTTTTGTGATACCTTTGAGATTCATGCTGGGAAGTTGCATTTGCTGAGACTCCAGAGATTTCAGTTGCAAATGGAAATAAAAAGCTCACAATATTCCCATATGAATTCACAAAGTTGTGAGTGCTTTTCGGAAAGAATTTTTTATTCATACAGGCTTCTCCGCCTCCTTATAGATGGGGTAAACATATTAGAGTGTTGCTGAAAGGGTTTAGGAGTAAATTCTCAGGGGTGGGGAGAATAGAAAAGGGATGGATGATACACAACAGCCCCTTTTGCAAGCAGTGAGATGTTTTGGGGCTAAGCAACAGTGCTTCATTTCCTGCAGAAAATGAGAAAGGACTGACATCTTTGCAATATTTGTTTCATTTGCAAACAGAAATGCAAAGCCCAGCAGAAGATCTCCAGGGAGGAATTTATATAGCTTTGCCCAAGGTTGCACATCACCCACTTTCAGTTAGTTCTAGAAATGAAGTCTCAGCTTCCTGTATCTCTGATTTAAACTAGACAAAAGTACACTCAATATGTATATAAACATCGCACACCCTTCAAACTTCAAGTAAATAGGAATCGTGTCAGAGGTGGATCACCACTCCATGTTCCCAAAGAACATTAAACCTACATATTGACAAGAGAAAGTAAGCAAGATAATCAAAAACAGAGCCTGGGGACAATTACTTTTTTAAAAGCTACCTTTACAAAAAAAATTTACAAAAACTGATTATCAGAATTTTCTCTTTTTTGTCTAGATTTTTGTCTGGACAAATTGAGACAAAAACCTTCTAGAGATTATATGCATCCCATAGATCACACTTGACCTACCTCTGATCCATATGAAGGCATGAGGGAAGGTCATTAGAAGATTGTGAAGTAAGTACTATAGTGATCAGATAATACTCTGAGGGCACTCCTACACAGATACTATAATCTAGTTTGGAAGTGAATTAAACTGAACCAGTTTCACTGTGTGATGCCTACACAAGCATTATAGGAACCAGTTCAAGGCTGGGACAGTGGCCACAATATCCACTGATGGTGGATCAGAACCAAACCTAGGAATTGCAGTATTCATGGGTCAACAACCATTGGAAAATGAGGGGGTTTCTTCTTAACCTGTAATCTGAGATGCGGTAATGCACATATCCTTGTTCTTTGGATCAGCATTAAGAATGTGGCAGGACACAAAAAATAAGAACAAAGGAGCAGAAAGTGAAAATTTTCATGGGAATGATGTGATTTCCTCTCCCAGGGGAGTAATTTGCCACCTGCGTGCCCTTGCCCAAGTGTGTTTACCTTCCATCCAGCCATGTTTTGGTGTTTTTTAAACTGCTTCAGAGCTAGAGGTATCCTGACAAGCACTTCACTTTTTCTGGTCCCAGTTGTGAGCCATGAATGGTATATATACTACTGTTAGTTGCAGAGCATTATGTGGATTATTCTGGACTTTCTGGTGGGTTTTTAATGAACTATTTCTGGCCTAATGCATGCTGCAGCATGCCTTGGGGTAGTGGGGATGTGCACACCCTTGAGCCAGCTTCAGACTAATATGGTCATTTAGATGTACCCTGAGTCACAAGAGCCTATGCAGTAAATACTTTTTTCTGTCTGGATTTCACTATGTGGACATAGATTGAATGTTAACCGGTAAGCCAAATTATGGCAAAATGGAGCTGCTGTGGAGAGGTGATTTCCCTGGTTCAGCAGAATTTGTGAAGCTACTACTTTTAGACAGGTTACAGTCCTTTTCCTTGTATCATCTGAGTCAGGAATGAATGGACTGTCAGAGATTAATGTCTGGACATAGTGGCAAACTGGATGAATGCCAGCAAGCTGGAATCAAATCCAGGCAAGATGGAGCCTCCACTTCTTTGAAAATTAAGGAAGTTGCCTTTTTCAGATCATTTACACACCATTTGAATGAGAAAGGGTGTGGTCTGGGAGTGTTTATAGACCCATCATTGTCAACAGAGGAACCTGTGAATGTTTTGTTTTTTCCAGCTTTAATGCAAAGCACCACTTAGGCTCCTCTAGTACACAACTTTAGTGTAAAACACCACTTACATTGCTATATGGGAGAGTCTACCAGGAATATGTTACTCTGAAGAGGTTGCACTAAATAACTACCAATAAGCTACTTGACCAAGTTCCAGGTGTTTTTGGCATGAATAGAAGGCCTTACACTGCTTATAGAGCTGCCTGGATATTATGTTCTGATCGAGAGATCCCTTTAGATTGCTATACAAGTTTTGGATTTGATATGAAAGAGGGGGGGGGTGTTTGTAGTGGAGACATTCTAACCAATTTTTTTAAAAAAAAATACTTGAAGATGAAATCTTACAGGCTTTTGCATCAGCTGGAGACCAACTTATTCACCCAGGCTTTGGGCCAAATCTGAGTTGCTGCCTTTGTTAATTACTATTTAAAAGGTCTCTCATCCTTCTTTTTATTATTTTATTAGCTGCTGATAGATTATGGGTTTTTATTGCCCTTGTACTCTACTTTGATATTATTTTTATAGTGAACAATTAGTAATATTACATAATGTTTTGACTAATTACCATGCAGGCTGAAAATCAATAAATGTGTGTCTTCAATTCAACGTTGCTTACGATGACCCAATGATGGGGTTTTCTTGGCATGATTTATTCAAAAGAGATTGGCTTCAGCCTTCTTCTTACACAGAGAAAGAGTGACTTGTTCAAAGATACTCAGTGTGTTTCAGTGACTTGATGAGGATTCATACCTGGTTTTCCAGATTTCTAGTCCATTGCAAAGGCCACTATAACACACTGGCTCTCTGACACAACACTTGCTCTCTTAAGGTAATAAATACTGTAACAACAGCAGCAGCAGCAACAAAAACAATGTCAGCAGCAGCTGAGTTATTGTATTTTATTTTGTTTGGTCATTGTAAGATGTTCATAGACTGTTTTACATTAAAAGGAAAAGTAGGCATTTTATAAATCAAATCGAGCTGCCAAATAACTACATCGGGATGATTTATGGCTCCATGTTGTTGAAAGGCTTAGCAAACTGAAAAATAGGGAATCATACTGAACTTTTGGTGGACCACAGCACCCCTAGAATATCTACAGTGAGCATTGTATCTGTTTCTTGCAACCTTGTAGATTTCAGAATGAGCATTAATGTTGAATCTGGAATGAATGCATGAATAAATACTGAATACGGTATTTCCACAAGGGAGTTCGCACCTCTTCCATGCTGCAGATCTAACTGATTTACATGGCTGGTGGGTATTAACTTCCAGAGGATTCCTATTCATGGTTTTTGCTTACTAGCTTTTGAAATTCAAGTCCTGTACAATAAGTAACACAATATGTAGCATATTTTCTGTCTGTATTCAATATAGGCTTGTTGTACCAACACTCCATCACTGTCCCATTGATTGTTGTTGTGAGTGTGTGGCTTCAAATAGTTTATTGCGTACTTATGGCAATCCCAAGACAACCCTATCACCAGGTTTCATTGCAAGATTTGTTTAGAATTTGCTGTTGCCTTTCCTCTGCAACAGTGTCTACAACACAGATACAAATAAGATGCACTCTTCTTTTCAGCTGCTCTGGAGAATTCATACAACACATGGTTAAAAGAACTGCATCCAGCCATTAATCGGCACGAAGGGAAATGGGATTTACTCTAGAGTGATCCTGGGATTTTGGAGATGTAGAGACAGCTGGATCAGGTTGGATCCAACCTAATCTAGTGTCCACACATCCAGAGGCGGTCCAACCATAAGGCGAACTAGGCACTTGCCTGTGGCGCCATCGTCCCAGGGGCGCCATCGTCCTGGGAGGAGGGCACCACTCTCCACCTCCTTCTCTTTTGGGCCTTCCGGCGGCCACGCTGGGCCTCCCGGTGCCCGTGCTGGGCTTTCCAGCCGGCGCAGACCCACCTTCGCACCACGAGAGCCCACCTTTGGGACCTTCAGAGATTGTGAGGTCTGTGGGAACTTGGAAGCTAGGTATGTGGGGTTTATATATCTGTAGAAGGTCCAGGGTGGGAGAAAGAACTTTTCTTTGAAGCAGGTGTGAATGTTGTAATTAATCACCTTGATTAGCATTTAATGGCCCTGTGGCTTCAAGGCCTGGCTTCTTCTTGCCTGGGAGAATCTTTTTTTGGGAGGTGTTAACTGTCCCTGATTGTTTACTGTCTGGATTTCTTCTGTTTTCAGAGTGTTGTTCTTTATTTATTGTCCTGATTTTAGTTTTTTTAATGCTGAGGGCTATCTGGGTTATCTAAGTCCACACTGCCCTATATCCCTGTTCAATGTTTAGTGCTAAATTCGCAAATATAGTAATTCCTACATAACATTACCATGTATTGAACTGCTTTTTCTATTGATTTGTTGAAAAACATGATGTTTTGGTGCTTAATTTGAAAAATCATAATGTAATTTGATGTTTAATAGGCTTTTCCTTTATCTTTCCTTATTATCCAACATTTTCGCTTATCCAACGCTTTTATTTTTCAGTGATTGGTTTGGGGGGGGGGCGCCAAAATTCTGTTCGCCTACACTTGAAAAATACCTAGGGCCGGCTCTGCACACATCCCACAGCCCCACAACCCTATCACTACAGCCCCACTGCTGCATCGCCAGCCACAAGCAGCTTCCTTGCAGACATTTGCTGGTGATGTAGCTTCTGATGAGATCAAAACACAAACCATTAGACCACTCTAATTCCACTCCATTGTATTTATGTACAGACACTATTTTTCAACCCGGCAGGAGCCTTTTACATATTTTGTACATCAGCTTCCATTACCCTTCCTCATTGGCTATATTATTCTATAACTCATGGGAACTGCAGTTGGAAACATCTGTAAGGGAGATATATAGGCGGGCTGTTTCACATGTTACTGGGATATGTCAGACATTTTTATCCTTTCCCTAATCTAAGTAGTTCTCTATATCTTTGTTTTTTTTTCCTCATCTACATCTTTCTCATCTTAACATGGATAATAATAATAATAATAATAATAATAATAATAATAATAATGCGGTTTTCTGGTATTGTACATTTCTGCCGCTTCTGTGACTGTTCATTTCTATTTTGATTCCGTAGCCCACTTGTTGATGTATGTCCAGAATCAGTAGCATCCACCACGGTCCTTTTTATCCTGGGCGACGACCGAGCCAGTATAGACTTCGTTTTGGTTTGATTCTCCATAATGCGAATGGGTTAGGTGCTCTTAGTTCTACTCGTCAGTTGAGACCTCTCTGGCTTGGTTGGACCTGCCGGTAGTTACGCTACCGCCAGCACAGCTCTCAGTCATCATTGGAGTAGTTAAGCCCCACCACCACAGCAAGGTTCCTTGACAAAATTGAAGGAAAAGCTGATAAGGAGAAGACCTGGCTATGGCTTACGAATGGGACCCTGAAGAAGGAGACAGAAGGCCTGATCCTTGCAGCCCAGGAGCAAGCCATCAGAACAAATGCAATTAAGGCCAAGATCAAAAAATCAGCTGATGACCCAAAATGCAGACTGTGCAAGGAAACCGACGAAACCATTGATCATATCCTCAGCTGCTATATGAAAATCGCACAGACAGACTACAAACAGAGGCACAACTATGTGGTCCAAATGATTCATTGGAACTTATGCCTCAAGTATCACCTCCCAGCAGTAAAGAACTGGTGGGATCACAAACCTGCAAAAGTATTGGAAAATGAGCACGCAAAGATACTGTGGGACTTCCGAATCCAGACTGACAAAGTTCTGGAACACAACACACCAGACATCACAGTTGTGGAAAAGAAAAGGGTTTGGATCATTGCTGTTGCCATCCCAGGTGACAGTCGCATTGACGAAAAACAACAGGAAAAACTCAGCCGCTATCAGGACCTCAAGATTGAACTTCAAAGACTCTGGCAGAAACCAGTGCAGTGGTCCCAGTGGTGATGGGCACACTGGGTTACGTGCCAAAAGATCTCAGCTGGCATTTGGAAACAATAGACATTGTCACGACCCAGGCTGCAGAGCACCAATAACCATACACAGAGGCCAGAATCTATCTAATATCTTTATTAAGGAAATAAGTAGAGGCAATAAAAATAAGTGTAGAATATAGTTCAGAAGAAGACCTTTCAGGAAAGGTCAATTATAGTCCAGGAAAACAATGTCCAATATAAAATATTAAGGTCCAAAGTTGTAATCCAGTAACCGAAACACTCACTTTGCCAAGCAAAGTGAGGGGAGATGACAAGGTTCTTAGTCCAAGGAACTTGATGTAAGCCTAGGAAGTAAACTTGATTCTTGGAACACAAGGCTTGATACAAGGCAACAAGGAACGAGGAACAGGGACAAGATCCGTGGTAAATACTTGGCAAGGTCCGGAAAGCAAGGCAAGGTCCTGGAAAGCAAGGCTGAGTCCTAGGTAGCAAGGCAAGGTCCGTGAAGCAAAACAGGGCTGGAAACGGGAACGAAGGCTTGGAAACGGGAACGAAGGCTTGGAAACGGGAGTAGCGCTGTCCACACACAACCTACTCCAGTAGCTGACGAATTGACTCCGCAAGATTCCTACAGGGCAAAGAACCTAAATAGGGTCTCGTTTTCCCACCAAAGAACACTTCTCTGGGGAACCAGAACCGAAAGTCAATCTCTGTGTCCAGATGCATGACTCCCTAAAGTTTCTCATGAAAGCAGTCTTAATCAGCTGAATGCCTGGCTGCGATTCTCAGGCTTCTGCGATTAGCCTGTTGAACTCCTTTTTGTTGTTGATAATAATTACGGCGAGAAAATGGGGGAGATTTTGACTCAGGGCTTGTTTGGCAGATTTCTGGAAGACAAACCTCCTGCAGGTGCAAAGGCTCCAATTCAGGCTGGGAAAGTTCCAATTCTGGCTGAAACAGTGGAAAACCCAAGTTTTCCTCTTCATCTGTCACAACAGCGCTAGGAACGGGACTACATGGCCCATGAGTCATCACAGACATTGACAAAATTACGATCTGTCAACTGCAAAAGGCCACCCTACTGGGATCTGCACGCATCATCCGAAAATACATCACACAGTCCTAGACACTTGGGAAGTGTTTGACTTGTGATTTTGTGATATGAAATCCAGCATGTCTATTTGTTTGCTGTGTCATACAAAATAATAATAATAATAATAATAATAATAATAATAATAATAATAATAATGATGATGATGATGATGATGATGGAAGAAGATGAAACGGCAATATGCATATGTACGAGCATAAACAACCATTGCTTTGTGCAGAGTAACAATGCTAAGCTTTAGTAATCCATCTGGGCACACTGTGTACAGCCCACAGAATAGTTTCCTGGTCTTTTAATGAGTGGGATTAAAGTTTAAATAATAATGACAGAAAAAAAACTGAACTGGGATTGAGTTGAAGTGGGAGACAAAGTTCCTGGAGTGGTAACAACAAAACTTGAATTTTCAATTGACAGGCACACAGAGGTAGGAGGACCATCATAACCACACACCATTCTTTTATCTTCCTTAAACTAAGCTGTTGTGTGAGCAAATAAAGTGGTCACTTGATATCTACTGGGGCTTGATTCCAAGACCCACCCCCTCCTGTGGATACCGAAATCCATAAATACTCAAGTCCTATTATATGCAATGGCATAAAATGGTGTCTCTTTGTAAAATTTTCAAAAACTTTTATTCTTTTCTCACTCAAACAATAGAACATCCCCAACAATGCCCGGCAAACTATGTAGGCCTATCACAGTCAAATGGGACTTCTTCTAGATTTGATGCCGGCTAGTGACATTTACACAATCCTGTATTGGATTTTCACAATACAGAAAAAACCACGCAACAACAACTTTCTGTGGGTTTTATAAGTTGCAGCTAGTTCCAGAAAATTATGAGAAAAATGAAAAATCTCATATGGACATCAGAAAAACAACCAATATCTACAATCACAACTTCTGGGGTTAGGTAATAAAAGGAGATCACAATTTACTTTTAAAGTCCTCTTAAAAGTACTGTGTTTAGGGATTGATTGGAGAGTATATTTTGTCATTGATAATGAATCAATCCCTTTCTAACCAGGGGCAATGTGAGCAAAACCCCTATCATCTTTGCCTTAGAATCCATTCTCATTGCCTGAGTGCCTGTGAAAAGCACATTTCAAGAAGAAATTGAGGGCATTTGGCATATCTTATAACACTACCTAATATGCCAATAATTTTTCATTTTTATTATTACTTAAAATATCATCCATTGCTTTGATCGTACTTAGTGTAAAGCACAGTCATAATGAATTGTTGGCATAAGGAACTAAATGAAAAGACTTTCTCTTACAACATAGTAGTGGAGAGTTTAAAGTTTGTTGGTTCAGAGTTCAGTAGGATAAATGACACGTGTAACAACCTGGGATCCAGTTTGTGCTGCCTTATATTTAGATTGGTAAGAACAATATGAGAAGAATGATCAAGTGCCTACTTCTTGAACCTGTCATGGCAATGTACCAAAGAAGAAGAATATGGAATCTGAAAATTAGCTTCTATGGTTAGCTACAAAAAAATTAAAACTGAAGCAAGCAGAAACATTGAAAAGATGACAGCCCTGGTGATTGATTCTCAATTGTGACACTAAGGATGTCTAGAACTTATAAGATACATCATGGATATGATCTTGGGCACTGTTCATCTCACAGCCATGGACTACCCTGATATGACCTTACAATACAAAGATACCAGCAACCAACTGCAAAGTGCTAATATATATTTCTTCCAGAATGGAACCATATCAAATCAGACTGAAAGTGTGAAGTATTTTTCACATTCTGAACACTTGTGCATCAGGGAGAAGGGATCGAGCTATGCTTCCTCCCTGCAGACTAGTTTACGTGAAGTTGAAAGCCTTGCTTATGTAGAGTAACAGCTATACAAGGTCAGACTGCATGAGCACCACTTACTCCAAGGTGCAGAACAATTTCCTAAGTATGTATGTATGCGTATATACACACAAATATCCAAAGAGTACATAACAATAGTGAAAACAAGGTTTTCATTACAAGTCAAAGGCAAATCTTATGTTTTCTTGCAGGAAATATTCATATTTTCTTACCAAAAAATTGAGGCTGAATTTCTTGACTATTACAGCTTTAAGGTAAAGGTAAAGGTTTTCCCCTAACGTTAAGTCCAGTCGTGACTGACTCTGGAAGTTGGTGCTCATCTCCATTTCTAAGACGAAGAGCCGGCGTTGTCCGTAGACACCTCCAAGGTCATGTGGCCAGCACGACTGCACGGAGTGCCGTTACCTTCCCACCGGAGCGGTACCTATTGATCTATTCACATTTGCATGTTTTCGGACTGCTAGGTTGGCAGGAACTGGGGCTAACAGCAGCAGCTCATTCTGCTCCCGGGATTTGAACCTGGCACCTTTGGGTCCGCAAGTTCAGCAGCTCAACGCTTTAACAACGCCCCTTTTATTACAGCTTTAGGGAGTTTTATATTTGTGCTGTCAACCTTTTCATTACATTTTTGTACATTGCTAAGTGTTGTGCACCTTGATTCTGAGATCGCCTTTGGTTCTCAGTGACCTAGGAATGAATGATAGGCAGAGGGATCACAGTTTTGTAATTGAGGACAACAGGAAGCATTGATACTGAACCCAATGAATCATAAATAGCCCTGGTTGCTTTGTAAAACAAAGAAGTGATTTAATTATTGTGGCTGAAGCCTTTAGCTATTCCTCTTTGAACAAACTGAATTTCCATGAATATCTGCCAGGTCATTTTCTTAGAAGTACCAGAACATTGTGTTGATTATTAATAGAATTGCAACAGATTAACTGATTAGATTAATATTTTCTTTTTTAAAATGTTCAGAATGTAATCCTATGATCCTTGGGAGGGTATTTGATGGACAAGTGGATAATGAGGGCTTTCCTTTCTACAGGCAGGGTATATCAAAAAGCTTTCCAGAGTATGTCAAAAATGGATTGGTGGGAGGCAGAGGGACGGAGCTTAGTATCTATTTGATTTCCTTTTTCCCCTGACACAACTTGGATTTGGAAAAGGAAAGTATTATTGTGAGAAAGCCAGGATGAGCCAATGATTTTGACTTCCTGGTCATGTCATTACAAGCTGTTACGATCATGTAAAGTTGAATTGTGCTGTTGCACAACATTTGTATTCTCAGGAGGGGAGGGGAGATGAATGACACCATTAAACCAACAGTTTGGCCATGATCTTGATGCACAATATGCCCCAACGCACAACGTGTCCTGTTGTGTAATGAGAGCCTCTATTGTGCAATGAGACATCTTGCACTGTGCCTTGTTGTGCATTGTCAGAGTTTATGACAGCGATATAACTCAATCATCATAAAGTTACACATCATAATCTTTTGTGCAGGATCTTGGCTATTGTTGTGTTTTGAACTACTAATTACTGGTCCACATATATCTCAAATGTGTATTCTAGAGAGTTAATCAGACTCCCAAGTGTTCAGACAACTTGAGGAAGAAACCCATATGTATGGACATTGAGGGAGAAAAACCACTGTAAAGAGATTGTCTTTACAGGACATGAAAGAAATATCACAGGAGAGGAAAAGCAAAGGACAGGGCACTATAGTGCAATTGCAGAGCAGTGTAATAATGATTGTTTTCAAAACAGAATAGTTATTTATTTGTTTATCAATTCATTTATTTACTTGTGTTTAGATCACTCAATATATAAAGATATGAGTTAGGAAATTTAGTTAGCATTGAAAAGAGGTGCTTCTCTAGTTTACTCCAGGTTTTTTTAATTTGATTTTTTGATTTGAGTGGTGGAATGTAAGTGCTCACAAATAGATAGCTGCTGATGTTATAACTGAAATGGATTCCACAAGCTAATTGTTCACATTTGTCCAAGGCTTCAACGTTGGCCAACAGTGAGGTGGACACTAGAACAGCAAGGCACGACCATAGCACGACCTTTTGAGCTAAGCCGGCTGACGTTCAAGGAATAAGTGACAAAACCATTTAGAGCAATGTTATCCACTGCCCATGTTTCCTGCAATAGGATCACACTGAAGGTAGAAATATAATTACTAAAGTAGCTGTCGACCCATTTATATATCCAGCCCACAGTATTCCAGAAGATAACCCTTAGTAGAGGATGCTCCTGGGGCTACTCGCATCAATCATCACGGCTGATCTGGTCTAAGAGACCCTCTAGGTCTTGCCTAATACAGCCATTTGCCCTGGGCTTAGATCTGGGCTTAGTTCTGGGGGTCATCAGGGAAAAAACAGAACTTTAGGATCTGGGGAGGGAAGTTCCTTTTGGGAGACAACAGGTTTAAGGGATACATTGGCACTGGCGGGATGAAGTTTAGGAGGGGATACAATTAACGTTGTCATGAGGGTTCTAGAAGATGGCTCGGGGTTGACACAGGGTTCAAATAAGATAAAAGTGGTATTCCCCGGGGTAACATGGCCCATGGTGGTTAGGTCTAGATATTCAGAAAAGTGGATTAGCCCAATATCCTTAGAATGGGCATTGAAGTTTTTGTCCAAGTGCAGAAATTGGGTTATGGAGCATGTCCCATTAAGCTTCCTGCACTCATCTGAGAACACTTGGCTCTAGAAACTAGAGGGAGTATCTCAACATTATTGAAAACATGGCTTGGGAAAATACCTTGTGCTGCAAGTTTTGGACTCAAGCACCGAAACAGTGAGGGTATGCGATCCAAAAAGAAACTTAGTATGACCCTTATTTGGTGGCTATCAAAGTTCAGCATTTCTACTGCATGGAGATCAATTTGTTTTGCTTCGATGCCATTCAACATAATACACTACTACAAATACATAAATATTATAAAACCCGAGTTAAAACAACACTACATAGGTAACCCTAAAACCAATTACAGTAGAGTCTCACTTATCCAACATAAATGGGCCGGCAGAACGTTAGATAAGTGAATATGTTGGATAATAAGGAGGGATTAAGAAAAAGCCTATTAAACATCAAATTAGGTTATGATTTTACAAATTAAGCACCAAAACATCATGTTATACAACAAATTTGACAGAAAAAGTAGTTCAATACGCAGTAATGCTATGTAGTAATTACCGTATTTACGAATTTAGCACGAAATATCACGATGTTTTGAAAACATTGACTACAAAAATGCATTGGATAATCCAGAACGTTGGATAAGTGAGTGTTGGATAAGTGAGACTCTACTGTACATCAAAAGCCAATATTGCTAGTATGTTTCCATTTGTTTCAACAATGTGATTGCTACAAGACAATAGGCTGGTGTGATAAAGTTCCAAGACATGTCTATTGAGAAGTAGGCTGAGTTCAGTCTGGCCTTTTCCAAGTAAACGGATATAGGATTGCAATTTACATCTTTCCAACCACAATGAATGAATAGTGCTTCATTTCACATGGGTCTTGGTATACCATGTTCAACCTAGTGTGTAAGGAATGCTTAATACCTTTAAGAGATTAGGACTGAAATAACACGCTTGTAGGTCAGTGGAAGAACAGAATTGCTGACCTCTAAGATCAGAGGTCATATACAGTGGCATATCAAGCTGGAATATAAATCTTGTTACAGAACTTTTCACATTAGTATGTATACTATTTTCAATACCCTGGAGAAAGCAGATGGCTCCTCGAGACTTCTAATGTTTTCGAAGGCAATGTAACCTACATTCCTTAGAACAGAATATTCTGTTTATGGCAATATCTTGTTGCACAAGATATTTTCAGGTCTGCTGGAAATAAATGCAGCAAAATAGCTCTCAGAATGCAATCATTCTTTTAGAGCGAGAAAGCGGGGGGGGGGGGGGGGAGAAGCATTTTTCAGGAAAGATGTGAGAGGCATATTAAAGCCCATTTATGATATATATTGAATAGTACTTGTTGGCACATGCTCCAGTCAGGGGAAAGTTTGCACTGCTTTGTATCATCAAGCATGAATGAAATTGGAAAATCCTTAGCTGCATCACTTCAGACAGCAGGTGGAAGGGGCATATATTTAAATGGTTTTTTTTCGTGTCAGGAGCAACTTGAGTCGCTTCTGGAGTGAGAGAATTGGCCGTCTGCAAGGACGTTGCCCAGGGGACGCCTGGATGTTTTGATTTAAATGTTTAACCACCCTAAATATCTCTACCTGCTATGTCATTGAAAGAGTCACAGAAAATCTCTCTTAGAGTTCATCTACACTACAGAATTAATGCAGTTTGACACTCGTTTAGGTGCCATAGCTCAATGCTATGGAATCCTGGGGACTATAGTTTGGAGAGCCATTAGCACTCTTTGTCAGAGAAGGATATAGACTTGTAAAGTTGCAACTCCTAATATTACATAGCACTGAACCACAACATTTAAAGTGGTGTCAAGCTGCAATCATTCTACTATGTAGATGCACCCTATGAGTCAGAAATTAGTTGAAATTCCAAGGCCAACTTTAAAAAAATCTAAAGTTATAATTTTTGAGTTGACCCACTAAAAGGATTGCTACAGTACAGGCTCTGAATGTGTCTTATAATTACCATAGTTACTGAAATGTAGTCACTCCACAATGGGATCCTACAACGAAGACAGAGTATTTCTTTTGATAACTATAGAAATTAGATAGGATGGTGTCAAAAATAAAATAGAATGATATAAGCACTATGCAAAATACAATGAAACTAAACATATAGGCAAAGTTACTAAAACATTGTTATAGTTATAAAGCACATGGAATCATGTTCCCCTCTCACTGCATAGTTCTAATATAATATATTTATGTCTTGATTACTTCCTTTTTAGAATAATTCATTCATTCCATGTTTATATGAGTTTCACACTTTGTATTTGTAAAGACTCATTTCCAAGCTCAAGGTTAAAGACAAAATAAGACTAGCTTTGTACACCAGCTATTAAGGTAAGTATACTTAACTTAGCAATTGTGAATATGGAACAGTTGCCAAGATTTACTCATCCATAACTGTTCTGCTACTTAGACATGATTTGTGACAGTGCTGCCACAATTACACTGCAAGGGGGCATCAGCTGCATAGGCAGAAGGAGGTCTATTCTGCCAGCAACTGGAGCAACTTTGAATGATGCTTCTGTCATATTTGGGGGCAGGGAATTGGGTGAGGAGAAGTTACTTACATAGTTAAATATATTAAACTTAGCAGCTGATATAGAATACTAGCCTAAATGAATAAACAAATATACTGGAGAGCATTTTGAAACCCAACAACTCAGGGCTGGTTTTTGCATCCAGAACAAATCTCTTTGTCATAAATCCAGGATCTCAGCATATGAACAGTCAGTCCTCCATATTCACTTAGGTTAGGGCACAGGAATCCCATGAAAGTGGCAAACAGTGAATTGGGAAATTGCCTTTTTTCCCTGATAGAATATCTATTTAGGAATTTCTATGTTTTCCAGTATGACTATATGGTCAACCTTTGCTGGAAAAGAGAACTGCACTTGGGAACTTAGAGATTCCTAGAGAGAACACTTTTTAATCAAATCCACAAGTTAAAAAAATATTCAAAAGTCAAAACCAAAAATGTGGAAGGGATGACTATAGAATTGACATATAATCTACATCTATAGGTTCTGTTCAAGTTCTCATATGATCACATGGAGATGGGCATGTCGATGCAACTCCACCTTCTCTTCTCGTGTACATTCCCTATGCGTTTGTCACCTGAAAAGAGCTAGAGAGCAAGCATGAAGCTTAGGAACATGCAGATAAGCTGCCACCCCACCACATCTTGTCATCCTGAGTGATTTTTGCCTGCACTGCGCAGTCAGAGGAATGTGTTCTGACATGCATTCTCAGGCTGCGTCCATGCTGCAAGTGGAGGGCAGAAATCATGCCTGCAGAGAAGACTCTGCTCACAGAGAGCATTAACTGTAAAGACGGATAGTTAGGATGTCTTGTCCGATCAATTGGTTCCTTGACTACAGGCTGATATGCTCAAGTCTGACTTTGCTTCTGATTGCCTTTCCTCTTTTAGCCATATATATGTAGATAGCAGATTCTTTCTTTTTCTTTCAGACATATAATTTCCTTAATGCCGTAAATACTTTCTCTTCAACTAAGATCATTCATGATACCAGTTACAACCTGCCAATGTCTACACAAAGCCAACATTCCAGATTACATGTTTATAGCGTAGTTATCATGCTTGCTTCATTGGCATTCTCCATGGTAGATGACTCAGGGCAGCTTTCAAAAATTAAACCATATATATATATATATATATATATATATATATATATATATATATTAAAATGCATTTGCAGTATGAACCCCATATCCACAGATTTTGTACCTATTTTTTCACTTCTGACAAAATATGGCCTGTCAAGGCAACTTTCTAGGTCCTCCAGCGCAACTCAAATGGATCGAATTAATTGTCCTCAGAAACTAGAATGAATCTAGCTAACAAGCATATCCACCTACCATCTCAATATGGCAAAGACAATCCTGATGAATCTTTTGTCGTCCCACTTTTTAAGCCAGTTTCTCTTCTGCTCTCTTCTGCTTACTTCCCCCCTTTGTCCTCAGATTATTTCAATTGTTGCAATTACCACTCCATGATGATGGAATTATTGAAAGTTCCTCCAAATCAAGACGACCTTCAGTCCCTTCAGCACTGAAAACAAGGTCGATTCCAACCAGTAGCATCGGTAGGGACAGATACTACTCATAAGTGATTTATAAAATACATTTCCTGTAATGACTAGATTGAAAGATACAAATTAGAGCCATGGGTAGACAAGTTGTGTTATTGCTGTGTGTCTTCAAGTCATTTCCAAATTATCATGCCCTAAACCATACCTGGGGCCTCTGGTGGTGCAGTGCATTAAAGCGCTGAGCTGCTGAACTTGCAGACCAAAAGGTTCCAGGGAGTGGAATGAGCTCCCACTGTTAGCCCCAGCTTCTGCCAACCTAGCAGTTCAAAAACATGCAAATGTGAGTAGATCAATAGGTACTGCTCTGGCGGGAAGGTAACGGCGCTTCATGCAGTCATGCCGGCCTCATGACCTTGGAGGTGTCTACGAACAATACCGGCTCTTTGGCTTAGAAATGGAGATGAGCACCAACCCCCAGAGTCGGACATGACTGGACTTAATGTCAGGGGAAACCCTTACCTTTACCTTTACCTATAAACGATACCTATAATGGGTTTTCCTTGGCAAGACTTGTTCAGAGATGGTTGGCCATTGTCTTTCTCCAGTGAGGAAAGAGCATGATTTCCCTAAGGCCATGTAGTGAATTTCAATTGATGAGCAGGAATTTGAACCCTGGTCTCCCATAGTCCCAGCACTTAAACCACCATAACACGTTGCCTCTAAGTAGATGACTTAAATTGTTTTTAAATTGTTTTGACAACAAGAGAAATTACTTGTACATCTATCACCATTTTCTTTGAAGAAAACTGCTCTTGATTGACATAAATTCAGTCAAAAGGTCATCAACAGCATTCTTTGCAATTAACTCCCATTCATAATTCTCCCTGTTTAAATATTTTGCTTGGTTACAAAGATGGGAAAATGTATCTTTCCTTAGGTGTGAAAGTTCTTCCATCTGATGCATCAGAAATTCATAACAGGCATACTCTTTCTGTCAATGTTTCTGTCATGTTCTAGGCTGCAATTGATATATGATCTGCGAGGACTTTGTGGCTGAGTGTCCATCCCATATGTATTGTTGATACTTCCAGGTGGATGGTCAATCAAAAGACCCAGTGGAGATTTTTCTGCTCCCCCCCCTAAAGAGATTGGGAAGGATGTAAGAAAAAGAGGGAAGTAATAGTATAAAGCATGCATCAACTGACCTGGATTATGTGATTTTAATTCTTGTTTTAATGTTATGTTTTAATTGGTTGGTTTTATTGAAGTATACATGCAGCATTGAATTGTTGCCTTTGTAAGGCTGCCTTGAGTCCCCTTCGGGGTTGAGAAAGGTGAGAAACAAGTATGGCAAATAAATAAAAAACAAACTGGTGACTTGAGGTAATACACACATATGATTTGATTGAATATAAGGAGACTCAGGTTGTCTCCTGGAAAGGAATATTAAAAACACCAATTCTTCGTGGCTATGTAATACAGACATAGGAATGGAATGGAGATTTCAACCAATTGCTAAATGTGAGTTTTGAGTTCTGTGCGCTTCACTACTCCAAAGGCCAGATCAAAACATAAACTGGTTTTCAAGGCAATAAACAGAAGTTTATTCTTTTTGGCCAGAAAGAATGTCAGTGCAGAGTCTGTATTAAAACAGAACCAACATAAGACATAAAGAAAAGTACAGAACATGGTTAGCAAAAAGTCGGCCTAGTTTGGATCCAGACTCCTGTTAGCTGGGGATTATTCCTGACATCACTGGCTGGAGGAGTTCCCCCCAAGGAGAGAGAAATGAACAGCTGTGGTTGGTTAATTCAAAGTCCAAGTTCATTTAAAGGACCACCACCTTGAGGGTTGTGAGTCCTGGAACGTTTTGATGTCAAATGCAAACAGTCCCATGATTAACAATGTCCAGTCCAAATAAACACAAAGAAATGATCCAGAAAACACAGAAGGGTGATTGAGATTACTTGATGAAACAATGGGCTAGTCCCGGGCACAACAAGTCCACCGGTGTGTATCATCTGATGGTTTCAATTCCATCAATGGAAGCCAGGAAGTTTCTCTGCGTATATAAGTGGATTTATCAATGGGGGTAAAGTTTGCCAATGGAAGGGAGTTGTGGTTTACATAAACACAATAAATATCCCATTAATGAGACTTGGGCACCTCCAGGCTGGCATATATCAGCCGGTTTAGCTGACTTCCTGTCTTAAGGCATGAGATTAAGCAGGATAGTGTTATTAGTTTACAGTTCCATTTACACTGTAAGGGTTTGATTTCCTTTGATATAATTTATACAATTTCATATAAGTGGAGGAGATACAAGAGGAGATATAGCTGGCCGGACTTTTCCAGAGTTGAGAAAGAGCAGCATTTTGGCATTGCAAAATTGGGAAAAAGGAAAAATAAAACAAATTCATATTTAATTCATCACCGTTCATTTGTGTTTAATCATGAGGGGGGGGTCAAATTTCTCGACAAAACTCCTCTCAATGCCCCAGAAGGGGTTAACATAGCTGGTCTGGACTTGTACATCAGAATAAATGAGGGGACATCTCTCAAATGGAGTGTGCCGTCCTTTTCCTTCTCCTTGGACTGGAGATCAGCCATTTTTTCCTCCTTAAAACTGCTTTTCTCTTTCCTCTTCCATCTCCAACAGTAAGGAGTAGCAGCAGCACACCTGCTAAGAGCATAACAATTGTGGCAGCTGAGGTTTTAGGTGGTGAAAAACAGTAGCACCCCGTGAAACATCCAAAAAGAGACATACGTGCACATAAGCCATGCTTACACATGCATAAGCCACTAACAGGATTCTGCGCAAGATATTCCAATCAGCAAGATGTAAACTAGAACAGCAATTCAACAGCTTCTAGGATTAAGTTCTACATAGGATTACATTGTTCCTATAGGAATCCTTGTCATTTTATTCATATACCTGTAATTGTTAGTCTTGTACATTTTTGTTTTTTTTTCCCTCATGGGTGTTTTAAAATGATTTTTCACTCTGGAATTTTCTTGCAAATAAAAGTGCACAAAACCACTGGAACAAAAATCAACTCAATAAGAAATGCAGGCGGGAGTGGATACCGGCTCCAAGCCTGCTTTTCGGATCTCCGTAGGCCCAAAGCACCGGGCTGCGTGCAACCTGCCGCTTTGTGCCTATGGGTGCAGGCTTTGGGGCTATGTGCCCATGTGTTGCAGAGCCTGCACCCAAGTGCCGAGTAAGGAGCGCTCCTTACTTGGCACTGAAGACCCTCCCAGTTTCGGGAGGATCAATCAAAATGGATCATGGGCCTTACTGAAAGCCGGGACACAAAACTGATAAAGGTTTGCCCCAAATGCACATGACTAATAATTAGTCATACTTCTAGAATTTGGAAATAATAAGCTAATTATATTTTTACCTCAGTAGGATTTTTTTATCTTGAAAAAACATTTCGTTTGACACTACTGGTTTTACTCTGTTTTGCTTCGTTTTAGAACAGGAATTATAAACAACTCTTTTAATGTTGTCTGACTGCTTGCAGAATTGGTACAGCATCTCTGTTATAAACTATATTTAAACAATGCTTCCTCACAATGTTTCTTTTTCCTTCTTTTATTTTACAAAGGCGCATTGTAGAAATATGAAATAAAAAAGGAATGAGAGGAATCTGCAAGCAGTCAGCAAAGCATAAAACAGTTGATTGTTGTTATTTTTTGCTTGTTATCACTGGCTTGACAGTATAATTATAAACATTCCCTTAGTCCCTTTCAGAAATTGTCTATTGCAAATATGCGAAGAATTACATTGTAAAGGTGTAATATTTTATCCATTTGCCTGTGAATAGGTTTCACCAAGCACAATGAATTTTATTCCAAGAACACACCAATAGCATTGTACTGCAATTTATATCAAAGTTTTTGTGCAGATTGCCTCCCTTTTTTAGTCCCCTTACTTTTTATATTATTGCCACTGGGAATGGCTTCATTGTGAACAGTGTTTGAGCTCCCACCATGAAACAAAGAGACCAAATACAGAAAATTGATCTAAAGGGCCATTTCCTGACCTGTTTATTTATAACTTCTGGAACCACCTGTGAACAAAAACACTGTTAAGGGAATTAACCATAAAGATTTAACTCTTGTGTTTTTAGCCACCAAGTAAAAACTGTCCTTCCCTCATTCCCAGCCACCCACATTTAAGCATAAAAAATTCTACCCTCCCCTTTTAAAGAATTATGGGCCCTACTAAGGGAAGCAGAATGTGAAATTGCCCCAACGACCTGTAAAGAAATGAACCTCCCAGGCCAGCCTTAAGCCATTGTCTCTAGAATAGGTTAGAGATTAGACTGCCTAAAAATGGTTCTGTGGGCCCACTGGCACATGTTAATTAACTAAAATCTATTCATCTATTACAAAAAAAACTTGGAATGCACATCCCCACAGTTCTCTCTGGCTGGATCAACACTGCCCTGTATCCCAGGATCTGATCCCAGATTATCTGCTTATTCCAGATTATCTGGAAGTGTAGACTCATATAATCCAGTTCAAAGCAGATAATGCCTTTGTCTCCCAGCCAAGTTTCAGGTGACTAGTTTCCACACCTTGAGTCTAAGCTACAGATAGACAGAGGATGACATAATCCACACTGACATTAAAATGCAGTTTCTAGTCATCTTGAGATTGGGTGTCCACAAAACATATGGTATATCTCAAATATGAACTGTAGCACACATCCAAAAAAAACAGGACAGTTAAATAACTTTCCGGAAATTCCGGAACAAGCAAAAAAAAAAAAAATCACTATATTTCCCATGCAAAGCAGGAAGACAGAAATGCAGAGCCCTTATCAGAACGGTCCAAAACTATTTAGCTGTTTGTGATTCCTTTATTTTATCACTTTTAAACTTATTTATTATGCAATGCTTTTGACACAAAATAATAATAATATCAGAATGGTTGATACTGAATTATTTAAGAAATCTGGGAATAAAAAAATATATGCATGGGTTTGGATCCATTCCAGCCTCCAGCCAGTTCCTGGGGTGCCTGTGTAGGTGCTCCAGAGTGAACTGGATCTTTTAAATCCATATCCTGATTCGGTGTAAAATTTGCCTTTGTGACTTACGAGTGTGTAAGTATTGCTTACACACAAGCAAGCACAAGAAGTACAGAGGGCTATTATCTTGCCCTTTTCTCCAGCAGAATTTCTGTTTCAGCACACTCCTATCTTTTCACTTTAATAAAGGGTTGTTGTGTGTTTTCCAGGCTGTATGACCATGTTCCAGAAGTATTCTCTCCTGACATTTCACCCACATCTATGGCAGGCATCCTCAGAGGTTGTGAGCCCAGAATACACACAACAACCCTGTGATTCTGGCCATGAAAGCCTTCGACAACACACTTTAATAAAGCTTGTATCATATATTAGGCAAGAAGCAGTCTAACCTAGAATTACTTCTTCATCTAGGGAACTTCGTGACTTACTATGTAGGGAGTTTTGGGTTGGAGTTGAGCAGAGTTAAATGGAGGGTGCCTAAGGCAGAGTCGCATGGAGGCGCATTGCAGAGTAGGACATCTTGGTATGGCATCATCATCTCTCTCTTTCAGAGGCCTATGTGTCTTGGGAGGAGGCAAGATCCACCAGCCAATGAGTTTGAAGTCATTTGGAGCTCATTGACTGGCTTGCCCAACTGGAGTGCCTGGATGCAAGCTTCACTCTAGTTGGATGGTTATGGTGTTAGGTCCCTGCCTTAACCTCACCAGAAGTTGTCTTCTTAGTTTCATCTTACCTTTTAAACTTTTTTCTTATTTTGTAACTTGGAAGTTTGCCATTACCCGAAAGCTCCGTATTGTTCAGAATGCGGCAGCCAGGCTACTCACAAGAACACCCATGAAATGCCATATAACACCAGCGCTGCAGCATTTGCATTGGCTTCCAACTGATTACCGTGGTCTATATAAGTTGCTAATTCTGACCTTTAAAACTCTTTACTGCCAGGGCCCATCGTACCTTAGGGACCATCTCTCCTTCTCCCATCATCGGAGGTCGCAACGACCATCCCAACGAGACTTTCTTTATGTACCGGGTCCTAGAGAAGTGCACTTGGAAAGGACCAGATGCAGAGCTTTTTCTATTTCTGTCCCTGCCTTATGGAATGCCTATATGAGAGCCATGCGTGAGTTAGGGCCTTTTACCCTAGCACTCAAGACCTGGCTCTTTACTAGAGCTTTTAATCTATGTTAATTTTATCAATATTTGTATGTATGTATTTTTATCCTTTACAATTTTATCTTGTAAATCGCCTAGAGCAACGTGGATGGAGGGCGATTAATAAGTAATTAAATGATGATGATGATGATGATGATTATGTTTGCTTTGCTATTTTCACAACTTTGGGGTGACAGTGAATGGTATTGGTTCTTGATCCAGGATTTCCAGCACCCCTTTGGCATACGGGATGTTCCCTCATGGGACTTGGGATATGTGTGACAGAGGTTGGTCTTATCTAGCACAGGGGACAGACACCCTTTTTGCATCCCTTGGTTGGAAGAAGTCTACAATTGGGGCATTTGTTTACAGAGTTCCTTTCTTATCACCCCAAGGGTTCATGTAATGTAGGGCTCCTTAATCAACATGCAGATTGGTCAATGCCTGGATCCAACCGATACCCATTTGCTTGGGCCAAACTTATTTAAAGTTGTGGCCTTCTTTACCTATGCAAAGGTTTGTGTGATAGCATTGTTTTTTAAATGGGGTAGACTCACCAATAACCACACAATGGTTTCTGCTTGCCAGTGTTTTCTGGACTTCTTTTTCTTAGATGTATAATGCTTCCATCTTTTTTGCCAGCTTGCTCTTTCTTTGTCTGTTATGTGTTCCCTAAAGAATAATATTTATCTTACATCACTCTGCCATATGATTTCCCCAACAGTCTCTGAAATTAGAATCTGGGGCAGTCTATCACTGTCTTTTATTTCACAACATCTGCAGTAGTTGTTAATACATTTTTTGACATGTATGCACTTGCCAAATCAAGTTATTTTCCTCCAGTTGTTCTAGATTATGTTCAAACACCCAGCCATTATGTTGTTTCTGAACATCTTATATTATCTTTTCTACCTATGTGGACTCCTGATTTTTCATTTTGTTCAAATATTTCTGGAAATTGTTCAGGCAAATATTATGAAATGGCAGCTTGACTTATATTTAACTAAATGGAAAATGCATACTGTCTTCAGTCTTCTTTCCTCCACCAACCATTATGAACTGTGTTTCTCCCTTTCCCAAAGCACATACAGTCAGGCTCCTCGACATTTGCTGAACCTAGGGGCACAGGACTCAAATGAAAGTGGTTGCAAGGGGCACTAATATAGAAGACCACTGGCAGATAGTGGCTTCCCTCCCGGTTGTTCCCCTGGGCCATCCAGATGATGTCTCGGGGGAAAAACAAATGCTTTCAGCACAAAGTAGGAAAACTCTGCTTTGTGCCGAGGCAATTTGTCTGCTGGAAAGACCTGAGTCTTTCAGAAGACCCGTGTCTTTCCAGATGCAGGGGCTGTGTAAATGGGACCGGGGATGATGCTGCGTGACTTCCGGTGCCCATCTACACATCTGTCTTGGGTTTATTGGCTTCTTGGAGACCAAGAAACCCAAGACAACCCCCACCCCCTCCCCACACCCCCTACAAAAACCCTTAAAAATAAAAGAACTTACTCAGCTAAAATTAGCCTGGTGCTGGAGCTTTCCTGGTGTGTAGGAATTATGTGCCAGGAGAAGAGGGAAGGAGGAAAATCACTCCTGCCTCTCCTTTCTCCTGTCACGTCATTCCTACGTGGTAGGAGAACTCCGGCACCACGCTAATTTCAGCCAGGTAAGTTCTTTTATTTTTCAAGGGGTTGGGGTCGGTTTAAAGAGGGGGTCTGAGGTTGCTGTCCTCCTGGAAGACCATCTAGACACATGCACCCCAGAAAAGCACGCTCTTTCTAGGGTGTATGTGGACTAGAACCCGGCAGCAACCGTGTTTTTAAAACGCAATTGATCCTGGGTTAAAGGGCTGTGTGGAACTTCCCTTAGTAGAGTAGTAAATCACTTCTGGGTTTTTTCCTCCCAAACTAAAATTTGATAGTGTTGCACTCCAATGAAGGCCCACCTTGCTCTAAACACACACCACTAAGACAGCTTGGTATAAACAGTTTATTGGTAAAAAGGTAGCAAAAAGTAAGGCAAAAGTGCAATAAGAAAATGCAATAATCAAAATAGGATCCAATGTCCCAGGAAACAGTAAGTAAATCCCTAGATGGCAAGGCTTAAAACAGGAACATGATCTTCAAAGCAGAATCCAAAGTACATGATACAAACAGGAACCCGAAGGCAAGAATACCTTTCCAAAATACATAGGCAAAACCTGAACTAGGACTTGAGGCTTGAAACAGAAACAAAGCAGGAGATCTTGCTCTAAAAGCAAAGTTGCTTGATCTGAAATGCTGTCCTCACATCCTTCCTATTTACCCATTTTTGCAAGACATGAATGCATTTCTTTGGCCTTGGGTTCCCAGCCTTTTGGCTGCAATCCTTGGAGAACGCCTGGGGAGTCTGGTTCTCAGAAGCAACCTTGCATTTCTGTCTAATTGCACTCCCTCATTATCACTATCTGAAAGTGAAACACCTGGCTGTTGTTGACTCTCCTGACTGCCCTCCTCCCGTTCTGAAAGCTGTGAAGGGTCACGCTGATCTGAAGCCTCTGCTATCTTATCTTGGCCTGCTAGTTCATCTTGGCTTCCTGCCTAAGTCTCCTGCTGCTTAGACTGTACAACATTTTCAGACTGTGAAACCCCAAATCCTCCTTCATCATCAGACTGAGCCACAACAGATAGCTCGTTTAAGTACAGAAATGGGGCATTAGCACATGAATTCTGTGAATTGAATTCAAAATCATCTGGAAGACCAAAGTTTGTGAAACATTGGCCTATGCCAGGCCTGCACAACTTGTGGCTCACCAGTTGTTTGGGCTTCCAACTCCCAGACGCCATAGCCAGCTTGTCCAATGGCCAAGAATTCCAAGAACTGAAGTCCAAAACTCCTGGAGGGCCACACATTGTGCAGGCCTAGACCTGCCTGCTGTCCATTGACGGTACAGTGAAGAATGCTGACCTATCAGTGGTTTGAAGTAAGATCCACTTGCCAGCTTAACCAGGTTTTGTATGTGGCATGGAGAATAAGAATCTTATTATCTTTCTGCTTCAATAGCAAAATACCTTGTGGTTGTTGTATGTTTTATGGGCTGTATGGCATACAACAACCCTGTGATCCCGGCCATGAAAGCCTTCGATAAAATACCTTGTATTTTATTGTAGCCAGAAATTACATTGGGTTAGCCTGAGAAGAATCAGGCTGACTGCTATAGTTAGATGGAAAGTGGGGTGAGCTAAATCTATTATTAAAAAGACTCCACATCTTCTGTGCACAGGCGATTCAACCCCAGCCCAATGAGACCAATTTATTCCTGAGAGATATTGGTTCTTAATGTCCCTCCCCATTGTTACAGGCCCTTTCCCATTTTTAAAAAGTGTAGTATTTCACCCCTGCTTAAATACAAAGCAGATTCAACTGTATTCTTTCCTGACAGGTTTCTGCTTGCTCTGCTTCTACAGTTACTTGCAGCATGTCCTGCAATCTCACCCCCCGCAAATGACTTAGGAGCTGGATTTTGGCAGGACTCTTTCTGAAAGGCTGCCACAGTTGACAAGGGACTGTCATCCATCATCCCCACAAAGGATTTAGAATGCCAGGCAGATAGGCATGATGAAGAAAATGTATTATTACAGTCATCCATATAATCTCTATGAAAGCAGAGGGGCAATAGGACTGAAATCCATCATGATGATTGCCTTCCCTAGTAGCTATGAGTGCTCAGCAGTTCTAGAAAATCTGAACTGCTGATTCCCTTGGCGTATTCCCCTGCCTGGTATGCTGGAGACATTTCTTTCCCCCTTAAAAGCAATCCCTCCATCCTTCCAATTAGTAAAAAGTTTCCAAGGATGAGTCTGTTTGCCAAGGTGATCCTACATGTCCTGTCAATCTGATTATTCAAGAAAGCACACATGTCTTTTGCCATAACAGAACTCATGACAACATCATCCTTTTAACTGTCTGTACCTGTTCTGCGTACAACTTGTTCTGCAGACCTGAAATTCCTGACACTGAACAAAAATGAATGCTTGACGCCTTTTATTAGCTGTGCTGAACTTGTTTGAATTTCTGCTGGCAACTGCAGGAGTTCCATCAGGCTGCACACCTGAGTAGAATCCAGAACATAATGCATCCCTCCACAGGAGCTCAAGTTTAGCACATTCACAGGTGGAAATGAAAAAGCCACGGATGCCCGGCACATGCTGCTGAATGATATTCACCTCACATCCAGAACATGTTCCCAAGTCACGGAGAGACTGCACTTCATGCAAGGCAAATACAACTATACAGGCCCATTGATTACTCCTGGTGCTTGTCTATGGCTAAAGCTGTCCAATTAGATTATTTGAAACAGGTGGTATGTCTTCACAATTTCCTAGTTTAGCTCTGGCTATGTGAAATCGCATGTCAGTAGAAGAAACCACCAATCCCACATTCAAATAACGCCATTTTTGTTGGAGCATCTCACTTCCCAGTGATTTATTTACTCTAACCTAAAGGTCGATATTTTTATTTAAATGCTGCATGCTTATAGCCTGGGCTCATTCAATCATTCATTTGTTATTCTGCCCATCAATTCACCTTGAAACTGGTACTTTACAAAAACGCAATGAGATAATACCATTTTCCTTTTTAAATTTTCTGTCTGGACCCAGAATAATTTCCTAGGTTGAATTTCTCTTTGTTGTTCAACTGTTTATGGAATGGCCTATCCCACCATGCAGTAGAGATGTCAGACTTCTCTCCCTTTATCAATCACAACCACCTCGACTGGTTGCAATTGATTTTGTATATAAGCTGACCAGGCGTTTTATGAACTGCTGAGTTTTGAGTTTCTTTTTGAGACTGACCTATTAGGGTTGTCTGTCCCTAAAGAATACAGATTGAAATAGACCGCGTTGTTATCTGTTAAGAGGGCTGTCATTAGAGGTTCTGTTTTGAGAAGGTTTCTTGAAAACTATGGCAATAGACAACATAGCCAACTAGAACTCGGGTCCACTTCCAGAAATCAAGCTGGAAAACAATACAGATTGACCCCAAAATGCTTCTGCCTCAGCTTGCTGGCATAAACAACCAAAGCAAATTCCAGCCAAGTGCTAATTTTGTTTAATTTTGCAAAATGTAAGTCCCTGAAGCCTAAGTATTATGGAAATAAGTCTATGTAAAATAAAAAGTAGAGTGTTTGTCAAACATTATAATGTTTTTAGCTAGCCCCAAGCATGATGTCATCTACCAAAAAAAGGTGATAAGCAGAAAATCACCTATCAGAGAATGATCTGCACATAGTGAAATCAAAATGATGTCCTACATTAGTACAAAAGCATTATTAATATCTAATGACTGAGGCACTCACCTGTAAAACAGCCGACACAACCTGATGCCATGCAGCCAGATACAATGGGTTAGTAACAATTGCAAGTGGTGGGTCACAACTAAAGAACCAGTAAGCATTCAGCTCTGCTTGGATAACATATCATCTATTGCCAAAGTCAAGTGAAATCTGTCTCTGATTGAACAGATAGAAGTTGAAGATAATATAAAAGTCACAACTGAAAGAAGAGAACCAGGCAGTTTTACATTCTCCAAGAAGGATGGACATAACTGTTCTTCACAGCTTACCTATAATAATGCTATGCCTTGCTCAGAAATACCCATACAATGTTGGAAATGGGGAGGGCATCTGACAGTGCTCAACTTCTAGGTGAGATTATTCCAGTTTAGATGACAATAGATAAAAACGCTCTTAGTGTAACTCAAGCCAAGCAAAAGAAAGGGAGGCTTGGGTGCCTAACATTTTCATGTGGCTGTTTCTCTCTCTCTCTCTCTCTCTCTCTCTCTCTCTCTCTCTCTCTCTCTCTCTCTCTCTCTCTCTCTCTCTCTCTTTCAAAACAGGGAATGGAAAGGAGTTATAATGGATGAGAGGCTGGTAAGGCTTTTAGTATACTAATGTAATGTAATGTAATGTCAATTTAAGTTTAAATGGCAATTTACTATTTATATAATTATATTAAATGCCCTCTTCCAATATAAATATAACTGAAGTATAATGTTTTGTTTAGGATATTAACCCTTTCCTTTTTTCCATAAATTTTTATTGTGATATATGCGGGGGGGGGGGGGGGGGAACAATCTTCAAGATTCACCAATCAAAATAGAAGTATTATTTCCCCTGTCCCGCCACCTCCCCATTCCAACTTGTGAACCCCCACCCATGACTTCCGACACCACACCAAATGGAACTAATATATAAGTAAGATCTGTCCTTATCATGCCACTAATAAATACCCCATTTGGTTATCAAAATTTTTTTGTCTTCTTTTCTTAAATATCCAAAGGCCACTCTCCATTTTCTAGCAAATTTATCTTTGTTTCCTCCCCATATGCCATTGGAGATCTTGGCCATTTGGACATACTCTACAACTTTTCTTCTCCAATCTTTTTTCCCCTTCCAAGATTTTGCTATAATGATTCTCACTGCCACATAACTCTTTTGGCAAAGCCTTCTCCTTTCCATACCATAGGTAGGCATCCCAACCAAATCTCAGATTGTGCCCCTCTAGACTAAGTAAAGCTCGGTTTTTTAATTTAATCCAGTCCTTTAACCAACTAAAACCTGCAGCTCCATAATAGCATCTAAGATCTAGAAGTGCCAATTCTCCTTTATAACTGCTCTGAGTCCCCTTGGGGAGAGAGGGCGGTCTATAAATAAAGTTGTTGTTGTTGTTGTTGTTGTTGTTGTTGTTGTTGTTGTTGTTGTTGTTATATTTTGCATCTATTAGAGCTTCCTTTGAAAACAGTGGAAAGACAAAGGTAAGTAAGGGTGGGCAAATGTGCTGTTTTGTTCATGTGAGCACAGTAGTGCAACAGGGGCAGGTAAATTGATCCTGAAATTGTCTAGAATTTGTGTTACTTGGTGCTTTGAAATACTTTGCAGACTCTAAGCCTTATGCAGTATTTTCCTGATGGAAATGCATTGTTTCTTCTCTTGCACCCCCAATTACATTGTGATATTGTACGTGTCTATCTTTGATAACCTCAGCATGTAATTCAACTGGAATTCACGGTGGAGGGTTCTTTTATCTTTGTCGTCAGAATATTTTTGGCATAGACTGTCTTTTGTTTGATTGCACTGGGGATTCTATAGTAATAAGTTGGATTTTTTTTTTAAAAAAAAAAAAGAGGAGAGGATGGAAAAGATGATCCCTCTGATCAGCAGCCCTCTGTTCTCTTTTAAAGTGCTCTGATTTAAGTCTAACCAAAACATCTAGTTGGCTTCTATAAGAAACAGGACATTGGGCTTGTTGGGAAAGGATGCCAGTCCCGAGGTTGGACTAAGTTCCAAACTGGCACAGATAGTGCCAATTAATCTTCTGCTGCCCCACTTTTTAGTTCTTTTAAAATATTTTAGTGTTTCTTCTCCTATTTTCTCCCCATTTGCCCTCCTTCAGTTGCTGCAAACTGAGTTCCATGGGCAAAAGTAGTATACATTCAATTAATAGGGCATTCAATGGTGGCAGAGGAATCTTGCCCTTCCCTGTATATTCAAGGAAAAGCAAACTTCCACTCCCTCCTAAACATTTCATCTCTCTGACTTCTTCACCACCTCCTTCTCCAAATCTTCTTCATATGAGGATGTTGAGAATTTACATTTTACACTCTTTTCAGTGTAAACCAAAATTAGATGGTTAGTAGACAATGTTTCTATCAACAAAACATTTATGCTATCTTATGTAAAGGTAAAGATTTTCCCCTTATATTAAGTCTAGTCGTGTCAGACTCTGAAGGTTGGTGCACATCTCTATTTCTAAGCCAAAGAGCCGGCATTGTCTGCAGACGCCTCCAAGATCATGTGGGTGGCATGACTGCATGGAGCGCTGTTACCTTCCCGCCGGAGCGGTACTTATTGATCTACTTACATTTGCATGTTTTTGAATTGCTAGGTTGGCAGAAGCTGGGGCTAACAGCGAGAGCTCACCCCCACCCCCTGGATTCAAACCACAAGTTTTGGTCAGCAAGTTCAGCAGCTCAGAAGTTTAATCCACGGGGCCACTGCGGGCTCCTATGATATCTTAACAAACTGCTTTTCAAGCAGGCATGTTATAGACATGTATCATTTGCTAATTTTTAATATCATCTTGTTGGATTTTTGAGAAGTATTGTTACTCTGATTCCATAACAAACTGCAAAAACAAAAACAAACCATTTTACAGCAGATTTGCATGTTCTGTACTCTGTGCCATCCATGGCTTAAAATAGCAGCAAATTGGAAGTTATAATGGGATATAGATTTTTTTTAACCTTTCACTGTGTTCACATAATTGGATAGGAGCCAGGGAATTATTCTACATATTTGTCATAGAATGGACTTTGATTTTCTCTGTCTGTTCCCCTTCTCTGATTTACACAGGGCTATTTTGTCTATTATAATTATACTTGTCTAGACAATTGGTAGAATGCGGTTGTCTGATGTAATACCAGTTATTAAAGTAATCATAAGAGTGACATGTTTTGTACCTCACTTGTTGGACTTTGATAAACAACTAAGTTGAATCAGGAGCAGTGATGTTACTAAATCATAGGGATAGATTCACCAGAGGGAAGAGAGGTAAATACCTGGCAGCTAAAGAATGAGGCAGGGTGGAAGAGAATCAACCAAGAACCACTGACCTAAAAAGCCAAGCCAAAGAAAGACTGATACCACACTTACACTCTACAAGAGTTCAAAAATATAACAAAAATTCCAGAATGTCTCACCTGAAATGGGCAGTGGTCACAATCATTGACAATACTATATCTGACGTATTCTAGCAGTTGTATTGCTAAGGGTAACATTTTTTAAATTCTGCACTCTACAGCAGAAATTGATAAGTGTAACATGTCGGTCACATGTGAACTCTGAGGCCCCAAAGGTTGGCCCCTGAACAATCCCAGAAACCATCTATGGCTGAATCTACACTGCCACATAATGCAATTTGGAACTGCATTATATGGTCAGTGTGTGCCATCGTAATGTAGTTCAATGCAGTTAAACTGCATTATATGGATCTACACTGACCACATGATGCAGTTCCAAATTGCATTATATGGCAGTGTAGATCCAGTCAAAGTCCCTAGATTTAAAAAATCTGTGGCCAATTTTCAAGTGAAAAGAGTTTCCCGAACTATCCATAAATATGGCGCTTTGCTTTCCACAATCTTCAGAGTCTCCTATAACTCCCCAGAATGGCATTCAGTGTCAATCCAACACCCCCTTTACCTAATATAAATACCAGAATGTGAACATATGCCTCACTGCACAATCCCCATGAAACATAGCAACATCATGCAATGTGTCTTAATGACTGTCATTGTGCAATACAGAATATTTGATGCACAATCACAATGCAAAGAATAGCACATATATTCAAAATGCAGAACCTTCTGTGTTCATGGATTGTGCCCCCATGGATTCCACCATCCACTGATTGAAAATGTTATTTGAAATTACAAAAAGCAAACCCTGATTTTGACATTTCATATAAGGGATATCATTTTACTGTGCTATTGTATATAATGGAAATTGATCATTCATGGATTTTGGTATCCACAGGAGGTCCTGGAACCAAGATCAGTAGACACCAAGGGCCCACTGAATAGAATGTAAAACTACAATGCACAGCTTCCAAAGAACCAACCAATAAATCAACCATCTTTGTGTTGCTGTTTGTGATGCAATCACCTTGCACAATTGTAATTTTTTGGCACAATCAAAATCCAAAGTATATGATGTACAACCACAATGAAAAGTATAGGATGCACAACTGCAACGAGTAATTGCAATGCAAATATAAGATGCACAACAACAATGCCCGGTATAGGATACACAACTACAATGCAAAGCACAGGATGCACAACTGCAATGTACAATGCACAACTTCAAAAGACAAAGCTCAAATGGATATATTGCCTTAGCACTGCTGCTTCTGCTGCTATTGCCAAAATAATCCCAATTTACTATGCATATGTTCTTAAATGAATTCCAGCTTTTGTGTATCAAAATGTGCTGGTATGACCTGCCAAGCCAGCCCAAGGAGGAAGAAACTTACCTCCATCATTGCTGATTCCATTTCTGCAAAGCGAATAGATTATTTCTCCCCAGTGTGTTTTGGACTACAACACACACAGTGCTTTACCACACTAGACACACTGGATGGGGAGGATAGGAGTTATAGGCCAAAACCTTTGGCGGGCCAAAGTTTTTGCATCCCTTCTCTACAGAGTGTCTTCTTTTTCCAAAGAGAGGCCATATAAAAGAGAGGGCTTAGTTGGAGTACAATGTCAGATAAACAAGTGAATCATGAATTATGAAAGATTAAGGCTCGTTTTCATCCTGATATTGACTCATAACAAAATAGCCACTAGATTCCTGTGGTAACTTAAGACTGATTCTACCTTGTGGCCTTTAAACCCTAATTTACAAAACATACAAAACAGGGTCCATTGAGTCAGGCACAATGACTCACATCCGTTGTGCATCTGTTAAATTGGTGGCCGTGCAGGCTAAAGATCCCTGATACACAAAAAAAGCAAAATATTCTTGAGAGATGACCTCTCACAATGTTTTGGGGAAAAAGTGCAGCCAGAAAAATACTGTGTTGGTTCTAGATCTTCCACTCTCACAGCTTGCGCCCTTATCAGCAGTCCTTTATGCTAATGGCCAAATACATTCCCAAGTTGTTGTTGCAAAGGCAAACAGAAAAGCAGATGGTCCTTTTATATTCCCTTCAATGCAATAATGTCACTAGTGGGGCACGGAGCAGTGTGTGAACCACACTGGGTGACACCATCAAAGGAAGTGACATCAAAAGGATTGTCTATAAAAGTTTTGTGCAGTGTTTCTGTAGAAATTTATTACTTTTTATGAAGATATACCTGTAGTTAGGCATAACCACAAAAAGATATTTTGAAAGCCCACCTTACACATATTGTATAAATGTACCTACAAGGCTAAAACTATACGTGGATTTAAGATTCAAAAATCTAATATATTAGCAGTATAATTTGTTAGGATTCCACTAAAATAAAATATACAAGACATTCAAAAACGCACAAGATGATTGGAAAATAAACATAGTCAATTTCATTGAAGACCAGGTAACTGATATAAAAATGCAGTTGAATTTATGCAAGGAATAAATGCCACGGTTAAGAGAGTTCATCCTCACGTCCTTAGCTTATTGTCTTTGCATACTGATGATGCTTTCAGTATTATCTTTGCATACAGATGATGCCTCCCTTTAGCTGACCTTAAAGGACAGCTGCATTCACACGGGATGAGGGACACCATGCTGCATTATGGGTTATGGTTTCCCAGGAAACTGGTGTAAAGGAATGGTTTTTTCTAGCTACCCTTGGCTTCTGATGCTAAACCAGAGGCAAAAAGACAGTAAGAAGTCTTTTCTGTTTATACACTTTGACCAGTTTTCTATATCAGCTTCTAAGGTAGATTTCAACGTTCAGTGGAGACTAGACTCTCATATTTCCATGTTCTAGACCAACACACAAATCGCTATATCACTCTGGCTCTCTTTTAAAAAAGTCAATCTGGAATTGCATCCCTTATCAAACTATTAATCAAGGCTAAGAGAGTACATAGAGTGAAAAATAGAAGAAACGTCCTCTTTGCCCTCTGTATCTGCTAACTAAGAACACTTGTTCAAGCAATAATGCTCAGTAGAAAGGTTGCCTTTCCATTATTTCATAGCAGAAGCCAGAAGGTTTTTCAATAGCAAAAGCAAACTGCTTGGTACGTATTAGGAGGAGAAAGTCCAATGACATGGATTGAACTGAATGCCCTTCTATCTGACGGCAGAACTGGTAACAGAGTTCCTAAACGCATAGGGTAATAGTATTAAGTGGCTGATAGTGTTTTGTATTAAGCGTCCGAATGTGTTTAGGTTTTGTAATGATCAAAATTTGAAATTAGCCAGCTCGATACACGTAAGAGGTCTGTAAAATATGCATCAGGTTGAAATAAAGGTCAAGGCTTGAACCTAGCAAGAGTTCTTTGAATTTGCTTTTATTTCTTCCTAAAGTGGTGTGGGCTTCACTTTAAAACGGAACCAAAGCTTGACATTGGGCAAAATTTGGAGTGAACTTAAGGGTTGAAAAGGAGGAGGGAGGGGCAAAAAAGGATGCACCTACATTGTGGAATTAATGCAATGTGACACTGCTCTAACTGCCATGGCTTAACACTCTCGAATACTTTTATGTGTAGCCAGAAGGCAGTTTTATACATTTACTAAAAATGGACATAAAATGAAGTTTAGTGTACACTGAACCAACAGAAAGCTAAGGTGTCACTATGTTAGTCACCCATGTGGACTATTTTGGAGCATTTCAGTTTTGGAATTCCAGATAAGATATGCTCGACTATATAATGCTGAACTCATAACCTGTTGAGTAGATTACAAAATATGACAGGTTCATTTTGTTCATCACTGCTTCGCTTACTTGAATGATTTAAAGGGTTGATTGAGTGCAAAGGCCTTTTCCCCCTTCCGGATATGCTGAGTTAACAGACAAATGTGACTGCGTCAGATAAAGGTGATGAGTTGTATAATTAAATATGATTCTTAGGAGCCGGAATATAATTACTGTGTTTTGTGCTATAATTATTTCATTTACTGTTCAAGAAGGCACCCAGTAATGTTTTCGTGATTCCATAGCTCGGATTCATACCAAAATATACCAGCACGCTTGTGAAAATAAGATTTGGTTTGTTGTGAGCCATCTAGTTCATTGCTGGGGATTTACTTGTAGGAAGGATGTGATAGATTTGGAGCATGTGGTAATTAGCAGATAATATGTGGCTCAAAACAACAGCCTTTCTATCCTGAAAGACGTTTCCTGAAAGATGTTTGTATGAATATTCTGTTTCTCCAATTGTCATAGTACAATGGATTCTGAGATTTATGTATTAGTGATAGAATTCATTGATTGCACTCATTATTGCTCTCTCCATGATATCTACCCTGTAGTTACCCTGTAAAAGTTAATTCTGTGTCAAGCAGCATTAACCGCAGCTCAGGTTTCTAATCAGCAAATCCTTAGGGTCAAATGAGGACAGGGATATGGTTGGGGTGAGTGATTGGTCTTACGCTGCTCACCCTTCCAGTCTCACCCACAAAATACTCAACACCCAAGATGTAGAGCAGTGCAGCAGCTTGTACTTGGCTGGGGAGGTCACAGAAGTCTTGCGCTTCTTTCCTTTCTTGTTATCCAGATTAAGGGCAAGTGTGTATTTTTGCCTTCTCTGCCCACGCATAACAGCCTTTCTCTGTGTGTTTTACTCTCTGGCTTTCTAAAATACGCAAAGTATTTCCCCATGATTTCAGCATAACCCACCAGCCATTGGACTATGGCTATATTTATTGATTCTTCTTACAGCATGAGTGTAAATCTCAATTGCAATGCAAATCTCTCTTTATGACCCATAGAAGGTCTCATTTGGAGAATGTCTACCATTTGGAGAATGTCTTTACATTTAAATTTAAATTGAGCCACTAAGGAAGTTTCTGTATCTTTGCTGATGGGGGAGAGAATGCTGTGAGGAATGCAACTTTATATCACAATCAATAAATTACAACCACATTCCAGAACATTGCATCAGCTAGCTGTGTGCAACTGCCCTGAACTTTACCCTATAGAAAGGATATGACAGACCTGTAGTTTATGGTAATTAGCACAGAACATAAAGTAACTTTATATTCTGCAAATTGAATATTGTCTCAGGCTTCCCATAATTTGGCCAGGAAAGATATGTTAATTACCTTTGTGTTCACCTCAAATTTGAACCAACACCCTGACACATAATGATTTCTTTGTATTGCTTGAGGGAAGGGTAGAAGTTCTCATATGTTATAAAGTCAGAGCCTGGCATTCCCAGTTCAGTGTATGCTTAGGTAAAAGTAAAGGTTTTCCCCTGACATTAAGTCTAGTCATGTCCAACTCTGGAGGTTGGTACTCATTTCCATTTCTAAGCCAAAAAGCTGGCGTTGTCCGTAGATGCCTCTAAATTCATGTGGCCAGAATGGCTGCATGGAGTCCCGTTACCTTCCTGCCAGAGTGGTACCTATTGATCTACTCACATTTGCATATTTTTAAACTGTTTGGTTGGCAGAAGCTGGGGCTAACAGTGGGAGCTCACCCCGTTCCCTAGATTCGAACCACCAACTTTTTGGTCCACAAGTTTAGCAGCTCAGCGGTTTAACCGACTGTGCCACCAGGGGCTCAGTATTAAATAAATACCACTAAGACCAGTGTGTCAAATTCATTTTCATCAAGGGCCACATCAGCCTTATGGTTGCCTTCAAAGGGTCATTGAATCCATGGATGGAGAATCTGTGGATACATAAGGCCAACTACAGTAGAGTCTCACTTATCCAACATAAATGGGCCAGCAGAACGTTGGATAAGCAAATATGTTGGATAATAAGGAGAGATTAAGGAAAAGCCTAAAGCCTAAACCAAAATATCACAATGTATTGAAAACATTGACTACAAAAATGAGTTGGATAATCCAGAACGTTGGATAAGCGAGTGTTGGATAAGT
The DNA here is from genome assembly GCF_035594765.1 of Anolis carolinensis. Classification (NCBI taxonomy): domain Eukaryota; kingdom Metazoa; phylum Chordata; class Lepidosauria; order Squamata; family Anolidae; genus Anolis; species Anolis carolinensis. Next base: position 83,602,294 of record NC_085846.1, read on the forward strand.
GAGACTCTACTGTATATATATATATATATATATATATATATATATATATATATACACACACACACACACACACACACACACACACACACACATAGTAGTTGATGCTCTTTATTTTTTATTTAATTTGAGTTCCCATTTGTGATTTGAACAACAACTTCCATCACTTTTGATTATCCACCATGCAGACTGGGGATCATGGGAATTGCAACCCAACAGCGCTTGTGGCTCCGAGGTTGGGGAAAGGTTAAAAGACATTTTAATGTCAGACATCATATCCACAAGCCTTGCATCTACATTCAAACCACACTATCCTAAGTAGAATAAACTCAGCTCTAGTTATGATGTCTCATGATGAGGAATACAAGAGTTGTGGAGCAGTATCTGGAGGGCCACATAAAAAACTATGATGGGCCAGATTTGGACCGTGAACCTAGAGTTTGACACATGTGCAGACTGACTTGCCCAAGGTCACCCATGGCTGAGTGTGATGTCTCATGGGCCATGGCGTCCTGATCCCAGTGCCATTGTAGCTGATGAGGAGGAAAACAGGGGATTTTTGCCAGCTCAGCAAGAGCCGGAATCTTTCCAGATGCCTGTTGTTGATGTTTCTACCCGAGAGCCCATTACGGACGACCTTACCAGGCCTTCCCCACTGCCTCCCCTCCTTTTCCCAGGAAACAGTCCTATGCGGCGGGCAGGAGCGAGAAAGAGCAGGTTCGGAGGAGCTTGAGAATAGCAGCTAAACAAGACGCTAATTAGCCATGTTCCCCTGGGAAATTCTAGGGAGGAACGCATCTGGAAGTAGATGTGTTTCGTTCTTCCTTTCCCTTGGGAAAGGAAGCTGGACACCTGCTTTGCAGAGAAATGAAACCGGGATAAAAGTGCCGGACACGAAGGATTCCATGCGGAGTCAACAGATCTACTTCGGGAGTGATTTCGTGGTTCCAGCCAAGTGTGGATTTCGCAAAGTCCGCAACTCCAGTTCCTTGTCTTGCCTTGTCTAACCAAGTATTCAAGAAATATCTTGTCTTGTTTCCAGCCTTGGACCTTGCATCTAGTGTCAATCCTTGTTTCTAACTTTGCTGTGGACTTACTTTGAACCTTGGAAAGGATTTGGACGTTTCCCCACTCTATTGCTTGCAAATAGAGTGTGTTTCGGTTTGGATCTTCAACTTTGGACTCTAATATAAAATATTGGACAATATAATTTTGGACTATTTATGACCTTTCCTGAAAGGTCTTTTATTGGACCATACTTCCTACTTGTTTTTATTATTCTTACATATTTCCTTAATAAAGATATTAGATAGTTTTTGGCCTCCGTGTGTCGGTTCTTAGTGCTCTCGTTGCCCTGGGCGTGACACTGAGTGGGGATTTGAACCCAGGTCTGCCAGTGTCCTAGTTCATCACCCATACTAATACATCACACTGCCTTTGCATAATAACAGAGCAATTCCAGACTCACTGGAAAATAATAGGTGAACTTGAAAGGAACAGGAAAATCTGTTGAGGACTTAATGCTGACATCATTGTCCCAGCTAGCAAAAAATGCCAGCTCTCTGACACTGTCCATTCTGGCTTCATTACTATAGCGCTTCTTTGCCTGCTAAACTTCTCTATTGCTCCTAGAAGTATAAAGGGAAAGCACTGGGAAGGGGAGGGACACGGGGTGAGTTGGTATTGTGCCAAACTCTTTGGCCAGCTTTTCTATAAAGACCTGAGCAAGGGATTAAAGGAATTTGGGTCAAACAAATTGAGGATCAGGATACGTACTACTGCATATTGTCCGGTCATGAGGATTTCCACGGCTCTGGGCTCCATACACAAACCACTTGATTTTTGTTTCAGATTATCTATTGTATAATGTCTGATTTTGGACTCAGTGTCATAATTCCACTAAAAAGCAAAGCAAAGTAGCAGGAGTTAAATAGTTCAAGGTATGAATATTTCAGTTACCCTGAGCTGACCTTTAATGACAACGTTGGTGAAGTATTTGTCTGAAGATGTAGCAGCTATTGATCTACACACATTTCCTTTGGGATATATCTTAGATTGGTAATTAATGGGACTTTATTGGTATGCATTGTGGTATGTGCAAAAGACTTTCAAGAATCCTATTTCACTCTTCCTTCTATGACTCCACTTAATACTAAGGTTAAGTAGTAAGCATCAGCAGTAATTACTTAAAACTCATTTAGGGATTTTACTCTCATTGTAATCATTTAGTTAAAGGTGTGACTTATGCACATGGTTGTAATTCCAAATACAGCAGAGTCTCACTTATCCAACCTTTGCTTATCCAACGTTCTGTATTATCTAACGCAGTTTGCCTTTTAGTAGTCAATATTTTTATAGCCAATTTTTCAATACATTATGAAGTTTTGATGCTAAATTCATAAATACAGTAATTACTACATAATGTTATTGTGTATTGAACTGCTTTTTCTGTCCATTTGTTGTAAAACATGATGTTTTGGTGCTTAATTTGTAAAATCATAACATAATTTGATGTTTAATAGGCTTTTCCATAATTCCTCCTTATTATCCAACATTTTCGCTTACCCAACGTTCTGCCAGCCCATTTATATTGGATAAGTGAGACTCTATCGTAGAAGGTTTTGAAAAGAGGAAAGATTTTGTTTGACCTGGCACGTCCTGTATTTTTTTTTCTTTTTTTGGATCTGCTGCATGTGAAATTGTTAGAGAGCTATTTTTATCCCTGCCACAAATAAGGGATGCTCCTAGAGAAAAGGTCTTGATCATTCTTGGGGAATCGTCAAAGATCTCTTCTTGCTCCTGTCTCCCTGCTCTGCGTAAGCAAAGCACATGGCATTTCTCAACAGATAACAGAATATCATTCACAGGTAAGTGGTGGCCTTGTTTACAACAATGTTACTCCCAGATGTGATTGGCAGTTTACACTTAAGCTGGTGCACGGAGCAGCTGCCACAGAATGATTAATCTGATCAGCTTGCCAAGACACAGGCTGCTTCTTAAAACCAGGAACCAGCAGTAAGAGAAATACTATTAAATGCCATTGTCTTCCCCAAGTGATAGAAATAGAACATCATTCACTCTTGTGGATACATTGAGATTAGCTGCCAAGGAGGCAATGCTTCCATTTGGCCAATAATGCTGTTGTACCTATTTTAAATGCTCTAAGATGGACATCAAATTGTCATCTCTGTGGACGGCTAGGAATGGACTGCCAGTTATGACATGTTCAATGTGTTGTCGAAGACTTTCAAGGCTTTCATACCTCACAACCTCTGAGGATGCCTGCCATAGATGTGGGTGAAACGTCAGGAGAGAATACTTCTAGAACATGGCCATACAGCCCGGAAAACATACAACAACCCTATGACATGTTCGTCTAAATGCCTCTGTGGATTAAGTGGCCAGTGAAGATACACTCTGGGTTGTTTCTACACTACAAAATTATAGCAGTTTGACAGCATAGTAACTGCCATGTCTCAGTTCTATGAAATGCTGGGACCTGTAGTTTTGTGATATATTGATGTTTTTCTATTGGAGCACTATTATGCCACAACAAACTACAAATTACAGGGTTCCATATGTCAAAGTGGTGTTGAATTGCTATGAATCTTCAGTGTGAATGATTTGCCAAACACATCCTTTAGTGGGCAAATTGTGGTCATTCAGATGCAGCTGGATTGTAATTAAAAGTGGTGTGCATTTGGGACTCATCTTGTCCCGTTTCGTGTCCTAGCTTTCGGTGGGGCTCTGTTCTGTTTCCCGTCTGACCTCCTGAAATCTGGAGGCCAGACATTTGTTCTGTTTTGTCTTCTAGGATGAAATATCTGTTTTCCTTTGACCCAAAGCACCCGGGCCTAGGGGTGCAGGCTCTGGACCTATGCACCTGGGCCTTGCAAGGCCTGCAGCCAATCAATCCGAAAAGCAGGCTTTTCCCACCTGCCTTTTTTTTCGAGTTTGTTTTTGTTCAAGGGGGAGCCTGTCTGTGTCATGCCATCCGAATAGACGGTACGAAATGGAAATACAAATGAAACAAATGCAACAAATACTGCGCACATCACTACTGAATTAATATTTATAATTTATTACTCACTATCAGCTGTACTGATTTAGGCATAGCCAATAACATCTGGAGGACAAAACCTTGTCCATACATTATCTATGATCCCCAGTTCTCAAACTCTCTCTTCTCTGTCCCACTCATCTTTCTTAGGCCTCTTCCACACAGATGAATAAAATCCTACATTATCTGCTTTGAACTGGAATATATAACAGTGTGGATTCAAATAACCCAGTTCAAAGCAGATATTATGGGATTATCTCCCTTCATATTCTGGGTTATATGGCCATGTGGAAGGGCCCAACAGCTTTGTTTTCTGGCCAGGATTTCTCCAGCAGGTGATGATTAGTTTTACTGTTATTTCAAGACTGAGCCACATGATACATTGCGGCATCTTGGACGGTCTCCTTACAGGCTGATGGAGATAAGGATGAAAGCTTTTTCATTGGACTCACCCAGTTTCCAGACCAGGATGCAGTAACAGCTTGTAGTGACAATGTGATAATCTCTGTGGTACTTAAATCACTTGTAGAAAAAATTAATTGGATTTTTGAAGTGTAATTACATAGAAAAGAAAAAAAAATTGGGGGGAAAGAAAAGTGAAAAAAGGAATGGGAAGAGCCTAAGTGTATAGGTAAAGGTAAAGGTTTTCCCCTGATGATAAGTCCAGTCATGACCGACTCTGGGGGTTGGTGCTCATCTCCATTTCTAAGCCGAAGAGCTGGCGTTGTCCGTAGACACCTCCAAGGTCATGTGGCCAGCATGACTGCATGGCGCGCTGTTACCTTCCCACCGGAGCGATACCTATTGATCTACTCACATTTGCATGTTTTCGAACTGCTATGTTGGCAGGAGCTGGGGCTAACAGCGGGCGCTCATTCCGCTCCCGGGATTTGAACCTGGGACCTTTCGGTCTGCAAGTTCAGCAGCTCAACGCTTTAACACACTGCGCCACTCTAAATTTTTGAAAAGAGGAAAGATTTTGTTTGACCTGGCACGTCCTGTATTTTCTTTTTCTTTTTTGGATCTGTTGCATGTGAAAAGGAATGGGAAGAACCTAAGTGTATACATGACTATAAAATGACCATTTTACAACTCAGTTGTAGCTAAAAGCAAAGAGAGCTGGTAACAATACAAGAGATGCAGAGGGCCCCTTCTGCACTGCCATATAAAATCCAGATTATCTGCTTTGAACTGGATTATATGGCAGCGTCGACTCATATAATCCAGTTCAAAGCAGATAATGTAGATTATGTAATTTGATAATCTGGATTATATGGCCAAGATAAGACAAAGGATGTATCTATATTGTAGAATTAATGCAGCTTGACAACAGCTTGGCTCAATGCTATGGACTCCTGGAAGTTGTAGTTTTAACCACCCCCCACAAAGAATTCTCACCAAACTACAAATCCCAGGACTTTTATTTCAGTGGATTGACAGTAATCTGTATGTATTTTTTAAAATGTTATAATATCTGTTCTGTTTCATTTGAAAATAATTTCACCAAGAGGGACTCAAAAAGATGTGGGATCTCAAAAAGATTCATTACTCCACTATTTAAAAAAATTATCACGTAGGTGAACTAATAATCTGCCATGACACTTTACGCTTCTCTTTAGCTAATACACAGCTCTTTGAATAAGCACCAATAAACATCCTATACATGTATTGCAATTATAAAGTATTAAATTAGCATACCTTCTGTCTCATGGAAACTTGTTTCTCATTAGCATCACATGATTAAAATTTTACAGCTCATTAGAAATAGAACAGATTTTTATGGATGACTGGGGTTTTGACTGAGTTGCTGAATACTTTACTTATTGATTGAAATTAACAGAAATGTATTATTATTAATTGTAGTCAAGTTGGCTTTGACTTCTTGTGATCCTATGAATGAGAGACATCCAAGAGTCCTGGTCATCAACAACTCTGCTCTGGTCTTGCACAATCAAGGGTGTGGCTCCCTTAATTGAATCTATTCACCTATAATGCGATCATCTCTTTTCTTACTGCCTCCAAGCATTATTGTATTTTCTCAGGTGTCATGCTATCTCATGACATTGCCAAGGATGACAGCCTTTGTTTAGTTATTTTGGATTTCAAGTTTGATTTACTCTAGGATCCATTTATTGGTCATTTTAGCATTCCAGGGTATGCATAGAACCATATTTCAAACGAGTTAATTTTCTTTCTAAAAGTTTTCCTAACTGTCCAATTTTCACAACCATACATACGATTGAAGTGATGATGTCACAGTAAATGGCACAACAGGATAGGAAAGGAACTAGGGTAAGATTCAGCACAGGCACTCCTTCCCTGCTTTCAACATAAAGGAGACTGCATGTCCTTATTAACATTATGTTCAAATCTTAAACTGTGGTCAATTTAACATGGTTTGTCCAAACAAAACCAGCTTCAAAATCCATAATTAATATTAATGTTGTTGTCGAAGGCTTTCATGGCCAGGATCACAGGGTTGTTGTATGTCTTTCGGGCTGTGTGACCATTTTCCAGAAGTATTCTCTCCTGACGTTTCACCCACATCTATGGCAGGCATCCTCAGAGGTTGTGAGGTATGGATAAACTAAGTAAGGAAAGGAAAGAATATATATCTGTGGAGAGTCCAGGGTGTGGCAAGAGTCCTTTGTCACTGGGAAGCCAGCATTAATGTTTCAGTTAATCACCCTAATTAGCATTGGAAAGGTTTTGTCTCTTGCCTGGGGGCATCCTTTGTTCAGTCATTAGCTGTCCTCTGCCCTCAGAGTGTTGGTTTCCATCTACTGTTTTGATTTTAGATTTTAGAGTTTTTTAATATTAATCTTACTTATTTACTTAGGCGATCCTTCGTTGTCCCTCCAAGTGTAGTGTCTTGGCAGTGGATACGTAGGTGGCTGTGGAGACCTATTCTTGATCCACATGTTTTTCCGCAGTGAGGACATTGGTTTCCAAGTGGAAGGCGGTCCCGGTCAGGGTTGGCTTGATGTGTCTTCTTCTTGGCACGTTTCTCCTTTTCGCCCTCCATTCGTGCCTCTTCAAATACCACAGCACTGCTGGTCACAGCTGACTTCCAATTAGAGTGCTCAAGGGCCAGGGCTTCCCAGTTCTCGGTGTCTATGTCACAGTTTTTAAGGTTAGCTTTAAGCCCATCTTTAAATCTCTTTTCCTTTCCATCAAAATTCAATTTTCCATTCTTGAGTTGGGAGTATAGTAACTGCTTTGGGAGACGGTGATCAGGCAATGTGGCCAGTCCAGCAGAGTTGATGGCGGAGGAGCATCGCTTCAGTGCTGGTGGTCTTTGCTTCTTCCAGCACGCTGACATTTGTCTGCAGGATTTTTCAGAGGCAACACTGATGGAATCATCCCAGGAGTTGAGTGTAACATCTGTAGATGTTTTGCAGGCGTATAACAGGGTTGGGAGGACAATAGCATTATAAACAAGCACCTTGGTTTCCCTACGGATGTCCCGATCCTCAAACACTCTCTGCTTCATTTGGAAAAATGCTGCACTCACAAAGCTCAGGCAGTGTTGTATTTCAGTGTTGACTTTTGTGGAGAGATGGCTGCCAAGGTAGTGGAAATGGTTAACATTTTCTCATATTAATCACAGATTGCTGGGATTCACTAGTCAAAATGTGAAATGAAAAGTCGTGAACTTTATGAAAGAGAAGGTAGGCATGAGGAAGCTTGTTACTTGCTACAGCAGACAATGTTTTACCTTACTCATTTTATTATCCATACCCACAGATTTTACAACTGTCATATGTGAAGCCGTGTAGATCAACTCCATGTTATGGATTTTCTGCTTTTAATGATGTGAATTTTTGTCTAAGTTGTTAACACTTAAAAAAAACCCGCTTATTTTTAATGTTTTGACATTTTAGTTTTACACTCTTGGTCTGTGACCGTAATAATAAAATTCATTCATTCATTATGATAGATGATGGTTTACTGCAATGTCCAGATTCACCCACTGTTGTCAGGACATAATATCATTCAGACCTTAATTAGACTGGTCTTATAAATTAAGAGAGCTGTCTTCAACCTTCTATCTAAATTCTTACGCAAAGCTATTAATAAAATTATAGAGTGCAGCACGATAGCCCAATGTCTCTATTAATGTATTTAATTATATTTATGGTGCTTGCATATATAAACCCCAAATTAAATTATTTATATCTTCATGCATCATCTAACATGAAATTATCTTTTCAAATTCCGTTGATTATGGGCCCCAGGGATTTAAGCCAGTTGTGCTTGTGATATGAATGCAACATTATTCTTGCTAAATTCACAGGGGAATGACTGCCAAAAAAAATAGTTGAGGAACAAATCCTTTTATCAACCTACATTATTTTCCTAATAAGCTGCGTCTTTCTCAGTACTGGAACTATTAGTCTTTGTAAATCATCCATATTAGCATTACAATGTGGGGAAAACAGACTTTAGCCCCATTTAAATATACCAATTTTGAACCCTTTTAATCGAACAAAAAGAGATATTTTACGACAGTCTTTCTCAAGCTTTTGACCCGGGAAGAACTCTTAAAATAATTTTTAGGTCTCAGGGAACACAGCCATTAACATTCTTGTCTCCACAGATGAAAAAAGGGGTGGTTTCCTATCAAAATCTCTTATGGAAACCCTAGTGATTTCCCATAGAACCCCAGAGTTTCAGGGAAACCCTATTCATAGATTGTAAAACAATATCACAGCATGGGTTGCTATTTCTTTTAAAATACAGTACTATTAGGCAGAGGCCTTCAGTATTTGTATAATTGGTTCATTGCTCTATAACATGGGAATAGGAAACTATTTTATACAAAGAGGTATATGTCCTTTGAGTAACCTTCTGAGCATTGAAAACCATCAGAGAGTGGTGCCAAAGCCAAAAGTCAACAGGGCCACATGCATCCTTATACACATCCAACAGCCCACACATATCCATACCTCACACCCATCATCACCTTTCATACTCATTGTCACAATTACATCTCCATCCATCCTCATCCCATTAATCTATCCTTCTGATCTTATTCTTGCAGAACTCATTTTTAACCCTGATTCTTAGATTATTTTGAGTGGCTGGGATTGTGGATGCTTTGAAAGAAGTGACAGTGGATTGCAAGCCAACAGTATCCCATCATTGCTGTGAACTTAGTTTGTGAGCAAGACTACCTACGATTAGAAAGCACTTTGCAACACTGTATGAAAGTCACAAGGAATGTGGTCAGATGGGTAATCCCACTTCAGAAAATGGCAAGTATGAAGACATGGGATAAATGCATTAGGAGAAGGATGCGGAAATTATGTCTCATACTCAGAGAGAAGAGAAAGGCTCAGAGTAAATAAAAATCACAGATCTCAAGGCATGTCCACAGGGCCCTCTTGCTTAAATGTAAGAATGATTCTTTTGTTTCCAAGGAAATCAGGCAGCCAGGAGATTTGGGTAATGTCACCAAGATAGATAACAGATCTCAAGGCATAATAGACAGAGCTAATGATGGATGGAACTCAAAGAAAAAGAGGTAAAATGGATAATAATATTTAGGGCTTGATTTTTGGATGAGTTACTTGTGAGCATTAATCCACAACCTCATCACATGGAGGCTGAGAAGTTTATTCTCCCCGCTTCTCAGCACTGCTGGCATGCTTCTGGCATGGAGTCTGCCTATCAAATGATGCAGAGCTACTTCCAGTCGGGCTCCATTGGGCTCTGTGCTGGCAGCACCGAGAAACGGAGCCCAGAGGAGTCGGGTGTATACCCGACTCTTCATAGAAGAAGCTGGAGAGGATGCGTGAGGAAGTCAAGGACAGCAGGGAAACATCATGGGGAGGAATTCCATGATCAATGAAGGTAAGGGCACCAAGTGATATACTGCCCTATGGTTTTCCCCGGTGTCCCTCCAGCTTCTCGACATCCATGTGATGAGGTCTCTTGGCTGATACAGACTGAGCTGTCCAGTGATCCCCCGTCATCCTTGCTATTGCTTTCTGTTCACCTGTTTTTACCAAACATAAAAAGCAATAGGAAAGAGCAGGAGCCCTGACCTACTATATTTTATTGTTCTAGTATGGTTGTGGACCAGGTGCATAGCAAGAAAACAAATTAAAGGACAGTAATGAGGATGGCAAGGCCATAGTTTTGCTCAAGAACCTCCTTGAATCTTGAGTGGATTCTGGCGTTCTCTCAGTGGGGGGAAAGGACAGGGGTTCGAAAGGTCATGGAAGTTTTCTGACTTCATATATCAAAAGATAGCTTGATGCTCTTTCTATACATAACACACACCCAGGGTACACATGTCTTTGCTTCAGAAATCTGTATATCGTAAATGCCATCCTTGCACAAAACCTTCTTTACCTATGCTTCTGAAATATGTCAGTCTTGCTTTCACAACTAATTGCATCTAATTCTGCTGAGAAATAAATTAATTAGGCAGGCAGGGTAGTTTTCCATAAAATAAATACATAAGCAAAGATAAAGTCAAAATATTAAACATACCTAGAGAGGGGTCTCCTCTAGACAAAAAGAAGCTAGCTGTTGGGGTTACTACACTGAACAGAGGTTTGGATTGAATGGCTCCTTCCCGCTCTGTGATTCTTCTCCTTCAATGGTTTTTACATTCTATTGATTTTGGAACTTTGCATTGTCAAAAAAATGGCTGTATCAGTTTTAACTTATGCAAGACACTGTGAATGTCAGGTAAAAGGTGGAAGTAGTAATAGTATAGAGATGATAGTAAGCCCTCCCATTGTTTGAACAACAAAAAAGGAGTCAAAGGCTTAGGACCTCATCAGACGGGGGAAATTTAGCAACCTAGGATGCTTTCAGCCCGTCTAATGAACAGAGCTCTAATCCAGCCATCACACTATGTTGTGTGACTTCCAGAGGAGGAAAGACGGATGCTTTCCCCACAACACAGGAGGCTGCAATTGAGCCAGCATGGGGACTTGCCAGGAGGGCAACTCTTTCCCCATGTGAGGTGGAAAGCATTGCCGAGAGGGAGCTGGCAATAGGGCAACAGATTTGCCCCACTGCTCCTTTCTTTTCTTGGCGAAGCGGGATACTTTGTCTATCCTTTCTGATGAGGCACTTGGAAGGCATAATTGATCTGAAATAGAGCCTGCAGCACCTGGTATTTGTTAGTGGTTTCCCATCCAAGTTCTCATCAGAGCTGACTCCGCTAACTTTCAATATTGGATATGATCTGCTGCCTTTAGGCTATTCTTAAAAGCTAGCATGGTCAATCCAGACCATACTAGTTTTTAAGCAGATGTAACAATCACAATTCTCAGAATTCTTCAGTTGAGCTATTTGATAAATTGTAGTCCAAAAGAGAAAGTTTCTAGGCTTTCTGTTTGCCTGCTGTTCTTGTTTGATGAATATATATATAAATACTGTAGGCCTCCAGTGGTCTTTTCTCTCAAGGAAACTTAGATTGTAAAAGGTTTCTCCTTGAACTTTTATTCCTCTCACCTGGGGAATTAAGGCACATGAAACAATATGATATACACATAGAAGTGATTGAATTGCAGGCTATAACCCGTCAGAAGTACCTGTTTGGTCAAAACAAAGCACAGTATGACGATAATTGGACTCTTAATGTGGAGCTGCAGGGTAAAAAACACATGCAGCACTGAGGGGCGGGAAAGGCAAATTAAATGTGCAAAAGCAACAACAAAACAGCATACTTTCCAAAAGCGGCCTCATCTCTTTCATATCCAGAGTAAAATTTAGTAAATGCTGGATAGCCATAAGGCTTTAGAGGTGCTTGACTGCTTCATGCTTTTCTCTCTCCATGTCATTGCTTTGGATTAGTGCAAATAGCATAATGACAGTGTTGTCATCATGTAGTGGCTATTTAGTAGAGTGTGGAAAACATGCAGGATAGCCAGGAGCTTGGCTCCGACCACTGACATTATTGCTAATTTTGAGTCACAGTTTGACAATCCATGGAGAAATATTAAACTGAAAAATAAGAAGCTACGTTTTTTGTACAGTAACAGTTTTAGCCTGTCTCTAAAATATCAAACCTTGGTCTGGAATACTTTCTGAATGTGGGTATATTGTAGTGTTGTCAGGTTTTCCAAACAACAATAAAGGGCAATTGAAATTATACACCTTTAAAAATTATATGATGCACACATGTCTGTCATTATGAAGGGCCTGCATCCAAAATGCAAGATTTTTTTGACATCAAGTTCAGTCTATACAGAAGAAAAAGCTTCCCAACCTTCAAATAGTGGACATCCTAAAATAAGGGATACTTGTAGCGGGGGGGGGGGGGGGGGGGGTAACCCCTCCCTCTGAAAATTTTCAGGTTTAAAAAAAAACTCAAGAATTTTAACTGCTTAATCAAATACCCATGAGTGTCCACTGAAGTTTATGTATCTTGAATGTCCACAGAAGTTTATCAATGGAGCCCGATTTCTAAATTGTTTTGCGTTATGGAACTACTCTTCATGATTTTCTAAAAAAAAAAGTTTCACACCCCCCCCCCCCCCAAATATTTTTCTGGCTATGGCCCTGCTTGCAGCTCAATAAAGGACAAGCTTTCCAGACCTCAATCAATGGGCATCCTTATAATATGGGAGCCCTATCAGATTGTAATGGTTACTTGGCAGTGAAGGTAAAGCACTTTATACTAAATGTAGCCATATACTCTTATTGAGTAGGAATAGATAGAGGTCATCAGTCTAGTTGAAGGATAAGTTGAATTTAAAGATGACGAAGCAGAAGAGAGAGCAAAGGACCCGAATTTAGTCATCCATACTTATTTGGACAACACAGACTAATCAAATGCAACACAGTTCACTTCTTTTCGACTCTGATGAAATTTATTATATTTCAACTGAGAGGTGTGCCTCTCTGCAAACTACATTTTATGCAAATCTGTGTCCTTGCCCCACCCCGCCTTTTGTGCCAGAATAGTTTAGAGTCTGAACAGACACAAAGTAAGGCAAAGCAGCTTGGGCTATGACCTAAATCCAAGCTGCTTGGGAGTTTGGACCCATACTTCAAATGTGCTTGAAAGAAAACTTGGAGATGTAGAATTCTCTAAGCATTTGCCCCAACAATCCTGTTCCTTGCATACAGAGTTTGGAATGTTCTTTTTCACCAAAGATGTGAAGACACAGGTGGTTACAAATGGGAAATGCTGACTTAATTATCGTGTTTGATACAGACTGATTCCTTTGGAAATTCCTTCAGTATTGGAGAGAAAGCATTAGGAGTTAAGTCCAGGGGACTATGTAGGTCAGCACCTCCAGAAATAATTGGAGAGCTCTGACTCAGTGCGACGTTAATGTTCAACATCCATATTTGAAACATCCCATATTAATAGAATTCATTACTATCTAGCATCCACAATGAGCGTGTCTTTTGAATGTAATGCCAGAGAACTTAGCACGAAGATGTTTGTCCATTTACTATTTTAGGCACTTCCAAATATGCAGGGATGTGGCCTGCCACCTATAACAACAATATTGTTTTGGCATCAGGAGGCATGTTATGGCTTTTATACAGAGATAAAAACAATTATCTCTTTAATGCCATTTATTGCTTTGCTGTATGGTTGGTGCATGTTGAGTATTGCTTCTATAAATAGCATCTATGCTGCTGCTCTGCCTCCCATACACGTTTCTAGGATATCAAAGAGAGCAAAAACAAAGTACAATGAGCAATAACTCTTCATGCACAGAAGAGCGGGCTAAAGGCTGCAGGGATGGCCACATAGACATTGGTAATGTGTTCTTTTAATAGAAACTGGGTCTTGTCAGAACTTGCAGATTTGTCAAAGGTGCCTCTAAGCCAAGAACAGTGTAAAATTAAGAAATGCCAATTAGCAGAAGACATTCATTGTATGTTAAAATCCTGCTCCCAAAGGAAGGAGACGAATTAATGTTTGAGTATGAAGCAGGCAACTGAAGATAGCAATATTGTGCTAATGCATTCAAGGGAGCAAACAGCTTTCATCATATGATAGTTTGGCTTGGGCCCAAGTGAGTATATAACTATTGTAATATTCAGAAATCTCTCCCCCCCCCCCCCAACTTCAGTCTTTAAAACATGACTCTAAACTGGGCATGGCATAGCCTACCTTTTGTCTCCCTTTCTTATTCTGATCCTTTCATCTGCCCTGCTTTTCAGCTTTCTGTGCATGTAGTAAACCTCAAGTGCTGTTCACAAAGGAGCAAACAGAATGGGACTAAGAAATGAGAAGAGGCAGGAAAAACCACAAGTACCTGGAGTGGCTCTCAATATTGCAAGGGAAATCTTTATTTTGTGATTTGACAACCTGACTGCCAAGTACTGTGACTAACTCACACATTGCCAAAAAGAAAGCAATGCAGCAGCTCCAAAAAGATATGAAATCACTACTGTAACATAAATAGAAATGCAGTCCATTCCAATATATTGGAGATGTCTTTTGACTAGTTGACTTATTTGCCTTTCTGCTTGGCCCTCTGTCCAGCTCCTTACTCTTGGTGGGCAGTTTCAGGGGCTCTGGCACTCCTTCTTGACACTTAGCATATATTTTCAAGTTTACCAGAGTCAAAACATTGTAGTCTAAAAATCAACCCCCCTCACCCCAAACCAGGTCTACTTATCCAAAGATCAATGTAAGTACTGTACATTAACTCTGTAAGTACTGTATGTTAACTCAAAATAAGGATCCATTGCCTTCTCTGAAAAGCATGGTGAAAGGGAAAAGTTGAGGCAGAGTTTCCCACTCCATGGAATGGCCCTCAACTTATCCATGGGTTATATCATAATTCACAACTTTGGCCGCCGAGTCTGCCCTCAACTTATGCATGAAGTCACCTTGTATATGAATATATATGGTAAATACCTTTAAACTGAACTTGGATTGAATAGGCCTTCAAATAGAGCAGGCAACGGAAAGTAAAATAAATGTAAAATGGCAGATGTGGCTATTGTACTATCATGTGTTCCAGCCAGAGCCGGCCCTAGGTATTTTTCAAGTGTAGGCAAACAGAATTTTGGCGCCCCCCCCAAAACCAATCACTGAAAAATAAAAGCATTGGATAAGCGAAAATGTTGGATAATAAGGAGGGATTAAGGGAAAGCCTATTAAACTTCAAATTACATTAAGATTTTACAAATTAAGCACCAAAACATCATGTTTTACAAGAAATCAACAGAAAAAGCAGTCTCGACTGCGCCCCCGTATGTTTTGCGCCCAAAGCGACCGCTTAATTCGCCTCATTGTTGGACCGGCCCTGGTTCCAGCTCTGAATGAAATAAGAGCATCTAACCGAAGTGAGAGAACCAAAGATCATCTGAGACTAAGGCCCCTTCTGCACTGTCATATAATCCAGTTTAAAGCAGGTAATCTGGATTTTAAATAGCAATATAGAAGGGTCCTGAAACTCCCCAAATCCCCAGTTTGCATGACCACTAAAGAAATCTAAGGGCATTTCCAGACAGCACAAAAATCCGGGTTTAAAATGACTGCAAGTCCACACATTGACCTGTCAATCCTGGGATTAGGTCCCCTGCCACCTTACAGGCTTCCTCTGTATTGGAACATGCTGGAAAGTGAACAAATGACATCAAAGGGAAGTGTTTTTAAAGAAAAAATCACTCTTTGGACTGTATATGCACACATGTGAATATCTTAATATAAATATAAGCAGATTTGCATGTGTGCACATGAGGTTCAGCTCATAATAGAGTGATTTTTTTTAAAAAAAACTTCCAATGGATTTCTCTCTTCTCCCAATTTTTATTCAAGCTCTGTTTAATATTATAAACTGTAAAATAAAGAGTTTCAGAGAGTTATAATGCCTCTCTATTCGTACTTCCTTTAAACCAGCTGTGTGTCCGTTTCACAGCCCAATTAGATGATCAGTTGTTTCAGACTTTATAAAAGTGGGCATGTGCTGGAGCAGTATCCACAGGGGGGAGGGAAGGAAAATCACCTGTTTTTTGCGAGTGCGCAGCTATACAATGATGCCAATATGCACATTTTCCGGCTGGAATCAGGATATAAGCAGACCTTTTTAACAAGTGCTTTTGTCTGTTGCAGGAAATGTTCTTACAGGGCTTGGAAAGTTTTTTTTCTTTAGACTACATTTCCTATCACCCCCTAGCTAATACTTTTGCTAACTGTTGGATTCTGGGAAATGACCAAAAAGCAACTGTTCAAAAAATTATTGCTGCTATTACTGGAATGTACAAGAGCCCCCCTATTCAGTTTGCTACTCAAATCTGCAATTTGGATTTGGCCCTGATTCAGGCCCAAGTCTAAACCATGCTTGCTGTGGATCCACAGTTAAAGAAAAACATTTACAAGCACAGCATGTTTATGTTCAGGAAGTTCCAAGTTAATGTATCAACTCCAGCTTAAATAGCATGGCTCTTGAAAACATCCAGTATAATATTGTCTCTGAGTAAACAATATGGACTACACAGAGACCAATTGTCTGACTCAGTATGTTGCAACTACTAAATAACTGAGTAATTTTATTAGGTCCTCTAATCATACACAACATTGCCATAATTGATTTCCTCTCCCTCATTTGCTTGCCTTGCAATGAAACTGCAGAATTTCTCTTCCTCTGTTTGTGAATTTTTGGTTTGCACTTCCCAATAAATGAAGTTTGTGTGGTTTCAGTATATCATATAACTGAAAGCATTGCCATCTTAAGTATTTCAACCAGGAATCAATGTTTGTTACAGGATGGCAAGGCAAAAGGAAATGAGGAGGTAAGGTTGCAGAATGGAAACATGAAAGGAAACAGATTTCTTCCTTGTGTCCGTGAGAAGGTAAATGAAGAGTTTGAGAGAAAACAGACAGAATTTTCAGAGCTAAGTGATTATGCACTTACAACATTTTACTCAACAATGTGAACACAAGTCCACAAGATTCAGTATATCTCATATAGCTTCATAACAGTCTCTAGGCAATAGCTTGGTAAGGGTATCTGCAAATATATCTTCTGTTAGGCAGTATTCCTGCTTGATAAACTCTTGTTCATGTGGAACCTTTACGAAATCACACTTTGTTGCAACAAGTTTAAGTTAAGGCTCGATCTTTGTTGTTTTTGCTGTTTTCTGCTAGTAGCAGATGCTACATCCACATACCTTAATGTGTCGATTTTCCTTCCTCCAATTTTCACACCTCCTTCCTCTGAATATGATACTGCTTTACATATGTCATGTTTAATATACAAATTAAATAGAGTGATAAATTTCTGCTGAGCTTGACAACCACACCAATTGAAAATAAGATGGGAGATCCTATCAGCAGCACTGCTACCATTAGCATAGCCTCTTGCCTCGCAGGAGCACAAAAGTAGTGCCATTGGATGACATCAAAACTAATACCTTGCATTTTGTCCAGAAGAAAATTGGAAGCAAGTGTAGATATTGGAAGATTTATAACATGTGCTCTGCAAATTACTTCAAAATAGTTCCCCTAAGTCCCATATTAGCCAAATAGCCTAGAAAGATTCTGTCAAGGATGTATTGAATGGTAGTAGAGGTCCAGCAGGACAAATGTGGACACAGTCTCTTTTTTCAATTCCCAGCATAAGTCATTCATCAAGGCGGTTTCTTTCCCAAGACCAGACCCAAAACAAACTGGAATGAATCCAAGTAAATTAATCTCATCTCAAAAAGTGTGCTGTTTTATTGCCAGCACTCACTGATAAGACTTAGAAAAGCAAGATTTGAAAGCAGCTGATAATTTTCAAGGATGGTGGGGCCCAATGAAATTATTATTAGTGGTGGTATTATGATTGCTTTTTTCAGAGAGCAGCTAGAATAAATCATCTTCAATAATGCAAGTCAACCTTTACCACCCAATTGACCTTACTTACTTAGGGGATCCTGTTAGTGTATTCTGTTGTTAGAGTGAAATGTTATATCAAGTTATGCTTTTGAGTGTTTGCAACTGTGTGTTTCCAGCAGAGCATTCCAGCAGCGCATGGATTAAGCACAAGCCAGCTTGATTGATTGCCCGCGGGACCAATAGGTCAGGGCTTCCGTTTGAACTGTCTGACCAGAACTTTCATCATGAATTGAGGAATGCAGGAGGTGCCTGCTTCTACTGATAACAGCCTTGGCGAGCGGAGGAGATGCGCCATGTGTCCGGCAATAAAACAACAACTGAGCTGTCGTTTTGTTGGTGCCACTTTCACTGCTGCATTAAGTAGTCCTTCGGGTGAGCAGATGGAGAGAACTGACTCATCAAACAGTGTGTCGGATGATCAATTTAACTCCCTATCCCAGCATCCCCTGACAGATCCCTCATAGCCTGAAAATGGTGGCCGTCCAAGTGTAGTGTCTTGTGGTAGACGCATAGGTGGCTGTGGAGACCTATTCTTGACCCGCATGTTCTTCTGCAGTGAGGACATCAGTTTACAGGTGGATAGTGGTCCTGGTCAGGGTTGGCTTGATGCGCCTTCCTCTTGACACATTTCTCCCTTACACCCTCCATTCGTGTTTCTTCGAATTCTGCAGCACTGCTGGTCACAGCTGACTTCCAGCTAGAGCACTCAAGGGCCAGGGCTTCCCAGTTCGCAGTGTCTATGCCAGTTTTTAAGGTTGGCTTTAAGCCCATCTTTAAAACTCTTTTCCTGTCCACCAACATTACGTTTGCTGTTCTTGAGTTGGAGTATAGCAACTGCTTTGGGAGGCGGTGATCGGGCATTCAGACAACGTGGCCAGTCCAGCGGAGCTGATGATGTAGGAGCATCATTTCAATGCTAGTGGTCTGGTGGTCAATTGACCAGCTCTCATCTGGCAGTTCTAATTAGCCAAGATCTGTTGGGAGTGCTTTGACTGTGTATTCTTGCATGGTAAGGGGTTGTCCTAGATGGCCCTTATAGTCCTTTTCATCTCTATGGTTCTATGATTCTATGACAAGGGTTTAACAGAACCTCACTTCTCCAAGCAAAATCTCCATATCATCACATTAAAACAAATGGAAACTCATCCATCAAAACTAGACAAGTGTGTGACTCAGTTTCCTCCTCAGGATCTCCCTTCAATGTGGAAGGCCACAAAATATTTTGCAGCTTCATCACATGTTTTTGAGAGCTCTTCTTTGTAAATCTGATAGCCCCTTGATTTCATGAAAAACGACTAAACTAGATTAGATTGGCGTGATATTATTTGGGCAGTAGTGATGTAATTCATCATTTTTTCCTTGAATGAAGTAATGGATAATTTTAGCAAAAGCTTTGAAAACTATACTGCATTTGTAAGCTGTTCACGATGTGAGACTTATCTCTGTGCAAAATTCAAATGTGATTACGTTGAACAGAAAATAGCCTTTTGCACACAGGAAACAACATGTTATGCACAGTAATGTTATTTTCTGGGCAGAAATATTATTTCTTGCATATGAAAGGATGTTTCTTACACAGAAAATGCTGTTTTCTGTACTAGAAACTGTTAGAGAACTCTCCCAAAATAGCAGAGCATCTAATAGTAATTTATTTATTTATTGATCGTGTCAGAAGCAAATTGAGAATACAGTTATAATGTATAAAAAACCACAAAGTTAAAAACTTGGCATTATCTTAAATTTCCTTTGACCAGAAGCTGGCCATTGCAAGTGCTTCTGGTGTCACTGTAAGAAGGTTCTCCATTATACATGTCACAGGGCTCAGACTGCATTGTAGTGAGTGATCTGTGGTTTGCTCTTCTCCACACTCGCATGTTGCATACTTCATTTTGTGGCCCCATTTCTTAAGATTGGCTCTGCATTTCGTGGTATCAAAGCGTAGTCTGTTCAGCACCTTCCAAGTTGCCCAGTCTTCTGTGTGCCCAGGAGGGAGTTCTCATCTGGTATCAGCCACTGATTGAGATTCTGGGTTTTAACCTGCCACTTTTGGACTCTCGCTTGCTGAGGTGTTCCTCCGAGTATCTCTGTAGATCTTAGAAAACTATTTCTTGATTTAAGGTGTTGGTATGATATCTGAACAGAGGATGGGCCAGAGATGTCGATGCCTTGGTCCTTTCATTGCTGGCTGCTACTTCCCGGAGGATATCAGGTGGCGTAATACCGGCTAAACAGTGTAATTTCTCCAGCGGTGTTGGGTGTAGATAGCCTTTGATAATGCTGCATGTCTAATTAAGAACCACATCAACTATTTTAACGTGGTAAGATGTATCCCATACTCGGCAGCAGAGTAGCAAAGCACAAGGGCAGATGTCTTCACTGTGTCTGGTTGTGATCCCCAGATTATGTCAGGCAGCTTTCCCATATTATTTCTAGCACCCACTTTTTGCTTGATAGTCAAGCAGTGCTTCTTGTAAGTCAGAGCACGGTCCAGAGTGACTCCCAGGTATTTTGGTGTGCTTCAATGCTCCAGTGGGATTCCTTCCCAGGTAATCCCCAGAACTCGAGACATCCTGTCTCATTAAGGGCACATCCACTGTTTTAATGTGGTGAGATATATTACACACTGGGCATGCATATTCAGCAGCAAGATAACAAAGCACAAGGGTAGATATCTTTGCACATGGGTAGGTTGCTTCACTGTATATGGTTGTAATCTCCAGATTGTGCCAGTCAGCTTTCATATGATATTATTTCTAGCACCCACTTTTTGCTTGATAGTCAAGCCGTGCTTCTTGTAAGTCAGAGCATGGTCCAGAGTGACTCCCAGGTATTTTGGTGTGCTGCAATGCTCCACTGAGATTCCTTCCCAGGTAATCCTCAGAGCTCAAGATGCTTGTCTGTTCTTAAGGTGAAAAGCACACATCTGTGTTTTAGATGGATTAGGAATCAGCTGGTTTTCCCTGGAATAGGCAGTAAGAACACCTAAAGCTTCGGAGATCATCCAAAAATACAAACAGGATACTTAATTAAGCAGTCAGCTCGCAGCAAGCAGAAGGTGAAGTGTTGTGGCTGTAAAAGAATTCTTGAGCTTATGAGACAAAGATGCAGAGTTCACGCTTTAAAGTTTCAAAAGATTTATTTAAAAAAATATAAGAACTACATTTCTTGATAGAAAATAATTGGGTTTAAGCTTCTCTCTACTTCCATTTCTTCTAAGGTGCAAAAGAGGAAAAACCTCCAAACATTTCTTCAAACACTCAGAGTAGAGAGAGGTGGAAAGGTGGAAAAAGCAAAAGTGAGACCATGAGGTTTCAGTTAAAAAATGGGTGGAGAACGATAAGAGAGGGAACAAATGGATACATTAACAAACATTCAGGAGTGGGCAGGAGGGATTATCTCAGCCTAGCCTAATGCTAAGTAGCTGTTCCTTACTGAGGACTGCAGACTTGAGCAGTGTGAGGTTGACTTCCAACAGAAACTGTGTGTGAATTTTCTGCAGACTAAGTCCAAAATGGACAGACAATTGTCAATAAAAAAACTGTTTTCAACCATTATTCAAATATTTGGAATATTCTTTCCATCTCTAAGAAGTAACCAAGAATCATTGTGGTGGTGCAATGGGTTAAACCCTTGAACTGCTGACCTGAAGGTTGGGTTGCTGAACTGAAGGTTGCCAGTTCAAATTGGCGAGACAGATGTGATTTTCCATCTGTCAGCTCTAGTTTGCAGGGACATGAAAGATGCCTCCCAGTAATATATCCGGGCATCCCCTGGGCAACATCTCTGTAGATGGCCAACTCTCTCACACAAGAAACGACTCACAATATGTTCACAAGTCGTTTCTGTCATAATAAAAAATGTCTTCACTGTTCTCTCTGCTGTGGAGTGGGCTCTAGAACAGGCCACAAGCAATACTTCATTCTCTAAAAACTTTTCCCAAGAACATTCATTTTTCATTAATACATTATAGTTGTCAGATCTATTCACAGAGAGAAAGAACAGCAGAATGGTGGCTGTTTAAAAATAGAATTTTGTACCATTTTTAGTGAATTCCACCAGGAACCAGTCCATCTGTCATATTCTAAGCTGCATATCTAATTGTTGAATGAATATTAATTGTTAGATGGAAGTATTGCATCAGTGGTTATCCACGATTACTGTGTTCCTTGGCATGAAGACTGATTCAAATATTAACCAACCATCTATGCTGAGGCCTTGTTTCACTTGTGACGGCAGTTGCAATTCCTCCCCAGCCGTTGCAAGTGGTTGTGGGCATTAAGCCTCTTTCTAGCCTTCTTCCACATTTGTAACAAGGACACAGCTGCAGTTGCCACCCACTCCCCTTTACAGCAGTGCCTTGCTTTTCCTAGATTTGGAAATAAAAAATATGGAAATCTCAAGTTATTTTCTCTCCAGTGGCATCTGCTTTTGCCTGCTGATAAGGGGAGCAGGGGAAAGAGGGAGCAGGCTTTCTTGCATTATGAGTCTCTCTAGCCTTGAAAGCATGTAAACCATCTGGGTTACTATATATATCAGGTATAAGTTGAAAAAGTAAATAAATCGAACCAAAACACCTGGGTCAATGTAAGCAGTGTACCTTAACTCTTATCAGAAAAAGAACCATCCCCTTTCTGAGTAGAATGGCAAAATATGAGAGGTATGGGAGAACCTAAAAGAAGCACTGGACCCCTCTACTGTCTTCACCACAGCCCTGTTTTGGGCCTTTGGAAATACCTGGGCAGAAAACGTTACTGGTTCTTTGATGGTACCCCTCAAAGAGTATAAAAAGAGTAAAGGGGTCTTTTAGGTTCTCCCAGGATGTATTAAGATCTTGCCTTTCACCATTCTGTTCGGAAAAGAAGATAGTTCCTTTGTTGATAATAATTATTATTTATTTATTTATTTATTTGCAACCTGCCTCCATCTCGCCGAGGGGACTTGGAGTTGTTCATATGGGGACCAAGCCCAATAATCAAACAGATAAAAGCAGAACACAATAACAGCATATATAATTAAAACAATTAACAATAAAATAAACATTCATAAAATACATCAGCGGGTATCAG
The DNA here is from genome assembly GCF_035594765.1 of Anolis carolinensis. Classification (NCBI taxonomy): domain Eukaryota; kingdom Metazoa; phylum Chordata; class Lepidosauria; order Squamata; family Anolidae; genus Anolis; species Anolis carolinensis. The sequence continues at coordinate 83,625,236 of NC_085846.1, forward strand.
AACAAAAGGTGGAACTATTGAAAATGGCAAGGGAAGGCAGGCACGTGCAAAAATGCAAGGTAATCATAGAATCATAGAATCATAGAATAGTAGAGTTGGAAAAGACCTCATGGGCCATCCAGTCCAACCCCCTGCTAAGAAGCAGGAATCGCATTCAAAGCACCCCCGACAGATGGCCATCCAGCCTCTGCTTAAAAGCCTCCAAAGAAGGAGCCTCCACCACAGCCCTAATAAAATTAGGAATAGGAATAAATTCCAGGAGATTAGGGCAGTAAACAATTAAGACTGGGTGGTGATAAAAACTGATCTATTTTTCGAAAGCACATCAGAACATTCGTCTTCACATTTTTGCAAAATGTGGCCAGGGTGGGAGCTAATCTAATCTCTGTGGGGAGAGAGTTCCAGAACCAGGGGGCCACTGCCAAAAAGGCCCTCTCCCTCGTCCCCACCAGTCATGTTTGGGATGGAAGTGGAAGCGAGAGAAGGGCCTCCCTGGAAGATCTAAGAGCCTGCGCTGGTTCGTAGGGGAAGAAAATCACGCAGATAAGCAGCACTCCCAGGACAAAGCAGCAAGTGTAGACAACAGAAGCAGAAATCCCAAGACCAACAGGTCTGTATGTGGATCTCTTCCAAGGTCCCGGATTTTTCTGCCCCTGACTAAAACCCGAGATTTGGTGCTGTCTGGAAATGCCCTGAGTCAACATATCATCCTACTATGCATTAGAATTGTGCTTAGGCCACCTAAAATACATATAAAATACAGTATCAATAATAAAATGTGAAAATAAGCTGTTAAGAACACATTGTAGGAACACATCTCCTGGCATCCCATTGATGAATTACAATGGTGTAAGTCAGACTTGTACCAATGAAGTCATTGTTAGATCAATGGGAAGGTGAGAATTCACTACCAACTATGCAGCAACTAAAATCCACCCTACCTCAAAAGCCACATCTTTTGTCAGCTACATAATATTTGGCTATTTGCTCACCAATGGAGACTTGGAGAATCAGCAAACATTTGCAGCTACTGTTTGTCGGACATGCAACAATGCTGAGCATTGAAGAGTCAAGGCATTGAATGCCTCATAGTGGGCAATAGTAATAGGGTTAAATTGTTTGCATAACCCGAAGTGTTTTCCTGCTATGCCTATTTAAGCTCACCACTTTGGGATCTAAACTGATAAGTCTTCTTTGGAGGCTCCTTCTTTGGAGGCTTTTAAACAGAGCCTGTCGGGGATGCTTTGAATGCTTGTATTTTATTGCTTCTTGACAGGGGGTTGGACTGGATGGCCCATGGGGACTCTTCCAATTCTATGATTTTGTGATACCAATGGAGTTGCTATGCTGAAGTCCTTACTTTGTTTCTCTAAGCCAGAGTTTCTCAAACTGTGTTCCTCAAGATGTTTTGGACTTCACATCCCACAATTCCTAACAGCTGGTAAGCTGGCTGGGAATTCTGGGAGCAGAAATCCAAAACACCCGGAGGAGCAGAGTTTGAGAAACACTCCTATAAGCCATTAGTGCCGTTGCTTTATAAACAGGATTTCTGACTGTAGCACACACTTTGTCCTTGTCCTCTAGCTGGATGCACAGTATTTGCAGGGACTCTGGAAGATGCTTGTTGGTATGCATCCAGCAATAGGACAAGGACTGAATGTTTGTCTAATTTTTCCCCTATTCTCTACCAACTAGGAAATGACTGGGTTTAGGAACTGTGGCTGAAAAAAGATATGGGATTTTCAGGGTTAGATTTCATAACTGTCTCTCCCAATGGAGGGTCTCATCCATCAATTAAGAAGGCAATGTTGCTGTGTATCAGCCCCGAATATTCTTAAATGTATAGCATAGCAAGAGAGTAGCTAGCCACTGGCAAATGTTCAAAACATAAAAGGAAGTTCATCAAGTGGTAAAATGAGTCATCAGACGCTGTGAGAGCACTTTACTGGCACAGCTACATTTCTCTTGGCAAATGCAGTAGTTGGGATATGCTTTGGGCAGGAATGTGCGGAAAGTATTATCATTTTCTCAGCTTGAGAACCAAAGAGGAAAGAGATACCGCACCAGCAGGATTATGCACTACGAATCCATAGAAGAGAGGTATGATATTGAAGGTGCTCAGTCCAAGTCTTATGTAAAACTAATGCTACTTAATTTCTTATTCAAGTTCAAGCCATTTTGAAATATAGCTGAAAAAACTCATAATACTATATTGATGCTAAGGAAATACATTTCCTCCCCTCAAGTACTATGACATCTGAAACTCACTTAGAAGGCACAAGGGACACTAAATATTGGTAGTATGCACTACCAGTCTGCACTTTATCAAAAGCCCTTGGAATTATGTATTTTCTTGCGCTCAACCCTTTTATCCATAGTGGTGATGTTGATATTATTGCCTTAACTTACTTGGTCATTCTATGTTTTATGATATGGTATGTTTTTAACTGATTATTTTACTTGATTGTTGTACTATGGTTTTTAGTTATTGATATGTGTTTTAATTTGTTATTCTTTGTTTCTATGTTGGGATCTGCCCCATGTCCCTCCGGGGAGATGGTGGCGGGATAGAAAAAGAAAGTATTATTATTAGTAGTAGTAATAGTAGTAGTAGTATAACACCATCATCCACTTTTGTGAGGTCTGGCTTCCCTATACCATTGGAGCTGATCCTGTAGAAAAGTTACCAATTGAAGAAAACTAGATTAATGACCTTGATTCTGGACATACCTCACTCTTTGAATATTAACAATTGCAAATACCCTTTCTTCTCTGTGTGGGCCTTTTTGTCGCTATCCTCTTTGTCACTGTCAAGTGGATGAATCTACTTCTCTTCCTTTGTTGGTACAACCAGCTTTTGGGGCGATGGATCTCGCATTAAGGTAATTTTGTCAAATGGAGTAAACAAGAATGTGAAAGTCTATCTTCCTTAAAGTGAAAATATGGAGTAGCTTAGAACAATATCTTTTTGTGTGTGCTAAATCTAGCAGTTCGAAAACTTGCAAATGTGAGTAGATCAATAGGTACCACTCCGGCGGGAAGGTAACGGCGCTCCATGCAGTCATGCCGGCCACATGACCTTGGAAATGGAGATGAGCACCAACCTCCAGAGTCAGATATGACTGGACTTAACATCAGGGAAAACCTTTACCTTTTTTTAAAACTCCCAAAATCCTCCAGCTACGATAGCCACTAAATTTATAGCCCTTTCTATTCTATTTCCAAGTTCTCATTCTATTTTCAAGCTCCTACTATATTAAAAATATTGAAAACCATCTTAATTATAATCAGTTGAATAGTATTTATGCAGTGTTATAAGCAAATTTCAATATTTGTATGCTTAGCAAGGAAACCCAGAAGAAAATTCAAAATATTATATGTTGCTAAACAAAGAGGTAGTCTAGAGTCTCCTGATACTGTATGTCTTTAGTTCTAAGACTTATTTTTCCTCCTATATAAGCCTCTCTAAAAATGGGGTTCATCTTAGAATTGCAGGTGTACCTTATGTATTTTTGTTGGTGGTGGTGGTGATGCTGAAGTTAGGGTCTTATAATCAGTGGCATCTTACAATTTAAGAAATACAATATTATGCTGTGTTTTGAAGCCTGCTGTTTTGTGTGGTTGAAAGAACGGATCTTACTTAGAGACTTGGAATTTGAAGGTCATAATTTAAGATTTGGGTGACTTTGTTACTTTGGTATGATAGTTAAGATTCATGCTCAATATAACAATCATCAAAGGGTGCACTTTGTGTCTGCTGGGTTTGGTTCCAGGACTCCTTGTGGATACCAGAATCCATGGATGCTCAATTTCTATTTATTATACACAATGGTGTAGTAAAATGGTGCCTCTTTTATAAAATGCCAAAATCAAAAACTTTTCCTAAAACAATATCAGCGATTCACTGCAATGAGCTTTTTGAGGAAAGAATGAGTAAAAAAACAGAGATGACTGGTATTTGAGGATGTTTTACACTTGGAACAAGATAGATGGGAACTTAAATCAAGCAAAATGTCCCTCAAGAAATGCAACAATGGTATGCTTACATGCAACTTAAGGAGATATTTAATCAAGATAAAAAAAAGATCTAGCCATAGAGGTTGGAGCAAATGAGTGTTATCCAGAACACTGCAAGAATGATGAATATGTAATTTAGTGAGTGTATCACTAAGTCTGCTATTGAAGCAATGAATTAATAGAGCCTATGGAAATTTATTCTCTAAAATTCATGTGTGTTGACAGAATCAATGCCTGGAATATTTCATCACAGTGCTAGTTTTTGTGAAATGGAAATGCATGCTGAATAGAGAAGACCAAAATGAAGATACAAAGATCAAAGACCTCATCACACTTACCAAATCAAGCATCCTAGGACGCTTCCAGGCTCAGCCTGCTTTGGCCAAACCTTAAGAAATGGGGCCACAAGTGGAGGCAACCTTATGAAATGGGGCCACAAAGTGGAGTCTACAACCTGTGAGTGTGGGGAAGAGCAAACCACAGACGTCGTGTGACTGGGGTGGAAGCATCCTTGGACACTTCCTTTCAAACACAGGAGCCTTTCTGTGTTGTGCTGGCTCCAATGGATCCAGCACACTTCTGACCAGTTTGGGCGATGCTTCTCTCGTGTGATGGGAAAAGGCGATGTATGATAAGGTTTCAAGAGCTTCCTTTTTTGCCTGGTTGACTGATGACTTTATTGCATGATTCTGCTATCCCACAGTATTCATGCAACCAGGAGATAGCAGCCACATACAGTAGAGTCTCACTTATCCAACACTCGCTTATCCAACGTTCTGGATTATCCAACGCATTTTTGTAGTCAATGTTTTCAATACATCATGATATTTTGGTGCTAAATTCGTAAATACAGTAATTACTACATAGCATTACTGCGTATTGAACTACTTTTTCTGTCAAATTTGTTGTATAACATGATGTTTTGGTGCTTAATTTGTAAAATCATAACCTAATTTGATGTTTAATAGGCTGTTCCTTAATGCCTCCTTATTATCCAACATATTCGCTTATCCAACATTTTGCCAGCCCGTTTATGTTGGATAAGTGAGACTCTACTGTACCAGCATAGGGACCCTCATTATCACACCATTGCTAGCTTCATGCAACTTTGGTACTGCAGATTCTCACAGCTGTCCTTCCGGGTGTGAGTTGTAACTTCCTCTTCCCACTGTTCGGCTTTTCCTGGGATATTTTGGGAGGGAAGTAATAAAATAAAATCTTTCTTTTAACAACTAGCAAGAGATTTCGGGCGGTGTCATACAATACGACCATCACTACAGCGGATAGTTTTGCCTGTTTGCCACTTCCATGTAATTAAGGTCCCGTCTACACCGCCATATAATGCAGTTTAACTTCTTGATGGTTCAGCCAAACACTGAACGCTGAAGCTATGACTGTGGATATTGTTATCAGAGCTACAGAAAGTTACTTTTTTGTGCTAAAACTTCCAGAACCTCACATCCTTTATGGGCAGTTTAAAAAGAACCCCTACATTTCTCAAGCTGTGATTATTATCTAACAACTAAGATGAGGAATACTCAGTGTGTGATGTTTTGAGCTACATAATGTGGATGAATGTGGAAGGCTTGATTATATGCAGGTCAGAGGGGCCAACTTGAATCCCTCCTACAAAGCAGGTTTTAAAAAAATAAGAGTGAATGAGTGTCATCCACAAGCCGGATAATAATAGTTGAGGAGACATCTAGAAAGGAATGGTTTCCTACTCATCATTTCTGTTTCAAAAGCTACATAGCTAGAATGTTCTCACCCCATTCAAAAGAGACGTCCTAAAGACCTATTTAACAGCTACTTATGCCTCTTTCTTCATCTGGCATTATTCAGTTCAGTGCTTTCTGAAGTTAATTATACAAGAGCATAAATTTGCAGTATTGAGTGATTTCTTTAACATCCAGGAGGTATATTTATTACTCTGTCAAAGGGAATTCTGATTCAAGGCTTAAACTGAGGAGAAACTAAGGGGGACATGTTTAGGGGACCACTGTCCTTAAAAGATGGGAGTATACCTGCACAATTCATCCATTTGTGCCAAGACATTATAGGGTGATTGATTACCACATTTAAAAAAACACCTAATAACATAAATCAGCACTAATTTGTCTGCAGTTTTGGGAACATAACCCCCCCCCCTAAAGGACTAAATCTGGAAATGTTATCAAATGCAGACAAAGAGAAAGTGAGAGTCATGTGGGAGTATCTAATGCTAATTAACTGGAAGCACAAATCTTCAGTTTTCTGCATTTCAACTCAACTTTGGGTCCCATGACAAAGCAGACTGACTCCATTGAATGATGAACTTTCCAACTTGCTTAAAAGAAACAGTAGTTAAATCACTGCTGAAAAAGCCCTTCCTGGATCCCCTGAACCTTTATAATTACAGACCAGTTTCCAACCTTCATTTTTGGGCGATAGAGAAGGCAGTTGCCCACCCTCCCCACAACTCCAGGCAGCCTTGGATGACACACACTCCCTTGATCCAGTTCAACCCAGGATACAGAGACGGTTATAAATGACCTTAGTGGATCATCTCCATCTTAATACTGGCCATTCCAATGATGACTATTGGAACAGCCCCGACTATGACTTTGGATAGAATGGTTTACTAGAGAAGGTATTGTTTTAAATGTTTTTAAATGTTTTAATGTATTTTATAATCATATTTTAAAGTGTTTGCTTTAATCGTACATTGCTAAGGCACCAAATAGTTGCCTATGTGTAACCTCCGGGGTTGAGAAAGGTGGGGTAGAAATGTCATAAATAAATGATAAATAAATTAACACTGACAAGGTTGTCAAATATCATATCATATAGTGCTTATGTGACTTTAGACTACATGGCTCTCTTGAGAAACAATACAGATTCTTCCAGTAAACTGCTGAGAGACTGATTGGCAGCAACCCCCAGGACACATCAAGAACTTTGTTTACCCACTTGACTTTCTGGTTTCCCAAGCCTTACTCTTTGTGTAGAGAATATTCCAAGCTTTCAAAGTCCAATAGTGCTAAATACACATTCTTTCCAGTCTGGACACTGGGGCCCATACCTTCAGAGGTGGGAGAGGCGAGACCGACCACATGCATCCTAGACCCCTGCCCATCCTGGCTGGTGAGAGAAGCCAGAGGGGGTTTGGCCGAGTGGGTGAAGGTGGTGGTAAATGCCTCCCTTCGGGAGGGCAAGTTTCCAGCGAGCCTAAAAATGGCTGTGATCAAGCCGCTGTTGAAAAAGCCATCATTGGATCCCACTCAATTCGGAAACTTTCGGCCTATTTCCAATCTCCCCTATTTGGGCAAGGTCTTGGAACATGTGGTTGCTTCGCAGCTCCAGGGTTTCTTGGTTGACACTGATTTTCTGGATCCGGCACAGTCTGGCTTTAGGCCGGGGCATGGTACTGAGACAGCCTTGGTCGCCTTAGTCGATGATCTACGCCGGGAACTGGACAGGGGGAGTGTGTCCCTGCTGGTTCTGCTGGACCTCTCAGCGGCCTTCGATACCGTCGATCACGGTATCCTTCTGGGACGCCTCGCAGGAATGGGACTTGGAGGTACTGTCCTGCAGTGGCTCCGGTCCTTCCTGGAGGGTCGGTCCCAGATGGTGTCATTGGGGGACGCCTGCTCGGCCCCACAACCGTTGACTTGTGGGGTCCCGCAGGGTTCTGTACTGTCTCCCATGTTGTTTAACATCTACATGAAGCCGCTGGGAGAGATCATCAGGAGTTTCGGGGTCCGGTGTCATCTGTACGCAGATGATGTCCAGCTCTGTCACTCCTTCCCACCTGTCACTAAGGAGGCTGTTCAGGTCCTGAACCGGTGCTTGGCCGCTGTGTCGGACTGGATGAGGGCCAACAAATTGAAATTGAATCCAGACAAGACAGAGGTCCTCCTGGTCAGTCGGAAGGCCGAACAGGGTATAGGGTTACAGCCTGTGCTGGATGGGGTCACACTCCCCCTGAAGGCGCAGGTGCGCAGTCTGGGGGTGATCCTGGACTCATCGTTGAGCCTGGAGCCCCAGGTCTCAGCGGTGGCTAGGGGAGCCTTCGCACAATTAAAACTTGTGCGCCAGCTGCGACCGTACCTTGGGAAGCCAGACTTGGCCACGGTGGTCCACGCCCTTGTTACATCCCGTTTAGACTACTGCAACGCACTCTACGTGGGGCTGCCTTTGAAGACTGTTCGGAAGCTTCAATTAGTCCAACGGGAAGCTGCCAGGTTAATAACTGGAGCGGCGTTCAGGGAGCGTACTACTCCTCTGTTACGTCAGCTCCACTGGCTGCCGATTAGCTACCGAGCACAATTCAAGGTGCTGGCTTTAGCCTATAAAGCTCTAAACGGTTCCGGCCCAGCTTATCTATCCAAACGTGTCTCCCGCTATGACCCACCTCGAAGCTTAAGATCGTCGGATGAGGCCCTGCTCGCGGTCCCGTCAGCCTCACAGGTGCGGCTGGCGGGGACGAGAGACAGGGCCTTTTCAGTAGTGGCCCCCCGCCTATGGAACGCCCTCCCCATTGAAGTCAGGCAGGCTCCCTCCCTCCTATCCTTCCGTAGGAAGGTAAAAACTTGGTTGTGGGGCCAGGCTTTCGAATAAGAATCAGCAGCATTAATTACTATTATGTATACTGGAACTCAATTGACAGACCCAGTCTTTTAAACTTGTACACGCCTATCTATATTTTATAAATGCATTTTATGAATGTTATATGTAAGTTAATTTTTTAACTAATTTATAGTGTATTGTACTGTTTTTATATGTCTGTTTTATTGTAAGCCGCCCTGAGTCCCCTGTTGGGTGAGAAGGGTGGGATATAAATATTGTAATAAATAATAAATAAATAAATAAACAACAAATGTTTAATTTGGAACCCTACCAATCCCAGCCTTTCTCTCTTCCTCTCCTCCCTGTTCTGTGATGTCAGGAGGAAGTCTCAACCAACCGGAAAGCAGATTCTAGAAAGCACATCTCCTGACCAACCACGGAAGGGAGTGGGAGGTTTGAATAGCTGTCAAACTTTATAAAATGTGCTGCATTTTTCTGTATGAATTATGTCAGTTATTTTGGTGATTACACTGTTCTGTCATCCATCTGGCCAGGTGAATAAGCCTCTGTTATTGCCTTCAAACCTGGTCATGTTTTTACTGGCTTTCAAAGTAGCATGGTATACTGAGCAATGGACCTACACTGCCTCTGGTAGCAGATAGCTGATTTTGGTAACAAGTCAGGTTCTGGTGGTCTGGAGTAAATGCCCCCCAGAGCATGCGAGGCAGATTGCATGGGAAAAGGCAATCCTTCTAGGTAACCTGGATTCGAACCATGTATGGCTTTAAAGGTCAAAACCACTTTGATCAAAAAGTCAAAAACACTTTACTCTCCCCAGAAACTAATTGGCAACCAATGGAGTATCTATAGTATAGGTGTAATATATTATCTAACTCCTGGATCTTCCTGTACCTAGTCTGGCTGCTGTGTTTTGAATTAATTGAACTTTTCAAACTTGGTCAGAGGTAGCTCAATGTAAAGTGCATTGCAGTAATCCAACCTTGAGGTTACCAGCTCTTGTACTACCATCTTTAGACCCTTCAAATCTAGGAAAGGGTGCAGCAGGCTAAAGCTGTAAGTAAACAATCCTGAGTGTTACATCCATCTGAGCTGACATTTGAAGAGGTGGATCCAGGAGGATTCCCATGCTGTGAACACAGTCTCTCAGTGGCAGTGTAACCTCATCCAGAACTGTTTGATACACCTCCATCCCAAGGTTAGGACCCTTGATGGCAAGCACCTCTGTTTTGTCTGGATTCGGTTTAAATTTGTTTTTCCTCATCCAGCCCATTACTTCCTTCAGGGAAGGAAAGGGTGATTTGGAGTAGAGAATGACATATTTTAACTATGACTTTCTTCGTGCACAAGCCAATCTAAGCCCCACTACTCACAGGGGTGCTGCCAAATGCATGTTTGCTTTGATTTGGAGAGTGACTTTTGAATATTCAAGGACTCACGCTGTCTTATCTGACTATGCTGCAGGAAGAGCTCGCTGGATGAAGTCTTTGCTAATAAAACACAGCAAACGCCCTGTGTTTTAAACCTGTCACTTTTTTAATCAAAATAGTACAGGAACTTGGCTTCCATTTGTTTTCTTCTGTGCTATACTGTTAGCTTTTTATTAGGATTTTACATTTAAATTTTCAAGGGGCAAATATTTCTGCCTACTGACACTTATGCGTCACACCTAAAAGGACACTCTCAGAATAATGTGGAGTTAAGAAAAACACATGAAATCTGTTTTCCTCTCCTAACAAGGAAACAGAGCTTGGAAATATTACTTTCAGAGATTGCAACTCCCAGAATCCCCTAGCAAACATGGTTATTGGACACAAGGCACCCCATGAGACCTTTGTGGTTTTCAATGGGACTCATAGGCCTCTTAACCCTTCCAGCATTTTGCTCCAGAACACCCCATCACCTTATTTATATTCCTCATCCTCCCCAATCTTTGTTTTAGGCAAAGGAGATTTCTTTTTCAAAGACTATCATTTTTGGTGCTCCTGGAAGAGACAACAGAGTTTCAGAGAAAACATAAACACTTCTTAGATTCTTCAAAAATATTGACTGTTATGCTTAGTTACAAAGGATTCAAATGATGTGTTGATCCATGAGGGTAGGTAGCAGTGGAATAAAAGTTACCATTGCTTAATCCTCTTTTTTAAAAGGACAATTTGAAATGCTGTGAAATAGCAAGCACAAACGAACTTTTAAATTCATTAGACATCTTCACCAATTGTTGAGGGAAAATGTTAGTGGTAGTGGGAAAGTTGGACACAGAGTTGCAGCCCCCAAGTTTGCAGTTATTACCAATGTAAAAATGGAATGCTGTAGATTTTAGGCAGACCTGCAGCATACGCCTGCACAAAGGTCCAGGTCAAATCCAAGCAAGTTCGATGCATTGTACTCCTCACTTGCTGTGTCCTGTAATTCCATACATACTTTGTTGTTGTTTTGTGCCTTCGTGTCTTTTCTGACTTATGGAGACCCCAAGGCAAACATTCCACTGGATTTTTCTCAGCCTAAAAGTGTATACACATTACTGTAGGAAAAACTCATATTCTTTCCCTTTAGTATACACGAACAAGATTGTATTGTTCATTAAATTAGAAGGCCGAGATTTGGAAAACCAGCTATGACGGTAAGATTCTCAGTTGTAAAGATTTATCATTAGGTAGTGGCGCAGCGGGTTAAACCTCTGAGCTGCCAAACATGCTGACTGAAAGGTTGACAATTTGAATCCGGGGAATGGGGTGAGCTTCTGCTGTTAGCCCCAGCTTCTGCAAATCTAGCGAAAACATGCAAATGTGAGTAGGTACCGCTTCGGCAGGAAGGTAACAGCACTCCATGCAGTCATGCCAGCCACATGATCTTGGAGGTGTCTACAGACAACGCCGGCTCTTCGGCTTAGAAATGGAGGTAAGCACCAACTGCCGGAGTCGGACATACAGTAGAGTCTCACTTATCCAACACTCGCTTATCCAACGTTCTGGATTATCCAACGCATTTTTGTAGTCAATATTTTCAATACATCGTGATATTTTGGTGCTAAATTTGTAAATACAGTAATTACTACATAGCATTACTGCGTATTGAACTACTTTTTCTGTTAAACATGATGTTTTGGTGCTTAATTTGTAAAATCATAACCTAATTTGATGTGTAATAGGCTTTTCCTTAATCCCTCCTTATTATCCAACATATTCACTTATCCAACTTTCTGTCGGCCCATTTATGTTGGATAAGTGAGACTCTACTGTAACTGGACTTAACGTCAAGGGAAACCTTTATCTTTACCAAAGTCAGAAGCACTTTAAGTCATATTATTTCTATGTTTGGCTATGAAAGCTGGACCATATAGAAAGCTGGCAGGAAAAGAATAATCTCACTTGAAATATGGTGCTGGAGAAGAGTTCTGCAGATACTGTGACCTGCCAAAAAAAGACAAATAAATGAGCTCAAGAACACATCAAGCCTCAGCTTTCTCTACTAGCCAAAATGAATGAACCAAGGTTATTGTGTGTCGGATATATCACGAGACAATGTGACTCTGTGAAAAAGATAATGCTGAGGAAAGTGGAAGAAAAAGAAAACTGCGTTACTGGGGATACTCAAAGATATCATGGCTGTTCTGATGACCGAAACCCCGGCTTTTAAATTAATTTAAAAGCGCAGCGGAGAGTTCCGCAGATCACTCACCAAAGGAACGGAGCGGGACCGCAGCAGACTATTATTAAAAGATTTTTTCTTTCTTCACTTTCCCCTTCCCTGAACTATGTAACAAATCCCCCAATAAAAGTAGCATTTATTTTAACAGTAACACTCTCTATCTGGTTATTTTGTGTCATTCTCTGACTCCTTCCTTTGCATGCAATTTCTCTCTCTCTCACTAACCCGTCTGATCTTTAAAAACCCTGGCGGAGGCTTCTCCGCCATAGATTAATACGGCGGACGATACAAATTGGCTCATATCTTTATCAAAATTTCCCCTAGAACGCTCCTCTTTTAGTCCTAACCCTTTCTAAGGCTCCTGACTCGAAGACCACCAACGGAACCGAAATCGGTCCAGTTTTCGGCACCTCAACAGCTGACTGTCAAACGGGACCGACTGCTCTTTTCAAGCCGGGCTGCCCTCCTCCAGCCTTATCCCGGACTTTCCTCTCCCCGCGACTCGCGGAATGGTTTTAAGAGATCCCTAGCCCCTTTCTGTGAACTGGGGATGGGGGATCGCTCTCCCGCTGGGGAGACATAGTTCTCCAAGGACCCTCACCCTCTCTGCAGCTGCCGGGGGGTGCCCGGACGGGTGCCCTCCACGTTTCATTCATACCTTCATAATTTTATGAAGGAGAAGAACACTCTTCCCCAGACCTATCCCTGGACTTATGAAATCTTATACTTCCAAAGACTACAACGCACATGTGCCCCTTCCCCATGCCATCTCTATGAATTCCTTCCATCACAGATGAACTCTTTTTTCCTCATGTATCCGTGAATTTTCATATTCTATGTACCTGGACACCCTCATGACTCACTGTTGTATGAATTTCTAATCGTTGGGCTAACTTCATGAATTGTGAAATCATGCTGCTAGAACTCCACTCCTATGACTTTCCATATTGGGTTCCCCAGATGTTGTGAACTTCGTTCTTATCAAATGTTTTCAATTGTTTATATCATTCATGATTCCCCTTTATGCAATGTAACCCACCTTTATGGATTCTCCCTTACTTCCTCGAAATCTATCTATCTGCCTATATGTATTTGTACTCTTTGGGATCCCCGGAAAATATGTGTTTTTCCCAGCTGGGTTTATGTTCCAACTTTGTTTTAATTTTCATTCTATTTCATATAATTGTCAAAACATGAAATCAAATGGGAAATATTTTGACCCCAACATGAACCCCGGCCCCATGACCCAGGTTTACCTTCCCCAAAACAAAAGGTTAATCCGCTGCCGCATAACCTAATCAGAATCAGATTGCATGGACAGTATAGGGCTTGAGTCGCCGAATAAAAGGTGATTCGCCCTCAAGGCAAACATTGTCATATCTCCTCCAAAGGGAAAACCAGGACGTCTCAGGAAGACGCCCTGCTGCGCCCATTGCCACCCATCCTTACTTCCCCCCCTGACACCTCAAGGCATATCTAAAATCAGTGTACATGACAGGAACCCCTGATGACTGTCATTAATCCCTTTAGAAATCGGCCGGGCAAGGACTAATCCGATCCTTCCTGCTTAGTCACTTCATTGTTTCAATAGCTCCCGCCTTCCCCTCTCTGATTGGCCCGAGTGGGGACAAAAAACGGCTCCCCATTGGGACAGCAGAGCAAGGCGGGAAACGAAAGCCCGCCTCATTCAACCTTCTAGCCTATCCGCGATCAGATGGGCGGGGGAGCGGGGCGGGAAATTCAAAGGGCTGTCAGACCGAAATATTGTATAAATATGGCTTTATTTTGAATGTATGATACGCTAGTAGACTGAATGATAGCTACTAGTGTCCTTTTCAGCTGAATCGCTCAATAAAGACTCCTTGGCGGATTTTCCTTCATCTTTGGCGGACCTTCTTCATTTCGGCTCCAGGTTGTATTGCGGTTTATATTCTCTTATCGGCTCCGCCAAGGTCCGTTCTCTCAGGACCGGATCGGCTCTCTCCTTAAGGGGCCCGATCCCCTAGAAACGCGGTCGACAACAGTTCTGAGGACTATATCATATTGGAGATATACCATTAACAAATGTGCACATTCCACTAATAATCTACCATTACTTCTGACCCATGATTATCCCATCTCTCAATAATGACAGGTATAACTGTATAGCTTGCAAGTCTGCAACATTGTCATAATCTACTTTGGTGTGCTGGGTCCCATCTGTTTCTGTGCCAGCATGCTGGCACTAATGTGATTCACCTTCTCTCCCCCTTACTATTCCAAAGCTGTCCAGTTCCCATTTATTTTACAGTTACGGCATATTTCCTTTTGTAGCTGTTCAAAGCTGAAATTGTGAACTTGCTCTAAAATTAAAAAAAAATATGGACCGGTGATAATATATGAAGGTTTATGAGACTATGCAGAAGTACAATCATAGAACCACATGTTGAATCAGCACAATTATGTGATTGAAGAGAGATGCACTATCAAAAGTGCTCAACCTGGTATGTATTTGCTATCAATGTTAGTGTGACTGTAGTGGAAAAGAGGTTTGTGCAGTAAAGTCTGGAGTTTGCAAGTCTTGAGCAGGACTGTTGCTGATCTCTCATTCAAGGACTCAAGCTAAGTCAAAGTCACCTTTGATGGCATATAATAACAACACAACATAAAACAGATTTTAGATTGCACTAGAGGATGCTTAGACAAAACAACAGCAAATAGTCAATCTGTCTACCCATCTGGAAATCAATTTATTTCTTGGCTATGAAAGTCTGTGGCCACTACAAACAGTATAGCTGATAGGCCGGGATGAAAATTGGGGAAATCTTTTTGGGAGCTTGAGTGTTGCGATTCAAGGAATAACTTGCTTTGAACAATCTGAGTGAACTATTCCCATTGAAGATGGGCCAATGATTGCAAGTCTGAGCTCGTTTTTAAGGTATTTTCTTGTTAGCCTTTTGTTGCTGCTGCCATGGTTGTTATTCTTGGCATCTTTTGTTTTCTCTTCCTAAGGCTCAGTTATAGCCCTGCCTAGTGTGTTGCTTTGTTTTGCTTGGGCATTTCTTCTTCCTTTCCATGTATCATATTCCATGAAGCCCATTAATTAAGAAACATGTCAATTCCAATGTGCTGGTTTGTACTGTTTGGTGTGTAAACCTTGCCCGTACCTGATGAGCACAACTTCCTTTCCTTCAAGTGTCAGTTTCATTAAAGAGAGTCTTTGCTTTTAAGTCCCCCTCCTTACACCGCACGCCTCCCATTCCTAAGGTCAGTGCTTGTTAAAATGTAACAGGAACTTCCCCAGAGTGTTTAAAGCTTTCAAACACTGTAACCAAACACAGGCATGCCTGCCAGCACTTCTCCCTTTCTCAAAGGAATGGAAACAAAGAAAAAGGAAGTGCAAAGAGTGGCTAATTACTGAACTGAATAGTCATTAAAAGTTTCTGGGATATATGTGTGTGTGCATGCGCCTTTAAGCTGCTTGTTGACTTACGTTGTTATTTCATAGTGTTTTCGTAGGCAAAAAATACCCAGAAGTGGTTTTGTTAGTTCCTTCCTCTGAAATACTGTATTTACTTGTATCCAACGCTCACCATTTTTGGCTAAATTAAAGTAAAGGTAAAGGTTCTCCCCTGACATTAAGTCTAGTAGTTTCCGACTCTGGGGGTTGGTGCTCATCTCCATTTCTAAGCCGAAGAGCCGGCGGTGTCCCTAGACACCTCCAAGGTCATGTGGCCAGCATGACAGAATGGGGCACCATTACCTTCCCACCAGAGCGGTACCTATTGATCTACTCACATTTGTATGTTTTCGAACTGCTAGGTTGGCAGAAGCTAGAGCTGACAGCGGGAGATCACCCCGCTCCCTGGATTTGAACCTTTCAGTCAGCAAGTTCAGCAGCTCAGCTGTTTAATCCGCTGCGCTATTGGGGGCCTTCATTTAAATTAGAATGCGCATTAGATTCGTGTAATACAATAATCTTAATGCTGAGCCAAAACAATAGGGAAAAGTGCTTCAGAAGCACCTGGAGCTCCAGTTTGAGGGATGTCATCTGTAATTGTCACAGCTCAATGTTATGTAATCCTGAGATTTGTAGTTTGGTGAAGTATCTGCACTCTTTGGCAGAGAAGGTTCAAGGCCTTGTCAAACTACAGTCCCCATGACTCTATAGCAGGGGTCCCCAAACTAAGGCCCGGGGGCCGGATGCGGCCCTCCAAGGTCATTTACCTGGCCCCAGCCCTCCAGTTTATAATATAATATTTTATATCAGTTTTAATAATATAATATATTATATATACATATAATATTGATAAAATATTATAATGTTATACAATATAATACTAATAATAATACCATATAATAATATTAAATTATATGTTATATATTACATATAATATTACAGTATAGTATAATATTAGTTCAATGTATAGTAATATATAATGCTAATATTGTGCTATGCTAATCACATAATATATTGTATGTACATACAGCTGCTCTGAGTCCCCTTCAGGGTGAGAAGGGTGGGATATAAATGTAGTAAATAAATAAATGAATAATTTTAGACTCAGGCTCGCCCAAAGTTCGACATGACTTGAAGGCACACAACAACAACAACAACAACAACAACAACAACAACAACAACCCTAATTAACTTGACTATCTCAATGGTCAGAAGCAGGTCCACACTTTCCATTGAAATCCTGATAGATTTATGTTGGTTAAAATTGCTTTCATTTTTAAATATTGTATTGTTCTTTCATTGTTGTTGTTTTGCACTACAAATAAGACATGTGCAGTGTGCATAGGAATTTGTTCGTTTTGTTTTTTTTTCAAATGATAATTCGGCCCCTCCACAGTCTGAAGGATTGTGGACTGGCCCTCTGCTTTAAAAGTTTGAGGACTCCTGCTCCATAGCATTGAACCAAGGCAGTTAAAGTGGATTCATTCTATAGCACAGATGCATCCCAATATTTTATTTTCCATTGCTGGAAGCTTTGATGTTCTAACACTTTAGTTTTTAAAGAAAAACTTCTAAGCAGGGAGCAACTGTAACGGCCATACTAGAAAGAGTGCACCTTTTGCTGCTGCACCTTACATTCGTCAGCAAATCCTTTTTTGGTTTTTGTTTCAGGGTTTTGAAAATTGAGGTGCACATTAGATTCAATGGCACATTAGACGCAAGAAAATACAAATATAACCCATAGCACCTGGTGGTCTCGTATCCAAGTTTTAACTAGGCTGACTCTGCTAAGCCTCCTAGATTAGACAGGATCTGGTGCCATTACATTATTAAGTCTAACACTGGAATTTTTAACTATGGGTTCCCAGTAATTGAAACAGGTCTGGGTCTAGTTTCTGGGTTATCTATGGACTTCTGTGTATGATCCCTTTGTATTTTTCCCTGTTCCTCTTTTTGGCTATCTAAACTATATTTATTATATGAAATTTATTATGAAATTATTATTTTATTATATTTATTATGAAATTATACTAGATACTAGAAATATGGGGACTGAAGGAACATTTCATTGGCAGGGCAGAATTCTTATTTGGGGACTATGTTTTCCCCACCCATCCGCCTCATGGCTACATTTTTCGCTAAAATCCCCCATAATTGAGGATAGGATGACACTTTAGGAGAAGGTCATTACTATGTCAGCAAGCACTATAGGTTTTAGTCCATACCTTAAAAAGGAATCCAAGGGGCTTGGATTCCTTTTTGGGCATTTTCATCCTCTTGGATAGCTCTTCGACAGTTCAGACTAAAATCTGGAGCAGATTCAATGCCCTCGTTGATATGGAAGCTGCTAACTGGAAGTTCCAAAGAAGTATCCTACTACTGCTCAGCTGAAAATGTGAGTTCAGTATGTCAATTCCTTCATAGTCAACTTCCAGACACAATAATGAAGTTGGGAAAATTTGTGGGATATCTTAACTTCGGCTGGCAATTTTTAAAAATGATAGATCATGAAAACGTTGCTCTTTCACTGCCTTGAGCGGTCTTTGGGTAATTATCTTCTCGTCTGGAGTTTGTGGTTTATATATATTACATATGTTACTCTTTTTCCTCTTGACCCAGTCTATCTTACATTTGACAATTACCTATAATAAATTGAACAGTGCAATTGACTACAACTAATATATATGTTTTACTTGCCATCAGGTCAACTTTGATTTACAACCCCATGAATTAGAGGCTTCCAAGTCACTCAGTTCTTAACAGCTCTGCTCAGGTCTTCCAGACTCAGGGCCATGGCTTTGTTGATGGAGTCTATCACCTGGAATGTAGGCTTCCTTTTTTCCTACATTCTTCTATCTTGCCAAGCATTATTGTCGTTTCAAATAAGTCTTCACATGATATGTCCAAACATGACAGTTTAGTCATATTAAATCAGCAAAGCTGGGGAAACTTACTTCTTAGATTAGCAGTGTTCATGTTATTTGTATCCAACCTCTACACCAGTTTTGTTATTTTTTAAAATGCGCCTACATTTATGTTTCCGCATGTGTTTGCATTCACATTCCCTTGATAATCTCACTTTTACACTAAACATTTGAGCCACATATTCATTGGAAAATTTAGAAAATAACCTGAGAGGTAATTACGTTCTTCATCTGCATAGTGGTCTAAGAATGGTAAATTCGGTCAATTTCCTTTTAAATGTGAACCAAATGAAATTCTCCTGATACTTTCATTAAAGAGAAACACAAACACACACACACATATTTATAAATTGGTATTGAGATTCCCCTTATATCAGATTACAACACAATACTGCAAAATGGGAATTGCAGACACCATTGCAATGCAGGTCCCATTAGCCTTAAAGCATAGCCAATGAAAATGAGCTGTAGTTCAACAGCATCCAGAAAGGTATACAACTCCCACTCTTGTAGCATTGGGACATAATCTATCAACTGAAGACTGGAAGAACTGTGGGTGAATCTGGAAAGTAGTGAAGTAATTATGTCAGTGTGAATAAATCCACCAGTGCAGTCTACTGGTTATGACAAGATCTGTAGCAAATTTAAAATGAATATCCACAGGGATGCATTTGCTGTCCCACTTAATATGCAGAAACCTTGTCTTCTGCAATAGAAAGATGACCCCCCCCCCCCCGGCCAGTTTTCCCCAACCAGGCATCTTCTATATGCGTTAGACTAGAACTCCCAGCATCCTCAGCAAGCAGACCAAGGGAGGCTGCAGATTAAACACAATAGGGACATTCAATTATAATGATTTGAGTAATGAAGTATACATAATCCACCGTGATGTAGTAGTTTGAGCAATAGACTATAACTCCGGGGAAAAGCATTCAAGTCCCTTCCAAGCCATTACATTCACCGGGTGACCTTGAGCAAGTCACATTCTCTCAGCCTCAAAGGAAAACAATGGTTTCTGAACAAATCATGGCAAAAACCCCACAACCTTTGGGGTCACTGTAGGTTAGAAACAACTTGAACAACACATAAAATATACAAATGAGTAGATATGTTTATTGCCCTGTTAGGGTATTAGATAAACACAAGTGTGGTGTAGTGGTTTGAGCATTGGGCTGCGACTCTGAAGACCAGGCTTTGATTCTCTGCTCAGCCATGGAAACCCACAGGATGAATTTGTGCGAGCCACATACTCTCAGTTCCAGAAAACAAGATTGGCTTGCCTTAGAGTCACCATAATTTGGAAAACACCTTGAAGGCACACAACATAAACAAAGGATAGATTAATTATGTTTAGTTTTAGTTCAGTTCCATTTCCACACCAGTTTAATTATTATTTTGTGTGTTTTTATTGGTTGGCTATCATGATTTTCTACTGACATTTCTCAATCTCTGCAAAGGCTCTTCTTTTTCCTTGCATTCTGCCCTAAGTTATACCAAAATGTTTCCTCGCAAGTATGAAACCCTTTCACATAGTGGATCAATTTCACAGCTTGGCATTGCTTTATGCTATCTATCTAAATGATGGTTAGAACTGCCCATCACTTAGATGGGTAGCATAAAGCAATGCCAAGCTGTGAAATTAATGCACTATTTAAAAGGTTTGGTGCCAGCATTAGAACACATTGTCTATTGGAAGGTGGAGGCGGGTATTAATTAACAACTTTTAAATTATTGTCCTTCCTTTGCCAAGCACATGGTTAAGAATCATGTGGCGATCCAGTTACTGGTGGATTACATCTCCCAGCCTTATGCACTATTAGCTATATTGGTGGAAACTGTAGTCGAACCTAGGAAGGGCAACATGATATTGACTTCTAGGACAAGGCATGAATGAGAACAATTGAAAGTCCAACCTATATCAGTTTCTTTTGTGCTGCCCTTGTGTGTTCTCACTCCTTTTCTGTGACTTTTAGTACTTTCACTTTCTCTACTTTTATATAGCTTGTTTGGAGGGCTCTTGAAGGGCTTGGGTGTTCATTTTTTGCCTTGTCTTTCTTCCTTGGAATCTGTATGTGGGAGCGATCTTGATGGCCATCATGGATCGGATTATCCTATGGTCTGTCCAGCACTCATCAGTGCTTGTCATATCTCTTGTGAGAAGCACATCTCTAGCACGTGTAATTACATAATCTTAGATATGCCAATGCTTTCACCTGGGGTGCTTCCATGATGTCTTGAACTTGTTTTTCTGGCGGAAGAGCATGTTGTGTTCTGCACATTTGGTGAGAAGCAGGATGCCATTTGAGTTGTTGTTTCCAACTCCACCTTTCCCTATTGTCCCTGGACATAAATCAAAGTCTTGTCCAACTTTTCTGTTAAAATCCCCCAGGAGGATGATTTTGTCTGTTATATGCCTGTGAAACGTGGACTGTCTACAGATGTCACACTCAACTCCTGGAACAATTTCATCAGCATTGCCTCTGAAAAATCTTGCAAATCTCTTGGGAAGACAAGTGGACAAATGTCAGCTTGCTGGAAGAAGCAAAGAACACCAGAACTAAAGTGATGTTCCTATACCATCAACTCCGCTGGACTGGCCACATTGTTTGAATGCCTGATCACCATCTCCCAAAGCAGTTACTATACTCCCAACTCAAGAAAGGAAAATGGACAGGAAAAGAGATTTAAAGATGGGCTTAAAGCTAAGCTCAAAAACTGTGGCATAGACACCGAGAACTGGGAAGCCTTGGCCCTTGAGCGCTCTAACTGGAAGTCAGCTGTGACCAGCAGTGCTGTGGAATTCGAAGGGGCACAAATGGAAGGCGAAAGGGAGAAATGTGCCAAGAGGAAGGCATGTCAAGCCAACTCTGACCGAAACCACCTTCCAACTGGAAACCAATGTCCTCACTGTGGAAGAACATGCGAGTCAAGAATAGGGCTCCACAGTCATCTACGTACCCACCACCAAGACACTACACTTGGAAGGCCATCATACTCAGACAACGAGGGATCACCTAAATAAGTACTTTTATATAACTCCATAGCTTTTTAAAAAAATATCCAACCTGCCTTTTGTTCATGTGTTTCTTTTTCATTGTCTAGTTTTTTGAGTGTGAAAGTTTTAAATATTAATGATTCCTATTAATATGCAGTTCTCTTGAAATTGAATTATGCCTTAATCACCATTTTCAAACTCTTCGTGATTCTTGGGGAGATTTTGTATCAAAAGTGACAAAATGAAATGATAGAGATAAAGATCATAGATATTATCTATTATTTAACTTGTTTGCGCTGATATCCCTGAAGTTCATTCAGCTTTGCAACACTATGGTTGTGTAACACAGGCAATGCTTTATGTACTGGCTCAAAAGCCATTTGATTGCCAAGCCATATTAATGGGGTGATTTGCTCTAGTTGATTGGCTTTTTTAACTGTCCTTTTTCCTTCGGTGATATATTTGGAATTTTATTCTTTCAATTATATTTTAATGTTTATATGTACTGCCTTGTACTTTAAGGAGGACAATATTTCAACAAAATAAAATCAGTAATGGCCTGAATCCCATTCCTATGCTTAACTAGTGTATACCTATTGGATCAATGAGATTTATCCAATTCCCCATTCAACATTTAATTCAATGAGGCTGTTAAAGAAATCCCTGGAGACGCAGTGAGTTAAACCCTTGTGCTGGCAGGACTGCTGACGTGAAGATTGGGTTGTTGACCTGAAGATTGCTGGTTCGAATCCAACCCGGGGATAGCGTGGATGAGCTCCCTCTATCAGCTCCAGCTCCATGCGGGGACATGAGAGAAGCCTCCCACAAAGATGGTAAAACATCAAAAAATCCAGGCGTCCCTTGGGAAATATCCTTGCAGACCGCCAATTCTCCCACACCAGAAGCTCCAATCATGAAAAAAATGTGAGGCTGTTCTAGTTAAGTTGCAGAACTTGCTGACAGAAAGATCGGCACTTTGAATCCAGGGAGCAGGATGAGCTCCCGCTGTTAGCCCCAGCTTCTGCCAACCTAGCAGTTCAAAAACATGCAATTGTAAGTAGATCAATAGGTACCACTCCGGTGGGAAGGTAACGGAGCTCCATGTAGTCATGCCGGCCACATGACCTTGGAGGTGTCTACGGACAAGCCGGCTCTTCGGCATAGAAATAGAGATGAGCACCAACCCGCAGAGTCGGACATGACTAGACTTAATGTCAGGAGAAAACCTTTACCTACTAACATTTCTAAAAACATATCATCCCAGATATGTTTTTAAGCTCTCTTTTGTGCTATGCAATTACCGTACTTTGAAACCACTTTAATCGTCATGAATGCATCCTGTGGAATCCTGGAAGTTGCAGTTTGGTGAGGCTTAAGAAAATGTTAAACAACTCAAAAAATTACAAATCACAGGAATCCATAGGCTGGAACCAAGGTAACTAAAGTAAAAAAATATAGTGCTGTAATTATACAATGTCAGAGACTTAACTGCATATATTCCTGCATAGGATATTTCAGGTTACATAACATTAATCTTTATGAATTAGTCCATCAAAAAAACCCTTTGCATTCCCTTTGAATTGTGCTGGCAGTTGAGAGAATGAACCCTGAGTGAATGTAGCCAAAAGAGCTGCGAGTCTGTCAAAGAAGGTTAATGCCTTCTCCAGAAGCTCATCACGGGGCTTAGTATAATGTCACCAGAGCAGAGGATTACACAGCTTGATCAGCAACCTACGCACCACAACATCAGCAGCATTAAACTAATTAAATAGAAACAAATTAAATCATTTTTAAAAGATCAACCTCATTCTCAGAGTGCTACCTTTGCTTCTAATGTTTGGGGATGGCGAGGACACACACAACAGCCCTCCTGAAACTGTTTCTCTACAGATGTGGGCAACATCTTAAAAACTGCATTTGGTCGTCCTTTGGCTACCTCACTCTCTAATTGAAATGCTGCAGCATCTGTATGTGCATCTACACTATAGAATTAATGCAGTTTGACACCACTTTGATTGCCAAGACTCAATGCTGTGGAATCCTAGGATTTGTAATTTGGTGAGGCACCAGCATTCTTTGGCAGGGAAGGCTCAAAATCTTGTAAAACTACAGCTCCCGTGATTACATTATATGGAGCTATAACAGTTAAAGTGGTGTCAAAGTGTATTAATTTTATGATGTGGATGCATGTTTAATGGCTCTGTATGGTGCACATAGGTGGTAGAGCATACACTTAACAGATTAAGTGGCCCGGGCTATGGCGCAGGCTGGTGAGCAGCCAGCTGCAGCCAGCTGCAACAAATCACTCTGACCAAGAGGTCATGAGTTTGAGGACAGCTCGGAGCCTGCGTTTGTCTTTGTCTTTGTTCTATGTTAAGGCATTGAATGTTTGCCTTATACAGTAGAGTCTCACTTATCCAACATAAACGGGCTGGCAGAACATTGGATAAGTGAATACGTTGGATAATAAGGAGGAATTAAGGAAAAGCCTATTAAACATCAAATTAAGTTAAGATTTTACAAATTAAGCACCAAAACATCTTGTTATACAACAAATTTGACAGAAAAATACGCAGTATTTGACAGTTCAATACACAGTAATGCTATGTAGTAATTACTGTATTTATGAATTTAGCACCAAAATATCACGATGTTTTGAAAACATTGACTACAAAAATGCATTGGATAATCCAGAACGTTGGATAAGTGAGTGTTGGATAAGTGAGACTCTACTGTATGTGTAATGTGATCCGCCCTGAGTCCCCTTCGGGGTGAGAAGGGCGGAATATAAATACTGTAAATAAATAGTAATAAATAAATAAAACCAGGACAGGTGTGGTCAAGCAACCTTAGAGTGTGATAAAGGCCCCTTCCACACAACTGTATAAAATCCCACATTATCTGCTTTGAACTGGATTATATGACTGTGGACTCAGACTAGTTCAAAGCAGATACTGTGGATTATTCTGGGTTATACAGCTGTGTGGAAAGGCCCCAAGATGTAAAGGGTAAGAAGACACAAGCTAGGAGAGGCTGTGATAGGCTGGATCTACACTTACCTATGGAGCCCCTGGAGGTGCAGCGGATTAAACCACTGAGCTGCTGAACTTGCTGATTGAAAAGTTGGCGGTTTGAATCCAGAGAGTTGGGTGAGCTCCTGCTGTTAGCCCCAGCTATTTGAAAACATGCAAATGTGAATAGATCAATAGATGCTGCTCTGGCTGAAAGGTAACGACACTCCATGAAGTCAGACATGACTGGACTTAACGTCAGGGGAAACCTTTACCTTACACTGGCAGATAATCTCGGATAAAGAGAATATCTGGGAACAGGTCCTGGGATATAGGGCAGTGTAGATCCAGCCCTAGGTTGTTTTTGCTTTAGCCTACTGGGAAGGGCAAAATTATGCCTGTCCTCTCTTCTTTTTGCACTCACTGATCTGGGTGCAAACTACTTTTGCACTTGTAATTCATTTCCAGTAAATGAAGGTAAAGACAAAGTGGGGAAGAATTGCAGGAGGAGAAAAAAACAGGACATTTTAAAAGCAAAGTAGGATGTCAGAAGATTAATTGGGAGTATCCTGACTAAATTGGGGGAAAGGAAAAGAAGAGGAAAATGAAAAAAGAAGCTATGGAAATGTTGGCAGTACAGATAATAAGAATAACAGAAGGCCACACAGATCTTAGCAGCAGGTGTGCATAAAGCCTGTAAAACATAAGCATAGGGCAATTTAGACCACATATTTTTAAGTTGTATATTGTATTTAGAGCCCCAGTGACGTAGCAGGTTAAACCACTGAGCTGCTGAATTTGCTGACCGAAAGATTGGCGGTTTAATCTCGGGAGCGGCGTGAGCTCCTGCTATTAGCCCCAGCTTCTGCCAATCAATAGGTACCGCTCCAGCAGGAAGGTAATGGTGCTCCATGTAGTCATGCTGGCCACATGATCTTGGAAATGTCTACAGACAATGCCAACTCTTTGGCTTAGAAATTGAGATGATCACCAACCCTCAGAGTCAGACACAACTAGACTTAATGTCAGGAGAAAACCTTTATCTATACTATATGTGCAGAATTGTGCTTAAAAGATATCCCAACAAATATATCTCAACAAAAGAGAGAAAGTAAGTACTGCCTGGAGAAAAATATTGTGCCGGAGCAAACAAATGGGGTTGAGATTTCCACTTTGGAAGTAATTAACCTGTGCAGATTCAGGAGATACAAATCCAAACCAAACATTTTGTAAGATCTAGTTTTGGAAAATGCAGATTTATGATGGAAAGGCAAATGGCTTATTGCCCATCCTCTCTATAAGTAATGTTCCTTGTGCAAAACTGTTTCAATCACATAGTGGCTGCTTCAGCAATCCAGTCCTGAATGACTGAAAAACAATTTTGTCATGCTCTACCCACTAAGAAGCATTTATATTGTTGAAACAAGTCTAAAACAGTGTTTACCAATCTGCTGATAGCACTTTGCAATCCAGCTGTAAATATACCAAGCTGGATTCTTGCACATTCCAAAGGAAGATTCCACTCTTCCATCCAACAAGAAACTATTGGCATACAAACTTAAGTCTGTCCTACAATAAACTAAATTACAACATTGTGTTTTCTTTACTATTTCAAGCCCCACAATAGATTCTTGGCAGCTAGGAAGTTTTTCTCCTGTCCGTGCACAATGGGCGAATTGAAAAACTCCAAATCAGCATTCTTCAAGTGACCAAGTAAAACCACATGATTGTAGGGGAAAATGGGTATGATGCCAATTTAGAAACTAAACATGCTGATTCCTGTCGGAAACTTGTTCTTTCAAAGCAACAACACACTTGTGTGTCAGTTCTGCTAGCAAGGTGCTTAGGTCAGTAAGCTAAAAGAAGGAAGCCAATTATTATCACACAAATTTTCTCAGACAGCAAATACGTCTATTTTATTGAGGTTGGTCATTGCTCTCCTCCCAAGAAGTAAACGTCTTCTGATTTCCTGGCTGCAATCCGCAGTAATAGACCTAATACTATGCCTCATACATTATATTAATATTGAAATTCAGTAATTAAAATAAAATTTAGACAAATAAATACAAACTTAGCTTAATCTAAGAGTTTTACTGTATTACAAAAATGATTTTATTGTATTATAAAAATATTTTATTTTAATGTTTATTTACAGTATTATTCCTTCTATTTTTTGCTGGTTGCTTGAGAATTCTGGTTGCTTGAGTTACAGTTAACTGAGGCCTCATTCATACTGCCATATAATGCAGCTTCAGAATGCAGTTTCACTGTATTATATGGCAGTATGAATGAGGCCTCAGTTTCATTGCATTGTATGGCAATGTAGAGTCAAATTATCCAGTTCAATGCCATTAAACTGCATTATATGGCAGTGTAGTGTAGATGGGGCATAACAGACTACTGTATATCTTTCCTTTGTTCTCAAAAGGACTGGGACAAGCATGAGTCTTTGGCTCTTGGCCATTATTTAATGGGACTAGGATTCCTATATTCTTTTGCATCACGATGCAGGTCTTATTGTAATTACTAGTTTTATTGCTTTCCTAAGTGAAAAAGTCTATGCATAACTGCTTTCTGGGGTTAAGTGTTCTTCTCCAAGGATCTTGATATTTCAGAAAGCTTGGTTCATTTAATGGTGAATGAGGATGAACTCTGGATTTATTCTAAGCTGTTGCCGCATGCTAATAGTGCCACCCAGGCACCAATCTTGCTATGGATTCAAAGCTCAAGAATTGAACCTTTCAAATCTGCTTCTCAAGAACAATATTCCACCTGATCTTGTTTACAGCTCTGTCAGCCCTGTCTCCCATTTGCTGATGCAATTAAAAATGCATATGTAAATGTCACTGAGAAACTGGAGGAAAAAAAAATCATTATTAGAGCACTTAGAAAAATGCCAGCCGAGTATCTTCTCTTCTCTCAAACTATGGAATATAAAGTAGTCCATATCTCATTTAGAATAGCATAAAATGCCTGGAGAATTTTAAAATCCACCGCATTTACACCTTCCACGATAGGAAGCATAATCATATCCTATCAAGAGAACCAGTAATTACAATGGCAAATTCTCATATAACAGAATAAAGAGAAGTTTTTTTCTCCTATTTTGCATTGCTCAGTTATGAGAAAAAGATTACCTTACAACAGATAAGTCGTGTGGCAGTCTTCCCAGTGGTGGTGCTACATTTGTTTGCTTTTAATTTAAAGGTTAATTTTTAACATACTTTCAATAGCATGATAGTTCACAAAGAGTACCTAATTTGAGCCTAGTGCTGCCAGGTTGTCAGCATCCTATTCTTTGAGGCTGGATCTACACTTCCATATAATGCAGTTCCAATGTGTTATATGGCAGTGTAGAACCAGCCTGAGATTTCAGGAGCAGACTCTGAAAGCAGGGGTGTAGCTACACTGTAGAACTAATGCAGTTTAACTGCCTGGTTGAATTGTATGGAAGCCTGAGAATTGTAGTTCGGTGAGGCACTAGCATTCTTTCACAGAGAAGACTAAAACTAAAACTCTCATGCTTCCACGGCATTGAGCCAAAAAATTAAAGTGGTGTCAATGTGCCTTGCTCCAAAAGGTGTAACTATGTGCACCCATCACCAGCTCTCTATCTGGTCTCATTCCTCTCCCCTTCCAATGGCTTTTTGGAGTTTAAATGAGAGTAATTTCCATTTAATCACCTTTGGGCAGCAGCTGGGATTGGGTGAATTGCCAAGCAAACGGAACAACAGGAGATTCATTGTGATGGTCCCTAAGAAATTGGGATGCAAGCCTCTTTGTCCAGTGATGTGACAAACGTCCCTTGTATCTGGGTTACCTGAAAATTACCCACATTTTATATAACGTTAAGTTTAAATCACTAAAGAGTCAGCTTATTCTAACTGGATTTTTTTTTCAGTTGAGAAACTGCAAGTTGTTTCTGATGTTAGAGAATTGGCTGTCTGCAAGGATGTTGCCCAGGTGGTGCCTGGATGTTTTTGATGTTTTACCATCCTTGTGGGAGGCTTCTCTCATGTCCCTGCATGAGAGCTGGAGCTGACAGAGGAAGCTCACCTGCTCTCCAGATTAGAACCGGCAACCTTCAGGTCAGCAACCCAACCTTCAGGTCAGCACAAAGGTTTGACCCATTGCGCCACCAGGAGCATTATGAAAAGGATACAGTGCACTTTTAGTATCTGCTGGAGTTTGTTTCCAGAGTCCCTTTTAGATAACAAAATCTGTGAATGCTCTCGTCACATAGTACACCATGCATAGTAAAATGGTGTGTGTTATATAAAATGGCAAAAGCAAGCTTTGCTCTTTGGAATTAAAAGATATTTTCCGGCCATGAATGGTTGAATCTGTGGGCGTAGAATCCACAGAAACAGAGGGCAAACTGTATTCACTTCTGGACGCATGTCAGGTACAAAGAATAATGCTTCAAAATCAGTAAACCTGAGTCTCTTCCATTACTCATAACTTAACCCCACCTGATATTCATTGGTAAGTAGCAACCAGTGACATCACCCATCTTCTGTATGTATATCAGCCAGCATGGCAACGTCTTAAATCAAGAAATATCTTTCTAAGATCTACAGAGATACTTGCAGGAACACCTCAGCAAGCAAGAGTCCAAAAGTGGCAGGTTAGAACCCGGAATCTCAATCAGTTGCTGATACTGGATGAGAAGCTTCCCCCTGGGTACATAGAAGACTGGGCAACTTGGAAGCTGCTGAACAGACAGAGCTCTGGCACCATGAGATGCAAAGCCAATCTTAAGAAATGGGGCTACAAAGTGGAGTTTGCAACTTGTGAGTGTGAAGAAGAGCAAACCACAGATCACTTACTACAATGCAGTCTGAACCCTGCCATATGCACAATGGAGGACCTTCTTACAACCACACCAAAGGCATCTGAAGTGGCCAGCTTCTGGTCAAAGGACATTTAGCATAATGCCAAGCTTTTCCTTTGTTTGTCATTTTTATACATTATAGCTGTATTCTCAATTTGCTTCTGATACGATAAATAAATAAAAAGCCCACCCCGAAACACAATATTGTAATTTGTGTGTGTGCTTGGGAGAAAGAACTGCAATTCTGATTCTTAACTTACTTTTTTCTACATCTCTCTAGTTATTCCATGGTTCAGACTGAGCTAGGGCTTTTCTATCATACTCCAAAATCTCTGCCCTCAACTTTTCCATTTGTTAGAAGCTTGGTATCCAGCCTGAAGAAGAATTCTATAGAACTAGTTGACTATTTTGTTCCTATTCTGAGGAACCATTTGAGAAGCAATTGAAGCAAATTATTGCCACCAGCATCTTCTGGAATTGACTCTTCTCGCTTGGACTTCTCATCAAAAGTCATGACACTCAGCGGAACAATGTTTGACAAACAGAATCCACTCTGGCTTTAGGCCATGAGCAGAACTGTGAATCAAAATAAAGCATGGAACAGTGCAGTAACACTTCTCTCTTTTTGCAAACCGTTTTCTGAATGTGACAATGCTGATGGTGAGACTTCCTATTTTATGAAAGTGTACAACTGGAGCTGTCGGATAATTTTCTGACTGTTTTTCTTATTATCCATTACAAAAATCAGCAGTGCTGTGTTGAAATCATTTGCATCTTCTATCCTCTGTTTCCCTAGATAGGACGTTGCCTGAAGCATATTGCCAGAAGACCTTGGATCCTTTCACTCTACACAATTATAGAGCTTTGATTCCACTTCAACTGCCATGGCAACATCCTATGGAATAAAGAGGTTTGCAGTAGAGATGAGGCAGTGGCTGAGAGTTTTTTAGACCCTTCCTTAAACTGTTTATCCCAGGATACTGTAGGATGTTGCCATGGCAGTTAAGCTGGAATTGTAGTACTATATTTCCACTGTGGGAGGACTGGAGGATTGATGGGAGCTTCTGATTGACTGACTATTGTATTTATAACCACACATCCATCCCTTTATTTAGATCTCACTTTCCCCCCAAGCTGTGACTCAAGGCAGCTTACAATGAATAAAATTACAAATAAAAGAACACAAGGATAAGAGACAGTGTGGTGCGAGTTCTAAGGCTCCTTCTACACTCCCATATAATCCAGATGATCAAAACAGATAATCCACATTATCTAATTTGAACTAGATTATCTGAGTCTACACTGCCATATAAATCCAATTCGAAAGCATATAATATGGATTTTATATGGCAATGTAGAAGGGGCCTATGACTCCAAAACAACAGGTTTTGAATTCCTGCTCAGTCATAAAAACTAGGGATGCATCTACGTTGTAGAATTAATGTAGTTTGACACCACTTTAACTGTCATGACTTAAAGTGGTGTGCTTTGCCAGGCCTTTAGACTTCTTTGCTCACTAACTACAATTTCCAGAATTCCATAGCATTGAGCCAAAGCATTTAAAGTGGTCTGAAATTGCATTAATTAATCAAATCGTACTAAATGCTTGACTCCTACTATCCCTAATTACACTAAGGACCTCATCACATGAATGAGGTCCAGTGCCGTGATTCGCTAGCACCACTGGAAGTCACCCTACATGGTTTGATGAGTGGCATTGGGCTCCTTGAACAAACCAAGGAAGTAGTGTCCTAGGACACTTCAATTGCCCATGTGATAAGTAGCTTTATATGTCAAAAACAGTTACGTTGCAGAAGAAATGCAAGACTGTAATCCAGGAAACCAGCTTGAAAGCATCTGGATAAGAATCAAGGGAACCGGGACTCAAAAAGATCTTGTTGTGGGTGTCTACTACAGACCTCCGAGTCAGGATGAAGGACTTGATGAAGCCTTCTGTCAACAGCTGACCAAACAGGCACAAAGAAGAGATATAGTAGTCATGGGCGATTTCAATTATCCCGATATCTGCTGGAAAACAAACTCAGCCAAGAGTACAAAGTCCAACAAATTCCTCACTTGCCTTGCAGATATTTTATGGTCCAGAAGGTAGAAGAGGCAACAAGGGGATCAGCAACTCTTGATCTAATCTTAACAAATGTGGAAGACTTGATCAATACAGTTGAAGTGGTTGGATCCTTAGGGGCAAGTGACCATGTGCTCCTGCAGTTTGCAATACAAAGGAATGCTGAAACTAAGACAAGTCAAACACGCATTCTGGACTTTAAGAGAGCTGACTTCCAAAAAATGAAGGAATTACTGAGCGGCATTCCATGGACGCCGATATTAAAAAACAAGGGAGTTAAGGATGGATGGAAGTTTTTCAAAAGTGAAATACTCAAGGCGCAAATGCAAACAGTGCCAACAAAGAAGAAAAATAAGACAAGTGCAAAGAAGCCAGAATGGATGTCCAAAGAACTTCTAACTGAGCTAAAGCTCAAAAGTGACATGCACAAGAAGTGGAAAAGGGGAGAAATCACCAAAGAAGAATTCAAACGTATAGCCAACACCTGTAGGGAAAAGGTTCGCAAGGCTAAAGCGCAAAATGAGCTCAAGCTTGCCAGGGACATAAAAAACAACAAAAAAGGCTTTTTTGCTTACGTTGGTAGAAAAAGGAAGAAAAAGGAGGCGATAGGGCCATTGCAAGGAGAAGATGGGGTGATGGCGACAGGGGACAGGGAAAAGGCAGAACTACTTAATGCCTTCTTTGCCTCAGTCTTCTCACAAAAAGAAAGCCATCTTCAACCTCAGAAACATGGAATGGACGAAGGATTGGGGGAAATCCAACTCCAAATAGGGAAACAAGTTGTCCAGGAACACCTGGCCACTCTAAACAAATTCAAGTCCCCAGGGCCAGATCAGCTACATCCAAGAGTACTGAAGGAACTAGCGGAAGTTATTTCAGAACCACTGGCAATTATCTTCGAGAGTTCTTGGAGAACGGGAGAAGTCCCAGCAGATTGGAGGAGGGCGAATGTGGTCCCTATCTTCAAGAAGGGAAAAAAGAACGACCCAAACAATTACCGTCCGGTCAGCCTCACATCAATACCAGGCAAAATTCTGGAAAAGATCATTAAGGAAGTGGTCTGCGAACACTTAGAAACAAATGCGGTCATTGCTAATAGTCAACACGGATTTACCAAAAACAAGTCATGCCAGACTAATCTGATCTCTTTTTTCGATAGAGTTACGAGTTGGGTCGATACAGGGAATGCTGTGGCTGTAGCATACCTGGATTTCAGTAAGGCCTTCGACAAAGTCCCCCACGACCTTCTGGCAAGGAAACTAGTAAAATGTGGGCTAGACAAATCTACGGTTAGGTGGATCTGTAATTGGCTAAGCGAACGAACCCAAAGGGTGCTCACCAATGCGTCGTCTTCATCATAGAAAGAAGTGACAAGTGGAGTGCCGCAGGGCTCCGTCCTGGGCCCGGTTCTGTTCAACATCTTTATTAACGACTTAGACGAAGGGTTAGAAGAACAAGCCCTATGAGGAGCGGCTTAAAGAGCTGGGCATGTTTAGCCTGCAGAAGAGAAGGCTGAGAGGAGACATGATAGCCATGTACAAATACGTGAAGGGAAGTCATAGGGAGGAGGGAGCAAGATTGTTTTCTGCTGCCCTGCAGACTAGGACACGGAACAATGGCTTCAAACTACAGGAAAGGAGATTCCACCTGAACATCAGGAAGAACTTCCTCACTGTGAGAGCTGTTCGACAGTGGAACTCTCTCCCCGGGGCCGTGGTGGAGGCTCCTTCTTTGGAGGCTTTTAAGCAGAGGCTGGATGGCCATCTGTCGGGGGTGCTTTGAATGCGATTTCCTGCTTCTTAGCAGGGGGTTGGACTGGATGGCCCATGTGGTCTCTTCCAACTCTACTATTCTATGATTCTATGATTCTAAGGTAGTAAGTAAAAAAAATAGAAAAATGTTCTGTTCCTGGTTTGAAAGTGTTATTTCCTGTTTAATTCTGCTTTACTTACTTCAAAAGTAGTTGTTGTACTCCAGAAACTTCATTTTTGTGGTTGCCACAAATTGAATTGGTCGAGACTCTATGAGATATTCATTGAAAAACTATAGCAAAGGTTTTTGGGGGTTTTTTTGCAATTTAATAAACTTTTTCATGTTTTTATGATGGAACCAAGTAGGAAATGACATTTATAACGCAGGAACACAAATTATATTACACAATGTTATCTCTTCTGATGCAACAAGTGTTTCTCAGATTGGTTGTCCTTAAGAGGGGATATCACATAAGGAAGTATAAATATCTGTCCCTCAAATTGTATGTCCTAGTGCACAGTTGGAGAACATATGGCTATGGACTATATGCTGCCCCATCCTCCAGAACTACTCTGGAGACCTCCAAAGCACTCCTAACTATCCCTATTGCAAATTTGTGAGCCAATTTGAAAGTGATTTTTTTCACCTGAAAATGACCTCGCATGTCCCCAAACTACTGACAAGTGTGCAGTTGAACTGATCTCATCACTCTAGAAGTCCCAGCACAGCTCCCGAACTGGCTGGAAGTGACTTTGATTCACTTCCAATGCACCCAGGATGTGCAGATATGATCCATGGAATAATGAGGGCAGAGGCGGTCCAACCATAAGGTGAAATAGGCATTTGCCTGTGGTGCCATCGTCCCGGGGGCACCATCGTCCTGGGAGGAGGGCACCACTCTCCACCTCCTTCTCTTTCGGGCCTTCCGGCCAGCGCAGACCCACCTTCACACCACGCAAGCCCACCTTTGGGGCCTTCAGAGATTGTGAGGTCTGTAGGAACTTGGAAGCTAGGTATGTGGGGTTTATATATCTGTAGAAGGTCCAGGGTGGGAGAAAGAACTTTTCTTTGAAGCAGGTGTGAATGTTGTAATTAATCACCTTGATTAGCATTTAATGGCCCTGTGGCTTCAAGGCCTGGCTTCTTCTTCCCTGGGAGAATCTTTTTTTGGGAGGAGTTAGCTGTCCCTGATTGTTTACTGTCTGGATTTCTTCTGTTTTCAGAGTGTTGTTCTTTATTTATTGTCCTGATTTTAGAGGGTTTTTTTTAATACTGAGGGCTATCTGGGTTATCTAAGTCCACACTGCCCTATATCCCTGTTCAATGTTTAGTGCTAAATTTGCAAATATAGTAATTCCTACATAACATTACCATGTATTGAACTGCTTTTTCTATTGATTTGTTGTAAAACATGATGTTTTGGTGCTTAATTTTTAAAATCATAATGTAATTTGATGTTTTATAGGCTTTTCCTTTATACTTCCTTATTATCCAACATTTTCGCTTATCCAACGCTTTTATTTTTCAGTGATTGGTTTGGGGGGGCGCCAAAATTCTGTTCGCCTACACTTGAAAAATACCTAGGGCCGGCTCTGAATGAGGGGATTGTGTTGCCTTCCAAAATTGTCTGCCTCTATCCTAGTTTAATGGCACAAGGTCACCCTTTTGGGTCTATCTGTTGCCTGTTCTGCTCTAATACTGTTTCTGATTTGGCTCCAGCGAATATCACAAGATCTGGACCATAGTTTCATGGGAATTGGTTTCCATTAATATCCCCAAGCACAATTTTTATTTAGACAACTTTGTCTCCTCATGGTCAGGTGGGAAGTGACCTAGTTCCCTGCAACTGCTAACCCTTGGGCAGGCACAACAAACGCATAACCAAGTTGAATTTGAAGAGTTATAATGAGAGGGAGCAAAGCTTTTGGAAGCTGAGGAGGTAAAAAGTAATGTTCCTAGTTTCTCTTCAAGCTTATTTTAGAGGACTCCCTTTCAACCATGTTTCATGTTGTTATGTGCTTTCAAGCTGATTCCCAATTATGGCAAGCCTCCCATGCGATTTCATTGCCTTTAGTAAGAGTATGTTTGCCATTTCCTTCCTCTGAGGTGGAGAGAATGTGAATTGCTCAAGGTTGCCTAATGGTTTTCAATGGCTGAGTTGGGACTCAAAACCTACATAAGATTGCTAGACTGAAAACTGGAAAGGGCTCCTGTACCTTTAATGGTAGTATAGAAGAGGCGATTTCAGCAGGTGTTACTAGCTAAAAAGCAACACCTGCTGAAACTTTCTCTTCTACACAACGATTAAAGCTTTAGGAACTTTTTCCAGCTTGAACTTTGACAACTATGGACTTCATCCCTCAGAATAAGTCAAATGTTTGGGAGAATAGGTTTTCCCTAAACCTTCGCCATACCCCGTTTTGAAATTAAATGGATGATTTTCCTACCTCCATCACACCTAATCCTTCTCTCCGCTTTCTTTATGACTGATCCATTTGATTTGCATCACACACTAAAGACTTGTTTCCCCTTCTGTCCCTCCCCTGTTTTCTTTTTTTAAACAAACTTCTCTCTTTGTCATCTCGGGAGTTCAATTTACAGCCTGAAAAAACTCACAAAAAGATATATAGAGGGGTTATTCTTACTTTCTTACAGGGGAAATGAATGTTTAGCTCTCTTAAATCTCTCTCTGCTATCCCTTTGATAGGCAAAAGCAGTATAGCAGGAGTTTCAGAAAGACAAGAGTTTAAAAGGACTTTTATGGCCGACACAGGAAGGGGAGTATGTTGAAAGAGGGAGCTTGCTAATGTTATAGAGACACTTAAAAAAGCACAGGATTTGCATTTTCTTTTTAATATTTTGAATAGCTATACCTCCTCAGTCTTAAAATGGAGGTAGAAAAGAATTGATTCTGCCCATCTCGGCTCCTCCCTCCATGACAATGTCATCATTTTACAGTAGAGTCTCACTTATCCAAGCTAAACGGGCTGGCAGAAGCTTGGATAAGCAAATATCTTGGATAATAAGGAGGGATTAAGGAAAAGCCTATTCAACATCAAATTAGGTTATGATTTTACAAATTAAGCACCAAAACATCATGTTATACAACAAATTTGACAGAAAAAGTAGTTCAATACGCAGTAATGTTATGTTGTAATTACTGTATTTACGAATTTAGCATCAAATATCATGATATATTGAAAACATTGACTAGAAAAATGGCTTGGATAATCCAGAAGCTTGGATAAGTGAGGCTTGGATAGGTGAGACTACTGTATTAACAAACATGCAAGAAGGGGATTCCCATCACATGTTGAATTGGGAGTTTTTACATGTCTCCACATTTGGAATTGAGGTTGCCCATTCAGAAAGTTAATGAATTCATGTTTGCTGAGCCTCCTCTTCTGTGGGAGCAGCATACTCTCAGCCTCAGTTGAATGGACAAACATCTTGAGCTCACCTTAGTGACAAAGGGGATCATCTGTCTTGCATACACCCACGAAGGTTTTGATACGATCAGTAATTGCTGGAAGGACACTTGTCATGATCTCTGTTCCCAGGGGATTATGCAAACTGAGGGTATGGGGCAGTAGCTGCCTTCCAGATACATTTGATACATGTTATATATGTTATACATTTAAGAATTGATGCAGTATACAAGTGATACAAGTTACACACAAAATATCAATTTGATACATTTATTAAAGGGTTAGTTTTTTAGGGTACAGTTTCTTCTAGGTCCATCTTGGAGCTGAGCAGCTTTGACATTACTCAAGTTTGGAATTGCGGAAAAAGTTTATAATTAAAGAAAAAGTCATATTTCTTGCTTGGAGGCTGTCCATTGTTTATAACCTTTTTAGGAAGGGAAGTGCCGTGGCTCGACAACACTATGACCCCTAATGATGCATACATGGCAACAAACAAGTGACAAGCCTGAAAGAATTTAGGCCTTGCTTAGTGCAGGAAGGAGTCCCTGATGGCACAGCAGGTTAAACCACTGAGCTGCTGAATTTGTTGACAGAAAAGTCGGTAGTTCAAATTCGGGAAGCGGGGTGAGCTTCTGCTGTTAGCCCCAGCTTCTGTCAACCTAGTAGTTAGAAAACATGCCAACGTGAGTAGATCAATGGGTACCACTCCAAAGGGAAGGTAATGGTGCATGCAGTCATGCCAGTCACATGAAGTTGAAGGTGTCTACGGACAACGCCGGCTCTTTGGCTTAGAAATGGAGATGAGCACCAACTTCCAGAGTCAGACATGACTAGACTTAATGTCAGGGGAAAACCTTTACCTTGCTGCAGAAAGTCCTGCCAACAATAATTTACACATATCCTTCACAATTGATGATGCTATTATTATACCCCAGCTGTGCATAAGCACTATTTATCCATACATTTGCAAGGAGTGCCTTTTCTTTTGAAAGCTAGACTTAGCAATACCCTTTATATTCTAGCATCCCGATATGGCTTGCTAAATTTGTTCCAAAGACATAATGATCATTATTCTTTTTCTAATCTAATATGGTATGATTTTCTTTGATTGATGATGCTCTGTTTGAAAAATGTGTGTCTTCTCTTTTACAAAATAAATTATGGACTCCCTCTAGTGTCAGAAAAGGTATTATCAGCTTAATCTGAATTTGATCAAGTAGCGCTCTAAATGCAAAGTAAGTTACAATTTCATTGTTTCATATTTGGAAGTCATGATAATATTTCAATGTAATAGCGCAGTTGTTGAATATAGACTTACAATCACAGTTCTGAATAATGTTCAGATAGGTGTGTAATTGATTTAAAAGCAGTATTCTGATTAAAGCCAACAAGTGTTGTTGTTTTAAACACTTTAACTATCACACTTATATTTCTAATGCTACTTGATTATGGAGAGTGAAGTGCAGGGCTGGTTTTCATACTCTGTGCTCGAGACATGAATTGTGAAACATTCATTGTGTATAGCCTTAACTGTAAAGCCTTCAAGAAGGATTAATAGCAGGAAATTTTAATAAGATTTGAATTGAAATTATTCTCTGTGCAGACACCAATTCATCCAGTCTTTGGAATGAAAAGGGATATGAATGGTCTCAATTAACCCAAACTGTGACTTATAATCTGTTTTTATTTAATTTAATTTTTTTACACGAATTTCATTGC
Source organism: Anolis carolinensis (assembly GCF_035594765.1). Taxonomy (NCBI): domain Eukaryota; kingdom Metazoa; phylum Chordata; class Lepidosauria; order Squamata; family Anolidae; genus Anolis; species Anolis carolinensis. Next base: position 83,663,655 of record NC_085846.1, read on the forward strand.
TGCTTTGCCATGAAACATCTTCTATAGAAGAGTGTTCTTAAACTCATTTCTCTCTGGATTTGTCGTATGGCAGCTCCTATCATTCTGGGCCCTTGGTGGCACAGAGTGTTAAAGCACTGAGCTGCTGAACTTGCGGACCAAAAGGTGCCAGGTTAAAATACCGGGAGCGGAATGAGCACCCGCTGTTAGCCCCAGCTTCTGCCAACCTAGCAGTTTGAAAACTTGCAAATGTGAGTAGATCAGTAGGTACTGCTCTGGCGCTCCATGCAGTCATGCCGGCCACATGACCTTGGAGGTGCCTATGAACAACGCCGGCTCTTTGGCTTAGAAATGGAGATGAGCACCAACCCCCAGCGTCGGTCACGACAGGACTTAACGTCAGGGGAAAACCTTTATCTTACCTTTATCATTCTGAAGCTTTTTCCAGGTTGGCTGAAGATGGTGGGAATTGCAATGCAGTACATCAAGAGAGCAACAGATTGGGGCAGGAATCTCCTTGCAGCCTATTTGAAGCCATGACTTGGCCAAGTCACTCACTGGGTTTCCTGGCTGAAGAGGGATTTGATCCCTAGTCCCCATAGTCTACCATTCAAACCATCATATCATCCTGGCTCATTGTCATGAAACAGTGTAATCTATCTGCTTATTCATTTACAACCAGCCTTTGACTTTCACAGGAGTTAGAGGCATATCCCCTGTGAAAGTGGAAAAATATGGATATCCTGGGGACAGTAAGGGAAATGGGGCGCCAGTGTTGTATTCCCAGAAGGGATGTGTGCCATGATCCCATGGGCTGCCCCACCAGTCCCTTCTCCATGGAGGTTTGATCCTCCTCCTCTTTCTGTTGCTTCAAGCCATGTTTCTCTGTTTTCCCCATGTGAAGGAAGGTAGGAACTGGGCGTGTCCGTACTGGTTCTCTTGGATCCTTCAGTGGCTTTCGATACCATTGACCATAGTTTCCTTCTGGGTCGGTTCTCCAGAATGGATCTTGGGAGCACTTCTCTGCAGAGGCTCCGTTCCTTCCTGGAGGATCATACCAAGATGTTGATGCTGGGGGATACCTGCTCAGACCCCTGGCCATTGACCTGTGGGGTCCTGCAAGGTTCAATTCTATGTCCAAAGCTTTTCAACATCTACATGAAACTGCTTGGCAAGGTCATCCGGAGTTTTGGAGTTGGGTGCCATCTTTATGCAGATGACACACACCTCTACTACTCTTTTCCACCACAATCCAAGGAAGCTCCTCGGATCCTGGACCAGCGCCTGGCAGGTGTGATGGACTGGATGAGGGCTAACAAGCTCAGGCTAAATCCAGACAAGACAGAGGCCCTCCTGGTCAGTCGCGAGGCCTATCGGGGTATAGGGTGGCAACCTATGTTCGATGTGGTTACACTCCTCCTGGAACCGTACCTCAAAAAGCCCAATTTTCCACAGTGGTCCACGCCTTAGTTACATCTATAATGGACTACTGCAATGCGCTCTATGTGGGCTGCATTTGAAGACGGTTCAGAAACTGCAATTAGTGCAAAGGTCAGCAGCTAGATTGCTAACAGGAGCCAGCTATAGGAAGCACACTGTGCCCCTATTGAAGCAGCTCCACTGGCTGCTGACAAGTTTCTGGTCTCAATTCAAAGTGCAATCTATTACCTAAAACACTACATGGTTCAGGTCCAACCTATCTTCATGACCGCATCTCCCCCTATGAACCAGCGTGGGTTCTAAGATCGTTTTAATTGATAATTAGTAGTGTGTTTTTATTGATTTTTAAATTGGGTAATGTTGAGTTTTTATCTCAACTGATGTCATTGTTTAATATACTGATGTAGTTTTACCTTTATTAATGTGTTCTGGCACTCATATATGTTTCTGTAAGCTACCCCAAGTCCTTCTAGGACAGTGGTTCTCAACCTGGGGGTCCCCAGGTATTTTGGCCTACAACTCCCAGAAATCCCAACCAGTCTACCAGAGTTGAAGATCCACAGGTTGAGAACCACTGTTCTAGGAGATGGTGGCAGAGTATAAATAAAGCTATTCTTTATTTATTCTCCACCTGCCCCCCTGCTCACGCTGCCTCCCTCCTCTCAAGCAACAAGAAAGGCAGCAAGCAATTGGGCAGATAGGAAAAAGGAAGTGAGGAACCAAGTGCCCCTTGCATTCTCCACCTGCCTGATTGCTCACTGATTCCCTCCATCCAAGAGCCCAATTTCTCCATGGTTTTCTAGTACCCCTCGCTACTACTGCTTCATAGGGATTTACAAGCCTCATTATGGTCTCCCTCAGTCTTGCAAGACTTACAGTCCCTATTAAAATGGTGTATGGCATCATCATCAAATAATCCATGACTTACTAAATTTGTGAAAGTGAAACTCATAACTATCACGTCCTGTTTTTCTGTTATAAAAGAGGGGGAAGTAATTTCAGGCCTTTTAACCACTTCACTATACAGTGTTCCCTCACTTATCGCAGAGGTTAGGTTCCAGGACCACCCACAATAAATGAAAATCTGCGAAGTAGTGGCACTATATTTATTTTAATATTTATACATCATTTTAGTAGTTATACACTATTTTAAGTCTTTATCAACCAGTCATATGTTGATAAATCGCCTCCTTCTCCTCTTATTGCCGCTTGGGCTCCTTTTCTCTCCCTTTGGCTTCTCCTTCCTCCCTTCCTTAGGCTGTAAATTGTAATTATTTATGATTTATAATAGTCTTTTAGAGTTTATTGAAAAACCACAAAACAGTGAACCTGTGAAAAGTGAACCACGAAGTAGTGAGGGAACACTGTATTAAAAATCAGTGAGTCCTAAAGGTGCTGCTGCGTTCCATTTTCCCTCCCCTTCCCATCTTCTTTTTTATGGTGCCAAAAACTAATATGGTCACTTCTTTGAAAGCTCAAAGAAAGCAATTGTTGTCAAAACAGGATGGTGCCAACCTGTTTGTAATTTTGAAGGACCACAGACATAACCTTCTTGGTTTCCAGACTTTTCTCCTGTATATTCTCTTTGCTGCTAAATGTCACAACACAATCGAACCTTTTCAGAAGAAAGATGTTGACTTCAGTTCAAATGTCTCATTTATATACTGGCAAAGGCTCTGACCCTTTGATCCTTACTTACAAAAGAGGCAGAGGACAGGGACATCCTAGATCTGAAGCGAATTTATTTTATTGTTGTTAATAGAGTTGAAACTGTATTATCTGTCTTTTATTGCCCTTTGCCCTTTGTTCCTGCATGGCCAAGAAAGAGAATGGCCTCTACACACATTGAGATCTCTCCAGACCATCTTGACTACACAACAAAAAAGATCTGAGAAAAAATGTCCTTCCCCCTATATGCTTTGTCTGATAAAGAATCCAGTGAAGTTTTGAAAGCTTATATGATCTATTTTGTGTATCTTGATTGATCAGTAAATATACAATACAACCCATGTATCAGTGGGGAATTCCAAGGCACACAACCTTTGGATATTTGCAACAATGGATACTAGTGAGCCCTATATTTTGACTATATTTGGGTTGCATAAAACTGCACTGCAGGACTTAGGGAGACCCACAAACATTTCTGGGGGATAATTTTTTTTGTGGAGAATTGATAAATAAAACTATTGATATTGAATCCAAGGATAAGAGAGTCATACTATATGGTGTATTTTGTATTTTGTTGCATTTTGTGCATGGGCAACATGGCTGTTCCTGAATATATATAACCAAGAAATTGTCACAAGTTCTACATTTACTGGGCCATTCCTACTACTGGGCAGGAGAGTGTCACTAGGCTTAGACGCTAGATTTAGATATGATGAGAAGGCAGCAAATGAAGATATATTTGGATCCTTTCTGTTATAGTCTTTCTTCCAGGTAACGTTAAGTGTGGGATTTTCTGCCTCATGTGCCAAAATAGTTTGATGTGTACCTTGAGTATTATGCACCTGGACTATGCACCAGTCTCGACTTGGGACTTCATTGTTATTATGAGGCAGATAAAACATCCAACAAATTAAACTGAAAGCATTTCCGTGGTTAAAACACTTAAAAAACTCTTGTGAACAACTTCCAGATAGAAGGGACAGACTCTAGAATCCTTTTCACAAAAACTTTGTATTTTTACTTCCTGTCTTCATCTAATATTAAACAAAGGATTGATTAATAGCATTTGATTCTACAACTAGCAAAACATTGTGGGATAGAAAAGGCAAGCAGGAAACAAGAGAAAAGAAATGGAATCCCAAGATTGAGTGATGAGGGAGAAAATACTGTATATACTCGAGTATAAGCCGACCCAAATATAAGACGAGGCACCTAATTTTACCACAAAAAAACTGGGAAAACATTGACTCCAGTGTAAGCCGAGATACCAATAAAATTACATTAATTGAGGCATCAGTAGTTTGAATGTTTTTGAATCTTTACATCAAACTGTAATTTAAGATATGACTGTTCAACTCTGATTAAATCATTATTTTCATCTTCTTCAATGTAAATGTGCTTATGTATCCTTTTAATAATAAGAGTGAAATAATAAATGTAATAATAAATAGAGTAAAATAATAAATGTATTAATAACAAAAATAGAGTAAAATAAATGCAAAAGTAACAACAATGGAGCCCCAGTGGCGAAGTGGTTAAAGCACTGAGTTGGAGACCGAAAGGTCTCAGGTTCAAACCCCGGGAGCGGCGGGAGTGGCTGCTGTTAGCTCCAGCTCCTGCCAACCCAGCAGTTTGAAAACATGCCAATGTGAGTAGATCAATAGGTACCGCTCAGACGGGAAGGTAACGGCGTTCCATGCAGTCATGCCGGCCACATGACCTTGGAGGTGTCTACGGACAATGCTGGCTCTTTGGCTTAGAAATGGAGATGAGCACCAACCCCCAGAGTCAGACATGACTGGACTTAACGTCAGGGGAAACCTTTACCCTTTTACCTAACAACAATAATAGAGTAAAATAATAAATGTAATAATAATAATGAATAGAGTAAAATAATAAATGTAACAATACCAAAAATAATAGAGAAAAATAATAAATATACCATATATACTTGAGTTTAAGCCGACCTGAATATAAGCCCACCAGGACCCTCACCCAAGTATAAGCTAAGGAGGGTTTTTTTTTTCAGTCCTAAAAAAGGGCTGAAAAACTAGGCTTCTACTCGAGTATATACAGTAAATTGCAAACAGCCCTGGAATATTTAACACCACAGGTTCTTCCAGACAGCAATTTAATGTGGGCGAAAATGAGTTAAAGTAACACATTTTCACCCACATTGCTGTCCCCATACCCACCCCCCAAAAAGGTAAAATCCAGCATCTCATACTTTGTCCGGAAACTAATTTGCAGCCAGTGGAGTGACTTTAGGATAGTTGTAATATGTTCACTTCTAGATGTTCCCATTACAGTGTTCGCACTATCGTCTTTAGGTCCTCTAAATCTAGGAAGGGGTACAGCTGGTGTATCAGCCGAAGCTGATAGTAAGCACTCCTTTCTTCACACCTATAAGAATGAATCGATATTATTCTCTTCAGTTGAATGGCAGCGTGGGATGGTAAAAGAGACAAGAAACTAGAAAACAGGAAAAAGTCCCTATCCTCTTGTTCAGATTCTGGATGGAATAGCTGCTTTACGATCATCCACACTAAGAGTGCCATGGGTCCACTCTGTACAGCTATTAAGAAAAACTTTACAACTTGTTGACCTTTTTATTTGCCAACAGCTACACAAACTCTGCTCAGAGCAGTTTAATATGTAGCACTCGCTTTTCAAAAATTCATTTATCTTGTGTTATCCCACTAGAGGGTGCTTCAGCAATATATATGCTTCAGAAATTGCATTAGCAACCTATCTAGCGCAAAGATCCTTGTAATGCCTGGTCAGGTTTTTTTTTTTTTGTGAAAAACAATACAAACCTTTCTGTGCCATTGGATTTATTATTTTGCAAAAGCTAAGGCAGAGAGCAGATGGTGCGAAAGGACAACAGTGATCCTGTTAAAATCCAAAAAGGAAGATTAAGGAAAATAACCATGCATAGGATGAAAGAGTGGCATTCATAATATGGGACAAGAGAAGTGCCCCATTCCTTCAGATGAAGGGGAACTTATTTTGAGAAATAGGAAAAGAAATAAGGAAATAATGAAAAATGAATCAAACAGCCTCCCCCAATGAGTACAATCCCATGGAAGTTTATGCAGAAGTAAGCCCCATTCTGGGTTAGTGTGAGTTTTCCAGGCTGTATGACCACGTTCCAGAAGCATTCTCTCCTGACGTTTCGCCCACATCTATGACAGGCATCCTCAGAGGTTGTGAGGTATATTGGAACTAGGCACTGGGGCTGAAACCACAAGATTTGGAAAGTCAACATCATTGGAAACCTTTCTCCACTGAAATTCTCAGGTTGAGGAGTGTGCGTATTGAGGTTGACTTTCCTCTACACAGGGGCTTACTATGCCCCCTTTCTAGTTGAAGACTTTTTAAAAAATATCAGAAAGGATTTTGAATGGAGAAGCAACTAGATATGAGGACGAGCATATCGTCTCTTAACATTTGTTGTTGCAAAGAGGGGAGTATAACAGACCAATCCTATGCTCTAAGAATGTCAACAGTGGGATAAGGTAGTACACTGCCTCTAAACAGAATGAATACTGTGTTTCCCCAAAAATAAGACAGTGTCTTATATTAATTTTTGCTCCCAAAGATGTGCTAGGTCTTATTTTCAGGGGATGTCTTATTTTCCATGAAGAAGAATTCACATTTATTGTTGAACAAAAAAATGAACATTTATTATATATTGTACAGTAGTTGTCATCACAAACCAGCATAACTAGACAAACTGTGAATCCTATCAAGAATTTATTGTTAACTACCATTATTTCCATGTACAACAATCTATGGTATCAATCCTGCATGCTCTGGTGTTCTGTTTGGCGGGCATACTTCCAAACACAAACTTTGCTAGGTCTTACTTTCGGGGAAGGCCTTATATTTAGCAATTCAGCAAAACCTCTACTACTACTACTACTACTACTACTACTAATAAAACTTTATTTATACCCCGCCACCATCTCCCCAATGGGGACTCGGGGCGGCTTACATCGGGCCATGCCCAGAACAATACAATATAACAGAATATCTATATATATAAAATGATAAAGTTGTTTGCGCAGTGACTATAACAACAAAACTAAACATCCCAGAAATACGAAATTTGGCAACACAATGCAAAAGGCTTGCCTCCAGGTTACAACAACACAACCACACCACAAAACCACAAAACTCACAACAACACATCATGCGATAACAACACAACTAAACTCCCCAGAAATACAAAACTTGGCAACACAATGCAAAAGCCTTGCCTCCCAGTTGTAACAACACAACCACACCACAAAACCACACAGGACCCACAAAACTCACAACAACGCATCGTGACTATAACAACACAACTAAACGCCCCAGAAATACGAAACTTGGCAACACAACGCAAAAGCCTTCCCTCCAGGTTGTAACAACAGAACCACACCACAAAACCACAATCCGGACCCACAAAACTCACAACAATGCATCATGACTATAACAACACAACTAAACGTCCCAGAAATACGAAACTTGGCACACAACTAAACACCCCAGAAATATAAAACTTGACAACACAATGCAAAAACCTTGCCTCCCGGTTGTAACAACACAACCACACCACAAAACCACAATCCGGACCCACAAAACTCACAACAACGCATTGTGACTATAACAAATACAAAATTTGACAACACAACTCATCCACCTCCCCAATCCCTACATTCACACTTGGCCTCCAAAAAAACAGTTACAATAATAACAATGACAACAACAACAGCAATAAGAATCAACACCATCACAGGCAAGAAACAGCCAGGCACTGAGGCTGAGAGGCCAGTCAGTGCTACACTGGGCCTCCAAAAAATACAGTAGCATCTAACTTATCCAACCTTCATGACCACTACAACAACAATAATAATAAACACCTACACAGGCAAAAAAAAAAAAGACTATTGTACCACAATAAAAATATAAACCGCACTCAGCAGAATCAGACATTACAACTAACAACAAACCAAAGACAACAGGGATCTCAAGCAATTATCAATCAACACAAAAATTGAAGAAGGTAACAGACTTCAAATACTACTACTAATGTGAGTATAAAGAAGGTGGAGGTCACAGCATAAATACAACCTAATGTAGACTGACCAACACCACCAGACTAAGCCACAGCAACGCGTGGCTGGGCACAGCTAGTATATATATAAAACAAATCATAACACATTGAACAATACAATAAATGATAATATACATTACAGCGCAAAATCAGAAGAACAATAAAAACAAGGGCGGGCCACATGAACACTAAGTTAAAACTCGGGGTGAGAAAGAAATAAGAATAAAAACCACAAAGAACAGGGTCATTATAGTGGTGCAATCTAGAGGATAGATATTGGAGGGGAGTAACAGAGAAGATGTATGTAGTAATTACTCTCCAAAAGCACAACGGAAGAGCCATGTTTTCAGGTCTTTCTTAAAGGCTACAAATGTGGGGGCTTGCCTAATCTCAACGGGCAGTGAGTTCCACAATCGGGGGGGCCACAGCAGAGAAGGCCCTCTCCCTTGTTCCCACAAGGCGGGCCTGAGATATCGGCAGTGGCGACAGGAGAGACTCCCCTGACGATCGAAGGGATCAGGCAGGTTTATGATAGGAGATACGGTCATGAAGGTAGGTGGGTCCCAAACTGTTTAGGGCTTTATAGGTGATGGTCTGCACCTTGAATTGGGACTGGAAAATAAACGGCAGCCAGTGGAGCTCCTTGAACAAGGGAGTGGATCTCTCCCTGTAACTTGCCCCCGTTATTAATCTGGCAGCCGAGCGCTGGACCAGTTGTAATTTCCGAGCCGTCTTCAAGGGAAGCCCCATGTAGAGCGCATTACAGTAGTCCAGTCTAGAGGTAACTAGGGCATGGACCACCGTGGTCAAGTCAGACTTCACGAGGTATGGTCGCAGTTGGCGCACAAGTTTGAGTTGTGCGAAGGCCCTCCCGGTCACTGCCGACACCTGCGCCTCAAGCGTCAACGCTGAGTCCAGGAGGACCCCCAAACTGCGGACCTGTGATTTCAGGGGGAGTGCGACCCCGTCCAGCACAGGTTGCCACCTAATACCCCGATCCAACGCACGACTGACCAGGAGGGCCTCTGTCTTGTCAGGATTGATCCTCAGCTTGTTCCTCCTCATCCAGTCCGCCACAGCGGCCAGGCATTGGTTCAGCATCCGAGGTCTTATTTTCAGGGGATGTCTTATTTTCAGGGAAACAGGGTATACTACTCTCAGCCAAAGTGGAGAGGAAAAAACCCCACAAAATCTCAAAATACAGAAATGTTCTCAAAGCAACCATCAAGCTTCCTAGTAACTTTGATAGGGCTGTGATGAATATATGCAAATGGTCTCTTCCTTGACAAAATGATGCCTTGATATTTAAGGCACGTTGTCTAGAAGACTGCTTCTTAAACTGTGGAGTCTGACCTGAAATGGAGTCCCCTTAGCTCAGTCAGGGTCTTGAAAAAATTGACAACAATAAAGGTTTTCTGAACATCACCTAGGACTTCATCACATTAGTCTTAAGCCCTGTCCTACAACACTTGCAGGACAGAGCCAGAACAAAGCCCGTCGGAGCCCAGGCCAAAAAGGATCACAAAAACAAGTTTAAGAAACTCTGATCTAGGACATGGACAACAACCACAATATTATTAATTCAGGTCCTTTTTGTGCTTTTGTTTCCTGCAAAAATATGTCAGTAAAATTACATGTAAACGATTCCTTACCTCATTAAGAGCTTTATGACCTGGTGTCCATTTGCTCTTGGCTCCTATTCACAAAGTATTTTCTATTACAGTAGAGTCTCACTTATTTAGCATTCACTTATCCAGCGTTCTGGATTATCCAACGCATTTTTGTAGTCAATGATTTCAAAACATCGTGATATTTTGGTGCTAAATTTGTAAATACAGTAATTACTACATAGCATTACTGCGTATTGAACTACTTTTTTTGTTAAACATGATGTTTTGGTGCTTAATTTGTAAAATCATAACCTAATTTGATGTGTAATAGGCTTTTCCTTAATCCCTCCTTATTATCCAACATATTCGCTTATCCAACTTTCTGTCGGCCCGTTTATGTTGGATAAGTGAGACTCTACTGTATCATTATTTTTGAGACTAGTTCAAAAGCCAATTTTTGGATTAACACTCCCAGAATCCCCATAACAGCACAGGCAATGAAGCCCTGTTCTGGAAATCTGTTTAGAGCTGCTCCTGATAGCATGATCTTTCTGAAAGTGTCACACCATAATTTCCATTCTGTATTTAATTGCTCATTATAGTTATTTTATTTTATTGGGAGCAAACATATTATCTCTTAATAATGCATCAGGTGCTAAATATGCCTGGTTGTTGTTTCCAAGCTAAGCTTAAAAGGCAATTTATTAGCCTTAATTATCTTATTTTGATTGTTATTTCATTCTTCTCTTTGTAACAGGGAGAGCAGTTAGCAGAACTGTTGAAAGATATTAGTTCTCTGTGGGGGTCTAATGACACTCAGGCACACCATAGTCATGAACCATCTTTTTTTATTGGTATCTTTTATGGAATAAGAAAAATATTCCTTCAGATTGTTTGTCATGGTTGATCTTTCTAATAAACAACTACTGTATATATTCATATATAAGTCTAGTCAAATTTCAACCCCCAAAACTGTTTTGTCTTATCTATGGGTCAATGTATGTCTCGTACTTCTTATGAAAAAAGAACTATCCCTTTCACAGAGGCCCCTTCTGCACTACCATATAGTCCAGAATATCAAATCAGACAATCCAAATTATCTGCTTTAAACTGGATTATGTGAGTCTACATTACCATATAATCCAATTCAAAGCAGATAATCTGGATTTTATATGGCAGTGTAGAAGGGGCCTGAGAAGAGAGGCAAAGGTTGAGACCCTAGTCTTTTAGGGAGAATCTCAAAGAAGCACTAACCCTTTCCACTTCTGGCCTTTTTGAACGCTTGAGTGGGAAAATGTTGGCTGAGGCCCTTTGACATTTCTCCTCAAAGGAGCAACAAGAGAGTAGAGGGGCTTGGTGTTTCTTTTAGGTTCTCCTGGGATGGATTAAGCTCCTGTCTTTTACCATTCAACTCAGGAAAGGAGATGGTTCCTTCTTTTTTTATTTTAAAAAAGTTAAAGTTCAATATTAAGTTTTATTTTTTAAAAAGGCCCTTCTGAGTAAATCTTTCTGAATGTCTGGGTGGGAAAATGACAGTGGTGGGAGCCAGAACCAATTGTTTCCCTGTAGCAGTGCCAACACTTTTACTGGTCTGCAGAATAACCCTCAACGTATCCAGGGGTCATATCAAAAACCATAATGTTGACCCTAGAGACTTATAAATAAGGCTGGCTTATACACAAGTATATTCTTTTGCATAAATGTATAGTATTCCCCATGCATTCTTACCAACACTAACAACTGTGAAATTAATCCCTTTGATATACACAGTGCAAATCTAGTGTTGCAGATTAAACAGAATTAGCAAACCAATCTAAGGCTAGATTTACACACTTCCCTATATCCCAGGATCTGATCCCAAATTATCTGATTATCCCAGATTATCTAGCAATGTAGACTCATATAATACAGTTCGAAGCAGATAACCTGGGATCAGATCCTGGGATATAAGGCAGTGTAGGTAAAGGTAATTCCCCTTATGTTAAGTCCAGTCGTGACTGACTCTGGGGGTTGGTGCTCATCTCCATTTCTAAGCCAAAGAGCCGGCATTGTCCATAGACACCTCCAAGGTCATGTGGCTGGCATGACTGCATGGAGCGCTGTTACCTTCCCGCCGGAGCAGTAGCTATTGATCTACTCACATTTACATGTTTTCAAACTGCTAGTTTGGAGCTGTGGCTAACATCGGGCGCTCATTCTGCTCCCGGGTTTTGAACCTGGGACCTTTGGTCCAAAAGTTCAGCAGCTCAGCGCTTTAACACACTGTGCCACTAGGGGCCCCTGATAAGGCAGTGTAGATCCAGCCTAAAGTAATAAATGCAAAATTACCATCTAAATTCTAGAAAACATTTGCCATTGTTTTAAACCAAAGACAGAAAAGGTGTGTATGAAGTGGTAGCATGAAGAATGGGCACTTCAGCATTTGCTAGACAACCACAAACCACCGTTAGAAGCCACAGGCTTGAATCATATTGTTAGTCCCAATTATAGCAGAATGATTGAATCAATGAAATTTACCTATGTATTGAATTCAGCAGTTCATTTAATGGTCTACTCTAGGACTGACCAGGGACATCATCACATGGGCTTTAAGCTCCATTCTAGGATGCTGCTGAGATGCAGCCAGGCCAGAGCCCACTGGAGCCCATTTCATGATGCAGGGATACTGGTGGGGCTCTGTCCCGTCTCCGTGCATGGCCAATATGGCAGTAATTTTTACAATGCTGTACTTCATCTTCTGTCACAAAAACACAAAGGATTGGGGTGTCAGGTAAGTCTATTGTACTGAAGACTAGTATGTGAACTCACCAGTGGACAATTATTGACAGATGATCTACAATGAATGGTAGTAAATAAATAAATTGCTTCACCGCATTTTCAGATCAACTTTTTCAAAGCTTCTCTAAAGTGGAAATGAACACAAGGAGCACTGTGCCCCCATATTGATGTCAGAAAGATGTACTCCTGCAGTGACTCACATTGCCGGAAAAACTATTCTTATTTGTTTAGATTGTCACCAGAGGAGTAATTCAAGTCACATTTCTCAACATTCGCTCCCTGGCTGTTGTCAATTTTTACCTGCCTTCTCAACCCCCACCGCCCAATTTGCCTGTAGCTGTAAACAGGCCTTGTTAAAAAATGGAAATTGTATGTGTTCAGAAAGAGAAACATCTGCAGCTGTGAGCTTCTTTAGATTTCCAAAGCAGAACAAGGGTCGGTGGGTTGACTGAAAATATAATGCTTGAGGCGTCAGGCTTTGGAAGCAGTACAACGCTAACAAGAATTGTTTAAAGCCAAGTTGCAACTGGGAACTACAAAAATACTGATTTTGGAGTTTTAGCAAAGAAGCCACCTTAAAGAGCTTCTTTCCCCTGCTATGTCAAAACACCATTAAAACAGCCAGCATGTACTGACATATTTGTTTTATGTATCACTTGACAGTTTTCAAATATCACAGTTGGATCAAAACAAGACCTTGGATTTAATCAGTCCATCCCAGCCCTGAATTTCCTAACTATATTCAGCATAATGTATGCACAGATGATGCCCAGTTATCATGCTAGACACATGGCAGAAGGTGCAGTTTGCTAGTTTCTTTGGTGCAGTACATCTACTTCCTTCCCTATTAATCATCGAAAGGGCTTGGAAAAGTTTCCTTTGAAATAAAGCCCTTAGAATTTCCCCAATATTTCTGACCCCCCCCCACCAAAAAATCCCAAATTTTGATTAAACTCTGTCAAAGAGGTAACTTTGATGATGGTTGTACATGTAAGTGCGCATACTTGTGGTGCAGTAGAGCAGCTGAGTTCCCCAAACTAAAAAAAATACCTCTAAAAATTATCATACAGTTATCCATAACATTATATTGAAGAGATGGTGGGATGCCGTGGTTACTTTGCAGTCTGGTGTAGTTGTTTGAGTGTTTGCAGTCTGGTGTAGTTGTTTGAGTGCAAGCTCTGCAGAACAGGGTTCAAATCTCCACTCAGCCATGGAAACCTATTAGGTGATCTTGGGTAAGTCACACTCTTTCAGCCTTAGAGGATAGCAAAGTTAACCCCCCTCTGAATATGTCTGGCCAAGAAAACCCAATGGTAGGGTCACATTAGGGTTGCCATACATCAGAAATGACTTGAAGGCACACAACAGAGAGAATAATAGACATTAATGAACTGAAATCTGCACATGGTATCCTATGCCAGTCATAGTGCCTGAGGCAAAAAAATCCCACAAATACTATTCTCAGTGTTCCACAGTGGAGATAAAATAGTATACAGGTTAAGTATCCTATATTTCAAATGCTTGGAGTCAGAAGTGTTTTGGATTTCAGATTCCCTTTTCCAGTTTTGGAGTATCTTTATTTGCATATACAGTAGAGTCTCACTTATCCAAGCCTCACTTATCCAAGCTTCTGGATTATCCAAGCCATTTTTGTAGTCAATGTGTCACAGACAGAACGCCACCAAATAAGGTTCAACACAGTTTATTAAAGTTACAGAACCAAAAATGCCCGTAAGAAACAAAGGGCTAGGCAAACACTTGCCTTCAATGTGAAAAGATACAAAAAGACTCCGCTGATACTAAAAACGGTTCAAAAGATAAACCGGATTAAACAGGAGTTTAATCCGGGTTAAATCAAAAATGCTTACTTCAGCCTGGCACTTTAAACAAACAAAAGTTGGTAAACAAAGATTCAATGAAACACAAATACCTGGCAGCAGATTCCTCTCTGCTACTCAAAAGCTACGATTGAGTAACTAAGTTGTTACTCCTCCGTGCAACGAGCGAACTCCGGGTCCAAACACATCAATCAGGGTAGCAGCGGTCAGCAGGGTCCCAATCCGGTCCAAGGTCGAAAGCCAGGTACAGACGTCTTTAGTTCACCAGTTCCACCGATAGCCACAGAAGGGATAGTCCGAGGTCGTAGTCAGTCAGTCAGTCCAACGTCAATCCAGAGTAGATAATTAATGTCCGTCAAAAAGACGACGGAGGTCCAAGGTATTCAGCAAACGAATCACACCCGTCTTCAGGAATTTCCCCAACAAGAGCCCAAGCGTTCGTCCAGATTACCTTGCCCAACGCAATTAGCCATTGATTCTAAACCCCATTTTATGCCAGTTCATAACTCCTCATCACTATCAGCTGCTATCCTAATTCCAGGTGCCTCATCATCATCATCCTCATCAGAGCTAAAACACCTTTGACTACACCCCACAGCATCCCCAGTTGTGGATCCCGTTCCATCCCTCCAGCCCGTCCATGGGTCCGATCCTGCAACCCGCCAGTCGCCTCCCATGCTATCATTGCCGGTGACACCCAAATCCTCCCTCACACGAGTCCATTTCATGTCATCCTCCTCTGAGCTAACCATCTCTTCCTCCATTCCCTCGGTAAAACCCTCAAAGGAGTCTTCGTCTGTTGGTTCTGCAAATAAGTCTCGGAGCCGTTTCCTTTCGCGCTCCTCAAGAGAGTCTGACTCTTGAGGAGTCTTACGACCTCGTCTCCCAGTATCGGAGCCATAAGGCTCAACCATAACACAATGTTTTCAATATATCGTGATATTTTGGTGCTAAATTCATAAATAATAATAATAATAATAATAAAACTTTATTTATATCCTGCGGGGACTCGGGGCGGCTTACATGGGGCAGAGGCCCAAACAATGTAGGACAAAACATAGGCAACATAATACAAATCACACTATAAAAAAATAAAACAGTTATACAATATATCAATTAAAACAAAAATACAGGATAAAAAATTGCATTTAAAACACATAAATGGTAAAATTGTAATAAATACGGGATAGATTATTAAAAACCCTCTGGGGCTGATTAATTAATGACTGTATCTCCAAAGGCCTGCTGAAACATCCAAGTCTTCAGTTGTTTCCTGAAGGAAATACAGTAATTACAACATAACATTACTGCGTATTAAACTACTTTTTCCTGTCAAATTTGTTGTATAACATGATGTTTTGGTGCTTAATTTGTAAAATCATAACCTAATTTGGCATTTATTAGGCTTTTTCTTAATCCCTCCTTATTAGCCAACATATTTGCTTATCCAACATTCTGCCGGCCCGTTTATGTTGGATAAGTCAGACTCTACTGTACGTACATAATGAGATATCTTGGAGATGGGACCCAAGTCTAAACTTGAAATTCATTAACATTTCATCTTATACGAATAACCTGAAGGTAATTTTATCTCATATTTTAATAATGCTGTGCATGAAACAAAATCTGCATGCACTGAACAATCGGAAAACATAGGCGACACTATCTCAGCCACCCGTTTTGGAGAATTTTGGATTTTGGAATGCTGGATAAGAGATGCTCAATCTTCATCTGCTTCCTTTTCATCACACTTAAAACCATCTCATTCTGCCTAATGGTAGGGCAAAGCCTATGCAGGGTCCGTTTTTTTTGTTTTTTTTTTAATCATGTCAGATTAAAAAATGGCCATCTAGTCCATCTAGTAAGAACATACTGCAAGTCGCTTCTGGTGTGAGAGAATTGGCCGTCTACAGAGACGTTGCCCAGGGGATGCCTGGATGTGTTGCCATCCTGCTGGGAGGTGTCTCTCATGTCCCCACAAGCTAGAGCTGACAGATGGGAGCTCACCCCACCTCACAGATTCAAACAGGCAACCTTCAAGTCAGCAACCCAACCTTCAGGTCAGCAATTCATCCGGCACAAGGGTTTAACCCATTGTGCCACTGCAGCTCTTGCTAAACAGTTGGGAATTAAAGCAAGGATGGAATGACTTGGTTCTGCTTCTGAAGGAGAGAATGGATAATCCCGAGCTCCAGGGCGTTCTGTGTGTACACATTTGCATTTGTGGGAGTGAAGTGAACTTAAGCCAGCAATCACATTGCAATTGCATTTTCTTGAATTGTTCTCTCAGTACTTAATGATCATATCTATTTGAATGGAAGGCAGAAAGGAATGCAGGTAATTTAATGAAGGCAGTTATCCAAATGCAATTGCACGGCTTGCCACCTCATTTGCATAGCTTTCCCCTTATCAACATTTATAAAGCCATTGCTGATTCTGCAGACTACAGAGAAGAGGAATGTGTTCAACAAATTCCTTTGGCTTATTGAAGAAGAAAAATATTAAGTCTTGGTACAGGAGGTATTGACTGGCTTGATTCACAAGTTAACAGTGAGCCAGGATAAACGGCAGTTAATTCTAAATAGCAGTTTCTTGAAAGAAAGTGCATGGCAGTTTCAAGACCTTTACTGTTCTTTCTTGTGGTTCTTGATGTTTTGCCTGGACAGTCCTTCAATTAGAGAACCCCATATCATAAAATCATTGAATTTTAAGTCGTGTTTTTGTGTGTTTCAGGAGTGACTTGAGAAACTGCAAGTCGCTTCTGATGTGAGAGAACTGGCTGTCAGCAAAGACGTGGCCCAGAGGATGCCCTGATGTTTTTATGTTTTTACCATCCTTGTGGGAGGCTTCTCTCATGTCCTTGCATAGGCATCTGGAGCTGACAGGGGGAGCTCCTCCGCACTCTCCCCAAATTCAAAATGGCAACCTTCAGGTCAGTAACCCAACCTTCAGATCAGCAGTCCTGCTGGCACAAGGGCTTGATCCATTGCACCACCGGGGGCTCCCTTTTCAGTGTTGAAAGAAACTAAAATAGTCATCTAGTTCAATCCTCTGTTATGCAGGAACACACAACAGCAGCACTCTTGAAAGATGCTCATTAAAAACTCAGTTTAAAGACCTCCAAGAAAAGAATTTGCCATTTCCATTTCAAAAAAGCTACGTTTCATCATTGAATTCTACACTGCAACAAGATTCTATTGGATTGTATATTTTACTGTTATGAATCGACTTGTCACAGTACCCTTTCAAAAGCATATATTATTATATACAGTATGTCCAGAGGAGGGTGACTAAAATGATCAAGGGTCTGGAGAACAAGCCCTATGAGGAGCGGTTTAAAGAGCTGGGCATGTTTAGCCTGCAGAAGAGAAGGCTGAGAGGAGATATGATATCCATGTATAGATATATGAGGGGACGTCATAGGGAGGAGGGAGCAAGCTTGTTTTCTGCTGCCCTGGAGACTAGGACGTGGAACAACGGCTTCAAACTACAGGAAAGGAGATTCCACCCAAACATTAGGAAGAACTTCCTCACTGTGAGGGCTGTTCAGCAGTGGAACTCTCTGCCCCGGAGTTTTGGAGGCTCCTTCTTTGGAGGTTTTTAAGCAGAGGTTGGATGGCCATCTGTTGGGAGTGCTTTGAATGTGATTTTCCTGCTTCTTGGACTGGATGGCCCATGAGGTCTCTTGGAACTCTGTGATTCTATGATTCAATAAATATTTTTAAAAGTATGGTTTAAAACATTATCTGTTTTGAAACACTGTATGCACATATACATTCAAGTCAGATGTGAATTTAGGGTGACTTTGTTAATTTCATGGGGTTTTCTTAGGTAAGGAATACTCAAAAGTGACCTTGCCAATCCTCTCCTCTGAAGATAAGACTACAGCACATGATATTCTCCCAAACTCCAGTGGATTAGTATCCATTGTACTTTCAGAACAGCTACTGGATCAAATCTCCAATAGCATGAGGATGATAGCTTAAAGCTCCTTCTCTACCTGATGTAAAACTATTAAGAATGAATTATGTAATTGAAATAACCAAGTGACCCTTAGTGTAGCTCTTAGCTGGCAAGTCTGAAGAGCCATTAATTATCTGTTTGTCATTGCCGCCTACATCAGATGCAAGAGCTTGGTGCACGATGGCATTAAAGTGAAAGGTGGGTGGTATAATTTGCATGCAGTCTAGCTGAACCTCTTAATTTTTCTTTCGTCTTCCAGCAATCTCAAAAGATACCGCTGTTCTGGAGAGTGGTCTGCATTCTTCACAATCAACGACGATTTAAAAGGTTTGGAAGCTAGCTGTGGATCACTTGGAATTTAACAAGTTGCCTTTAGAAGCGAAATGGCATGTGTTCTTGAGATATGTAATTTCTGCTTATTGAGAAGCTTAGAATTGTACCAGTTGATGAGAATTATTTTAATGTATTTTTAAACTATTTTTATTTATACCCAATCATACATATATATATATATATATATATATATATATATACACACACACATACATACATACATACATACATACATACATACAGAAAGGAATAGAGCCATGAACGTGCTGAGAAGATCGGACTCACACCTAGATGTTCTAAAAGCCACACCAGAAAATTGCCATTGCACACACCATCATTTATCTTCTTTTATATACTACTCTTTCACTGAGTTGTTTTACAGCATTTTATTGTGTCATGTAAAATCCTTTTTTAAAAAAAGAATAGTACAAAATGTGCTGCCAAAATAAACTGAAGGTTCACACGGATGAAAACTGTTGTGAACTTAATTTGGTTATCTTGGTTTATAGTTCTTATTCCAAAGAACTACATCATTCACATTCGGAATCATTCTATGCATTTATTATTTATGTGTTCACGAACTTTGTGTATTGTGTGAGGCCGGGCTTAGCATAGTGGGCTAAACCGCTGTGCTACAGAAAAACCCTGCTAATTGAAAGGTCGGCAGTTTGAGCCCGGGTCGGGGCGAGCACCCACAATCAGCTCCAGCTCACCTGTCCACCTAGCAGGTCAAAAGCAGAAATGCGAGTAGATAAATAGGTACCACTTTTAGCGGGGAGGTAATAAAGGCACCCTTAAGGACACTGATTGGGAGGAGAAGCTTCTTGGCATGGAAGATGGAGCACAATATGAATGGGTTCCTGAGTTGGTAAGCTCAACATAAATAGCCCACTTGTATACAAAATAGAAAATAAATAAGTTCAGCGAATAATTTGAATGTTAGACTTATTATACTGTTCAAATTCACAGTAATCACAAACAATATTGTATGGGTTTTGTATTGTATGGGTTTTCATGAACATGTTTTTCTAGTGCCTCTGCTATGTAGCTAAATATACATAAAGTTACACACTGTACATCACAATAGAGAATTTTGGCCATTGGTGTTTTGTAAATAAATAAGCATGCCAAATAAACATACTAAAATAGTTAGAGGTGTAAAGTAGACCAGCATTAGGCAGCAAAGGAGGTGTTCCAAAGGCAAAACAGTACTGGTGGGATATTTTTTAAAAATTGATTTGAAAGTTGGTATAAGGTAACTGGAATTCCAAAATACAAAATACCCCAACATCTAAAATTATCCACATGAGTGGCTGAAAAATGACACCTTTGCTTTCTAATGATTCAAGTGTACCCAAATATCATTTCATGCACAAAATTATTACACATGTGTATAAAATGAGTTACCCTCAGGCTGTGTGTATAAGATATATATGAAACATAAAATAATTTCATATTTAGGCTTGGGTTCCATCTCCAACATATCTCATTATGTGTGTATATGCAAATACAGGCATTCCAAAATCTGGCAAAAAAAATTCCAAAATACTTTTGAACCTGAGCATTCCATACAAGGCCTACCCAACCTGTACTTGATTTGAAATCTGAAATATTTAATCCAAACAGGTGAAGCACTCAGTCACTCTCCCCATGGTATGTACATATTTGCTAACTGCTGTGTAACACAGTACTTGGGGACTGAAGTGCAATTAGGTCTCCTGCTGTAATACTCATTGAAATACCCTGGCTGAATGCTCCAAAATTGTTCATGTCATGAAGGGTATGGTAATTTTAAAATGTTCTTAACAGCAGTCATCTTACAAGACAAACAAAATACAAGAGGGATAATTATCCAAATGTGAGTATCTGCCCTCAGACAAATGAAACAGTAATGAAAGCACTGTGATATTACACACGCTGTATTCTACGATATCTTACTCAAGAGTAGTTACATTAAAGTTAGTAGATTGCTCTTGGGCAAGTAGACATTTTACAAGGCAACCTCACATCTGACGATAAATCATTGTCATCATTCTCCCCAAGTTTTATTTTATTGAACAACATAAAAAACAGACGTGAATCAATATTCTTTATATGAAGGGCAGAGCCATTCACTGAGCAAGCTAAAAGGGACAATAATTCATGGGAAACCGACGATAATTCACAGACACAGAAAGCATTTCATGTTGCATTCATAGATACCTGTTCACAAAAGAGAAACATTATCACTGTGGATTGATTCCACTGCTGTGTTATCTTTGACTATTATGCTGAATTTAATGTTATCCTTTGCCATATGGGAGTGGGAGGGTGACTTGAAATATTAGGAAAGAATATTATTTTCATTTCAATGCCTCACTGCAGAATTCTTAGGATCCCAACTCCCATTATGTTGCAATCTGAAAGCACTATTTTAAAATTAAACTGCATAGTGCTTCCATTTTACAGGTGAACAAAATTTGAGAGAGTGCATCTTTTTACTCAGTGAGACCAAAAGTTTTACTTCCTACCCACCTGTGGGTCCTGTCATGACTATGAAAGGGCTGTGGCGCAGGCTGGTTAGCAGCCAGCTGCAATAAATCACTCTGGCCAAGAGGTCATGAGTTCGAGGCCAGCCCGTGTCAGGGTGAGCACCCGACAATTAAAATAAAATATAGCCCCTGCTTGTTGTTGACCTAAGCAACCTGAAAGATAGCTGCATCTATCAAGTAGGAAATTTAGGTACCACTTATATGTGGGGAGGCTAATTTATGACATGTGATGACTCATGGGCCTTGTAGTCCTGTTCCTAGTACTATTGTGGCAGATGAAGATGAAAACATGGGGTTTTCGCCGGTTCAACAAGAACTGGAGTCTTTTCACCTGCAGGATGTTGATGTTTGCCCACAAGAATTCAGCCAAACAGGCCTTGGGCAGAACTCCCCTCCGTTTCCCAGGAAGGAAATTTATTCTAGAGAAAGGGGAGTCAGGGAAGCTAATCGGGGGAAGTCTAAGAATTGCTGCCAAACAAATGGCTGATTAGGTCTGCTTCCCTTGGGAAATTCTAAGGAGTCATGCATCTGGACAGAGTTGGGTTTCGCTTCTCGTTCTCTAGGGAAAGAGTTCTGTTGGCGGGAAAACGAGACCCAATATAGGTGTTTGGCGCGAGGGATTCTTTGCGGAGTCAATTGATCAGCTTGAGGAGAGAGATCGTGTGTGGACTTCGTAATCCCAGTTCCTTGCTTCCCGGATCAAGCTTCAAGCCTTGCCCTGTCTCACGGTTTTACCACGGACTCTGTTTCATGCTTCATGTTTGCCTTGTCTCCAGTCACGGATCTAGCCAAGAATCAAGTTTATTTCCAGCCTTGTTGTCAAGCTTCATTGGACTCTAAGACTCTGTTATTTCCCCACACTATTGCTTGGCAAAGTGTGTGTTTCGGTCAAGTGGATTAAAACTTTGAACTCTAATATCATTTATTGGACTATACATTTTTGGACTATATTTGACCTCATTTGAAAGGTCTGCTTCTGAACTATATTCTTCACTTGTTTTTATTGATTTTATATATTTCTTTAATAAAGATATTAGATAGAGACTGGCCTCTGTGTAAGGTTATTGGTGCTCTGCTGCCAGGGTTCTGACATGACACCATAAAAATCATCCAGCCGCCATTGGAATGAGGAAGTGCCATCGCAGTGGATGATGAAGCAGCTGCTCCCCCTGTGGCCGGAATCAAGCATACCCTCAGGAAGCTGGAAGCTGGAGAGGGTTTAAATTGCCTCTGCGTCTTTCTCTGTCTCTTTTTTATATTATATGGTATTGAATGTTTGCCTTATATGTGTTGATGTGATCTGCCCTGAGTCCCCTTCAGGGTGAGAAGGGCGGAATATAAATACTGTAAATAAATAAATAAATAAATAAATAAATAAATAAATAAATAAAATAAGATTTTTATCAACCCTGTTCTCTTTGGAGCTGAGATGAGCCACTTCTTGGTCATCTGAGTCATTTCACATTTCCCACCATTGTTGATGGTGCACAAAGAACTTATGAATAGACTCTTGACATGCACACTATCTTAAGACCTGAACATGTCACTAACAGGTTTCCAGTCAGGTTATGCTCCAGGACAATATGTAATGCAGCATAAACAACTGTGTTGGGGGAGCAGGACTGAGAACTGATAGAACTCGGGAAATAATGTCGCCTCTTCGTGCAAACAGTGTCTTCACACAGGTTTTCCAAAGTTCATGTGTTCATCGTGACTCACTCTTTACTATGTGTATGTGGCAGATCTCCTCTCCAGGTCCAGTCCTTGGAGTCCTGTCACTCACCTTGCTCCTGGACCCCTTAATCCACATGTGCCAAACACAAGGCCCATGGGCCAGATCCATCCCAGCATGTCATTTATACAAACTGCATATTTGATGGCCACTGACTATTTCTACTCCCATTCCCCGGCACTGGTTGGCCCTTAGCTTCACCTTCTTCTCTTCCTCTATGATTCAACACACAATACTCAAAGTCCTGTCCATTTTGCATGTTAGCCAGAGATGTTTTGGCATACTATTCGAAAGGCTTGCCCCACTTCAGCTTTCCAAGAGTTTCTATCTGATCTCAGTCTCCATAGGACAAAGATGACCCAATATGCAGAGCCGCAAGAAAGTGGACATCACGCTGCATGTCATGAAGGTAAACCCAGCAGAGCTTCCTGCATTCTGTAGCCTCCAATGGTGCAGCGGATTAAACCGCTTAGCTGCTAAACTTGCTGACCGAAACGGCGGCAGTTCAAATCCACGGAGCAGGGTGAGCTCCCACTGTTAGCCCCAGCTTCTGCCAACCTAGCAGTTAGAAAACATGCAAATGTGAGTAGATCAATAGGTACTGCTCTGGTGAGAAGGTAATGGTGCTCCATGCAGTCATGCTGGCCACATCATCATTATTATTATTATTATTATTATTATTATTCATTTTTATCCCGCTTTCCTCCTGGGGGAGGGATTCAAAGCGGCATACAGCATATAAAATTCATATAAATACACTGAACAGCAATACATAATCAATTAAAACATCATATCCCGATTAAAACCCAATTAAGATATCAAATAAAACCATTTTTAAAATCATACAACAAGCACCATATTAATCATAGAATCATAGATTGGAAGAGACCTCATGGGCCATCCAGTCCAATCCCCTGCCAAGAAGCAGGGAAATCACATTCAAAGCACCCCAGACAGATGGCCATCCACCTCTGCTTAAAAGCCTCCAAAGAAGGAGACTTTGGAGGTTTCTATAGACAACGCTGGCTCTTCGGCTTAGAAATGGAGATGAGCACCAACCTCCAGAGTCGGATACAACTGGACTTAATGTCAGAGGAAAATGTGTACCTTACCTATTCTGCCCAGTGTAGATGAGCCCTGAATAATATTCTCCCTGTTTCTCTCTCTGAAATCTTTTTTCTACCCCTAGACCATATTTATCTTTTCTCTAGGCCATTTTTTTATAATCTGCCATGTGTCAGAAACCTTTACCAATTTCTATCATTTCTCCTCCAAAAGCC
Source organism: Anolis carolinensis (assembly GCF_035594765.1). Lineage (NCBI taxonomy): Eukaryota > Metazoa > Chordata > Lepidosauria > Squamata > Anolidae > Anolis > Anolis carolinensis. Next base: position 83,687,908 of record NC_085846.1, read on the forward strand.
CACCTTCACAGCATTTCAGGAGCTATTATTAGCTGTTACCAATCTGGCTTGCCCTGCTCCTTCCTTCACAATGTGTTTAGGATTGCACCCTTAATCATGGACCAATTCGGAACCCCCTTTCCCAGCAGACAAAGAAGTATACCAGCCATGATAGATTGTGTTGTCCTAAGTGCTGATAGAAAAACATTAAACATCAAACTGTGTAACAAAAGAACATAGGAGTCCAGCGGGCACCGTAATGTGCCAGGGTTTATTTTTTCTCCCTTCAAGATATGGAAGAAGCACATTGTTCAAAGTGGCTCTCAGATGAGTTTTGTTACTGTGGAACTTCATGTGTGAAATGGGGCGATTTTTCTTTCAAGCAAATATCACAGGATTGTTTTTCATTTACAGTGCCTTACACTATAGATGCAAGCGTGGAGTGGGAACAAATTAATTATGCTCATGGCTACGTAAATTAATTTTTTAAAATCTTTTGTCTTTTGAGTCCTATTGTGTGTGTAATCATTTCTTTCCGAGATTGTGGAGGAGGTTCTTACGTGGTGTTTTTCTTTTCTTTTATTAAGCACTATTAAGACTTTTTAAAAAACAGTAATGCAGTATATTGACAATACGTATTGTTAACTCTTGTTTGGCTGTGTAATGGAAATATGTAAGTTGTTGTAAGTTGTCACATTGGATGGGAGAAATCATTCTGTTTGGGGTCAAGCACATAAAGGAAACAGCATAATATCTAGCCCAGGGCTGGACAAGATTTAGTGAGCCATTTCAATTAACTATCCAAATCTCCCTGTTGATTACAGGATCTTCTCTTGGCAAAACCAGGAACATGAGCTAATGCTTTTTCTGATTTGTGCTGGTTTGTATTTGTGCAGATGAGGCATCTATACTTCGGATATGGGTTTGCAAATCTGAAATCTGTTGAACTAAAGTGGCATGTTAATAATAATAATAATTATAATAATAATAATAATAATAATAATAATTAAATAATAATAATTATTATTATTAACCATTGATCATATCCTCAGCTGCTGTAAGAAAATCGCACAGACAGACTACAAACAGAGGCACAACTATGTGGCCCAAATGATTCATTGGAACTTATCCCTCAAGTACCACCTTCCAGCAGCAAAGAACTGGTGGGATCACAAACCTGCAAAAGTATTGGAAAATGAACATGCAAAGATACTGTGGGACTTCCGAATCCAGACTGACAAAGTTCTGGAACACAACACACCAGACATCACAGTTGTAGAGAAGAAAAAGGTTTGGATCATTGATGTTGCCATCCCAGGTGACAGTCGCATTGACGAAAAGCAACAGGAAAAACTCAGCCGCTATCAGGACCTCAAGATTGAACTTTAAAGACTCTGGCAGAAACCAGTGCAGGTGGTCCCGGTGGTGATCGGCACACTGGGTGCCGTGCCAAAAGATCTCAGCCGGCATTTGGAAACAATAGACATTGACAAAATTACGATCTGCCAACTGCAAAAGGCCACCCTACTGGGATCTGCACGCATCATCCGAAAATACATCACACAGTCCTAGACACTTGGGAAGTGTTCGACTTGTGATTTTGTGATATGAAATCCAGCATATCTATCTTGTTTGCTGTGTCATAATAAAATAATAATAATAATAATAATAATAATAATAATAATAATAATAATAATATTTTGAACTGATTAAAACAGTATAAGACAGCAAGACAGTAGGAGATTGTGTGTCATATGTAATTCAATGTTATTCTTTCTAATGACATTTAAAATGGGCAGGATATATAAGCCATCTCTTAAATCCTAGGACGCACAATGTGCACAGGCTGATACATACTATTAATACAGACTAACATTCTCAATTAAAGAAATATTGTTTTGAAACACTGCTTTCCAGAGCAATGAAGGGGGGCCTTTATTTTTGCACCAGGCTTTCAAAAATGAGAGTCACTCCTTCATGCATTTCATCAAACACTCTGAAGCTTGAAGCTGGATTATAAATTAAATTATATGCAGCAGAAAGTGAATTTTGCAGTCTAGTAATAGGGAAGGAGAGAAAAGGAGGGAGGAATCCTGTATCATTTATAGCCCCAGATATGTTCACTTTAAATACAGATGAAAATCTTTGATAAGGAAATATAATGAAAATCTGGATGATAATTTGGGGAAAATACAACCTTATTTTGGGAGTGTGGAGCAGAACAATACAAGAAATGTGTGCAATGACCAGCAATGGTGAGTTTAGATTCATTTGAGCAAATGAAGTGTATACAGGTACATTTTAGAAGTATATGGTTCATAGGTATCACTTCTTTAACAGAAAATTTGGTACCAGAGGCAAAATAACATAAGTTTATGTTATTTTGCACCACACACAAACAATTCAGCAGGTTTCTGCATACTTTTCTCTAACCATTTGCACTGGAGAAATGAAATATTCAGATCATATAAGACTTGGATCAGTAAACAAATGCATTTTGAACCTTCCAAAAACCACTCGAAGGCTTCTTCCAAAATGCATCCAGGGATGAGTTGCTTTCACCTACCTCTTTTCGTTTTATGATTTCCATACTTGCTGATCTATAATATTTAACATGCTACAGGGAGCTGATGCAGCAGTTCCCCTCTTTGCTCTTGGTTTTGCTGTTCACATATGTTTTATATGTGAATCTGAAGGTTTTCTGTATCCACAGTTTCTGTATCCATAGATTCCACTATTCATGTCTGGACCTTTAAAAAAAACTCCAAAAAGCAAACCTTAATTTTGCCATTTTATACAAGAGACACCATGGTGCTTTGAATGCGACTTCCTGCTTCTTAGCGGGGGGTTGGACTAGATGGCCCATGAGGTCTCTTCCAACTCTACTATTCTATGATTCTATGATTTTTTCTACACCATTGTATATAATGGATCTTGAGCATCCACACATTGTGGTATCCACAGGGAATCCTGGAATTAAATCCCACTGGATACCAAGGGCCCACTGTGTATCTATAGAAGATGAGGATAAAACCGTACCTCACTTCTTTTTTTCATGTCAGGAGCAACTTGAAAAACTATAAATCGCTTCTGGTGTGAGAGAATTGGCCGTCTGCAAGGACCTTGCCCAGGGAATGTCTGGATATTTTAATGTTTTTATCATCCTTGTGGGGGGCTTCTCTCATGTTCCCGCATGGAGCTGGAGCTGATAAGAGGGAGCTCATCCGTGCTCCCCCCGGGTTAGATTCAAAAGGGCAACCTTCAGGTCAGCATCCCAATCTTCAGGTCATCAGTCCTGCCGGCACAAGGATTTAACCCACTGTGTCATGGTACCTCACTAAGAGAAATAGATTAAAGGTAAAGGTAAAGGTTTTCCCCTGATGTTAAATCCAGTCATGTCTGACTCTGGGGGTTGGTGCTCATCTCCATTTCTAAGCCGAAGAGCCGGCGTTGTCCGTAGACACCTCCAAGCTCATGTGGCCAGCGTGACTGCATGGAGCGCTGTTACCTTCTTGCCGGAGTGCTACCTCTTGATCTACTCACATTGGCATGTTTTCGAACTGCTAGGTTGGCAGAAATAGATTACTATTATTGCACTACACTTCCAATTAACTGATATAGTAACATTTTGTGGAATCCTGGGAGTAGCAGATTAGGCTAATCCCAGGATTTTAAAGGAGTTATCCAAGGTTCAGCATCTTGAGTATCTTATTTAAGTTCAGACTAAAATCTGAAATGGATTCATTACCCCACTGACATCAGAAAGAACAGCCACCAGTGCCTGCTGTGTTGGGCATGAAACGCTGTCTCTGTGGTACAACTAACCTTCAGTTGCCAGAAAACGGAACGGTGTCCCTCCCTTCCGTGTTTACAAGAGTGAAGTCATCCACAGTGTCAAATCTGACATTACATTCATCACATTTTTATTTTTTTATTTTTATGTGGTGGGGTTCAGGAGCAGAATTCAAAATGATTTTAACAGAGTAGAGAGATGGGCTGAAAGTAACAAAATGATATACAATAGGGAGAAATGCAAGATACTCCACTTAGGCAGAAAAAATGAAATGCAAAGATACAGAATGGGGGACAATGCTTGGCTTGACAGTAGTATGTATGAAAAGGATCTTGGAGTCCTCATGAACAACAGGTTAAACATGAGCCAACAATGTGATGTGGCAGCTAAAAAATCCAATGGGATTTTGACCTGCATAAATAGAAGTGTAGTGTCTAGATCCAGGGAAGTCATGCTACTCCTCTATTCCACCCTGGTCAGACCACACTTGGAATACTGTGTCCTATTCTGGGCACCGCAATTGAAATTAGATGTTGGCAAGCTGGAAGGTGTCCAGAGGAGGGCGACTAAAATGATCAAGGGTCTGGAGAACAAGCCCTATGAGGAGCAGCTGAAAGAGCTGGACATGTTTAGCCTGCAGAAGAGAAGGCTGAGAGGAGACATGATAGCCATGTATAAATATGTGAGGGGAAGTCTTAGGGAGGAGGGAGCAAGCTTGTTTTATTTATTTATTTCTTTCTTTATTTATTTACAACATTTATATCCCGCCCTTCTCACCCTAAGGGACTCAGGGCGGCGTACAAATTGGCAACAATTCAATGCCTGCACATAATTAAAACAGCAATGAAAATCCAATAAAACAATTAAAACAATAGAAAAATATAAAACATATGATTAAAATCCATTCCTCCAAAATCCTCGTGCTGTAGCCGTAAATCAGTCCAGGGTCGTCTTTTATCATTTAATCTTTGAAAGCCTGGGCACATAGCCATGTTTAGAACCGTTTAGGGCTTTATAGGTCAAGACCAGCACTTTGAATTGGGCTCGGTAGCATATCGGCAGCCAGTGGAGCTGGCTTAACAAGGGGGTGGTATGCTCCCTGTAAGCTGCCCCAGTTATTAATCTGGCTGCTGCCCGTTGTACTATTTGGAGCTTCCGGGCCGTCTTCAAAGGCAACCCCACGTAGAGAGCGTTGCAGTAGTCCAAACGAGCTGTAACCAGAGCGTGGACCACCGTGGCCAAGTCAGACCTCCCAAGGAACGGGCGCAGCTGGCGCACAAGTCTTAGTTGTGCGAAGGCTCCCCTGGCCACTGCCGAGACCTGGGGCTCCAGGCTCAGCGATGAGTCCAGGAGGACCCCCAGACTGCGAACCTGTGTCTTCAGGGGGAGTGTGACCCCGTCCAGCACAGGCTGTAACCCTATTCCCAGTTCAGCCTTACGACTGACCAGGAGGACCTCTGTCTTGTCTGGATTCAGTTTCAATTTGTTCACCCTCATCCAGTCCGACACAGCAGCCAGACACCGGTTCAGGACCTGGACAGCCTCCTTAGTGACAGGTGGGAAGGAGTGACAGAGCTGGACATCATCTGCGTACAGATGACACCGGACCCCGAAACTCCGGATGATCTCTCCCAGTGGCTTCATGTAGATGTTGAACAACATGGGGGACAGTACTGAACCCTGCGGGACCCCACAAGTCAATGGTTGTGGGGCCAAGCAGGTGTCCCCCAATGACACCATCTGGGACCGACCCTCCAGGAAGGACCGGAGCCACTGCAAAACAGTACCTCCGAGACCCATCCCAGCGAGGCGTCCCAGAAGGATACCGTGATCGACAGTATCGAAGGCCGCTGAGAGGTCCAGCAGAACCAGCAGGGACACACTCCCCCTGTCCAGTTCCCGGCGTAGATCATCGACTAAGGTGACCAAGGCTGTCTCGGTACCATGCCCCGGCCTGAAGCCAGACTGTGCCGTTTTCTGCTGCCCTGGAGACTAGGACATGGAACAATGGCTTCAAACCACAGGAAAGGAGATTCCACCTGAACATTAGGATGAACTTTCTCACTGTGAGAGCTGTTCAGCAGTGGAACTCTCTGCCATGGAGTGTGGTGGAGGCTCCTTCTTCGGAGGCTTTTAAGCAGAGGGTGGATAGCCATCTGTCGGGGGTGCTTTGAATGTGATCTCCTGCTTCTTGGCAGGGGGTTGGACTGGATGGCCAATGAGGTCTCTTCCAACTCTATGATTCTATGATTCTGTAAATGACAGGAGACATCTGTTTGGCATTGCACATGTCTTTCCTCACCATTGTATCTTGTATCTAGTGGCTTTCTCTTGTATTTTACTATGCATACTCTGAATGTTCCCCTGGAATTAAGAGCTGAGATTGGGTCATACTTGCGAAGTATCACATCTGGCATGCACAGCTCTTCCTCTACCTCCTTGCTCCAAGCCTTGTTCTCAAAGAAAAACAACTGTGCTCATTCACTAACCGAGCAGAGGAGAGGTCGAAGAAGGGAGGTTTCTGACCTAGAAGCAATCTATAACTTGAGAAGAAAGGAAAGAAAAATAAGGTAATAGTCCAACATCTGGAGTGCCATATAAAAATGATATGGAGGATCAGCTTCGGCTTCAGGCCTTGAATTTGTACATGTGCCATAGTATGTAGCTATGGCAGTTCAAATGAAATCCTTGTGCTATAGTGTAAAACAGTCCAAGTTTCTATGAGTAGTGAAAACAAAAGTCAGACAATTCCCATTATCCCCCAGTCATTATGCCCAGGGATTCTGGGAGCTGTAGTTCAAAACCAATCCTAAGCTCTGACGTGAAGGAATGCAAATTGCATTTCTGTCTAAAATAGATAAGGCAACCCCATTTCAGCTGGATTTTTCTGCAGTTCGAAACATAATTCATCTTTTTAATGTAGCTCTCAATATTAAGCACACTGAGAGGCAACACATAGCTTTTACATCATCATCATTTTCTCTCATTTGCCTCACTATCGTTCTGGAGGCAAGGCAAAATAGCAAATAAATTCTGGAAAAGTCCACCCAATCATAACGTAAACATAAAAGAAGAGCTCGTCATCATTTCTAGCGATGTCACCACCTGATGTGACAGACGTCCTTTGCCTGAAAAGAAGTACGCCAGTCTGTCCACGACTTCTAATATTCTGTGAATAATATTCATTTTCTGCCTTGTCAGGTAATTTGAGATCCTGCCTAAAGCTTTGAGGAGTTGTGAGAAGAAGCCTGATAATGGAATGGGCTCAGCTGCACTAACGCATGGGGAAATTAATAAAAATAGTTTAGGCAGTGACTGAATTTACTACTGACATGCTGGAAGATATTCTGTGTCATTAAGTTTAGCATATGCTTACAGTAATAACAAAGGCTCATTAAATCTGAAATGTAAGTTGTCTGAACCACAGGTCATTTTCAGTACTGTATTATATTTCTGAACTGAGTTTCATGCGATCTTTTAGATCCGTGGTTCTCAACTTGTGAGCCACGGCCCACTGAATGAAAATTTGGCCCGCAAACCTCCTTCCTCTTTATTTATTTATTTTATTTATTTTATTTCCACTCCTTTGCGCAGAGCTGACCATTGCATTGGCTAGACTACATCGGTTCTAGATTATTATATATGGTTTTCTGTGGGCGAGCAGATTGCAACTACTGGATCGCATATGTTCGTTTTCAGAAACTAGAGCTGATGTGGTCTGTGATTTTCTGAATCAGTATCCCAAATACCAAACCAAATCTAAAGTTCATCAAAAATTGATTTGTAACCCTTTTGGTACTAATGTTGGAGAATTTTCCCTGGTCAAAGTGGTCCCTAGTCAAAAAAAAAAAAAAAGGTTGGGAACCACTGTTTTAGACTGACTGTGCATGCATGCATTGTTCTGAGGCAATCTAACATATTTTTTCATGCTTATTTTGACAATTGCGTGGTCTATTTCAGCCCATTGAAAATGCTGAAATAATTTTGTTATAGTTCTGGCTTTGTGAAAATATTATCAAAATTGTACTGTAACGCAAAACAAAATTGTTTCAACTTAGAAGCTGGAATGGAAAGATGGATCCCAAAGTTTCATGATTCCTGCAAAGAGCATCAGGATTGATTACTGCCATGTATGCATGAAAGCCAACCAAACACAGCTCTTTGAATCCTTTGAAAGGAAAGTCAGGCGGAAAGAATATAAAAATAGATTTTTGGCTGTTTCACTATTAGACAGGGATAGGATGATATACTAGGGTCAGACAGAGGTGCAGCAAAGATGTAATCAAGTTACGATAGAGACAGGGAACAGATAGGAATGGATAAGATCTAGAACGGAATAAGACAAGGACAGTTTAGCTCAGAGGGAAATAGCAATAGGATGAAAAGGGTAAGGCTTTCACATTAGGTTTTGACAATGTTGTATTCAAGGTAGTCTTGGCTACTGAAATACATCTTAAAGGCTTACTATTGCTCTGTCTCTTTTTTCCCCTTCAAAACCCTTTGTAGCCTAACAAGACAGAATAAAAGACAAACGTATTAGAAAAGGGGACAAGGAATTTTTTTCATTATTGTATTTCACACCAGTAATGGCCTTAGATGCTATTAGGCTGGAATTAAGTTCTGTCATTAGCCTCTATCGGTCCTGCCAGGGACTGCACAGCCATCTTAAAGATTATTTTTTAATTTTTTTCTATAAGAAAGAAATGGAGCAGTACAAATGAGATTATTCTCATGAGTGCTTCATGATTTGATGTCTGGTGCTGTAGCTGTTCAAATGCAGACCTTCTCTTTCCCTTGTATTTTCTAAGTGAATTATTGGCTAAGTGAATTATTACAAAGTGAAAAAACCACAGTGATTTCATTGTAACTAAATAACTTGCTGCACAAATATTGTTGATATACTAAGGCAGAGATCCCCAAACTCTAGTCCTCCAGCTGTTTGGACAGCAACTCCAAGAAGCTTCAGTTGCCTTGACCAATGATCAGGGATTCTGGAAGTTAATATCCACAACACCTGAAGGATCCGAGTTTGGGAAACATTGTACTTGCATGTTGCAATGACAATGGTCATGGACATAGGAATTTTCCATGTGCCTGTTCTTGATTTGTAGGATTAATGAATCAGGTGGTTTCACACCCATGCCAAGGGCAAAGCATGATGGCCATGATGACTGGGATATTCTGGATCTTCAAAGTTATGTTCAGTAATGAAAATACCTTAAGTCTAGCTCACAGCCTTATAATGATCCCCAATTCATGTTTATGGTGATGACATGATCACAATGATCAAAAGTGTCCCCCTCATTCTATCATTGAAGACTTGCTGTCCCCCTCCCCCCTAGAAAAAACTCACACATCCACCCAGTTGTCTCAGCATCCCCTGTAACTGGGAGAAGTTTGGACATGTTATTTAATACCCTGCTCTTCAGAATGGTAAATGACATGTCTCTAGGGTGATAAATGACATCTCCAATCTTTTCCCAGTCACAGGAGATACTGAGATAGACAACTGTGACAGGATCCCAACATGACTGTCTCAGCGTGCCCTACAACTGGGAGAGGGATGGATACATCACTACCTTGCTCCAGGAAAGATTTTGGAGGATAGCTTTGGGAGACATCAGAGTTACATCTCCATAACTACATCTCCTGAAGCATGATTTCGGCCAACATTTCCGAGCCATGGCTTTGAAATGTGATGGCAAAATTGCAAGAGGAGGGAGAGCCTATAAGTTTATGAGTGGTTTCATACAACTCTGTTCATTGCAGTGGAGGGGAGGTAAACCTGTTGCTTATTTAAGAGTTCACTGCATTAATCTTCTTTAAACTGGTGCCCTCTGGACTTCACCCAATATCAGTCCCAAATAGGGTAGCCAGTGGTCAGCTTGCGGGTCTGTAGTTCAAAATAACTGGAGAGCACCAGATTGGGAAGTGTGTACTATATGGGATATAGATTTACCTTCAGTGTCAGACTGCTCCTTTATCATCAGTCAGAAGTGACAGATGGCTTTCCTACAAAGAAATGGAATGATCGATCCTCTTCGGTTTGAACTTTAAAAGAGGTACCCGGGGTGCTGAGCTCTATTCCAAACGTAGATTCAACATCTTGAAGAATTCCTTTAAAGTTCAGGCTAAAACTCAAGCTGGTTTGATTGCTCCATTGACATAGAAGTAGTGGTACCAATATAACTAAAATGTCACCATTGGACTGCTGATCAACTAACTGCAGAGGATTGCTATTCTTCCAGGTTGTTGGGGTGCATCACAGGCTGCTGTAGGAAGGAAAAATCTCATCTCCCATGGAAACCCAGCACTAAGTCCTGCAACTGTTCACAACTGCTGTGTGGAGACGGTGAGCTAATTTGTATATGAATGATCATCACTTTATATCTCATATTTATTCTTTCAGAGCAGCAAAATGTTCCCTAAGGAAGAAGCTGTGCAAATGGGAAGATTTTTATTAGTAAATCTGTTATAATGTTCTGTTTTAATGCAAACTGCTTTTAAAATGTGTTTGTTGAGGGAAAATCACAAGGGAAGCCCATTGTAGAGCATATGAATTCTGTTCTACATTGTTTGGAGCCACCACATTTCTGCAGCCCAGACATAAAGTAACAGAATTATCTCACCAGCTATAAGGAATGTTACAGATATTGTCTGGATTCTAATATGTCCACGATTTTCTGACAATTACAGTCCCTGGAACACTTCCAAGCATGCTCATTGAAAAGTCCCAGCAACACGATTTCCAGCACCAAGAGAAAATAGTATCTCTCAGTACACTGAGATGATGAACTATCTTTCAGGCAAAAAGTTCAGATCTCTCACGGCAGGTGGGTAATTATGGTTGCACGTATTTTACTTTGAAAGGAATAGTCTCAAAAGACTATTCAGAAGTCTCATATGAAATCTGTTAATTGCCATACCATAAAATGTCAATTATTTTGTTCATATGATCAGTGTCAAGAAATATCAGTCCTGTGCAGCATTGCTCATCCAAATTCTTGAAAGTTTGTCACCACAGCTTCTGATCTAGTATCTTGGGCATTCAGGTTCAAACGAGTTCCTCCAAAAGGTGCTTCATCATACAGTTTTGTGGCAGAATTAACTTCTCAATAAAGCCATGGCCTCTATAGCTTCAGAAATAATAGAGGATAAATTGGTCAGCAGGTGGTAATAATAATTAAATGGCTTTACCAACCACAACCTAATCAGCTTCCTTAAACTAAAGGGCTTGACCATATTTAATTTTCTATTGAATTATCTTGGTTATATTGATCTATGTGCTGGTCCTTCTGATTGGATGTCTGTACACATATGGTAACATACACATCCTAATTTTCCACCCGGGTTATAAAATGTGCCATCGGCCCTCCCAATCTGCACCATTAATGAACTGCTACCATTTTGTAAAACTACTTTAAGGGTTGTAAATTTCAAATATTAAGAATGTCTAACAATATGTTGCTATGGTTCTGAACAATTCCATTCAAGGGTCCAGCCATTTCTTCAAATACTCTACAATATTACATTTTCTTCCCTCTCAGTTTACACTTCAGTCAATGAGCATTCTGTGACCCAAACATGCTAGTTAGGCTCCATCCATAGGATCCTTCCCTCTGCCACTTCTACCCCTGAACATAGTGTCATTTAAACTCTATATAAGTATCCAGGCCCAAGAAAGGTAGTTTGAGATTAATGTATACCACAGTTGGCCCTCCAAATGTTCTTGGACTTCCAGCATTCCTCACCATGGTTGCAGTTCAAGGGAATTGCATTCCAGTAACATATGAACAGTTGCACTGTTTTCATCATATATAGTCACTAAAACAGGATCTTCAAGTCATATGGAAGTTGATCATCAATGAATATAGCCCATAAGGAGCTTGATAAGCCCCATGTTTAGTATCTACTTCGAATTGTAAAATGAAAGGCGTTCCCAAGAGCCTGGCAGTCTGCATTACAATGGCAGGTAAGGTTGTCAGCAGACCTCAGTGGGTTTTTGCCTTGATGGCACCAAGAGATCCTTTCCCAATGTAAATATGGCCTGATAGCTTCTGTGAGAGACTACATGCCATGCTATCTCTGGCTATTGTTATACTGGCTCCAGCTTGCTGGCCCTATGAGACCACCTTCATCATCCCCATCAGATTCATTTCCAACATTTGCAGAATTGTATCTACTTCTTGGATCCCTTCCAAGGTGACTGGCCAGCTGTGGTGCCTAAAGTTGATGTCAAAAATGACATCACATGGGATGCACTATAATGGCCGTCCACCACAGAACAGAACCAGGCGCTGACTATACTTTCATGAAATACACTATGCCTAGGCAAATTTGTCCAGAGAGAGAAGGAAGAAGGTGAATGAGTAAATGGTAGTGGTGTGCATTTGTATGGAATCGCTGTTTGTTTTGTTTAGTTTCATTTATTTTGTATCAGTTTTGTATTTGTCTCATTTCCAAAAGTGGGGCACCTATATGAATAGAATTTTCATCGATTGGATACAATGGGAGGGCTTCCAAGGCTCACCCCCCCCCCCGCCCCTTCCCAGCTCTGCTTTTGGGCTAGAGGGGTGAAGATCGCCACACACGGAGGGCATCTCAACCCCTTTTAACCCACCAACTTTTAAAACATTTGAGTCTTCCCAATTTATTAATATTATTATTATTAACACCCATTGATACACATCAGAAGTCAAGGGGAAGCAGCCCTCTCTCAGACTCAGCTTAAGGTTCCTGAATAACTATTAATACTAATATTAACATCCATTAGTACACATCGGATGTCATGGGGAAGCAGCCCTCTCTCAGACTCAGCTTAGGGTTTCAGAATAACTACTGTTATTAATATTAATATTATTATTAACACCCATTGGTACACATCAGATGTCATGGGGAAGCAAACCTCTTTCAGACTCAGCTTAGGGTACCAGAGTAACTATTGTTATTAATATTATTATTATTAACACCCATTGGTACACATCAGCTGTAATGGGAAAGCAGCCCTCTGTCAGTATCTGTTTAGTGTTATGGGGCCAAAACAAAAGGAAAACGAAAGCAAGCACGATGACTGTGCAGCTTTCGTTTTTGTGTCGCCTCTTGTTTCCCACGAAAATGTCGTCATTCATTTTGTGTAGATGAACAGTCGAAACGAAATGATAGCACAAAAGAAACAAAGGAAAACTTTTCGCACACATCTCTAGTAAATGGCAGCAAGCAGCAGACCCTCTGATGATGGCAAGAAAACCCAAATGGGGATTGTCAGGGTTTGTAATGGGCCCTTCTGGTATCAACTCTGAGCATTGGTTGTATTTGGTAGGTCACAACTGTAGGGTTACACTAACTATAATACTATGCCTTACCCAATTCCTTTTGAAGCGTGTTCTTCTGCTGTCTTAAAAACCAGTACGGCCTAAATTATGTTGTCAATTCCAACAAGATTCACCCATGTGTTAATTCACGATTAAGCAACTGGTTCAAAAGGTCTACTCTCACTGTTGACCAAACAATAGGATGCAAGTCTCTGTCTTTTCTCTCTCTGAATAACCTTAAAATAAATGAAGTGGCAGTGCTTTTAGAATATGCGTTTTCATTTGTTGTAATAAAGAGGTGAGATTCAGTGGAAAATCGACTCTTTCCTTGCACTATATATATGCTATTAAAGCTAAGACATTTATCAGGGTAATAAATAATATTCTGTACACTGATTAGAAAAATATGCACTTTCCACATCATTTTATTTTTCTCATTTGCATCACGGGCAGTAACTGTCATGAAACAAATAATGTTCTAGAAATCAAATTTTAAGAGAGATTCTGATTCAAATAAAATGTTAGATAAATGTCCATTTTTACAACTATAAGAGTTGGTGCTATGGTTATTGTACATGCTACTCTAGACAGTACCGAAGTTGTAACTCAACAGCTTAAGAACAAATCTTTATGCACTATGATGGACTTTTTCTTGCGCACACATGTAAAATGGTAACACTTAGAGTGCACAAGTACTTTATTTAAATAAATGTATGTACAAGGATAATGAAGGGAAAACTACAGAATTCAGTACAATGGCTGCATGCACTGGAGGGGATGTAAAATTCCAACAGGTCTTCTAGCAATGGATGATGCACTGAAAACTCTGAAAAAGACTGAAGACTGGCTGTTATTTCCATCACCACATTGCAGGATCTTCATACCTGTAATACATCATGAAAAAGAGGAAAATATTCTGAAGGTCAGTAAGAGAATAAAAAAGAAGTTAAGCTCATCTGGGGTCCATCCGTCCCCCATTATTTCATTCATTCATTCATTCAGCCAGACAGTTTGTTATAGTTTTATATAAAGACATACATAATGTATCATATGTAGCACAATGAAGAATATGTATTCAGAGCCTGGAATAGTCCCGTTATGAAATGTAGTTCCTGGAGCTTTTCTCTACAATGCTGATATCACCTTCGTGTAACAAAGCAGTATTTTACCCCCAAAGACTGAACAGCACCAAAGACTGTAAAAAGAAGAGAGGGAAAAATACTTTAGAGCAGTGATTCCCAACCTTTTTTGACCAGGGACAATTTGGACCAGAGACTACTCTCCAACATACCAAACAGTACCAAAAGGGTTACCAATCAGTTTTTGGTCAACTTTAGATTTGGTTTGGTTATTTGGGGTGCTGATTCAGAAAACTGCATTGGATAGACCACATCAGTTTTAGTTTCTGATACAGAACATATGCTATCCAGTAGTCACCATCTGCTCGCCCACAGAAAACCATATTTAATTTTTCACTAGAACTGATGTGGTCTATCCAATGTAATTTTCTGAATCGGCACCCCAAATAACCCCAGGAACAGGCCTAAAAACAAAGACATTAAATTTTTTTTTGTTGCGCTGTGTTATTATCCGTAGCAGTATCAGTGAGGCTGCACACCATATTTTAGTTCTTGCGGACCACTGATGGTCCATGGGCCACAAGTTGGGAACCACTGCTTTAGAGTGTATGTCAGTATCCCAATATCTGTATCAGGCCTGGTTCTTTATTGAGGCCCATGAAGCCACCGCTTTGGGCGCAGCCCTTGCTGGACGCACTTGAAGTGGCAGCGGTGGCGGCAGCGGTGGCGGCGACCATTGGGTCGCTCGCTGCGGAACAAAGAAGTACTTGGTATTCTCGCACGATTTCACGAGATCTCTCAGATCTCAGTACCAAGTACTTTCTTGTTCCGCGGCGAGTGACCCAATGGTCACCGCCGCTGCCACCGGTAAGTTGGAGGGAGGCGTAACTTCGGGGGGGGGGGCGGCCCTAGGTTTGCTTACATACTGAAAAAACCTAGGGCCGCTCCTGACCTGTATGACACTTGTCCTCATGAGGCACTTATAGCAAGTCATTATGTCTTGGCATTTCAGACAAAAGAACCATTGATAGGAAAGATGCCTATCAAAAGAGGAGAGTGAGAAATTGCTCCTCGATGCCCACATGATGCACATGGCCTCGGCACCCCCAACATTTAAGGTGGTTTTGAATTATGTTAGAAAAAGTCGGGAAGTGCTCTGAAACTTCCCTGGAGCTCTGGAGCAACTCCAAACTTTGTGGTTCCAATTCAGAACAGACCCCAGTGATCACATCTTGGTCCATGGAACAAGGAAAGCAAAATGGCAGTCACTTGGTGCCTTTGCCGTAATCCTCCCTTACTTAGTCACATGGGCACCTTTGCTGACATCTGCAAAGATGACAAGTAATGGCAGGAACTTTTTGGAAACAGGTTAACGGGGGCCATCCAACGAAGCCGAACCGGGTTAACATGACTTGGCAGTCTAGACGCTGTTCTGCCACTGCAGGTAATAGAGGCGGGCAATGCAACCACTCCAGGCTGGATTATTGTTACTCTGGATCGGCCCCACACTAAGTATCTCATGTAGGTAGACCCATTGTTCCTTGTAATGAATACAAAAGTCTCAAAAGACTGTGAATATGGAGCTATCTCTCTGTGGAAGTGGCTGTGGACATATACATGCTTTCAAGCTTTCCCAGAAGTCTGGATCAAGGGCTACTACGGGATTTTAAAAGGCCACAGAGTACTAAGCAATGTATAACAAAATGAGAAAGTATTGCTACAGCATTCCATCATGCACTATCAAATATCCCGAGGGATCTTTTTTTCTTCTTCTTTCCCTTTTCTTTTTTCTTTTTCCTTTTTTGTGTTTGTGGTTTTTTTTGGGGGGGGGTTTTCCCCTTTCTATCTTACTATTAATCATGCTTATTATCTTATATCTATATTTTAATATGTAAATGGAAAATTTAATAAAGATTATTTTAAAAAAAATATGCCGAGGGATCATTTAGTCAAATTTTTCTAAATGCCACTTCCAATGTTGCTTCACTGGAAATATGCTTCAGTGAGAGGGAGATCAATAAAAATAACTGCAGAATGATTTGAAATTAACAACCAGCATTTCTGACATTCATCTTTGAAACAGACATTTTAATCTTTTGCTAAGCCATAAAACAGACATTTCTCACCATCAGCCGTTGACTCTTATAGCTGACATTCATTCTCAGTCAAAAATCATTTCTTAAAAACCCTGCAAGTCTTTGGATTCCAAGTTCCCTTGTGCCAAAGCCGGTTAGAAATCAGCCTTGACATTTATTTTTAACAAGCCCAGGAATATATGAAGTTGGAATATATTACAGACTCTCCAAAAAGGACTGGTGGGATTTTCTCTTACCATTCATTGAATTAGAAACATGGCTCTTTCCAGATGTTAATGCAAATTAAAATGAACATGTTAAGCAGAAGAGCAACAGAAGAGTGGGAGGTGTGTCCACCTGCACAATGCATTAGGAAAGGTACAGTTGACCCATGCTGCTTTCCTGCCTTAGGCAAAGAACCAGAGAGATCTTCCCACTACCTTTGGCTTTACACTTTTCATGTCTAAAATCCAAATCAATGGGCAGTTCCTTCTGACTTTTTACATGAATGATGTGACAGCTTCATCTCCCATAACAGTGGTTCTCAACCTGTGATTCCTCAGATGTTTTGGGCTTCAATTCCCAGAAATCCTAACAGCTGGTAAACTGGCTGGGATTTCTGGTAATTGAAGGCCAAATCTGCTTAGGACCCACAGGTTGAGAACCACTGCCCCACACTTTGATCGAATAGACGAGCTTATTACAATAATTTCAAAAGAAGTAGTGGAGAACTTCTCTCTGGTCCTCCAACATCTATTGCTTGAGGTGTTCGCCTCTCTGTATCTGGTCCACTATACAAGATCCAGGGACAATCCCTGCTCTGTTTACTCCCATTCATATTACAGTATATAAAGTTACAGTGCTATATTCAAATGTTTCCCCTTAAACTGCAAACCTCACAATTCCATTGGATGTTACAATGGAAGTTAAGCTGGAATAATAATGCTGTTATTCAGAGACTATTTTCAGCCTCTGAGCCACATAGTTCCCAATCTTGTAGGAATATTTGGTGATTACATTATATACGGAAGAGCTAGTGCAACATAGTAGAAATATGAATGGATTACTCATGATACTTTTTTAAGGTGAAGGGGGAGAAGGGGAAGAATTTGGCTTGATAGACTCAGGAAATCCACCTTGAGATAGGAAGGGTTATAGATAAAGTTGACCTATTTTAGTTGCAAGAATCTGTAAAGGCCACCTGCCTTTCACCAATTATTGCATGTGATCAACAGTCCCTAGAAATGCCAAGACTTTTCAGGTTTTGTTTATTTGTCTTGATCTTACATGAATAGTCATGGTTTCATATTCAAAACCTTTCTAAGGATACCCAGCTTATTGTTTTCTTTCTCTCCCACACATATCACACCTATTTTCAACTAACATTTCAGAAATTGCCCTTCACCAATTTCCACTAAGACCTTTTAAGTTACTAGGAATTATAATTAAAGTGATTTAGCAAAATTACAGCAGTTTAGTATTGGGAGATGCTAGGAGTTACAAAAATGTTAGAGAAAATATAATGAAAATAAGTATCAGAAAAACTATGCTTACCTAGACCTGGGGATGTTTTCTGTGCTTTCTCTCAACAAAAGATCGGAGATCAGTGTCTCTGGACTGGACCGCTTTCCATACCTGTTAAAGTGGTTTAAAAACACACATGCCCAAAATTGCGATTAAGTTTTGAAGTAAGGTTTTTAAAACTTTTTGTAGCAAAAGCATTACTGATACACATACATATATCAGATGTATGTACAGTATGCATCATGTGGCTGCGAGGTTCTCTTTTAGAAGGGTGAAGGAAAAAAAATTAACATTTTTAAAAGTATTTTATATATCAGAGAAGAAAAATGGAAGTTATTTAAACATTTCAGCCCACTGCCTATGTCTGTTTCCAAAAGATACTTTCCACACGATTCTGTGATGATCACAACTGAGCAACATATTATTGCTAAACACAGAGCTTGAGATTTGTCCTTTTAAATAACTAGTTACAGCTTGAATCCCACAGCTCCCAAAAGCAATCAGGTGTCATAATTTTTAAAAGTTATATTTTACTTTCCTGGTTCAAAAACCCATTGTTCTTTCATCAACTTTTCCTTCTCAATATTCATAACTGAGCACAAAATATGAGCCAGGATTTGAAACAGGTAATATTCCTCCTCCATCATTTTGTGAGATCACATCCCTGAACCCATACAAGTAATTTTAGAAACTGGGTTGCTGTGAGTTTTCCAGGTTACATGGCCATGTTCCAGAAGCATTCTCTCCTGATGTTTTGCCCACATCTATGGTAAGCATCCTCAGAGGTTGTGAGGTCTGTTGGAAACTAGGCAAGTGGGGTTTATGTATCTGTGGAATGTCCAGGGTGGAGAAAGAATGCTTGTCTGTTTGAGGCAAGTGTGAATGTTGCAATTGTGCCACCTTGATTAGCATTGAATAACTTTGCAGCGTCAAGGTTTAGCTGCTTGCTGCCTGGGGGAATCTTTTGTTGGGAGATGTTTTTAATTTTAGAAACTTATATTGTAGTTATACCAAAGAAGGAATGATGTTACCCCTCATTAGGTTACAGCTGTAATATATGTTAGTTGTACCTTTGTTGTTGTGAAAAGGGACTATAACTAAATATCCTTTTATATTGTGATTTGTATTATGTTGTTTATTTTGTCCTTATGTTGTTTGGGCCTCTGCCCCATGTAAGCCACCCGAGTCCCCGCAGGGAGATGGTGGTGGGGTATAAATAAAGTATTATTGTTATTATTATTATTATTATTATTATTATTATTAATAATAATAATAATAATAATAATAGTGATTCGTAACTAAGCAATTATTTCCCTGCTGTGTCTCCATCATCCAGAGCATTCCTTTAGATTGGAGACGCTGGGTGGACATCTTTTAGGAGTGCTTGTGTTTTTCCACATGTCAGGGAGTTGGAATATATAGCCTTTGTGATCCCTAGCCTAGTTCCTACAGTTGTCTTGATTCATCCTGGAATTATGTCCATTGCTAGCCGAATATCACCCAATGGAATAATTTTGAAACTGTTTTTATATTTTAAATGGGTATATTTGTTTTTAATCATTATTATGTTTGTTTTATTACAGGGCTTTTGTATGTTCTATGTGGTATTGAATGCTTACCGCCCTAAGTCACTTCCGGGAGATAGAGCAGTATATAAATAAAGTTTTATTGTTGTTGTTCTGACTCCAAGAGTGTATCGGCATAACAGATTGACACCAGATTAATTGCCCATGGCTCAATGGTATGGAATTCTGGGATTTGTAAAAAAAATTGAGATATTTACTCTTCTCTGTCAGAGAGCCCTGGTGTCACAACTGCAAATCCATAGGATTCTATAGGATAGAGACATGGCACTCAAAGTGATATCAAAACACTATAAACCTGCAGCAAAGATACAGGTGAAAAGACTCCATGATTTATGTCATTGGACTGCAACTCCCATCAGACCCAATGATTGGGTCTGGTAATGGCAGTCTGAATGCAATTGGAGGGCAATACTCTGCCCATAACCTTTATAAATATGAATATTCTCTTTTCAAATGTCTTTCCAAATGGCCACTAAAGGATTTGTCCTTTATGAATCCAACTTCATTTCTGGCCACCAGCATAGTAAGTCTCTAATAAGGAACTATCTTTGAAATAATAGCTTCCCTGATGCAATTCTACAGTACTAAGCACATTATACATTCAAAGGCTTCTTACTCTGCTGACAAGTTTTCCTTTCCATGTTTCTCTCAGGAAAGCAAAGCCTTGGTTTTAAATGAAGAATTTGAAGAGAACCAGCTGCATTATTAAACAGCCCTTGCCATAATTTAATGAAGCACAGTGTTGAACTCCAATCCTCTTCTAGCCTGAATCATCCACAGTTTGTCTCTGTTTCCTTTCTCCAGTGTATTTAGCCATGGCCCAAGCTCTGGCAGGAGAATTAGTTAATATCCTTAAGGATAATGCCTGGGCTTTTTTATATTAGTTTACCAAATTAAAAATCCAATCCTGCTGCCCATTATGAGGCAAAATCCTTATTGATGTCATTTAATAGTACTTCTGGATGCTGTCTTTTACAATAAAGATGAGGCTCAGCTGCAGTAAATATAATGGAAATCCGGCAAAATTGCCCTCCGCTCGTGCTTTATTGCGGCAAACCAGGCCTCCTATTATATTAAAAAAAACTTTAACACTGTGAGTCTGGATTTCTTTGTTAGTCTGGCCAGCAGTCTGGACTGGAGTGTGGAAAGTAACAGTTTAAGAAGTAATTTGCTGCACAACTTGTTTCATAGCCCCCTAAAGTAATTCATTAGCATTAGCATTTTCCTTAAGAAAGATATTGGTCTCTTGTACTGTTTGGTATATTTTCATGGTTTTCTCATTGTCTTGGGGAATGCTACCATTGAACTAAGAACAGCATAAAATATGAAAAAAAAATCCACATAGAAACTTCTAAGATGAGTTGTCGAAGGCTTTCATGGCCAGAATCGCTGGGTTGTTATGAGTTTTCTGGGCATGCTTCATTTTAGGTTAAAGGTTTTCCCCTGACATTAAGTCTAGTCGTGTCCAACTCTGGGGATTGGTGCTCATCTCCATTTCTAAGCCAAAGAGCTGGCATTGTCCGTAGACACCTCCTAGGTCATATGGCTGGCATAATTGCATGGAGTACCATTACCTTCCTGCCGGAGCGGTACCTGTTGATCTACTCACATTTTCATGTTTTCAAACTGCTAGGTTGGCAGAAGCTGGAACTAATAGTGGGAGCTCACCCCACTCCTCGTATTTGAACCGCCAACCTTTCAGTCAGCAAGTTCAGCAGCTCAGTGGTTTAACATGCTGTGTCATTGGGTGTGAGGGTATAGATAATTTGGTGCAGATTTGGAGATGGGCCACAAGTGATAGGGAGAATAAAACATATGAGGAAAGGTTTAGCTAGAGACCCTGAACTAAGCAGTGGTTGGACTCGATGGTCCATAAGGCTCCTTCCAACTCTGATTTTATAAAATAGCAGAAGCAATGAATCACCACTAGAGCCAGCAAAAAAATAAATATATACCTGGGAAAGATGCTGACATTAGAGGAACTGTTGCTTGTTACATCCATGACCCATGATTTCACCCATAGGGTAAGGAGCTGCAGTGGAGCAATGGGTTAAACCCTTGTGCCGGCTGTACTGCTGACCTGAAGATTGGGTCACTAACTTGAAGGTTGCCAGTTCGAATCTGCGAGATGGAGTGAGCTCCCACCTGTCAGCTCTAGCTTGCAGGGACATGAGAGAAGCCTCCCAGTAGGATGGTAACACATCCAGGCGTCCCCTGGGCAACGTCTCTGTAGACGGCCAATTCTCACACACCAGAAGCAACTTGCAGTATGTTCTCAAGTCGCTTCTGACACGATAAAACAAAAACCCATAGGGGTATTCTTGTAAACACATTACACCATTCAAACTTTGCTTGTAGAGAAGCATTTCTCTTTGCCTCTTTCCCATAATTTGTTAATTTCACTGCACAGAAAGTGAGTTGTCAGTTTGGCAAAGGCGTCTTCAACAAGATGATATTATCTTCCTCCCTTCTACTGTAAAAACCAAACGCCAGTGAAAACCTAGTTAAAACTATCTCATCTGGTTTGAATAGTAAATCAATTAGGAGATGAGCCCAAACCGGACTGTGTTGTAATCACTTTCACAGACTAAATGGGATTTCTAATAAGCAGTTGAATTAAGCTATTGTGACATCCAAGTCATCAGGATTTCACTTTTTATTTGACATTTGAAATTGATTTCATAAAAGTACGCCTCCTTCTCTCTCATTGCTGAATTATGCCTGTATCTTCTTTTTTCCACAAAAGACTAATTCCACTCTAAAGATCTAGTGACCAGGAATATTCTTCTTTACTTCAGGATTAATCATCTATTTTTCAACAAAAATGGTGTAAAATAAAAAAGCACTACAGTATAAACATTGAAGTGCAATGAGTTAGATCCAGATTTAGTAACACTTAGGGGAGACCCATTAGTTCACCATAAGGAGCCCCTAGTGCGCAATGTATTAAATCCTTGTGCCAGCAGGACTGCTAACCAAAAGGTTGTCGGTTCGAATCCAAGGAGTGGGGTGAGCTTCCATCTGTCAGCTTTAGCTCCCCATGTGGGGACATGAGAGAAGCCTCCCAAAGGATGGTAAAACATCAAACATCCGGGCATCCCCTGGGCAACATCCTTGCAGATGGCCAATTCTCTCACACCAGAAGCAACTTGCAGTTTCTCAAGTTGCTCTTGACATGGAAAAAAATTCATCGTACAATTCTATGCATATTTACTTGGAGGTAAGTCCTACTTTTCTCAATAATATTTATTCCAAGCTAGGTGCATATAGGATTGCAGTCCTAACTAATTAATCCAAGTCACCATGCTTTCTATTGGTGAGCTCTAAACATCCCTTGAGTTTTATTCTACACTGAGCCATATAGGATTGCAGCCCTTGTTTGAAGAAATGTCAGAGACAAATCTCATTTAAAGTCTTTCTTTCTCTGCTTTGATTTGTGTGGATTTTGAGAAAATCCTAATCAAAATGGATTGAAATGAAATGCTTATCCCTCCTTAAAATTCTTTTCATTTTGCTCACTTTTTTCTTTGTCCAAATATGTTTTCCCTTTTGCAAACATAACTAGAAATGGGTTGAAATGGGCCCTTGTAAAGGTCCAAATCTGAAACAATCTGTCCCAGATATTTTGTTGCTTTGTGTCTCCTTTGTGGAGAGAAAAATTGGGGTATTAATAATATTAATAATTCAATAAGGGATGCTCAACCTTTTCTTACTCTATTTCCACACTCTGTTCAGATTAGATCTGTCTACACATACACAACCTAAACACATACAGGCTGTACGAACCGGTTAAATACTGGTATGGACGAGTATTTAACTGTTAATATGCTTGGCTACGGTAGATTTTTAGAAGTATCATTCATCTTTAACTGTAAATAATCAAGCGACACCTTCTCTATGGATTTGATTTCATCAATTGAGACCAAGGGGAAAAAATACCAAAAGCAAAGAAAGAAATTTATTTCCCTTAAGTAACTGCCATAGGTGAAGCAGTATTAGTTGATTTCTGCAAAAATAAACCAATAGCCTTGCTATAGCTTATAGGTTGCTGTGGGTTTTACAGGCTGTATGGCCATGTTCCAGAAGCATTCTCTCCTGATATTTTGCCCACATCTATGGCAGACATCTTCAGAGGTTGTGAGGTCTGTTGGAAACTAGGCATGAGGAGTAAGCCCACTTGCCTAGTTTCCAACAAACCTCACAACCTCTGAGGATGCCTTGTATAGATGTGGGCAAAACGTCAGGAGAGAATGCTTCTGGAACATGTCCATACAGCCCAGAAAACTAACAGCAACCCAGCTATTCCAGCCATGAAAGCCTTTAACAACACATTACTCACATTTATGATCATATGGATTACAGTCTACATGTTTCTGATGAAATGCACTCAATGCTGAAAAACCTGATACTATCATGGCCATAATTCTGTTGGGAAATTATGCCTTCCTAAGTGGCTTATATCTGTGGGAGAGACATTACTGGGCAGTTCAGCATCATCCTTATCCACTAAAGAGCTGCTGTCACATTGCTTTGTAAGGGAGCTGGCAAAGTATTTGGTCATCATCTCTTATAAGATGATGCACAGCAAATACAAATGTTCCTTAAAACAGATAGATAATTCTATAGTATGATACACACAGAGCAACTCTATGGTATGCTGGGACTGGAATTAATAGTGTTGGCACTCTTTGGCACAGAAGACTGAGGACTTCATATAACTACATCTCCCATGACTCCATAGCATCGAGCCATGGCAATTAAAGTGGTGTCAAACTGCATTAATTCTACAGTGTAGATGCATCCTCCAGTTTGCCCAACTCACCTTTCAGTAGCTAATCTTAGAGTGGCTCAGTGTCTGTCTACAGATCTGTACTCATCAGACAGATCTTTCAGAAATAGCAGATCTGTGTGATAATTCAATATGTCACTGTCTTACAAGATGTTTCCTTTGATTCAGGAAATGTTCAGAATACATTCACAATTTTCAGTTTCTCCAAATAACTGTAGCATTGAGCAAGGAACAGTGCATCCAAGTACTTTTACAAAATGATTTCAAGGAGATGAGACCATTGAAAATACATTAGTGAGCTGGTGTGGAATACACTAGTCAGCAAAGATATGGGAAATGCTATTGCAAAGCACCAGAACATATTAAAAAGACAGACAGCATTTCTTTTTTTCTAAAGGAATATGAAAAGTGTATCTACACTTTCCAATATGGGTTGGGCAAAGAATGAGCCATGGACCTTCCAGGTCCATTTTTGTTGCTCCCAAACCCTAACAATAAATGAAACAGAGAGTTTTGTTACAAAAAAAAAATCATCATTGTGATCAGAGATATGAAACGGATTGATGAGAGAAAGTTAGAGGAAGATGTTCACAAAGTATAGCTGGAATTGGAGGTGGGGATGGGGGTGGGAAGTGGACTATATTTCCCAGATCATGGACTAAAAAGTTGGGTGTTGCCAAACTCTAACAATTTCACTTTGTCTGAAATTCAAATAGTTACATTGCACTGGCTCCATTTTTCTGGTAGATTTTCATCATTAGCAAGGACTGCTTGATCAATAATATTTATTAATAGATACAATATTATGTTGTCTAAATTAATGGCCAAAATGAAAACCATTTTGGGGAAAGAGGATTTGGGCAGAAGGACTATGACTCAATTCAGGTCCAGCACTTAAAATAAGTCATGATCTGAGCATCCTTTGCACCCAGTGATTTGGTAGATCTCAAGCAGAGGTCTTAGGACAAGTGTAAAATAAACCCAAGCATAAGGTTCCCCTTATGGACCAAAAGGTGGCAGGTTAGAATCCAGGGGGCGTAGGGAGCACCCACTGTTAGCCCCAGCTTCTGTCAACCTAGCAGTTTGAAAACATGCAGATATGAGTAGATCAATAGGTACCACTCCGGTGGGAAGGTAACGGCACTATGTGCAGTCATGCTGGCCACATGACTTTGGAGGTATCTACGGACAACGCCGACTCTTTGGCTTACAAATGGAGATGAGCACCAACCCCCAGAGTCGGACACAACTGGACTTAATGTCAAGAGAAAACCTTTACCTTTACCTATAGTTCCCCCTGCCTCAACACTGAAGAAGTATCTAGTGTATGTAGGTTACTGAAGAGCTAATGTGATGTAACAGTTTGAGTGTGGATTTTGGTCTCTGGGAGACCAGGATTCAAATATCTGCTGAGCCATAGAATTCATTGAGTGATCTTAGGCAAGGAACAGTGTCTCAACCTAAGAGGAAACTAATGGCAATACTTCCTCTGAACAAATCCTGCCATGAAGACCCTATGATAGTATTGACTGCCACAAGTGCCAAGTTGTTGTATTGACCCAGAGATTAGATCACACACTTCAAATTGAGAGCACAGTAAGCTGTGTATCTGGATGCTCTTTGCCTCAATTTCCGACAAACTCTGCTCTCAACTCTTGGCAGCTGCATGATGAAGGATGAACATCAGCAGCAGGATCCTCTGACAGATGCCCTGCCGACTCTCCGTGGGGTGTACCTGGGCAGACACTGTAACCTGGCTGTCTCGTCACATCCACCAAGAGACAAATATTGATTTCCTCAGAGCTCCATGCATGAATTATAAACAAGGTTAATTGCCAAAGTCCTTTGCCTCCCACTCTTGAATTAGCAATGCTTCAGAGGGGAACAAAATGGCAACAATAATGTGGCTTGTTTTTGTTTTTTGGGGTAGTGCTAATGCATTAGTAAAGGCTCCGTGATGATTGCCTATTATCTATTTAATTCATTTCAGCACCCGATAGATGGTGAACAATTGTGTGGAAACTGATCCCCTTTGAAAGAGGGTGGTAGATTTTGAACATTATCTGGTTTCGTTACTTTGACTTTTTTTAAAAAAAGTCAGTCCAGCATATAATTTCCTCCTTGACCTTCTTAATATGAAACTTAGTATTTTCTCTACTGATAATGAAGCTGCAAACTGAAGCTGACATGCTTCATTCCAGATGGACTTAGTTTTGAGTTTACAGCAGTATTTTTACAAATGGCTTTTGTACTCTCAGAATCCTTTGGGGTTGTTTCCGATGAAAGCTTAAACCATCACATTATCTACCCCAAATTCATGTCAATGTCTTCAAACACTTTCTCTCGTTCTGTATCAGGACAAAAAGTGGAACCCATGGTAGTACAATGGGTTAAAACCCTTGTGCCAGCAGGACTGTTGACCGACAGGTCAGCAGTTCGAATCCAGGGAGAGTGGGTGAGCTCCCTTTGTCAGCTCCAGCTCCCCATGTGGGGACATGAGAGAAGTCTCCCACAAGGATGGTAAAACATCAAACATCCGGGCATCCCTGGGCAACATCCTTGCAGACAGCCAATTATCTCACACCAGAAGTGACTTGTAGTTTCTCAAGGCACTCCTGACATGAAAAAAAGGACAAAAGGTAGAAGATATCTGAAGATCTCATAAGCTTGCAGCCATTTTTGTGTGGCTTTGAATAACCAAACAAATGTATTGCAAGGATACAAATTTGTGGTTGTTGTTTTCATTAGATATGATGGCTACTTTGCTTTTTTTGGGGGGGAAAGTGATCTCCTGACACCACATTGCTTCAGCACAGAAGCAGGAACTCTTGGGTTTCAAAAGCTATGGATGATGTGTGGCCGTGTATGTGCACACCTTTTAAAAAGTGGTGCTGTGCTTTCTCATCCACACACTAGTACTCCTCATCCTAATCTCCTATTCTCTTGCAATAACTTGGTAAGTTTCATCACAGTTCTCTGCAGTCTTTGCTGAAGAAAAAACTGATCAGTTCCATATCTGCTTTTAAAGCAAATAAGCAAAATGGGGCAGCATGCCAGAGCGATGATAAGGGGCTGCAAGGGTAAAATGACTCATTCGTCAATAGCATTACATACTGACCAGCCTTCCACTGCAGGCAAGTTAATTCCATTACTTCATCTTCAAAAGGATGCAGAACTAGATATGAAAGCTTACAATGTAGTTTCACACTGGAGTTCCAGCAAGGCAAAGAACAGGAGTGCAAACATTTACAATTAACCTTACTGTTATTTCTCAAAATAAACCATAGATGGAATGCTTTGTTTCTTCAGGTCATTTACAATTTTTACTAACTTTAAGGTGACACACTCATGGGTTTTTCTTAGCAAGATTTATTCAGAGGAGGTTTGCCATTGCCTTCGTCTGAAGATGAGAGAATGTGAGAGAATGCCAGACATCACTCAGTGGGTTTCATGGTCAAGTGGAGATTCAATCCCTAGTCTTCTAGAGTTCTAATCCAACATGCAAACTACACCATCTTGGCTTTAGAGTCTCAACACAAAGTACAGAATAAAGCATGGGGGTACATTTGCCACAGATTATCTGGAGATAGGTAAAGGCAAAGGTTTTCCCCTGACATTAAGTCTAGTTGTGTCCGACTCTTGAGGGAGGGTGCTCATCTCCTTTTCTAAGCTGAAGAGCCGGTGTTGTCCATAGACACCTCCAAGGTCATGTGTTGCATGGAGCACCGTTACCTTCCCATCGAAGCAGTACCTATTGATCTACTCACATGTGCATGTTTTCAAACTGCTAGGTTGGCAGAAACTCGGGCTAACAGAGGGAGCTCACCCCACTTCCTGTATTCAAACCGCTGACCTTTTGGTCAGCAAGTTCAGTAGCTCAGCGGTTCAACCGAGGGCTCCCATGTGGAGATACTATATACTTAACTAGCTGTGCCCTGCCACATGTTGCTGTGGCGAAGTATGGTGGTATGGGAAATAAAGTATTGAGGAATTGGTGGTAGTTAAGGTAAAGGGCAAAGGTTTCCCCCTGACATTAAGTCCATTATAAATGGGTAATATAGCTGTGTGGGCCTTGAGTCTACACTGCCATATAACCCAGTTAAAATCTGCTAATCTGTATTTTATAGGCAGTGTGGAAGAGGCCTAAGTGAGGCCTAACTCTGCCTGTCCCCTGGGCTGCGTGGGTTGCTAGGAGACCAAGTGGGCGGAGCTTAGCCTTTTAACTGGCAGCAATTGGATGAAAAACAATTATTCCTCTCCCTCTAATTAGGACTTTATTTTTCTTTTCTTTTTGTTGTATGAACGTAGAGGCATGGATGAGGGGTTGTGCTGCCAAGTTTAGTGTTTCTGGGATGTATAGATTTGTTGTTTTGTCCTAGGCCGAAATTTCATTACCCTTTTATACATATAGATAGTTGCCTGAAAGGGAAGAGGGATATCAGATAGAACTCATTCTGTTCACGTACTGCAAGGGGGACAAACCTGCAGTGGGATTTTTTTTTTCACAACAGAGCATTGGCATAAATTTAGAGTAAGAACACAGGTCTTGTTGGATTACCTTCACTTTTATATTCCAAGGTAGGACTGGAGTGATTTTTCAATGGAACAACACTGCACGGTTTTTGGGAATGCATCTCTCTTCCTTTCCATAAATATTATAGTTTTACTCTTCTGAAGATAGGGTGGCCTGCAAACTATGCTGATCCCATGTACCAAGCAATTATCTCATGTATCTGAGGATTACATCTGTTACACCACGTCTGTGGGATGTTCATTCCACTCCAGATTTTAGCTTCAGAGTTAAAAGATCTATCCAAGGTGCTGAATCCTATTTCCAAATCATAACTGCTATACATGTGATGAATTGAATTGTATTTACAAAAGCTCATGCTGTGGTATTTATGCAACAAATTCTCTTTTTCAATTTTATCTGTTCTCAACAGACTACCATATTTATGCGAGTATAAGCCAACCCGAACACAGGCTGAAACACTTAATTTTGCCTCAAAAAACTGGGAAAACGTATTGACTTGAATATAAGACGAAGCTGGGAAATGCAGCAGCTACCGGTAAATTTCAAAAATAAAAACAAAAACAGATACTAATAAAATTACATTAATTGAGGCTAAATGTTTTTGAATACAGTAGAGTCTCACTTATCCAACGTTCTGGATTATCCAACGCATTTTTGTAGTCAATGTTTTCAATATATCGTGATATTTTGGTGCTAAATTTGTAAATACAGTAATTACTACATAATATTACTGCGTATTGAACTACTTTTTCTGTCAAATTTGTTGTATAACATGATGTTTTGGTGCTTAATTTGTAAAATCATAACCTATTTTGATGTTTAATAGGCTTTTTCTTAATCTCTCCTTATTATCCAACATATTCGCTTATCCAACCTTCTGCTGGCCCATTTATGTTGGATAAGTGAGACTCTACTGTACTAATAAAATTACATTAATTGAGGCTAAATGTTTTTGAATTTTTACATAAAACTGTAATTTAAGATAAGTAGGTTAAATGTTTTTGAATATTTACTGTATATACTCGAGTATAAGCCTAGTTTTTCAGCCCTTTTTTTAAGACTGAAAAAGCCCCCCTCGGCTTATACTTGGGTGAGGGTCCTGGTTGGCTTATATTTGGGTCATCTTATACTCAAGAATATATGGTACATTTATTATTTTTCTCTATTATTATTGGTATTACTACATTTATTATTTTTCTCTATTATTGTTCTCTATATATTATTTTACTCTATTTTATTATTATTATTAATACGTTTATTATTTCACTCTGATCTTATTATTGTTGTTGCATTTATTATTTTACTCTATTTATTATTACGTGTATTATTTTCCTGTATTTATTATTATTATTATTATTACATGTATTATTTTACTCTATTATTATTAAAAGGATACATAAGCACATTTACATTGAAGAAGATGAGAATAATGATTTGATCAGAGCTGGACAGTCTTATCTTAAATTTGAGCTTCATGTAAGTATTCAAAAACATTTAACCTACTGATGCCTCAATTAATGTAATTTTATTGGTATCTAATTTTTATTTCTGAAATTTACCACCCTCGGCTTATACTGGAGTCAATGTTTTCCCAGTTTTTTGTGGTAAAATTAGGTGCCTCGGTTTATATTCGGGTCGGCTTATACTCGAGTATATACGGTACATAAAACGGTAATTCAAGATAAGATTGTCCAACTCTGATTACCGTATATACTCAAGTATAAGCCAACCCGAATATAAGCTGGCCAGGACCCTCACTCAAGGAGAAGCTGAAAAACATGGCTTATATTGAGTATATATGGTAATTTGGTACATATTGTGAACCTGTGAGTCTAGGGACCTTATGTAAAAGGCTTTAAGGGACATATTGAGAAAGAAAAAACATCTCATTACATTAGTGATTTTAGTTGGTTTTGCTCTAGACATTTGAACAGGTTGGAAACTGTGGGTGTAAGTTATTACTCAAAACATCTGGAGCAAGCCTTTTTGCATGCAAGAATCTCTGACAGCTGCAAATGTTACTTCCAGGTGTATAATTCTAAAATATTCCCCAAGGAGCATTGTCATTTGTGAATCCCATGAGTAATTTTCTCAAGCTCTAGTGTTGCACCTTTCTTCTTACCGCACAGGTTAAAGTTGTAGTACCTACCTCTGCCGTGTGATGAGGTTGATGTAATGCCTCAGCGCCGAGTAGTATCTGGCCATGTCTTCTGCTGGGGCATCCTCACCTGGACTGTCCGGTTTGGATGGATATGCTTCTGCCAGTGAGCCCAGGCAGATCAGCAGGCACAGGGCAAGGGTCATCATTGACAGCCACAACCGCATGGTCCCCTGCATCTGGAAGACACCGGGAAAGGACCAAAGAGGGAGGGCAAGACAAGACAGAGAGCGTGGCGTGAAAGAATTCAAGCAACTCTTTGATGAGGAGATGGATGGAGTGGTTGTGATGGAGGGCTTTGAGTATTGGACTACAACTCTTGAAAATCAGGGCTTGAATCCTCACTTGAACCCCACTGCATAACCATAAGCACACTGCTCAGTCCCAAAGGAAGGAAAATATAAACTCTCTCTGAACATATTCTGCCAAGAAAACTCTGTGATAGGTTTGCTCTTGGGTCATCCTATGTCAGAAATGTCTTGAAAGCATAGAGAGGCAGCAAAACCATGACTACCAGTTCTTTGCTTTCAGAAAAGCTCTTTGAAATAAAATCAAAATGTCAGTGGGGCAATAGATTTTCCTGATGTTTTAATTTGAGGTTTAAATGAACTGTCCAAATTGTGGAATCCTATCCCTGAAACTAAATCAGCAAAGAGAAGCAAATATTTCAGTGAAACAGAAAAATCCTGCATAAATCTCCCATAAAATTGATTTAGTTAGCTTTCTCCATTGGAAGGTGGGAAGTAATAATAATAATAATAATAATAATAATAATAATAATAATAATAATAGTAATAATAATAAAACTTTATTTATACCCTGCCACCATTTCCTCGTGGGGACTCGGGGCGGCTCACATTGTTACAAAAGTAACAACACAAATAAATTAGCACAATATACACAGGTTAAAACACAATAAGGTAATAAAACAAAAGTTAAAACAACAGTAATAATATCAAACAACCACCAATACAATTCAGTCAAACTTCATAGGTAGGGGGGCTGTAAGTACTTCTTACTTTTTTTGTAAATTAAGTTCATTATCTTTTCTTCTCCATTG
Organism: Anolis carolinensis; assembly: GCF_035594765.1. Lineage (NCBI taxonomy): Eukaryota > Metazoa > Chordata > Lepidosauria > Squamata > Anolidae > Anolis > Anolis carolinensis. Next base: position 83,719,796 of record NC_085846.1, read on the forward strand.
AAGAGTGGGAAGTACTTCTTAAATATTTTCTGTATGTAAGTTCATTATCTTTTCTACTACCTGTCTCAGGCCATATTTATACAAGACATGTAAAACCCCAGTGAACTTGTACATTCCTGCTTTACATATGGAAGCATTCTGCTTTAAGTCTTTTGCAGCATAAAAGAAGGGGAAGAAAGGTGGAAAAGGAGAATTATATCAATTCTGATTTATTTAGACATGGATTTTCAGGATCCCAATTTACTTCCTCAGGTGCACCAATAGTGTACAATTGTCAAGCTCAATGTACATATACACAATTTAATAGTTATGGAAGTGTGGAATTACAATACAATACCAAAAATACAATACCAAAATACAATACCAAAAAATCCACAATATATACAGAAAACCGGCTTGGCACAGTGGTTTGAGTGTTGGGCTACAACTCTGGAAGATGAGGGCTCGACTCGCCATTCATCCATGGAAATCCACTAGTTAACTTATATAACTCACACTGTCTCAAACTAAAAGGAAGACAATGCCAACCCTCCACTGAATAAATTTTGCCAAGTAAACTCCATGATAAATTCACATTATTGCAATTGTTGTGAACCATGAAGTCATTTCCAATCCTTGGCAAGGTTTGTGGTTTGTCATTGCCGTTGCCTTCCTCCAAGGCTGATAGAGTGTGACTTGCCCAATGGGTTTCATGGCTCAGTGGGCATTTGAACCCTAATCTCCAGAGCCATAAACCAATCCTTAAACTAATACACCACACTGGTCCCAGTTGCTATAAGTTAGACATTACTTGAAGGCACACCACAACAACAAAATACTGGGTATAGCACTGGTTTAGCAGATACATCATGGAATGTGTAAACTAATGCACAGAAGTGGCGAGAATTCTTTTAAAAAGCAACACTGTACAACCTGCTTTTAGGAAAGTTTTAGTTCTGCAGAAGCCACAAACTTGTCTTGAAGATAGTTGTTCTAATAGTTGTTTCCACAAATGAAATGAAAACCAGTCCATTAACATAAGTATATTGTGCAAACAAGGCATTGTTTCTGAGTTGCTGTGAGTTTTCCAGGCTGTATGACCATGTTCCAGAAGCATTCTTTCCTGATGTTTTGCCTGCATCTATGGCCGGCATCTTCAGAGGTTGTGAGGTCTGTTGGAAACTAAGCAAGTGGGGTTTATATATCTGTGGAAAGTTCAGGGTGGGAGAAAGAACTCTTGTCTGTTTGAGGAAGGTGTGAAAGTTTCAATTGTCCAGCTTGATTAGTATTGAACAGCCTTGCAGCTTCACTTGCCTAGTTTCCAACAGCCCTCACAGCCTTTGAGGATGCCTGCCATAGATGTGGGCAAAACGTCAGGAAAGAAGACTTCTGGAACATGACCATACAGCCCGGAAAACTCACAGCAACCCAATGATTCCAGCCATGAAAGCCTTCGACAACATAAAGGAAGGAAGGAAACAGAAGGAAAAGGAAGGGAAGAAAGAAGGAGGAAAAGAAAAGGATGAGAAGTAAAAGAAAGAGGAGAAAAGAAGGAGAAAAGAAAGGTGAGGAAAGGAGAAGAAAAGAATGGAGAGAAGGAGATGAAGACAGAAGGGAAAGTGAACAGAAGGAGAAGAAAGGAAGGAAGCAAAAAGAAAGAAGAAAAGGAAGAAAGGGAGTAAGTAGATAAAAAGGAGGGAAGGAGAAGAAGAGGAAGGAAGGGAGGAGAGAGGGAGGGAAGGAGGAAAGAAGAGGAGGAGAGGAAGGAAGGCAAGAAGGAAGGAAGGAAGGAAGGAAGGAAGGAAGGAAAAAGGAAAGAAAGGAGGAAAGGAGGAAAGGAGGGAGGGAGGGAGGGAGGGAGGAAGGAAGGAAGGAAGGAAAAAGGAAAGAAAGGAGGAAAGATGGAAAGAAGGAAGGAAGGAAGGAAAGAAAGAAAGAAAGAAAGAAAGAAGAGGAGGAGGAAGAAGAAGAAAAGAAAGAAAGAAGGAAAGAAAGTAGGGGAGGGAAGAAAAAAGAAGGAAGCAAAGAAAAAGTAAGTAAGGAAGGAAGGAAGGAAGGAAGGAAGGAAGGAAGGAAGGAAGGAAGGAAGGAAAGAGAAAAAAAGAAGGAAAGAAGGAAAGAAAGAAGGAAAGAAAGAAGAAAGGAAGGAAGGAAGGAAGGAAAAAAGAAAGAAAGAAAGAAAGAAAGAAAGAAAGAAAGAAAGAAAGAAAGAAAGAAAGAAAGAAAGAAAGAAAGAAAGAAAGAAAGAAAGAAAGAAAGAAAGAAAGGAGGGAAGGGAAGAAAAAAGAAGGAAGGGAAGAAAAAGTAAAGAAGGAAAGAAGGAAGGAAGCAAGGAGAAGAATAAAGGGGAACAAAGAGAAGAGGAGGAGCGAAAGGATGGGATGGAAAGAAAGAAGGAAAGAGATGATGAAGAGAGAAGAACGGGGAAACAAACGGGAAAGCCGCGCAAAGCTGGGGCAGGCGCGCTCCGGTGCAGTGCTGCCCTGCTCACCTAGTTGTGTGTGTCTGCTGCGCGTCTGTCTCCTCGGTGATTCTGGATCCCGACTCGGACTCCTTCCTTCCTTCCTTCCTTGCTTGCTTGCTTGCTTGCTTCCTCCTTGGCGATCCCGTCTGCGGCTCGGCTTGGGCTCTCCAGTGCGGGGCCGGGCGCCCGGGCGAGGTGTTTTATGGCTTTCCCAGGAGGCGGGAGGGGCTCGGGGCGATCACGCACCGGTGGCTCTCCCCCAGCCCCCACGCCCTCCGCACTCCCTCCCTCCTCCTTCCTCCATTAGCATCATCATCATCATCATCATCATCATCATCGGCGTGGAAACGGGAGGGAGCGAGGGTGGGGGCTCGGCCGCCAGACGCCTTAATCCCCGCGCAGACTCTGCCAAGAAGGGCGCTTGAGAACATTCAAACACGCTTCTTTCCCACCCGAAACTACCGTTGCTTCCAAGATCAACTTTGGCGGCGGGTTGGTCTCCCTGATAAGTGTTTGAGATTATAGTAGACTCTCTATTAACTGGCAGCCATGGGGTAGAGATGCCAGGTCAATGTTTCTGGTTGCTTGAGAGTTATTGTTTAAAACAAACCTAATTAATACGATATCCCATCCTATTTCGTACCTGACTTGATATTAATTAAAAGCAAATAAAGACAAAGTGAACTTAATGTGTTGTCGAAGGCTTTCATGGACGGAATCACTGGGTTGCTGTGAGTTTTCCGGGCTGTATAGCCATGTTTCTTTCCTGACGTTGTGAGGTCTGTTGGAAACTAAGCAAGTGGACTGTATATATGTCTGTGGAATGATTTCCTGGGTGGGAGAAAGAACTCAGTAAGCAACCAGGGCCAGCTAACACCTCCCAACAAAGAATCCCCCCAGGCAGTAAGCAGCCAGACCTTGAAGCTGAAAAGCAATTCAATGCTAATCAAGCTGGTCAATTGAAACATTAACGCCTGCCTCAAACAGTTCTTTCTCCCACCCTGGACATTCCACAAATATATAAACCCCACTTGCCTAGTTTTCAACAGACTTCACAACCTCTGAGGATGCCTGGCATAGATGCAGGCGAAACATCAGGAAAAAATGGGCTCGGGCTGTGGCGCAGGCTGGAGAGCAGCTGTAATGAATCACTGCAATGAATCACTCTGACCAGGAGGTCATGAGTTTGAGGCCCGCTCGGAGCCTATGTTTGTCTGTCTTTGTTCTATGTTAAAAGGCATTGAATGTTTGCCTATATGTGTAATGTGATCCGCCCTGAGTCCCCTTCGGAGTGATAAGGGCGGAATATAAATGCTGTAAATAAATAAATAAATAAATAAATAATGCTTCTGGAACATGGCCATACACCTCAGAAAACTCACAGCAACCCAAACTGAACTGAGTATATGTGTTTTACTGTTTGCTGTATTATAAAACAGCTGTTTTTTTAAATTTAAAGTATTATTTCTTCATTTTTGTTCAACTATTGCTATTTGAGTTCCAGTTAACTGAGACCCTTTCCACACACCTGAATAAAATCCCACATTTTCTGCTTTGAACTGGAATATATGGCAGTGTGGACTCAGATAACCCAGCCCAAAGCAGATATTGTGGGATTTTCATCCTTGATATTCTGGGTTATATGGCTGTGTGGAAGGGCCCGAAGAGTCTTCTATAGTAGGTCATAAGATATTTTGGAGATCAGACGCAAGCACACAATTTATTTATGTTTCATATGCACCTTATACACATAGCCTGAAGATTATATTATGCACAACTAGTGTATATACCAGGCATGGGCAAACTTGGGCCCTCCAGGTATTTTGGACTGCAACTTCCACAATTCCTAACAGTCGACTGGCTGTTAGGAATTGTGGGAGTTGAAGTCCAAAACACCTGGAGGGCCCAAGTTTGCCCATGCCTCTGTTGCTTGGGTCTGTTGCTTGCTAGGCGAGTGGGGTTTATATATCTGTGGAATGTCAAAGATGGAAGAAAGAACTCTTGTCTGTTGGAGGCAAGTGTGAATGTTGCAATTGGCCAGCTTGATTCGCATTGAATGGCCTTTCAGCTTCAAAGCCTGGCTGCTTCCTGCCTGAGGGAATCCTTTGTGGGGAGGTGTTAGCTGGCCCTGATAATAATAGTAGTAGTAGTAATAATAATAATAATAATAATAATAACAACAACAACTTTATTTTTGTATCCCGCCTCAATTTCCCCAATTTCCCTGATTTTAGAGTTTTTAAAAGCTTTTTCCCCCATCTACCTTCTGACTAATAGAGGGGCTTTAACTACACCCAAGTCTCCCATGTCCCTAAATAACCCATTTGCTGCCGTCCTCAGGGGCTGTGGAAGATCGGGGTCACAAGTCAACATAGATGGACCATTCCAGGATTTTGTCCATTTCAGTCGGTCGATGAAAGTATCACTCTTTTTGTGGTTTTTGATTTCGCTTTGTTCAGATCATTGAATGAAAAGCGAGAAGAGGCCATTGGGTTCCCCAGTCTACCCCCCATCCCAAGTCTCAAATATATTCCATCCAAGATCAAAAATAGTTGGCCGGCAATATTTAAAAGGCAGAAAGCGAATCACACACACACACATATAGAGATGCCGGTTGTAGACTTCAAAGAAAGAATAAATTCTGTCTTGACTTGCACCAAAGACATTCAAATTCTATCTGGTACCTGACAGAAAGAATCTGGAGAGCCCCTCCCTTCGTCCCCCTTCGACTCCAACTTTGATCTTGAAACACAATTATTCCAAAGGAGCTCAGCCCTCGTTGTAATCCTACAGAGTGGTGTGACAAATTACAAATCCGGAGACTGAATTCTGCTGAATAAGACGGAAAAAAGGAAGCGGCAAGCCCACCAGTGAAGGCAGGAAAGCTTTGGCCTTCCACCTATACCCTGAGACTCCACAGACCACTCTTCTGATGCAGAGATTAACTTCAAGACTGGCAGACGAATTTAATCTCTGCAACAGAAGAGTAGTATGTATGCGCCTCTTTGCTTTAGGTATCATCAAGTTAATACCGCCTATAATAATATAGTATTTGAGCCAGACGCTCAGGAACTTGTGCCTGAATTCACACTTAGAAAACTACAGTGAAGTTCAGATACCAGATGCACTCAAACCCCTATATTTTCACATTCTGTGTATGTATTTTAATATGATTATATTGTATGAAGTTGACTGGGCTTGTCCCCATGTGAGCTGCTCCGAGTCCCCTTGGGGAGATGGAGGCGGGATACAAAAATAAAGTTGTTGTTGTTGTTATTATTATTATTATTATTATTATTATTATTATTATTATTATTGTATGACACAGCAAACAAGATAGATATGCTGGATTTCGTATCACAAAATCACAAGTCGAACACTTCCCAAGTGTCTAGGACTGCGTGATGTATTTTCGGATGATGCGCGCAGATCCCAGTAAGGTGGCCTTTTGCAGTTGGCAGATCGTAATTTTGTCAATGTCTATTGTTTCCAAATGCCGGCTGAGATCTCTTGGCACGGCACCCAATGTGCCGATCACCATCGGGACCACCTGCACTGGTTTCTGCAAAGAGTCTTTGAAGTTCGATCTTGAGGTCCTGATAGTGGCTGAGTTTTTCCTGTTGTTTTTCGTCAATGCGACTGTCACCTGGGATGGCAACATCAATGATCCAAACCTTTTTCTTTTCCACAACTGTGATGTCTGGTGTGTTGTGTTCCAGAACTTTGTCAGTCTGGATTTGGAAGTCCCACAGTATCTTTGAATGCTCATTTTCCAATACTTTTGCTGGTTTGTGATCCCACCAGTTCTTTACTGCTGGGAGGTGGTACTTGAGGCATAAGTTCCAATGAATCATTTGGGCCACATAGTTGTGCCTCTGTTTGTAGTCTGTCTATGCAATTTTCTTACAGCTGAGGATATGATTAATGGTTTCATCAGTTTCCTTGCACAGTCTGCATTTTGGGTCATCAGCTGATTATTGTTATTATTATTTTATTATGACACAGCAAACAAGATAGATATGCTGGATTTCGTATCACAAAATCACAAGTCGAACACTTCCCAAGTGTCTAGGACTGTGTGATGTATTTTCGGATGATGCGTGCAGATCACTGGACCAAATTTGGCACAAATACCCGATACCAATTTTGAATACTGGTGGGGTTAGAGGGGATTGATTTTGTCAGTTAGGAGTTGTAGTTGCTGAGATTTATAGTTAACCTACAATCAAAGTGCATTCTAAACTCCACCAATGATGGAATTAAACCAAACTTGGCACACAGAACTCCCATGACCAACAGAAAATACTGGAAGAGTTTAGTGGGCATTGACTTTTGAGTTTTGGAGTTGTAGTTCACCTACATCCAGAGGGCACTGTGTATTCCAAACAATGTTGGATCTGGACCAAACTTGGCACAAATACTCAATATGCCGAAATTTGAACACTGGTAAAGTTTGGGGAAAATAGACCTTGACATTTGGGAATTGTAGCTCCTGGGTCTGCTACATTCGGGGTCTTTTTTTGCTCATTCTCTGGAATTATGTTCTCACGAACCACTGGCAATTTGTGAAACATCCCTATATTATAGTATTCCCATTAGCATTATTAATAGTAGTGAGTGCAGAAGCTTTATATTTATTTATATCCTACCTTTCCTCCCAAACCTGATACTCAAGGTGACTTGTGAATGAAGACATTTAATAGCTAACACATACAAAACATTCGATGTTAATTAATTAAACCATCAGTAACTTTAAAAATATAACAAGGAAGCAAAAGCCATTTTAATTGTCAAAGCAATACAATTAAAAGGTCTTGCTGGAGTTTATCAGATTATACTTAATTAATTATCTTGGCCCAACTATCCTTCCCAAACCTGATTTTTTTTTTCGTGTCAGGAGCAACCGGAGTTGCTTCTGGAGTGAGAGAATTGGCCGTCTGCAAGGACGTTGCGCAAGCGACGCCCGGATGTTTTGATGTTTTACCATCCTTGTGGGAGGCTTCTCTCATCTCACCGCATGGAGCTGGAGCTGATAGAGGGAGCTCATCCACGCTCTCCCCAGGTGGGATTCGAACCTGGCAACTTTCAGGTCAGCAACCCAACCTTCAAGTCACGAGGCTTTTATCCCCTAGGCCACCGGAGGCTCAATCCCAAACCTGATGGAAACATCATTCAACCTTACTCTCATCATTGGTAGAATAGTCCTTCTTCTTCTCATGCAGTTGATGCATTGGAAAGTAGATTGGGGCAAGTTACAATCATGGAAATAGTGTCAAAATTATGGCTATGGGCATGATCACACCATGTTGTTATAGCACTATAGTGATACGTTATTCCTGCCATTGCTGTATCGCACAACATCATTGCTCCCCAGGAATTGTTGCATTGCTAGAGTATTACAAATGTTTGGGGAATTTGCTATGGAAACAATCTATTAATGACCCCCCCCCCTTTTCCTGTAACAATTTTAGGTGTGGATTTCCCATGTTTTTGCCATGCCTTACCATGTTTCTTCCATGAATGAGCCATTAGTGGGTGTGGTGAGGAGCCGGGGAAGCGCAATGGGTTAAACCCTTGTGCCAACTAAACTGCTGACCTGAAGCTTGGGTTGCTGACTTAAAGGTTGTCATTTTGAATTTGTTAGACAGGGTGAGCTCCCGTCCGTCAGCTCTAGCTTGCGGCGACATGACAAAAGTCTCCCAGCAACACATCCAAGTGTGCCCTGGGTAATGTCTCTGTAAATGGTCAATTCTCTCACTGCAGAAGCAACTTGCAGTATGTTCCCAAGTCACTTCTGACGTGATAAAAAGTGGGTGTGGTGTGAGTATAGTCAGGTAGTCTCAAGAATTCTGAGATCACTTTCAAAACAGTGACAGTTTTGAAACAGTTGCCTATTACCATTTCAGAGCTTAGGAGCAGCTACTAAGGAAGCATCTACATTGTTGAATTAATCCAATTTGACACTACTTTACCTGCCATGGCCCATTGCTATAGAATCATAGGAGCTGCAGTTTTGCAAGATCTTTGGCCTTCTCCGCCAAGGAAAGTTGATGCCTCACCAAACTACATCTCCCTTAATTCCATAGTATTGATCCACAGCAGTTAAAGTGGTATCAAACTGCACTAACTCTACAATGTAGACCCCACAAAAGGCCCTTGTGCCAGAAGTAACAAGAAGAAAGTACAGTAGAGTCTCACTTATCCAACATAAACGGGCCGGCAGAACGTTGGATAAGAGAATATGTTGGATAATAAGGAGGGATTAAGGAAAAGCCTAATTAAACATCAAATTAGGTTATGATTTTACAAATTAAGCACCAAAACATCATGTTATACAACAAATTTGACAGAAAAAGTAGTTCAATACGCAGTAATGCTATGTAGTAATTACTGTATTTATGAATTTAGCACCAAAATATCACGATATATTGAAAACATTGGCTACAAAAATGTGTTGGACAATCCAGAACGTTTGATAAGTGAGACTCTACTGTATGACCTTGATTTCATTCTACAGGTCAGTTTTCCTATGGATAAGAAAGGTTTCCTTATCTTATACAAAAACAAAGTAGTAGTAGTAGTAGTAGTTGTTGTTATTATTATTATTATTATTATTATTATTATTATTATTATTATTTTCTTTGGGTTCATTTTGATACCACTTAATTATTTCATAAATTGTGGCAATGTTGGCATGAATTAACCTGCTGGGATGTCAATAAGGCACTCACCTCCTCAAGCAGTTGAGCTAAACTTTGTCTGTGCAAGACGGCCCATTGACATCTTTCCTCAATCCGTGTCCTTCAAAACTGCCCTCTCGATTCCAAAAATAGGATGGCATTGTGATATATTTGCTGGTGTGTTTTCCCCCCATTCTATTTCCTAACCTTTCCTGGCTTTGAAGGTGTTCTTTTCATGGCTTTAACAAATGGAGCTGTCGATGACGTTATGCTGCAACCCCCAAATGTTCTCTGTTGCCTTTTCCAGCCAATTGCGAACTGATTGGTGTACAATGCCATTTTTATACTCTGAGCTTAAATTATTTTGTGCGTAAAATTCATATCATATCATGCAGGCAGGGAGAGGAGGGGAGGTGGGAAACACAAGCAGAAATTGTGTGTAGTGGGAAAAGAAATAGATGAGCAAGAAACTCACGCTTGGCAATTTCAATTGCTCTGTGAAATGAGACATTTTGCCCTTCCTAAACTAATGTGTAGCTCAGAATGCAATAATCCTTCCCATTGTGGATGTCTCTAAATGCTGTGATGGATATTTCTGCTTTAAAGTGTGTCAAAATGTATATGTGTCAATAAAATGTGTATGATATCCATATTTTACAATTTAACCATCTAAAATTTGAGCATACAGTTCATAAGGATTTTTTCACACATGTGTCCTTAATGCAGAAATGAGACAGGACAGGTTTATTAACAGAAATATACTAAAATGGCACAGATCAGAAATGGATGAATTCCTAGAAATACAAAATGGAGAGAAACAGAGAAGGGGAATTTATCTCATGATTTGCTAGTTAGGTAAGTAGTAATGGAAGGGAAACATTTGCCTTGACATTTACCAGTCAAAACACGGACAGCAGCAATTTAAAACATATTAGAAATGTATTTTATTATTAGCATTCACATACTTTAAGAAACAGATTTAAGAGCACTTTTGTTGCTTTGTGTGGAAATAATTTGAAATCCTAGTAGCTATGGGGAACCAAATGAGAAATGACATTACCATGAATATGATTCCAGGACAGGCAGTCCCCAAATTACGAACAAAATGGGTTCTCTAGGTTTGTTCTTTAATTGAATTAGTATGTAAGATGGAACAGGTTATTTTTAAGTGTAACTCCAATCAAATATAGATATATATTAGTTTGGATAGCATAGAAAAGGGTTAAAACCCTTTTGGTGTATGTTTTGCTGTCTAATCAGAAGGTTTCACCTCACTTTCTGTGCATATGAGAATTGGATTTTTTTTTAAAAATTACTTGTTGTGGAAAAAAAAAGATTGGCGATAAAGCTTTGATTGATACCCCTTTTCCCCATGATAACTTTTTCAAGAGTGAATTTCCCTTCCTAGGGGTATATTTATCTCATTTTCTGTTGTTTCAGCCCTGTTCTATGAGTCATTTGTAAGTCGGAAGTTTGTAACTCGGGGACTGCTTGTACTGGCAAAGAGGATTAACTTTTTCTTCTCTTCTCACAGTTCTAATGAAAGTATCATAGTATCCCAGACTTGGAAAGGACTACAAAGGTCACCTAATCCAACTCTTTGCCATGTAGGCAAAAATACTTACTTACTTAGGCAATCCCTCGTTGTCCGAGTATGATGGCCTTCCAAGTGTAGCGTCTTGGCATGGATACATAGGTGACTGTAGAATCCTATTCTTGACCTGCATGTTCTTCCACAGTGAGGGCATCAGTTTCTAGGTGGAAGGCGGTCCCAGTCAGGGTTGTCTTGACGTGCCTTCCTCTTGGCACATTTCTCCCTTTTGCCTTCCATTCATGCCTCTTCAGATTCCACAGCACTACTGGTCACAGCTGACCTCCAGTTAGAGCGCTCAAGGGCCAGGGCTTCCCAGTTCTCGTGTCTATGCCACAGTTTTTAAGGTTAACTTTAAGTTCATCTTTAAATCTCTTTTCCTGTCCACCAACATTACGTTTCCCATTCTTAAGTTGGGAGTATAGCAACTGCTTTGGAAGACTGTGATCGGGCATTCGGACAACGTGGCCAGTCAAGCGGAGTTGATGGCGTAGAAGCATCGCTTCAGTGCTGGTGATCTATGCTTCTTCCAGCACGCTGACATTTGTCCACCTGTCTTCCCAAGAGATCTGTAGGATTTTTCAGAGGCAACGCTGATGCAATCATTCCAGGAGTTGAGTGTGACACCATGTTTCGCAGGTGTATAACAGCACTCTTCAAAGCATCCATCAACTTAGTATTATTTTGGCATTTGGAAATAAAACCCACTGAGTTGCGGTTCTTACATGTACAGTCACATATAATTTCTACAACTAGGAAACCTGTTGCATTTAATAACAGCCTCCCCAGGAACCTGAAACAGCCAATGTAATAATCATCTGTATTGTCCTAAGGCTGAAGAGTTGTTGTGGTTTACTCCATTTAGTGCAGTGAGCATGTCTATTGATGCTGATGAAAGCTTATGGAAAGGATCCAGAAGTCCTGCAGTGGTTTGAACAGTGACTAAGAAGTGAACAGCCAGTGGTACCAGCAAAGCAAATATCTGGCTCAGGGGACAAATCTGAACCACTATGAACTGAATTGGCAAGAATTACAGTAGTCTCTCCATGTGCAAGGGGTTAGGAGAACAAAACTTTCATGAAAGTTTTTTAAAACTTTCTTTTAAAATTGTGAACACATCTCTAGATCCTCCAGGACAACTCTGTGGTCAGAAGTTGACCACAGAATTGCACAGGAGGACCTAGAGATTCCTAGAGAAATGCTTTCTATAAGGAATCTCTAGGGTCTCCAGCGTGACTCAGTGATCAACTCCTGATTGAGTTGACACTGAGTCACATTGGATGACCTAAAGCAGTGTTTCTCAACCTGAGGTCCCCAGAGGTTTTGGGCCTCCAACTCCCAGAAATCCCAGCCAGTTTACCAGCTGTTTGGATTTCTGGGAGTTGGAGGCCAAAAACATCTGGGGACTCCAGGTTGCAAACCACTGACCTAAGAGATTTCTAGAAAGAACACATTAATCAAATTTTCCAAATAATCAAACCTGCAAATGTGGAGGTCTGACTCTATATATCCAAGACAACAACAGCATACCCCTACTCCAAGAACCACACAATGCTAGGAGCCAGTGTGGCAACTGAGCCTTAATGCTGGTTATCCCTAGACTTTGAAACATTCATCTGAAAGAGGCCAGAATGGCATCCTCCTTGCTGTCATTCTGTTGGCAAGCAAAACCTTTTTATTCTATGATTTGCTTCCTTCAAAGCTATAAGGTTGACATTAATCATATCTAACCATGCAAGCAGGGACTTGTCTTTAAGGTTTCCTTATCTTGCTTGTTTCAGCATAGACAATTTAATGCAGTAATAAAAAAAACTGGTTAATTTTCTATTAGGCTGTGACTGAAGTGTATTTCAGGGACATGTTTTTATTGTTTTCCTCCAGCAAAAAGATGCTACAGACCCCGAATTCCATCAGCCAAGCCAGGGTGGATTCCAGTCAGGGATGATGGAAGAGGTAGCACAACATCACCAGAAAGGTCATCGATTGCACACTCTTCTGGCAAGTTTAGGTTTGTGCATGGAATGGGATAGCAATCTCAGATCTCTACCAAATATCTTTACAATCAAACTGGGCTATATACAGGCAGTGCCTGAATTATAAACATCCAACTTACAAATGACTCATTGTTAAGAATGGGGATAAGACAACAGGAAGTGGGAGAAATCTACCCCAAGGAAGAAAAATTGATTCCTGAAAGAGTTATCATGGGGAAAAAGGGTCTCAGCCGAAGCCTTATCACCAATCCTTGTTTCCACAACAAGCCAAAGTTTTCCAAAATCCAAGTCTCACATACACAGATAGTGAACAGGGGCACAGAGAGCAAAACAAACACCACAGAGGCATGTAAAATTCAAAGCTTTGGATAGCATAGGGAAGGGTTAGCACTCCTGTGATATGTGTGTGTGTGTGTGTGTGTGTGTAGAAAGAGCTTGAGAAAGTATAGGGAAGAGTTAACACTTTGGGTGGTGTTTGTTTATATATATGTGGATGGAGTTACACTTTAAAATGTACCTGTTCCAACTTGCAAACAAATTCAACTCAAGAACAAACCTACAGAACCCATCCTATTCATAACTTGGGGATTGCCTGTATATTTCATCTGATTTCAATTCCCAACAAGGTAAATAGGATCACAAGCAACTACCGGTACTTGTGCTTAAATGGGGCAGTAGGCTAAATGAGAATTCAGTCTTTGGCATCAGAGCTCTTTGTCTGGCAGATAATTTTTACTCCCATGATCCAATTCAGTTCTTAGAGGACTTTATGCTGATGTCTAAATAGAAGCTTTCAAAAAGAATATTCTCTGCGTGAATAATTACTCCAGTGGCATGATATACAATATGTTTTATTTCTTAAACAAATTCTGACTTTGCTAAGTCAGCTAGCACCCCAAATATGTCCAAATATACTATTTCTCAAAATTAAGACCTCTTGTAGAACAGCATCGGTCACGTTTGTGTTTGATCTGACCAATCACTGACAGCTAATATACGGTAGTGAATGTTGGACTGTTGGAGGTTCGACTCCGGGAAGTGGGGTGAGCACCCGCTGTTAGCCCCAGCTTCTGCCAACCTAATAGTTCGAAAACATTCAAATGTGAGTAGATCAATAGGTACTGCTCCAACTGGAAGGTAATGGCACTCCATGCAGTCATGCCGGCCACATGACCTTGGAGTTGTCTACGGACAACACCGGCTCTTCAGCTTAGAAATGGAGATGTGCCCCAACACCCAGAGTCAGACACGACTAGACTTAATGTCGGGAAAACCTTTACCTTTACCTTGACATCACATTGACTGCCATGTTTCAATGCCATGGAATTATGGATTTTATAGTCTTGTGATATAGTGTATATACTTCTCTGCCAGAGAGCTCTGGTTCCACAATAGGCTACAAATTCCATGATTCCATAGGATAAAGGCATGAAAGGGGTGTCAAACTTCAATAATTCTACAGTGCAGATGGTCTGTGGGATCAGGTATAAGTCCACATTAAGTCATAAAATGAACAGAGTGATCTTGTGCTAGTTACATTCTCTCAGCCTGGCCTACACTAGAGGTTTGTTATGGGAAAACATAGCGAGAAAGAGAACTATGTGTGCCAGTTTGATATCACTGAAGGAACAACAGGAAATAAGTAATAAATAACAGTACAATTCTTTTCAATAGCTGTAAGATCAACAGAGTTCAATGGGACTTGTTCTCTAATAAGTCTGAATACCCTAAATTAATTATGTTATTTTTCATGCATCATTAATTGCTGTTTTACACCAGGAATATCCAATTTGCCATCTATGTATTGCATGTAACAAACACACAACATTCCCATTTATAGGATTTTGGAAGCCCCAGTTTCTGGGAAATTTTTCTTCCAGCTCTGCATTTATCCATTAAAGTAATTGATTGCAGAAGGTCACTTTGGAGGTGCTATTTTCAAAATCACAAAAGGCCTCCATTTTTTACACTGTTACATTCCTTCTGAAAGTAGCGACCCCCAAGGCAGCAAATTATTATTGTTTAAAAAGTACGGGAGGGTCAGAGAAAGTGGCAACAAAGTGAAAGAGAGAAAAGAAACCCCTCCAGTTTGTAGTGGTTTGCAAGAACTACATCCTTTTTGACAATTCAGATTCACAGTTCTGCCTTGTCCATGGGCACAAAAGAGCTCAGTTGACAGCTAACGAAATATCAAGACCTAAAAGTAGCACTTGCCTCCACTGAAAGGTGATGAAGCTCTATCTAAATGTCATTATTTGCACTGGTGAGGATTTCTAAATGACAAGCAACATTCAGTGGCAGGAATCAAAGACTAATTATAAGGCTTGATTCAGAATATAGTGTTTGTGCCTTCAAACTGCCAGTCAATGTATGGCAACCCCATGAATTTCATAGGATGTTCTGAGGGAAGTCAGGGGTATTTTATCATTATTTCCCCTGAAATATAGCCTACAGTACCTTGCATTCCATGGAGGTCTCCCTTCCAAGTACTAACCAGCCCTGATGCTGCTTAGCTTCCAAGATCAGAGAGCATTTCACTATTGTTATGTTCTGGGCCATGGTTAAATACAACCCCTTACACAAATGCATTTGTATCACTTGTCCAGGAGCTCCCGGTGGTGCAGTGGGTTAAACCCTTGTCCTGGCAAGACTGATGACCTGAAGGTTGCCGGTTCGAATCCAATCCGAGGAGAGCGCAGATGAGCTCCCTCTATCAGCTCCAGCTCTATGTGGAGACATGAGAGAAGCCTGTAAAAACATCAAAAACATCCGGGCATCCCCTGGGCAACATCCTTGCAGACAGCCAATTCTCACACCAGAAGTGGCCTGCAGTTACTCAAGTTGCTCCTGACACGAAAAAAGCCATGTCTGTTATAAAGGATATGTAGTTTTATTGCCTCTGTATCAGCACCATTTTGCTTTTTTAGTTTCTTCTACCTCAAACCATCCACAACATATGGCTCTTTGAGCCAATTACCTCAAAACAAATTAAAAATCAAAATAGGATGGGGTCCTTAAATGTTAATCAATACAGAAATTGCTGAATACACTTTGGAACTATTTACTTAGCGGAGTAAGGTTAAAGATTTTCATGTACCTATATAAACAGGAACATCTAAGTGACATCAAAGAATGCAAATACGTGGCCAGTCTGTCCTTCAATTCTGGGGAGAGTGGCTGCAAAGGTTGTTGATCCAAGCTCGTATTGCCCCTCATATATTTGGCTCGTGAAATATACTATATACAGAATGCTTTTGGTGCAGTAATCCACAAGGAGTACATGGCATTTGCAGGCCCTGGATAAGGTCAAAGATCTAAGCCTACAAACATTGCTTTACTTATTAAATTGTGGGATTCTAGTACCACATTCTCCTGCACAAACTTACCTGAAAGTTAAAGTCAAGTTAAGTTAGGAGACAGCAAGAAAGAAGGCTGTCTTGGCTGGGATGCCTCCATTTTGGAATGTTTTTCTATACCAAAAACTTGCTTGGTGTGATATTTAATGGAGGGCTTTGATGCCCCAATTTTGGAAAAGTTTATTGATATTGTCAGCCACTGCAGAACCTCATCAGTAATATAGCCCACTCACAAGAGATGTTCTTGGAAATGGATTTATTGCCTAGGTTTCTACAGCAAGCAAAAAGTCACTAGTGAAGTGTGTGTGTGAAAATTCCAGTTTTCTACTCACTACCACTAACCCGGGAGCCCCAGATGGTGCAGCGGATTAAACAGCTGAGTTGCTGAACTTGCTGACCAAAAGGTTGGTGGTCGAATCCAGGGAGCAGGGTGAGTTCCCACTGTTAGCCCCAACTTCTGCCAATCTAGCAGTTTGAAAACATGCCAATGTGAGTAGATCAATAGGTACCACTCCGGAGGGAAGGTAACGGCGTTATATTGAACCATACATGCAATGGAGAACTGACATTGGATTGACGCTTCAGATTGTGTGACTTTAACTGTTTTTACTTGCAATGTTTTAATCTGTTTTTACTTGAGATGTCTTAAATGCTATGCGTTTGATCACTTTAACACTATGTTCACTGTTTGTAAATTATGTTGTAAACCGCTTTGGGTCCTCTGGGGGATGAAGGCCGTATATAAATGATGTAAATAAAAAAATTTAAAAAATAAATTACATGCAGTCATGCCGGCCACATGACCTTGAAGGTATCTACAGACAACACCAGCGATTCGGTTTAGAAATGGAGATGAGCACCAACCCTCAGAGTCAGACATGACTAGACTTAATGTCAGGGGAAAACCTTTACCTTTGCTACAACTAACCCCTCGCTCATGTCCATGCAGCTCAGTCTATCCCTTTCCCCAAATCCCTTATTACATTCTTCCCATGAGAAATAGTTCCAGCGATCCAGATGCCAGTTCTGCCTCCCACTGGTGCTTCCTTCTGATCTCAAACTGTCAAGGGGATCATTTACAGTGCCCCACCCCACCCCACCCCAACATCATAAATCCGATCCTGATAGATACATTGTATAACTCCTGCAACATCTTCATTAGTCTTTCAGCATGGACCAGATCTGGACCCCAATCATCTCCTAATTTTTCATTCTTCCTCTCATGGCCTCAAACAAAGAGGGAACTTTTGGAAAGGCATGGCCTTTTAGAGATCATAACCTTTTGAAAAACCAGAATCTCCATATCTTTTGGAGAAAAATGGCATTCACAGCCATTTGAAACTCGTAACCTTTTGTAAAAGTATGATCTTACAGAGAAGAGCCAAAAACTAATTTGAGTAAAATCTTCTCTTCAGTGATATATAACTACATGTACTTATGCAAGGCCATTTGGCTTTAAGTTGTTAGACTGATAACCTAGTAGGAACAGAGACAATGTCAATGCACAAAAACAGCAGAGTTTCAGAAGTGTTCTGTTCTGTGCCCAAAAACTTCTACTCTCCCATAAAATATATTGTTTCTATTCATGCTCTCAAGAGACAAAAATAAAATAGACTTTGTCAAAAGTAATATACTTGGTTTACTCACAACCTTCATGTGTTCAGCATACAGGTACATAAATTGCCAATTCAGTTTCATATAGGATTTTAAAGTGCAGATAACACAGGGCATCTTTTTTATAATCAACAGCAGCATGAGTTTGCTCTTAACAGTCCAAAGTCTCATGGCATCCCTGTGTTTTAAAGTGGAGTCTGAGATTTCAGCAGTCTCAGATTTGATTATGTGGTCTGCAGCCCTTCTCACAACCTCAAGAAACATAGAGTAAAGGGAAAACTGCATACCAAAACATACATATACAATACAGTAAGCAAACAGAATCATATACAAACAAATTACTAGTGGAGGCTTGAAGAAGGTTGCTATTGCCAATAGGAAGGATATTTGATATCTGTTTTTCTCAGTATGTCTCCTATTCTTCCTTTTGGTCTCTTTGAATGCTGAGGGAAAGTGGGATTTCTCCTTGGCCTTTCCCTGCTGGGCTTCTACATTAATCTTCTCAAGGGTTAATCCTGTCTTGTGAACTTTCAAGCCTTGTGGGGGTCTGACTTGGAAACAACATCTCTGATACCCTGACAATAAAACTGTTCCTCTTTTCTCTATTTTTATCCACTTTGTCCAGGTCTGGTTAAGAACAATAATGATACTGTCCACCCAAATTTCTAGGCATCTGTCCCCAAATTGAAATTTTCTTTCATTTCCTAAATGTCTAGTATTATGGTAAACATCCGTTAAGCATTTAGAAACAAAATTAAACATCCTTAGAAAATGTGTAGGCAAATTTATCAAGGCAATATTAACACAGGAAATGCAAGATTTCTGGGGGGGGGGGGTTCATGTCAGGAGCGACTTGAGAAACTGCAAGTTGCTTCTGGTGCGAAAGAATTGGCTGTCTGCAAGGATGTTGCCAAGGGATGCCCGGATGTTTTATGTTTTACCATCCTTGTGGAAGGCTTCTCTCATGTCCCCGCATGGGGACCTGGAGCTGACAGAGGGAGCTCACCTACTGCCCCTGGATTCGAACTGCCAACCTGTCAGTCAGCAGTCCAGCAGCCAGCACAAGGATTTAATCCATTCGGACTTCTGGGTGAGAATAATTTTCAGTGCCTCCTTCCCTACTCTGAATGGGGTTTGAATGCCCTCCTTGTGTCCTCCCACCAGTAGCTACATTCCACAAAGAGGTACATGGATCTGTAGAAGGATAAATTATTGTTATTGTTATTGTTATTGTTATTATTATTATTATTATTATTATTATTATTACTATTATTATTTTATGACACAGCAAACAAGATAGATATGCTGGATTTCGTATCACAAAATCACAAGTCAAACACTTCCCAAGTGTCTAGGACTGTGTGATGTATTTTTGGATGATGCGTACAGATCCCAGTAGGGTGGCCTTTTGCAGTTGGCAGATCGTAATTTTGTCAATGTCTATTGTTTCCAAATGCTGGCTGAGATCTTTTGGCATGGCACCCAGTGTGCCCATCACCACCGGGACCACCTGCATTGGTTTCTGCCAGAGTCTTTGCAGTTCAATCTTGAGGTCCTGATAGTGGCTGAGTTTTTCCTGTTGTTTTTCGTCAATGCGACTGTCAGCTGGGATGGCAACATCAATGATCCAAACCTTTTTCTTTTCCACAACTGTGATGTCTGGTGTGTTGTGTTACAGAACTTTGTCAGTTATTATTATTATTATTATTATTATTATTATTATTATTATTAACAACTTTATTTATACCCCACCTTTCTCCCTGTGGGGACTCAAGGCAGCTAACAACTGTACAATCTAATGACAATCTAAAACAAAAAATACAAAAATTTAAAAAGCAATTAAATATGTGTGAAATTCACCATCCACCCAAAATCCCACCCACAACCTCCCCAGAGGAGATATAGTAGTAGAGGTATACCAAGACACTTTACATCCTTATAGAATGTGGCAGCAATCATTCACTAGAGGCACTAACTACAATGTTTCTAAAGACCTCGGCTGCTGCAGGTCCTTTCCTGTTTCTACACATTTCTAAGACATTTCAGAGACGAAGTGCCACAGAGCCCTTCACACGATGTAAAACTAGTTCTGATTAAAATCCATTGCCTTTCAGCCACGAAATTGAGTAGAAGTGTAAAGAAATTATCTTCTGAGCTCCCGATGTGGGTGGAAATGGGAGAAAGAGGAGAAAAACACATGGGATGGGATGTGTAAGATTCCTCAGATTGTTTTGGTTCAGTGATGTGGAGAAATGGGCAGGTGGCATGCTAATGCTTCTTCAGATGGTGTGAGTCCCAATGAAAGAAGTCTTTTTAAAAGGCGCCTTAACTCTGCTTCAGAGAAAGGGTCTTGAGGGCAAACAATCCCATGAAAAGTGGTGCGTTAAGACAGATGCCTTCACTCTGCTTCAATGGAAGAGTCTTGAAGAAAAATGACCTCATGGAAAAGTGGTGTGTGAAAAAGAATACCTGTTTTAAAAAGTGTACAAGTATCCTTGAAATGATAAGAGACATTGCCTCCCATGTAATGCGAATTAAGCAGATGGTTGAGTTAGAAACCGGAGGAGGTGACCTTGTGTGATAAGGGTAAGTAAATTCTTTGTCTTCTTTGAAGACGGAAGCCCACGAAACACCAACCAAAGAAGACAATTTCCCCCACTTTCCCCTGTTTTCCCCAGCTTTGTCTGATGAAGTCCTAAGTATTAGAATTGCCAGGAATCACCACCTAGAAATTTTGGAATGAGGAAGTCTGAGTGTCAGTATAACAGATACATATCAATGATCAACATAAATTTAAACCCTAAGATAAACCCATGCTGGCAATTTTCCTTCCTTCAGTAAATATAGCACAATTTTTTATTGATGGGGAGAAGCCCACCAGTGTCCTTTCCACTGTTCTGATATGCCAGCAGTTCCCTCCTCTCCCACTCCTTGCTTTTCCTAAGCTAATTATTTCCCTTTGTCCTACCTCCCATATCTTATCTGTTCTTTAAAAAACAATCCCCATATTACAGTAAGAACAATGCTGCAATAAAAACTAAGATTAATTTTTTAAAAAGTTATAGAAATGGTGATGGTAGGATATATGGTGTTATGGATGTGATGCAGAAAAGAGAATATGGGACCATATTTCCCCAAAACGGCACCGTAGAACTACTATAAAGATGTGTGATAATGAACATCTATCCTAGGATGTTTCCAATCAGTATGATAATGAACATACCTATCCTAGAATGTTTCCATTCCCTTAACTAATGTGATTGTGGTGAGATAGCAGGCTGGTGTATAAAATCCAAAGAATGAAGAAACATCAATTAACCATCCTTTTTTATGCGATCCCCTTTCAATTGCAATTGGGAGCCCCGGTGGCGAAGTATGTTAAAATGCTGAGCTGCTGAATTTGCAGACCGAAAGGTCCCAGGTTCAAATCCTGGGAGTGGAGTGAGTGCCCGCTGTTAGCTCCAGCTCCTGCCAACCTAGCAGTGTGAAAACATGCCAATGTGAGTAGATCAATAGGTACCGTTCCGGTAGGAAGGTAACGGCGCTCCATGCAGTCATGCCGGCCACATGACCTTGGAGGTGTCTACGGACAACGCCGGCTCTTCGGCTTAGAAATTGAGATGAGCACCAACCCACAGAGTCAGACATGACTGGACTTAATGTGAGGGGAAACCTTTACCTTTACCTTTTTTCAATTGCACAGAAACTAAATTCCATGCATTCAGATTTCAAAGGCACAGAATATTACCAACTGTTGTGTCAAGTGAAAGTTTAACTTTTCCTTCTGTACCCTCCATTTGGTTAGGTTTTTTTTAATCATGTCAAAAATGACTTGAGAACATACTGCAAGTTGCTTCTGTTGTTGTGAGAGAATTGGCCGTTTACAGAGACGTTACCCAGGGGACTTCCAGATGTGTTAGCTGGGAGGCTTTTCTCATGTTCTTCACAAGCGAGAGCTGACAGACGGGACTCACCCTGTGTCACAGATTTGAACCAGCAACCTTCAAGTCAGCAACCCAACCTTCAGGTCAGTTGTCCAGCCAGCACCCATTGCGACAGTTGTAACACCCCAGTTCTTGTGCTAAGAATCACTGCCCAGATCCTTCTTTAATTCCCAAAATATATTGCTAAAAGCTTTATTCCATTTTATTACTCTCCTATTTACTTACTCTTATATTTACTAACTCTCCAATCATCTATTTTTGTTCTTTTCGATAAAGATATGCTAGACAAAATAAACACTCCATGTGCTGGACTAACACTTAGTCTCCTTCCATACAGCTGTATAAAATCCACATTGAAATAGATTATATGGCAGCGTGGACTCAGATAATCCAGTTCAAAGCAGATATTGTGGATTATCTGCCTTGATATTCTGGATTATATGGCTCCGTGGAAGAGCCCTTAGTCACATTTAGAATTGACAGCAAAGATAAGTTATAATAAGGCACAAGATCAACACATCCTAAGTAAACTACAGTTGATGGGATTTGTCTTTGAGAAGCTGCTAGAAATCTCATATGATGGTTAAAATGGGTCTATCCAATATCTGAATTATGAAGATAATGGGTAATAGAGAGACAAGTCTTTGCAAGGGAATGAAAAAAAATGACCATCAAATTGTTTCAGATTTGTCTTCCTTTGTGTTAGCATCTGCTTTTTCGAAATAGGAAGGTAAGCTTTCCTAGCAGGGCAAGATTTTCATTTTGTTTATAATTTTCCAGTCTAGCAGTCTCTAAAAGAACTGTAACCAGGTCCTTTTGTTGCTAGTATTTTTGGTTTGGTTTGTTTTTTTTCATTTTGATCCTTAGAGATTAAGCATGTTCTTGAATAATAAATAATTTGATATGTTATTTGGCTCAATTTATGACATTTTGACAAAATTCTTCCACTTTAGGACAACAAAGCCACATATGTTGACATTGTTACCCTTTACATTTTCTCTGTTGAGCTGTGCTCTGTGTGTATTGTTTGTTTGTTTGTTTACTTATAGGATTTCTGTATTGTCTCCTAGCCTACAAGAGCTCCTGAGGCAATGAACAAATTGAAACAAGACAAAGATAAAAGCATTCTCTAGGATCCAGTTTTGAAACAATTAAAACAGCAATAATAACATTGTTATTGAGTTGTTGTGTGTCTTTCGGGCTGTGTGGCCATGTTCCAGAAGCATTCTCTCCTGACGTTTCGCCCACATCTATGGCAGGCATCTTCAGAGGTTGTGAGGTATAACATTGTTATTGTCCTTAATTAATATGTCCAATTCTGCATTTCTGTGTTTTTTCAACAGCTACAATTACAAATAATGTTTTGCTTTGTTTTGTTTTAAGAGAAGCACATCCTAAGCTTATTGAAATCTCCTGCTGTATTGGTGCTAAGCACTGTTAGCCAAGACAATGGAATCATGGCTATTGTAGTTTCACAAGGTTTTCAGCCTTTCTGACTAAGTGTGCTGGTTCCTCACCGAACTACAAATCTCCAAATTCCATAGCATTTTGCCATGGCAGTTAAAGTGGTGACAAACTGCATTAATTCTACAGTGCAGATGTAGTCAACAAGCAATATGTGGTCTACAGCTTTAAAATGTGCATTAATAATAATTTTCTTCACTTAATCAAGACACATAGAAGATAAGTCACAATGAACTTAAAGCTCTCAAACACTATTCAGTTACCGTTATAATTCCACTTTAAGAGCCAGCGTAGTATAGAGGTTTGTTCAATTATGACTCTGAATCCCTACTGAGACATGGAAACTAGACATGTGCACGAAATTCATCCCTACCGTTTTTTCTGTTTCTTTCGTGTCTTCCATTTATACGGAGTCACGAAACAGGGAGCCCCCTTCCGAAAGTCTGCTTTCATGTCGAGTCGAAATTGCCTCCTTGCCTGCATGTAGGCAGGCCTGGAGCTAAACTGCAGGAGAGCTACAGGCCTGCTTGCAAGTCCTGCCACACACACACTCTCCAAGAGCATGTTTGGCGGCTGGCAGGGTCTGCAGTCGAGCTCCGGGCTGTGTCATCCTAGGATTTGCTGGTTGTGAGGGGTCTTCAGAGTTCTCCGCCAGACCAGTCTAGTGCCTTACCAAACTATAAATCTCAGGATCCCACAGCAGTTAAAATATAAGCATATTTGTGCAGCATGGAATGGCTTTAGTTTCCTGTAGAAAAAAAAACGTATATGGTCTCAAGGAAATTCATTTAATTCTTTCACAGCTAATCTCTTATACCCAATCAATAAAGTGTAGCTCTTTAATCTTAGACAGTTCAGATACATACCCTGTTTCCCTGAAAATAAGACATCACCAAAAAATAAGACCTAGTAGAGTTTTTGCTGAATTGCTAAATATAAGGCCTCCACTGAAAGTAAGACCTAGCAAAGTTTTTGTTTGGAAGTATGCCCAGCGCCCGCCAAACAAAACACCAGAGCATGCAGGATTGGTAAATGTACATACCAGTTGTACATGGAAATAATGGTAATAATAAGAAATTCTTGACAGGAGTCACAGTTTGTCTGGTTTGGTTATGTTGGTTTGTGATGAAAACCACTGTACAGTATATAATAAAAGTTCATTTTTTTTTGTTCAACGATAAATGTGAATTCTTCTTCATGGAAAAATAAGACATCCCCTGAAAATAAGACCTAGCACATCTTTGAGAGCAAAAAATAATATAAGAAACTGTCTTATTTTCGGGGAAACACGGTATATGAATTTATGGGTTTCATCTGTGCATGTCTTTAAAAATCGTCAACCTCTATTGTTTTTAAGGTCTTGTTGTAAATTACATACTTTAAGAACTCGTGAGTAGGTTGACAACAAAATGCATGTAATAAAAACACAGGTAGTGTGGCATTGCAGCATTGTTACACTCACGCTGCAACACATAATGATACTCAGTACAAAATCAATACAAAAAATCAATACATCTGGCCGGAGGAAACGAAGTATAATCACAAAAGGCTGCTGGCACCTTAAATACTAAGAAGGGCCCTTCCACACAGCTATATAAAATCCACATTGAACTGGATTATATGAAAATGTGGACTCAGATAACCAATTCAAAGCAGATATTATGGATTATCTGCCTTTATATTCTGGTTTATATGGCTCTGTGGAAGGGCCTGAAGTTTTGTTTTCTACAAATGTTTGTAGAAAGGAGGCCACTTCAACAGTTCAACTTGGAAGTTTTTAAAGTGTCACAAGACACTTTGGCTGCATGTACACTGCCGTAGTCTGTTTCCCTGAAAATAAGACAGTGATTATATTAATTTTTGCTCCCAAAGATGCGCTAGATCAGCAAAACCTCTACTAGGTCTTATTTTCAGGGGATGTCTTATTTTCCCATGAAGAAGAATTCACATTTACAGATGAACAAAAAATGAACATTATATACAGTACAGTAGTTGTCATCACAAACCAGACAGAACCAGAAGAGTCCACATCTTCTCTGGAAATCTGTACATATTTATTAGTATTGTTATTATTATCTAAATCTTATCAAGAATTTCTTGTTACTACCATTATTTCCATGTACAACAATCTATGTTACGTACATTTACCGATCCTGCGTGCTTGGTGTTCTGTTTGGTGGACATGCTTCCAAACAAAAACTTTGCTAGGTTTTACTTTCAGGGGAGGCCTTATACTTAGCAATTCAGCAAAACCTCTACTAGGTCTTATTTTCAGGGGATGTCTTATTTTTGGGGAAACAGGGCAAAATCAGGAAACATATTAGTGTGGTGCATCCAAACAACACACACAGGCGAATGTATTTTAACCCAAATCTATTTCAGCATCTCGACAGCTATTCCACGCTCCTCAGGGATGTGAGATGCAGCATCTTCTTACCCTCCTTCCATCCCAATTCACCACCATCACCAAAATGACCAAAAATCCACCTTACCATTGCTGCAGGATCTGTACTTCCTGGATCTGCATCAATGGAGCTTTGGAGAAGGGGAGACGGCTTAGTGCGCCAAATTTCTGTTGGAACCAGAGTGATGCAGTGCAGTTCCAGACTTCACTTAAACCCGCTTTGGAACAGGTTTAACTTCCCCACACACCACAAAAAAACCCCAAGCTTTCCCGGTGGGGTGGCTACATACCATCTCAGTAGTTTCTGGTATGGTATCAGCCACCCCAACCTTCCCCCCAAAAGCCCTAATAATTGTTAAAAACTTACCAGGCTGTAGTCTGTCCCCACAAGGCCCATTGGCCATTAGAACTGGGCCTTTCAGGAAGGCTCGGATCTAATAGGCTATCTAATTAATTCAGGAGAAAGCAGGGTTTTCCTGATTTGTCTTTCATAGGAGACATTGTTTGGATGCCTCCAGTAAAAACACAAGAGCTCCCCGCATTTTGGGCCCTGTCTGGATGGGGCCGTAGATCCAGGAAGTTCAGACTCTGCAATGATAATAAGGTTTTCCCATCATTTTTAGGGGGAATCAGGATGCAGGAGGGTGAACTGGCTTTGGCAAAGTTAGGCTTTGGCAAAGTTAGTCTCCTGCCGGAGAGGTGGCATAGGGCAGAGCCCGGTGTATCATCCATATGGCTCAGAACTGATATTTTTATACTGGTTCCAGTTGTCTTATATGGCTGTGTGGAAAGGGCTCTTGCTATATTTTCTCAAGGATATTATCCTTTACTATATTGTCCTTACAAATTGTATAAAGCACACAATTACTATGGGGGCGGGGTGATTAAAGATTTTTTGTAATACCTTCTCTTCTTAACTAAAAGTCAATAATTATCCTCTGTAAGATGCACTTGATCCACTCTATATTGATGTTTAAATCCCATGAGACATTAAGGCACATAAAAAGAGTCTGTTGTTATGAAACTCATTGCACCAATTCCACCTTTAATTCACTTAGATTTATTCGAATGAAACTACATGAATTGTGAACCAATTCACGTCTTTGTGGCTAGCTTGCTCAGAATTTTCATCTCATTTCTAGGTTCCCAGATTCAAAAATCATTACTTGTTCAAAAGTATTAAAATATTCCTATAAGCCACTTCTGTCATTAAGATTGTATTACATAGACAAAAAAGACTTGAGGTACATCCAAACAGGCCCATATCCCAGGAAACAAAGATTGAGCGGGCAGCCCCGGTGAACTTGGGCACCTGCCCACAAAGAGGCCAGTGAAGGTGTGGTGTTGAAAGTCGCTGTGCCTTCCAGTTAGCATATGAGGTGGGGTGGAAGAAGGCAGGGGAAAAGATTCCTCCTTTGCTTCATTTTTAACAGGGAGGTACAAGCTTCACGGCATGTTCATAGTTTCCCACAGTCTCGCCAGGCTTGCAGTCCATCAAACAATCAATGAATGAGCAAATTAACAAAAATGAGACTCACAAAAGTGGAGGGCTGACTTTATACATAAATGTGTCTTTTTGGAAAGAAAGTCAAGAACTGAGTCTCACAGCAGAAGATAAACAGAACTTAGTTCACTGTTACATTCTGATCCTCAAATGAGTCCATAGTACAAATGAAGTAAGTACCTATACTAGGGGTTCCCAAATTACAGCCCACGGGCCACATGCAGCCCCCCGAAACCATTTATCTGGCCCCCGCAATGGCAGCTCCCTCCTCCTCTGCTGAGGGAGGTGTGTGCGGCGTGCAGTTGACAGATCGTGATTTTGTCAATGTGTATTGTTTCCAAATGCCGATAGATCTTTTGGCCTGGCACCCAGTGTGCCAATTACCACTGGGACCACCTGTACTGGTTTATACCAGAGTCTTTGCGGCCCGCTAATGGTCTGAGAGACAGTGAACTGGCCCCGTTTAAAAAGTTTGGGGAACCCTGACCTATAAAACACACACACACACGATTATAGCTGAATTTAAAGCATCCCTAAACAAGTGGTTTCACATTCACACTTGGATAAATATCTACATATACTTTCATTCCAGTACTTTTGCAAATCTTAATTATTTTCTAAAGTGTTGTTTCACAATTGATACAATAGACATATTCTTCCCATCCCCCATTGAGTTTTGTTGAACATGTGTTCCTATCTTGTCTTTTGTATATGTTCTACCTTATGAAATAAACATGAGCAGGAAGCTTGTTAAGTCCTCTTCTACAATAGTTGTTTGCTTTCAATTGCGAGTCAACAATGCAATTAGCACAAATTTGCATAACAAGCTATTTGTGATCTTTTAGGCAGGCCAAGATAGTACATGTGAAGTCTTTTGACAACATTCTGGAGAGCGGCAATCCAGACATTTTTCAAGGCTCTGCAAGTGACAGTCAATGCATGCTATCATATTTGATCAGTGGATATGGTTTGCCATCACTACCAGCAGTCATTATCCTAAGTCTGAAATGCTTGATATATCTGCTGTAGGCTAAATGTCCTGTCTGGAGCATATGTGCAAGGAGAGAGAGAAATCACAACTAAGCAGAG
The DNA here is from genome assembly GCF_035594765.1 of Anolis carolinensis. Taxonomy (NCBI): domain Eukaryota; kingdom Metazoa; phylum Chordata; class Lepidosauria; order Squamata; family Anolidae; genus Anolis; species Anolis carolinensis. The sequence goes on from NC_085846.1 coordinate 83,747,879, forward strand.
AGAGCGCAACAGTATAAATGTTTGGAGCCAACTGTTAAGTAACAGTCATGGGGAGCTACACAGATGTTCTGCTATCTGGGATGAGTGGTTGATGATATTGTAGAATCGGTAGACATCATTGTTATGACTACTTGCTCCCTTATCTGTACCCATCCCGTAGTGCTTAATATGTGTTTACATTTAATCAGATAACTGAAAAAAAAGCAAAGATTATGATGAGCCAGGATTCTCCTCATCAGAGTTTCTGGACCCACTTTTCAATATTTTTCAAATAGTCTTTCCATACCTAGCAGTTGCATTTGTGCTGCTCATACATACTGTGCTTTCATGTCATTGTATGTCAGGATAATTTCAGTCCTGTTTGCATGCGCAGGCAATGATGTAGCATCTGATACTATTTACAACATGCTCCCGTGAGGTTGTATTCAACTCCATCTGAAAAAGCAATAACTACTGTGATCTTCATCCCTATCCAGTTGTTTCTTCCAAAGAGCTTTTCATATTCGTTAAAGCAAATGTTAATTACGGTGGAAGAATCACACAGTGCCATTAATTGGATTGGGAAAGCAGCTATTGGGAGACCCTGGACAAAATGGTATCAGGTGGGTTGAAAAGGTTTTGCGCATCAAAAGTAACTGCATTTAGGATTCTGCTGGGTTGCTGAAAGTTATTTTTGCCGAGAGTTAACAACCCCTTTCTTCCAGCTTGGCTGCAGTGATAATTAAATCAGCTAGCTTTATCATCAGGAGTAGTGACTTACTACATCACCCTTCCACCCACACTTTCCTGTCAAACAAACAACACTCCTTTGAGGCCATAATAAACTAGAAAAGGCTACTCCCTGCTGTAGAATAGTCAGCATACTCAATTATTTTAGTGACAAAATGCCTGCAAGAGTATTACACACAAAAAGAAAGGAAAAGTTGTTGGCCTTGCTTGAGACATTGTAAAATGCACAATCTCTCTTGAGACTGTGTGTTCTTTGACAAATTGCTTGAAATTAGAAAACTATTTACACCTTTCATGTCAAAAAAAATCAGCTGCTATATTACACACAGTAAGCTTATAAAATAGTAAGGTGAAGTGTAAATTTTGGTTTACAGTTATTACGATTTTACCATTTATGTGTTTTAAATGCAATTTTTTATCCTGTATTTTGTTTTAATTGATATATTGCATTACTGTTTTATCTTTTTATAGTGTGATTTGTATTATGTTGCCTATATTTTGTTCTATGTTGTTTGGGCCTCTGCCCTATGTAAGCCACCCCGAGTCCCCGCGGGGAGATGGTGGCGGGGTATAAATAAAGTATTATTATTGTTATTATTATGTTTAATTATAGGTATATGTTTGGAATGGGTAAGTATTAGAGTTATCAGTGCATGGGGGATGGTAGCCAGCTCAGCATTCTGAGGCAGGTTGCCATAGAAATGTAGGCGGAGCCAACTGCCATTTGGTAAAAGAGAGATTTTGAAAAAGAGTTCAGTCTGTGATCAAGGAATCACAGGGAAAGACTGGTTCTAAGGTAGTGAGAACCAGGGAAGTTCAGATCGCTAGTTTGAGTCATTTTAAATAGGTCAAGTGACTTATTTGAGTTAGTAGTAGAGTCTGAGTGAAGAAAGTAGAGTCTAAAAGGGAATAAATCCCAGTTAGATCTGTAGTGATCAGTTGAATTAAGAACGTCAGTTAGAAGAAAAAAAGTTTAAACTGCTTAAGGGAAGAAATAATCCTTTTGAGAGTTGTATCATCACATGTTATAATTGTAACTGTTTAAGAAGTGCACCTCTAAGCGAGAAGCAACATTGAAACAGCTAAGCTTATTGTACCTGAATAAACTTGTTACTGTTTTGCAACATCCAAGCCTCTGTTACATATATTCTAAGCCAAGTTACGCTACCCTTTAAAGTAAAAGTAAACATCTCCCTGCGTCTTTGGTGGTTGCATCGCCCCAAATTTGTGGCCTTGTGGCCTTTCAAGAATAACAGAAACATTGCATTTTAACAATGTTTTCAAAACATAAGATGACAAGTACATTTTAGCATAGATCAAGTATTTCTTACAAATATGAAAATGTACAGCTGAATCATCCTGAAAAATCCTACAATTACATATGTGCATAGAATTAATTGGAGACTGTTTAAGGGAAGTCCAATGTCCAGGTTGGATCAGTGAGTCCACCACTGTAGAGAGTGACAAATAGCCGCAGGGATTAGCAAACGCCTGTTGGGCTGTCATATACTGGATGAAATGTCCAGATGAACCACGTTTGAAGTGGCTGAAGATTTAACTGAGCAAATGAAGTCATTCCCGTAGTAGAAGCCATATGCCCAAGAAGGCACTGAATGTCCCTGGCCCAAACAGTTGTCTTTGGTATTACTCGAAGATCTAGAATACGAAGATTTTGGAATATATCATCTGGAAGGTATTCTCTTGCCTGACGGGAGTCCAGGACAGCCACAATACATTAGTAGTTTGGCAGGGTTGAAGATGAGGCCCAGTTTCTGTAACAACAACAAAGTAAACTTAATATTGCTTTGTAACTGGTTACATGTTTTAGCAACCAGTAACCAATCATCAATGTAGGGATAGACCACTGCACCATGTTCTCTAAAGTGGGCTGCCACCACTGCCATCACCTTGGTAAACACCCTGGGAGCTGTAGAAATGCCAAAGGGGAGAATGCGGAAACAAAAAGCTTGGCCAAAAGACAAAAATCTATGATCTTGGCATCTAATTGCCACATGAAAATAAGCATCTTTAAGATCGATGCTCGCAAACCTAGCACTGCTGGGCAAAAGGGGGAGGATGGTTGATAAAGTCAACATCCGAAAACGACGATAAATAATGTATGCATTCAGCCCTCTAAGATCTAAAATAGGATGGAGGATTAGTTTTAGAAACTAAATAATATTTAGAGAAAAAGGAAACAGGGCGATAGGGGTTCTATAGCCCCTTTCTCAAGTAAAGTAAGAACTTCCTGCCAACCAGCAGAAAACTGAGGGGCAACTCTAACAGTGTCCACTGGGGGTTGCTCAAAAAACTCAATGGCATAGCCATGTTCTATAATTTCCTACACCCAAGCGTCTGACGTAATAGCACGCCAGGCTTCTATAAATGGAGCTAACCGGTCTCCAAAAACAGGGGAGGAGGATTGAAGAGAAGAGGTGCAAGGTTCACCCAGTGAAGGAGGAAGATTCCCTTCATCAACAGAAGAAGGCATAGGGTCGTCAAAAACGACCATGGCCCTTTTGTTTTGCCCTTCTCAAAACTTTACAAAAGCTAAATAAGGAAGAGCCAATAGTAATAACTGAACGCCTAGGTGACCTACTTTACACGCTAAACAGTCCTTCGAATTTACCAACACCCTCGGTTCCTGCACTACAAGTCCCAACACACACCCAGGGAAATTCAAGAGCAACCAAATCTGCCAATGATCCTAGGGAAAACTGCCATACATTTCAAAAGAAGCAACAGAGGAAGATAGATTCTTTCCTCAATGTAGGAAAGCAGCTTGGCTCCAGCAGTCCAAACACAATAATTCCAAGCACACAAACACCGTCTCAAAGAACAGTGGTAAAAACTACCAATAAACCAAATGAGCCTTGCATGCAATTCCACAATGAAGCAAAAAAATCAACAGGAAGAGAATTAAAAACAAAAAAACTGGTCCAGACAAGAATACCTGAACTTCTTATATCTTGAATCTGATGAACTAGGCCAAAATGACACTACCACATGGGTATCTGACATTAAGCCTAGCCTCCCTCTCTTAAGCATAATAAGCATAGTATAGGTAGGTCTTCTGCCATAAAGTTTTTAGTCTCCCACAAAATGAATATTCATTTAGAACACTATTTGACTATTTCAGTTCAGTTATCCTTAAGAAGAATATATACCAGGGCCAGGTTTGAACAACTCGGTATTATGATGCAAACTGGTTGCTACTGTAACAGCCCAAGAAATGGGAGATTTTGTGTCTGGGGAGAACAAATAGTGGAAGATATCAACTATTTGATTGACTGCCCAGCATATGCTGAACTTTGACATAGATATTTTCATTCATTACTATCTAATTTTAGGTACCCCAACAGAAATGATCTTCTGACAGTCCTCTTGCAAGGACAAGAAAGATCCACCATAATCAGCCTTTTTATCCTGAAAGCTAGCAAGAAAAGAGCACTTAAGGGCTGCAATAGCAGCCATACTGACCTTATCAGGAAGGAAAGTCCAAGTTTTCTAAGTCCAAAGGATAAAGAGGAGTCCTTAGCCAAGTCCAAAAGAACCTAAGGCCTCAAGCCCTGCAGCCTGGTTTTATTACTGGGGAGGGCGGGGCTGGAGTCCTCAATTAGGCAAAAGCTTTGCAAGAGATCATCCGAAACAGCTGCGTGGATGCAGGAGATACCACAGGTGTGGGTTCCAGAGTGACCACGCAGAAGAAAGTTGATATACAATTATTATCTTGATGAAACAAAAACAATTCTCATGGAAATCCACATTTTGCACCTGGAATTTCCCATCTCAGGCCCATCCATGCTGCCAGATAACACAGTTTGAACTGCATTATATGGCCATGTAAATGCAAGCTCAGCGTTGTAATAATTCTGTAAAAAAATAAGGTTGAATTATCACTACAACCAGACATGTTTTCAACAAAATGCTAAACCTACACTTTTTCATTGTACTTTCATGTTAAACTCTTAGCAAGTCAGTCAGTGGTAAGAAAAATAAATCTATGTGTATAAGTAAAAAGGTGTATTTCAAGATAATTTCAAATCTAATTCCTTAAAAATGATTTTAAAATATGAAATGGCATACATTTTAAAAAATGGACTGCAAGATAATAATTTGGTTGTTAAAATGCCATGTGTTTTTAAGAAGGTAACTCCCACAGAAATGAAGATTAAAAGAATATTAATACAGAAGACTTTTAGTACCAATTAAGTGATTGAACAAAATGCATGCATAAAACATTCTGCAACAGAAAAAATAAGAAAGACACTTTTAGAAGGATGGGAAAGGCCAAAATAGTGATCAAGAACATTTTATTGCACCTAGATTGTTGTGGATGAGTCTCTGAGTAGTAGTAACAACAGGGAGTTGGAGGTTAGGCAGGCAAAAAAGGTATACTCGGGAGCAAGACTCTATTGAAGAGCAACAGCAGAAGAAAATGCGGCAAATACTTACTGAACCCACTGAGGAAGGGTTTGATGTGGATGATGGGTTTGGCAATGAAGCAGTTTCTATGAGAAGTGATGGGAGCGACACTGATGGGAATGGGGATGAGATGGATTGGACAAAAGTAGCAGAAGTGAGAGAAGTGTGCGAGGAGCCTACAAGTAGTGACACATTCAGAGGGTTTGTTGGGGATGGAACTTGGAGGGAGGATGATCTGTCTGCTATTTAGGAAGATGTAAGTAGACACAGGAGAAGGGCTGCTTGGCAGACAAGGCAAAGAGAAGCTCCGGCAGCACAACTGGCAGCTGAGCGTGGGGTGTTGTCTGATTCTAGTTTGGAGGAGAATGCAGGAGCAGCTGAGGGTGGGCCGTTGTCTGATTGCAGCTCAGAGGAAGGTTTGTAATATAAGGTGGGTTGGTTGCAATGGGGACTTTGCGACTGGCAACGTGTATGCTGAGTTGCCTGCTACGCTGGGTCGTGACTTTCGTGAGTCCTGGGATTCCTGAACTTTGTGGATCCTTTTGGGACATTGCTACTGTTTAGGCTGGGACCTTGGATCACTTCTGGACATCGCTTTCACTCACGGGCCCTGACCTTGGACTGGACGTTTGACGCTGTTGCTGTAATCGGTTTGCTGTGGATGACTCCTGGACCAGTTTGACTATGACCTTGTTACATCCTGGAACGGGTTTGCTGAAACCACAGCGAGTGTTTTTCCTTGCTGTGTATTTTGATTAGTGGGCTGGGATTTCTTAGGATTCTGGGACTCTTTGTTTTGTCTCCATTTGGACCAGTTGGCTGTGTTTTGTTTTTGGAATATTATTTTGCTGCTGTTAGGCATTTTTGATTCTTTTGAGCTGTAACTACAATAACTATGGCTACTTTACACTTGGGACTGATTCGTGGCATCTGTACCTTGACATAGATTGTGTGAACTATGAACACTATTCCTGTAATTTTAAAGAAAAATACACACACACACACACACACACACACACACACACACAGATATACATCTACATAACATCCTGAAGCAGTCTGTGGATACAACACTGAATCCAAGTTCTAAACCTGTCTACTTTACTGAGCATTTTCATATTCCCAATGGCACCCTACAAACTGAAAAATCAGTTTTGGTGTCTCAACTCTGTCTTGAAAGGGATTAACCAGAGCTGATCAGTAATCTAAACATGTATCAAACCATTTCACATGGGAAGACTGCATTTATCATGATAATAATAAACCCAAGCAGAGATATTCAATATGATTGACATTTGGTTAGCTTATGTCACTACCATGCAAGAAAATGGAAAGTCCCCTTTTTGAATCTCACTTACATTTCTCATTTGTATGCCCCACCACCACCACCACCAAGATGTCTGTGTATGTCATTTAGATAAACAGGGTTGGTTTGCCGACCTGAAGGTTGCCAGTTCAAATCCAACCAGGGGAGAGCGCCGATGACCTCCCCTTATCAGCTCCAGCCCCATGCGGGAACATGAAAGAAGCCTCCCACAAGGATGGTAAAAACATCAAAACATCAGAGCATCCCCTGGGCAACGTCCTTGCAGATGGCCAGTTCTCTCACACCAGAAGTGACTTGCAGTTTCTCAAGTCGCATCTGACACAGAAAAAAAATTAGATAAACATTTCTCCAAACATTCTACTCTTATTTATAGAGCAGAACGCTGTCTTCTCCCCCAAAAGAAGCACGAGTCTACATAAAGATGGGGATTGTGTGACCCTTCAGATGCTTTTGGACTGCAACTTCCAGCTTTTCTCACTGCTGGTTAGGTTGACTTGGACCATCCCAGCATGATTCCCACGTATCCACCCCCCCAAGTGGTTTAAAAGAATTCCATGGCAGGTGAAAAAAGTAATAAATTGCTATAAAATTTCATTTAGATTATAACAAGAAATCAGTCACTTGTTTAGCTGGATTGTTCCTCAAACTGGGGAACATATGGAGCGTGAATATGTAAGTTTGCACCTGGTCAGGAAACCATGAAATGAGACAATAATTTCTCTTTCGGTAATAATTATGCTCCAATTTAATCCTGCGCATCATGATTTTTAATGGAGCTACAGGAATGTAAATGAGGGGAACATAGGTATTTAAATCAGGGTTGGTTTTGTCCTCTTCTTCCCTTCCACCTCCCTACCCCATCCTGCTTCAATTTGTATGGTGATGATTTCCCCCCCCATTTGTTTGAAATTCCAGCTGATGCTGTCAGTATTTAGAATTAAGGTTTGAAAAGTACAGTATAAAATTGACTAGTGACATGCGACACAAGATGTGTCATTTTTGCTACAGCTGAATATAGAATTTTGATGTCTTGAATCATGACTCAAACCCCTAAAATGCAAATACAATTAAATTATGTCTAGTTATTTATTTGAAGTCATCATTTTTCTGGTTCTCCATCACCAATTTAGTTTTCTGACTGTTGGCCTCACCACAAATAGGGAAAAACACACAGCTGTCCATCATTTTACAAAAGATGACTATTTCAGATCATTAAAAGTGCCTAGATCGCATTTTGTCTTGAACTGAATGCCAAAGCCAATGGAATGCATCTATAATCATAGAAATTTGCATTATAGAAGATATAGACCATTATTCTTCTAGTAAAGCTCTCCTACTCTTTGCAGCAACTTTACAGAGTCCATCATATACTATCAGATTTGTTTAACTGCAGTTGGCAGGATTTGAAGCTACCGTGTTTCCCCGAAAATAAGACAGTGCCTTATATTACTTTTTGCTCCCAAAGATGTGCTAGGTCTTATTTTCAGGGGATGTCTTATTTTTCCATGAAGAAGAATTCACATTTATTGTTGAACAAAAAATAAACATTTATTATATACTGTACAGTAGTTGTCATCACAAACCAGCATAACCAGACAAGCTGTGAGTCCTATCAAGAATTTCTTGTTACTATCATTATTTCCGTGTACAACTGGTATGTACATTTACCAATCCTGCATGCTCTGGTGTTTTGTTTGGCAGGTACTGGGCATGCTTCCAAACAAAAACTTTGCTAGGTCCTACTTTTCTGGGAATTTTTATTTTCGGGGAAACAGGGTATAATGCTGGTAAAGCATATGCTTTGTTAAGAAGTCATGCCTGCAACTTCACAATTATCAGGAAGTCAAGTTACAAGTTAGGTTTACCAGCATGGTGTAGTGATTTGAACATTGGATTGGAAATCTGGAGACAATGGTTTGATTCTCGGCTCAGTCATGGAAACATCCTGGGTGGCCTTGGTCAAGTCACATATTCTCAGCACCATAAAAGTCAGTGATAGATTCTCTGTAGAGTTGGCATAAGTCAAAAAACACACAAGAATAATAATAAGCATCAGCAGCAGCAGACAAATAGTTCAGGATGAACTGTAAAACTCTCCTCTTTCTGCACAGAACCCAGCCAGAGGAGCTCTGTGCTGAAAGTGGAGGGGAAGCAGAATACGACAGGAAAATCTGCCCATGTGATGAGGTGGTAATTCTCAGCCTTCAGAACAAGTACAAGCGAATTCCTCTGAACAAACTGAGGAAGAGTTAAATGTTCTAACTTTCATGGACCTGCAAAGGGAGAGGTCTCAGCTGCACAGGTCCTTGAGATTAGCTGAGAAAAGAGCCAGCAACAGATAACATCCATGAATTTAAGATTAAAGAAGCCCAGGAGTGGCACCTTGTTGCTGGCTGCAATATCGGCTCTAGAAGCTACGACTTTGGATTCTTATTTCATGTTTATTGAACCCTGGACTTACAGTGGACTTTAGTTTAGTGATTCTTGTTCAGTCTTGTACTCTGAATATCGATAATCCGCTTACAACCCCTGGAAGAGCGGTTTGGCTTCTCCATTTGTGTTTTCCTGCTGCTTGCACCTATATTGGACTATCGGCTTGACCTTGTTCTACAGATTAATGTTCTGCTAGTATTTGGGGTCAAGGCTTCTGACAAGCATAACTCTATGGTAAACTTCCAGCAGAAGTTGACCATAGCATTGCACTGGATCACCCAGAGTTTCTTAGGCCCTTTCCACACAGCTGTATAAAATCCACATTGAACAGGATTGTATGGCAGTGTGGACTCAGATAACCCAGTTCAAAGCAGATATTGTGGTTTATTTGCCTTTATACTCTGGGTTACATGGCTGTGTGTAATAGCCCTAAGAGAGTTCTTCTCTCAAGTAAAAATCTAGAGTTTTTAATTTGTGGTTTTTCCAAATTTATATACTTTAATGGCAGTGAATATGAAGGGCTGACTGTATTTGTCTAAATGATAACAGAATGACACCATTTTGAAACCATTATGACCTGGTCTTGGAAATCAGCATTCACCACTGTATGGCTACAGCCATATTTCATAGAAATTGTTCCAAATTGTTTTAAAGAAGTATTACCTTTTATGATATAGCTCTTGGGTTTTGCCACTTACTGTCACCCCTACGTCCACTCGTTCCATTCTTCTTGAGGGATGTTTGGTGTGAATCCTTAGATCTATACTGTATGATAATTCTTCAAACGGTTTTTCAAAACTGGGGTGAAATTTGTGAAATTTGTTGGAGTGGTCCTATGGTATGAAATACCATCTTGGATCATATAAACTAGAGGAGAGTTGGGACATCATAAAGCTACAACAAATTGTTAGAAATGTAATTCCTACTACCAAGGCAGTGTACTTGCTTCTTTTTTTAACCTAATGTGCCGAAACAATTCGACAGGCTTGACCGTTACTTTGGCTGTGGCACAATTTGTTCCTCTGCTTCAAACAGCAAAGTATATCAGGTCAATATGACCAGAGGACCCTTGTTTAAAAAAAATATCATCCTAAATGAGATTACCACTGTTGTTTCTGTTTTAATTTTAGAACCAAAACAAGGATCACAGTATTTTGCTTGTGGGTATGTCGATAAATGCAGACCTGAAGAAAAAAAATTAAAAGTGTGGTTTTAAAAACCTGGGGAACAAAACTTTCATCTGATATTTAAAAAAGAACAAACTGATGTTAAAAGAGTAACAGCTGCACTACACAACTTGGAGAAGATCACTGAAAAGCCTTATACTAACATTAACATTCTTATCACAAGAAAGAGATAAATAAACATATATAATTCCTATCAAGACCACATATGAGATATTTGCTATCTATCTAAAAGCACTTATTTGTTAGCGCTTCTTCGCTGAATTATGTTTTGGGGAAAGATAATTACTTTTAGCATGCCATGCTCCTGCTGAAAGATTTCACCAGTTAGTACACAACTGACTCCCACTTGAGCCAGAGGACTGTAAGCAGTTAGCAGCAGGATCCTTGGAGATAGAGAAGGTTGCACCCCTAAATACAAACACCAAAGGCCTTGGATCCAAAAAAGAGGTTGGATCCACTCCAAGAATGATGTTGAATAGCTCAAGGCTAAGAGATCTCCCTATTATTATTAATATTATTATTCTCCGCTTTATCTCTCCCGAAGGAGACTCAGGGCAATTTAATATAAAAAGATTAGCATATAATAATAATAATAATAATAATAATAATAATAATAATAATAATAATAATTTATAACCCACCTCCATCTCCCTGAGGGGACTCCGAATGGTTCACATGGGGACCGAGCCCAAGAATCAACAAATAAAAGCAGAACACAATAACAGCATATATAATTAAAACAATTAATAATAAAATAAACATTCATAAAATACATCCGCGGGTATCAGAACTAAAAAGGGGGAACTATTAAAAATTGCAAGGGAAGGCAGGCATGTGCAGAAAAGTAATACAATTAGGAATAGGAATAAAATGCTGGAGATTAGGGCAGTAAACAATTAAGACTGGATGGTAATAAAAACTGATCTATTGTTCGAAAGCACATTGGAACATCCAAGTCTTCAAATTTTTGTCACATGTGGCCAGGATGGGAGCTAATACAATTTAAGATATACAAATATCCAAACATTAAAACAGAATTAAATATAAACAGTATTAAAAAATTCACAGTTAAAATCCAGTAAAACATATTCACAGTTAATACAGGGCTTCCTTGAGAAAAAAAGCTTTTCTCATAGGAATATTGGTTGCTGGAATGCCAATAGCTAAGCTATAGGTGAGGCAGGTTGTCAATAATATATTTCAGTCCCAGAACAACTGGACAGGCAATGTTGGGGGCAACAGCTCTGCTGACCTTTAGGTCTTCCCAGTTTGCAATCTCCCTGCAAGTCTTGGCTCTTGGTGTGATTTACCAGTGGACTGTGTTGTCGAAGGCTTTCACTATAGGAATCACTGGAGTGTTGCGTAGTTTCAGGGCTGTACAACCATGTTCTAGCAGATTTTCTACTAAAGTTTTGCCTGCATCTGTGGCTGGTATCTTCAGAGAATCCTCTGAAGATGCCAGCCACAGATGCAGGTGAAATACTAGGAGAAAATGCTTCTAGAACACAGCCATACAGCTAGGGCTGGCCCTAGGTAATTTTCAAGTGTAAGCAAACAGAATTTACGCACACACACACCCCCCCAAAAAAAACTAATCACTGAAAAATAAATGTATTTGATAAGCGAAGATGTTGGAAAATAGAGAGGGATTAAGGAAAAGCCTATCAAATCACATTATGTATTTAAAATTAAGCACCAAAACATTATGTTTTACAACAAATCAACAGAAAAAGTAGTCCAATACATGGTAATGTTATGTAGGAATTACTATATTTGTGAATTTAGCACCAAACATTGAACTGGGATATAGGGCAGTGTGGACTCCGATAACCCAGTTCAAAGCAGATATTGTGGGTTATTCTGCTTTGATATTCTGGGTTATACGGCTGTGTGGAAGAGCCCTGAGGGTCCTTCCACACAGCCATGTAACCCAGAATATCAAGGCAGATAATCCACAAGTATGTTTCAGTCTACTTGGAATACATGAAGCATGTTTAAGAACCGGTCCAAGAGTCCAGAAGAGCCTTGACTCGCCGTATGACCATCATCCCACTTTCTTTGCTAGTTAACTTGAACCCAGTATGCTTTATTATGCCAATTGTTTGCCTTAGATCAGGCATGAGGCAAATTTCGGCCCTCCGGGTGTTTTGGACTCCAACTCTCACAATTTCTAACAGCTTACCGGCTGTTAGGATTGTGGGAGTTAATAATAATAATAAGTCCAAACACCCGGAGGGTTGAAGTTTTCCCCATGCCTGCCATAGATAGTTGAGCAAATAGTTTTCATGGTTGCCCCTCCCTGTTAGGAATTGTGGGAGTTGAAGTCCAAAACAACCAGAGGGCAGAAGTTTGCCTATGCCTGCCGTAAAGTAAACAAACGCAACTTGGCAGCACTTTTAACTGCCATGAAACAATGCTATAAAATCCTGGGAGTTTCAGAAAGTCTTCGGTCTGGTGATTCCCTCCCTCAAGACCAGGTATCTGAAGCAACAAATCAGGAGGTTGCACCTCAGCCCTCTCCGGGAGTGCTTGGAGAGCTCCTTCAACTCCCTCCCAAACCCCCGGCCTGCCCTGAATCCTGGCTTACGGCACTGAGGAGTCGGGCGAGGACTTGGGGCTGCTGCAGGAAGCAGCACAGGTCGAAGGGGCTGCCCGCCTTGGCCGCTCTATAGGCACCCCGTCTCCCTGGCCCCTGCTTTCCACACCACCACCACCCCATTCCTCACCAGCGCTGGGAGAAAGCTGTGGCCACCAAGTCCAAATTTGTATGGCCTCCTCAGGCCACGCCCCCAGGGAGAAGACTTCAACTCCCAACAGCCTAACTGCTTTGGCTGAGGCTCAGGGTTGGTGGGAACTGGAGTACAAAACACCTGGGTCACTACCGAAGCTTGGGAAGCACTTGAAGGAAGTGACTCTGCACCTCTGCTTTAAAGTGAAGGCACTTCGGCATCACTTTTAACTGCCATGGTGGCCCAGCCATCGCGGAAGCCAGGCTAGGCCATGGCCACGGAGGCAGGAAGGCCTCGCCTGGGCAGAGGTGCCTCAAAGACACCCCCTAGAGGATGGCGCCTTCAACAACCGCATACTTCGCCTAATGGTTGAACCGCCCCTGCATACAGCCCAGAAACCACACACTACCAGTGGACTGTGTTTGCCTTACTCTTGATCTGTTCTTGTGTGCCTGCTATTTGAACTCAGTTGGCTTGAGACCCTGGTGTGCTGCTTGGCTATTAATCCTCCTTACCCTACTTGTTGACAAGACTCTGCTTTGACTTCACAATTAGATGTCTCAGAATTGCATTGCTATTAGTACTGATACCTGCTTGCCCAGAATAATATACAGAATTTTTACACACTAGTAGCATCCCCTCTTTGGAGTCTGCTGTAAATATAGATATTATGCATGTTTGGTAGACCGAAGTCCACACAAACCATGCATAAGTGCCAGGGCACTTTCAGATTGTGGGTATTTTAAAGAAGCACACTCATGATCCAAATCTGCCACAAGGTAATATCCAACATCTCATTGAAAAAGGAAAGGGCTTATTTCATGATTGCTATTTTGATTGTCTTTCACAGAGCTAATACTCTTTTTCGTTTAATAGAAAAGAAATTACAGAAAATTACGGCAGAGTCTAGACAGCTGAATGAGGATGGATGAAGGAATCCCTGTGCAATCATGGGCAGATTCAACTTCACTTTGCACATAGGGCCCACTCTGAATTGCAGTCCCATTAGACCAAGGAAATAGTCAGCTTTCTCCACTTCTTACTGTTGGCACTATGTTAATATGAACCATTTCAGGTGTTAGCATTTCATTTTCCATTAAATCCTTTGACAATGGTATATAACCAGTGACTAATCTCATTTGAGTGTAGAGTTACCTACAAGTTATCTCACTGACACATGGGAAATATGTGAGGGGGTGAGCCTCCCCCTTGACAGGTTGACATTTCAGAGTCAAACTGAACATTAAATCAATTCACTTAAGGTTTATGAACGATGAGGCAGTTTGTGAAAAGTGAGTCTCCCGGGGCACCACAATTCAATCCCAATGGAGCATTAATAAAGGGTTATTTGAACCAAACCTTTGTCAAAATGAGACAGAATGGATATTGCGGCCAGTTTTAACAATAGTGTTCAGTCTAAGCTTTTATTAGTCCAAACTGAATTGCACATTGGTGCAGAGATTGGGGTCATACTTCATATCTTGAGCTTCAAAAACCTGGCTTTTGTCATACCGTCAAAGGGCTTCTAATCCAGACATACGTTCCATAGCCATAACTTCCTAAACTAATGGCAGGAGATTGACTTTTCCTTATTATTGGTGTGACATCTCTCAAAGACCTCAGTTTGGCCTCTGTAGTTCTCAGTCCTTTAAGGTCTCTGTCCATTGTTGTTGGGTACAAAGCTGCTGCTCATTCAAGACAAACCCAATGTTTGGACGGATCAAGAAGGGAACTGAAAAGCAACTCCTGGGTAACTAATTAACTACATGAATTAATGTACGGAGAATGCTTTTCATGGGGGCCAACTATAGTTCAGTTGGAAAGCACATATTTGCATGCAGAAATGTCAATCGCTGGTACATCAGCCAGAAGGATCACATTTATTTATTACTTATTTATTTACAGTATTTATATTCCACTGAAGAGAACTGAGGTGACAGGGATGGAATCCTTTTGATCCCACCGCTGCCCCCAATTCAGGAGATGTGTGCACGTGTGAGAGGGAGGGATGGAGGATGTGTGAATGTATGACAGGGATGATTTAGTGGATAAGGAAGGATAACGGAACTGATTGGGTTTAAATGAGTAAAGATGGTAACTTATATAGGAAAGTACGGTAACTTATATAGATAGGTACGGTAACTGCCACCAACGTGAGGTAACAGGCTTACAGAGAGGCAAGGAGACTTATCTTTATGAACAATAACAAAATTCAAGTTTATTTTTGGTACATAAGCGTATGGTTTCAATCAGTAAACGTTCCGGATCTTAAGTTACAATGTAGTCTTTCTTGAATGGATATTTCTTAAATAACTTCTCTTCAACACAGTATACTAAACTCCCCTGGTCAGCTTATATTCCCAGCCTTTCCCCTGAGTGACCATAAGCTGCCGTCCTTAGCTGATTTCCACAGCTCCTAATCTTTCCAAAACCTAACCACAACTCTTCTTCTCAAACCCCTAACAGCCACTCCTTTTAAAACCCTCACAGCAACTGAACTTTTAAAAGGGAATATGCTCCAACTGTCATCTTAGCCACGCCCCCTTTTTCCTCCAGAGAGAGGTTACGTTGCCATGGCAACCCGCTGAACACAGCTGGCTTCCATGTGAGACCTGTCTTCATCAATACATAACTCCCCTTTTTCCTTTTAATAAACAAATAAAATCATATCAATAATTCCCATTAACTCATAACATCCTTACACCTCCCCCCTAAGAAAGATTATTTTTGCCTTTTCTATGCCTAGAATGGGCAAAAATAATTAATAAATACATATATACATACACAACAGTATTCCTGAAATAAAACATAAAGTTAGATACAATACATAAATCATAAAATACAAACCTTCACTGTTGCATATACACATAACATGTCCATATCTTACCATTCAACATACAAACCATAAACGTATTGGTCACCTTTCCCACTGTTAAGATTCACAATCTCAAATCAAAAGACATTTTAAAAATACATTTTCCATAAATCATATTTGTAACAGTTTAATTTTCATTCAGGGTTATTCCCCAAGTCTTTATTTATACACTGGACTAAACATCTTCCGATACTCAGTACATTTCATAGGGATCTTCTTCATGCCACCTGGCACAGTTCATCGATGTTTCACTCTGCGGAGCATTCCAGAGGTTAACATGTTGTTGGGGATAATTACACTCATCCTTCCCAGCAACACAATGAACTCTCTCTGTCCCAAAATGTTTTTTTGCGAAACTTCCAAGAGTCATTTAAGAAGTCCTGCGAAACATAGTCCAAGCATTTTTGTAGAATCTTGAAAGTAAACTGTTGATGGTTAAAACTACCAATCCCCATCACGTCAGGGTCTTTACCACTCTCTCCATCGAAAAATAACCTCCGCTTGCTTCTTGGTTTGGCTGACACGTCATAGTAGCTCTTCTGTCTCTGCTGGGCTACAGCTAGATGTTCTTGTGCTATGTCTCTTGCCACTCTCATGGTTGACTGAAGATCGGTCAAATATTCAGCCACTGGAACTGTATCAGCTTCCCGTCCAAAGAACATATCAGATGAGATGACTTTGGCCCCTGCAAACTTCTGCTGAGCTTCATTGGACTCCACTACTGATATCTTGCTCTCTGTCTCTCTTCTGTTAATGGGTCTGTCACCAATAGGCCGGATGCTGGAGATGGCAATGTCTGCCTCCTCTTCCCCTTTGTCCATTTCCCACGAGGAGTTGTCTGTCTCCCACTGTGAGCTGAAGGCATCGCCTAATGAAAAAGGATTATCTTTGTACTTTGGTGGTCCAGATGTGAAGCTTCCGATGTCTTCAAAGAGATCTAGCTGGGACCGTGTGGACTTTGTAGTCACTGGCGTTTCTTGTTCTATCACTTGCATCTCAGAGAGGACAGAGTGAGAAATAGAGCTCCTGGACACCAAGCCCATGCCCAACCGCTCTGCCTGTTGCTCCTTCAGTTTCTCAGCCACCTGCGCTTGCCTTTCAATTTCAGTGAAACTCTGACTATGTATTTCTGACCTTTCTTCTGATTCCACACTTTTGCTTTCTCTGTAAAACACACCATCTTTTGTGACAAATTTATTGGGTAGTTCTCCTGCTGATTCTGGTAAACTTTCAGCTTGCTTAAACAAAGGCTTCAGGGATTCATCTTCCTCCTGAGCTTGTTTAATTTCTTGAACTCCCCCTGTTTTACTAACAATTTCGGTAATGGTGGAACTGGATTCTGGACCCTGTTCAGATTCCGGTTGAATAGGTAAGCACACTGCTTCCTGAATAGGGCTTCTGTTGTAATCTTCCTTCTCCTCATACAACTTTTTCCAGTTCTTAACTTGTCTAGCTAGGTCATTGCCGATTAAACATTCATGAGGGATATCTGAACTAATTGCAAAGTCCCAGACCCCTTTCCATCCATTGTATTCAATTGGGAGAGATACTACCTCAGCTGGTACAGCTGGTCCCAAACCCTTTAGATTTATCTCAGAGGTGGGCTTTTGATATTTCTGAGGTACCGATTTTGGGTGGATAACACACACCTGGGATCCTGTATCCCTCCAACCTTGTTTTTGTTGGTTCACAATAGTGATAGGCTCAAAATAATCTTCAGAAAAATCATCGGATAAAATAAATAAACATTGTTTCTCCCTAGGGACTGTTTCAGTACTGCTTAGCAACTTAATATCACTATTAAGAGTATTTTCTTTGGGCTCTTTATTCATAAAGAAGGATGTTTTATCTCTTCTTAAAAGAGGACATTGGTATTTTAGATGATCAGACTTCCCACACTGATAGCACCTTGCTTTTACCTCAGGTTTGGTCTGATTAATTACCTCAGGCCTCCTGTAGGCGGTGTTTTCTATGGCAGGCGTCTTTTTGTATTGTGTGTGTGTTTGATAATTGTAAAATGGCGGTTTATTCTGCCTTCTCTCTCTTAGTCCCTCATCGTTCCTAAATCCTTCCCTCAGAGTGATTAATTGGTCTGTCATTGAAGCCGCTTCATTGGCAGTTGATGGCTTTCTGTCTTGAACTAACCACCGATAATCTGAGGGCACTAATTGAAACAGTTGTTCCAACTTAATTAATTCCCTCAGCTGTTGAAAAGTTTCCACTTCTGAGGTTCTGAGCCAACTATCAAATAATTGAGCCTGTTTTGAAGCTACTTGTGAGAAGCTCTGGGCCTTTTCTTTCCTCAGGGATCTGAATTTTAAACGATAAAATTCAGGTGTGAGTTGCAATTTCTGTTGTACCTGTTTTTTAAAGAAGTTATAATCTCGGTGTAACTCTTCAGGTACATCACCATATATTTCTAACAATTTACCACAAATCTGGGGTCTTAAATAAAGCATCCATTTTCCCTCATCAATTTCAAAATCTCTGCAGCACCTCTCAAAAGAAATCAAAAACTTTTCCACATCATCATCTTTATTAAACTTTGGGAATCTCTTCAGAAGTAGATCAGACGCTTCAGTCCTACCATTCCCTTCTTGGTTAATAATGTGTGGTTGAGACAGTGCCAATTTCTCTTTTTCCAATTCCAATCGTCTCAGTTCTATTTCCTTATCCTTCTCTAGCTGCATTATTTTCAATTCCTTCTCTTGTTCCCATCGTTTTTCCTCCCATTCTCTCTCTCTTTGCTTATCCTCCCTTTCTCTTTGCTTATCCTCCCTTTCTATTTCTCTTTGCTTATCCTCCCTTTCTCTTTCTCTTTGCTTATCCTCCAATTCTAATTTTCTCAATTCAATTTTATATTTAAGGGTTTCCCTTGTCTCAGGGGTTTGCTCAGAGTCCGAACTATCTCCTTGGTATTCACTAGCCTCTCCTGCTAATTTCTTTTGTAGTCTAGTAGCCATTTTCCTTAAATTTTACCTCACGATTTCTTACTATGCGGTCTCAAGGCACTTAGTTTGAGGTGTTAAACGTATCCCGCCGCTTGGCACCAATTGAAGAGAACTGAGGTGACAGGGATGGAATCCTTTTGATCCCACCGCTGCCCCCAATTCAGGAGATGTGTGCACGTGTGAGAGGGAGGGATGGAGGATGTGTGAATGTATGACAGGGATGATTTAGTGGATAAGGAAGGATAACGGAACTGATTGGGTTTAAATGAGTAAAGATGGTAACTTATATAGGAAAGTACGGTAACTTATATAGATAGGTACGGTAACTGCCACCAACGTGAGGTAACAGGCTTACAGAGAGGCAAGGAGACTTATCTTTATGAACAATAACAAAATTCAAGTTTATTTTTGGTACATAAGCGTATGGTTTCAATCAGTAAACGTTCCGGATCTTAAGTTACAATGTAGTCTTTCTTGAATGGATATTTCTTAAATAACTTCTCTTCAACACAGTATACTAAACTCCCCTGGTCAGCTTATATTCCCAGCCTTTCCCCTGAGTGACCATAAGCTGCCGTCCTTAGCTGATTTCCACAGCTCCTAATCTTTCCAAAACCTAACCACAACTCTTCTTCTCAAACCCCTAACAGCCACTCCTTTTAAAACCCTCACAGCAACTGAACTTTTAAAAGGGAATATGCTCCAACTGTCATCTTAGCCACGCCCCCTTTTTCCTCCAGAGAGAGGTTACGTTGCCATGGCAACCCACTGAACACAGCTGGCTTCCATGTGAGACCTGTCTTCATCAATACATAACTCCCCTTTTTCCTTTTAATAAACAAATAAAATCATATCAATAATTCCCATTAACTCATAACATCCTTACATCCACCCTTCTCACTCCGAAGGCAGGTCAGGGCAGATCACAATGTACATATACATGGCAAACATTCAATGCCATTAGACATACGACATATAGACAGACACATATAGACAGACACAGAGGCAATTTAACATTGCAGCTTCCGGCTTCATGAGAGTATGCTCGATTCTGGCCACAGGAGGAGCTGCCGCTTCACTGTCCACTTGTGACACAGAGTCCTTGATGGAGTACTTCCTCATTCTTCCACATGCTGGTGGACATTTTATGGCATCGTAAATTAGTTAAATTAGCCTCCCCGCAGAAAGTGATACCTAAATTTCCTACTCGACAGATGCAACTGTCTTTCAGCTGCATTAGGTCAACAGACAGCTAGACTATTAATGGTTGGGAGCTTACTCTGACCTGAGCTGCCTCAATCTCATGACCTCTTGGTATGTAGTAATTTATTGCATCTGTATACTACCCAGCTGCACCACAGCCCGGTCATAGGAAGTGTTGGGAATAAATGGTTGAACAGAAAACCAAATATGTCCAAAGTAATTATTAATAATAATAACAATACTCAATGCTAGGAAAAACTGTGTTTTGGCAAAGCTCTTTGTTTTCCTTTTTTTAACCAATACTATCATTTGAAAAGCAGAGTAAGGAGTGGAAGAAAGTAGACCACTACCACACAAGGTAAAAAGAAATAGAGAAATCTAAAGCTACATCTCCGCCTCCAAAAGCGTAAAAAAGACAAGGAGATACTTAGGTGTCAAGAGAAATATCTCATGTTCCATTTTTGTAACATATGTAAGCAACTTTTTCAGATGTTAAGTATTTTCTTACCTTACGTTTCACGAAAAAATAGAGCAAAAACAAGCTTTTTTCTCATCCATGTGTGTCCTTGATTGGTAGTTCATTTTATTGTTTACAGAATCAATGGAAAAGTCAACCACTCAAGAACAGAAAATTCCAAGTTGCTCTTCACTTGGTGAAGAGAAAGCCTGTGTGATTTTAGACAACAAAGCAATAGATTCTTGAGTCTAACTGAACAAAGAAGGATCAACGTACTCTCTCAGATTTCATTGGTACGGATTGCGCAGATTTAAAATTCCTGAGTTTCTTTCAAAATGATAAATTGTTTACTATTTTATCATAACAGATGCGCCAAACAAAGGAAGCAGGAAGTCGTTGCAGCCTGTGGCTGATCTACATAGCTCGACACAGCTGAATGCAGTTGCGTAAATTGGTTGGTAGACTTTGTTGAAGAAGCCAGCCAGCAGAAGGAATCCAAATTATAGCACTGCTTAAGGGCTCTTTCGTTTGCAATCAGTTAAAATTGTGCGGTTTTCTATCTTTCTCTGCTGATAATGCAAATGTACCCTTTTGAAGAAAGCTGCTTCATGTATAACATATTCTGAAAGCAAGAAAAGGACAAGGAAAAACTACATTCAGATAAATATTCTCCATCCACCTCTTAGACATGTCCATAACAAAATGAAAGTTGTCCCTATTCTGGCACTAAAGTCAGTACATATGCAATCATTGTTATAAATTAGGAATGAGGGGTGTGTGGCTCTCCAGAGATGTTGCGAAATTGCAGTTCTTATCCTGCCTGAGCATTGGGAGTGATGGGAAAACTCAAGGACCACACATACCCCACACATACATTAAATAGTAGCGATGAATCAAAGTGTTAAAAAGAATCACACACACTGTTAGGACAAATGCACTATTTTGAAATATTTTCCTTGAAAGAAAGAAAAAGCTTAAATCCCATCATTGCCAAACTTGCTCATGAAAGCTAGCAAGAATAACATATTCCAACGTAGTATACCAGTTCTGTTCAAATGAAGCAATGAATCCCTTGAAATGATCCAGTGAGTGCCTCATTCTGTTTACAGACAAACCTACAACTGGAGCCCAAAGGTGTGGGTATCTGATTAATTCAGAACAAACCAAGGATACCTTGATTTACTATTTTATCATAACAGATGCACCAAACAAAGGAAGCAGGAAGTCGTTGCAGCCTGTGGCTGATCTATATAGCTCGACACAGCTGAATGCAGTTGCGTAAATTTAAAACCTTGGTTTGTTCTAAATTAATTTATTTTAGCCAGAGATGTCATTTGGATGCCGCCATTAAAAATCGAGACACATCCCAGTTTTTGGCTCAAATGGATGGGCCCCCAGATAGCAAAATTCAAGACTTGGCACATGCTTTAGTTACATCAAGATTGGGTCATTGTAATGCACTCTTGGTGGGGCTGCCTTTGAAGATGACTCAGAAACTGCAACTGGTCCAAAGACTGCAGCCAGGCTACTTACTGGAGCCAGCTATGGGGAGCACATGATGCCCCTATTAAAGCAGCTCCATTGGCTGCCTGTACATTTCTGGTCCCAATTCAAAGTGCTAATTATCACTTATAAAGCCCTAAACAGCTCGGGTCCTCCCTATCTTTGTGACCGCATCCCCGCCCCTATGAATCAGCACGAACTCTAAGATCTGCCGGGGAGACCCTCCTCTCAGCCCCACCACCATCACAAGCGCGGTTGATGGGAACGAAGGAGAGGGCTTTCCCGGTGGGGGCCCCATGGCTTTGGAATTAATTTAGCCTCTAGTTGTCCTACGTAGTTAATCACACATCCTGCAATTTATTCCATGCCCTCTCTCCATTACTGCAGTTGACACTTATTTTATTCCAATGTCTACAATCTGACCATAGTGCCAGTAATTTACCACCACGGTTAGAGAATTGCAGCTTGATTGAGTCCAAATTGATGTTTTATATGTTGCATGTGTTTTGTTTTATTGTATTTTATACTGTGTTCACTTTTATGTGGTTTTTAGGCACCTTTATGTCTAGACCTAATGAAGAATATATTACCCAGTTCTGGAAATGGTGTCTTATGAATCAGCATGGATCACTTTTTTGAAAAGGGTCTACCATCTCTGTCATCACTTAAGCTGGTTTCATGGATTTGATCTCTGGATGAATTCACACAAAGGTTCCCATCACTGTGAGCGGTAACATATATTGATGACTTGCAATGCATGTGTAATATAGCCACCAGGAATGAAACCTTACAGTGAAAACTTTTAGACTGACGCATCATCCCAAATTATTTTTCCATAGAGGCAGTTCACAAAGCTAAGAACTGCTGGATGTTTTGTGGCCACTGATACATAAGCATGTGCAAATCATCTCTTTTTCAATAAACCAGTCAAAATATTAATCAGAAGACACACAGGGAATCTTTATTAACATCATTTAATAAACAAAAATTAGTGTGTCATGACAGCTATAAGTTTTGCAACCATTTAGAAAACATCCAAAATAAGTTATTTCCACAGAGAAATATATTCTTCCCATAGTTGTAAAGGCTTCCGCAACATTTTATTGCCCTTTATGTTAAATCGAAATTGCTATTCACATTGTTCTGAAAAAAGTTACTTTTTCTGGCCTGTAATCTTTCACATGTTTTCCAGTATAAATTGTACAGTATAAATAATACTGTCCAATGACTCTGTGGGTACACAACACCAAGCTCTAAAATGCCATATGAGACTGATCAAAGCCTTATCATTTCAAGAGAAGCTTCTTCCGTTTCACTTTTTATTTTTTCCCCCCACAATGTATAGTATGGACATGAGGGGGGAGGGTAGGATTTATTCATGTTATTGTTAGTAATTTAATAGATTCATTTAATAGATTTTAACAAATGTTTAATAAATCATCAAGATAAAGGAGGGTGGTGAGGAGAACAAGTAAAAAACCTTTTAAAACAGTTGTTCTCAACCTGTGGTCCGTGGACCACCAGTGCTCCCCAAGAACTAAAATATGGTCAGCGGCCTCACCGTTATTACACCGTTGCAACAAGAACAACTGATTTTGCGAAACCCTTTTATAGTGCCAAGGCAATGAGGATGCCGGGGAGGGAGAGGCTGACTACCCATGAGAGGTGCAACAACAAACCTCCTGACTGCTGCTTCTCCTCCTCTTCCCTCTCCCTGAGCAGAGCCATTCCATGTGGCACCTGGAAGCATGGACGCCTTGGTGTCTTCGTTTTTAGGCCTGTTCCTAGGGTTATTTGGGGTGCTGATTCAGAAAATTGCATTGGATCAACCACATCAGCTCTAGATTATTAAATATGGTTTTCTGTGGGCAAGCAGATGGCGACTACTGGATGCCATATGTTATGTATCAGAAAGTAGAGCTGATGTGGTCTATCCAATGCAATGTTCTGAATCAGAATCCCAAATAACCAAATTGAATCTAAAGTTGACAAAAAAACTGATTCGTAACCCTTTCGGTACTAATGTTGGAGAGTGGTCCCTGGTCAAAGTGATCCCTAGTCAAAAAACGGTTGGGAACCCTTGTTTTAAAACATTGTATTGTATTACATCCAATTTTTGATCTCTATTACCCTAACATTCATTGTTTAAGCTGTCCTTTAAACCTAATGATTGTGTCTTCTTATGATAACACTTTGTTTCCAGTTGGTTGTCCTCTTTCCTTTTCTTCTTGAGGGTTCTTCTTTGTTGTTCCTGTTAGGTTGTTCGTTTTTATTGTCAAATTATTCTTAGAAAGCTATTGCTTAAGTCTATTTGTTAACATGTTAGTATTGTATATTGTATACTTATATTATATATACTTAAACTACTATATATCTTTATCATTCATCCCCTCTTTCCATTTCACTTTTAAATGCATATTTTTTTAAGTTACTCCAGCACTGGCAGCCTTCACAACCCACAGGGACTTCCGGTATGTATCCAGACTTTTTAACCTCCAACCTTACTTTCCTTTGCACTAAACAAAGCTGGAATTTCCAAACCAAGGCAGACTAGTCTATAGGGCATTACTGCAATCTAATATGAAGTAACTTGAAAATAAAAGACAGAAATCAGGTCCAGTTTCTCCAAAAAAGGATGTAGTGGGTGTAACAATTAAAGCTGGTGAAAGTCACTTCTGTCAGCCTTGCCATGAACAAGCTAAATAGGGCTAAAGATAGGAGAAATGTGAATAAATATTAATATTGCAGCCCCATCTGGCTTTGCACATTCCTAAATCAACAGCAACTTCAATCATCTTGGCAGTGGGGGGGGGGGGGGGTGAACTAGAATGCTTGGAAAAAGAGACAATTTAAAAAGAAATAGAAAAGGATGTAAAAAACAGAAGACAAACAATGTTGACAATGTATGTGTGTTTGTTTTCACCTAGAGATAACATTTGTTATAACTGTACAATGGCCATTTTTTGGGAGGACTACATAAATCACTGGTCTTCACTAATAGTCCTCACTGGGTGATGTAATGCAACAGAAACCTAGATTTATGCCACCCTTCCAGGTACACCTAATTGGCCGTAAATCCTCACTTGAATTGTGAGACTTATTCCAAAGCAATGTGCAAAATATTAGGTTGTGCCACTGAAAAAGTGCTACGTGAGTAGCATACATCAGCTGCTTCATGCATCTGTCAGCACAACTGGAAAAGTAAAAATAAATTATGTAATATAGCTGATGCATGGCCAGATAGCCTCTTGGCATGAGAGAAGGGAGGTGCGTATTCAGAAAGCCAAGGCAAATTAAGATGCAGAGACACTGCAGGTATCTCAGAAACTGGGATACCTGCATGCAAGAAACTCTTTCTCCAAATGGTTAATTATTCAAGAGGTGGATAATGCTGCATGTGCAGCTACAGGCAGCCAGGTAGTCCATTTTGATCAGGATACAACTTGCTATATGGTGTATAGATATGTATACACTATCTATATACCCTAAGCAACAATGGATAATTAAAAAGGGGTCTGAACTAAGTTCCCTTCCGTCCCCCTACAGGTTGCAAGCACTTGCATCCAGAAATATCTTTTTCAGTCATGTCTTGGCCAAAATGACAACAAGTAATTTTCCATTGATATATTCACATGTATAAGTCTATACATTGTAGTAAAAAATGACCCAAAGAACCTGGGCAGGGGCGGTTCAACCGTGAGGCAAACTAGCAGTTGCCTGTGGCGCCATCCTGTAGGGGGCGCAGTTGAGGCAACTCCTGCCTCTGCCGCTGCGCCTGCCTTCGCAAGGAAGACATTCCCCGCTTTGCAGAGCAGAGAAACGCCGCTTCTCTGCTCCCCAAAGCAGCGAACACCTTTCTTCTCGCCCCTTCCTCGAGGCCATGTTCCAGAAGCATTCTCTCCTGACGTTTCACCCACATCTATGGCAGGCATCCTCAGAGATTCTGAGTTCTGTTGGAAGTTAGGTAAGTGGGGTTTATATATCTGTGGAAAGTCCAGAGTGGGAGAAAGAGCTCTTGTCTGTTTGAGTCTTGCGTGAATGTTGCAATTGGCCAGCTTGATTAGCATTTAATGGCCTTGCAGATTCAAAGCCTGGCTGCTTCCTCCCTGGGGGCATCCTTGGTTGGGAGGTGTTAGCTGGCCCTGATTGTTTCCTGTCTGGATTTCCCGTTTTCATAGTGTTGTTCTTTATTTAGGCTTTTCCTTAATCCCTCCTTATTATACATCATTTTCACTTATCCAACGCTTTTATTTTTCAGTGATTGGTTTGGGGGGGGGGGGCACCAAAATTCTGTTTGCCTATACTTGAAAATTACCTTGGGCCGGCCCTGATGACCTGGGTAAACTTATCCATGGGTCAATGTAAGTACTATACCTAACTCTTATCCCTTTCTTTTAGGTTATCCCTCCTAAGACAACCTAACTTATCTACTAGTCATATCAAAATCCATAATTTTGGCTCCAAAACCTGCCTTCGATTTGTACATGAGTATATACAGTGGATATTTTGGATACAAAATCCACGTTTGATTAGTTTGTAGAAACAACCTTTCCCAATGTTCATAGGAATTGTGTTCTTTTCAAACATCCAGCCTTACTACAATATCCAGACAGATGACTATGCAGGCAGTGTCATTATCAAGAAAACCTGTTATCGCCTATGTCATTTAAACGTACTCATCCACAAGGTCATGAGAATATGATCACGATTTTCAGAAAGCACTCATTAGGTTTACCCTTTTCCAAATGCCTGAGATCACGACCTGATCTATAACAGTATCTCTACTATGCTGATGATATATTCCTCCTTTGTGTTCTTCACTTCCTTGAAAACCATGCTACATAATATACTTTTGCATGATGAGCATGGAAAGAACAGCACTGTTCACTCACAGGCATAACTTACTTGCACATTCATCAGATCTGGGTTTCTTGGTCGGGAGCCATAAATATGGCCAAATTCACAGAGCATTTTAAAAATTAAGATTACATTTCATTAGTCATAACCCACATTCAGTGTATTAGAAGTCATAATACATTACTATCTTCAAGGAGACATATAAACATCAAATGTAAAACAGGGGAGGAGAACTTGAGAGGAAAATTTGAACACAGAACTCTTTCATGTTCGGTGTCCATAGACTGTTGCCAGTTTGCAAAAACAAATTGAATCTGACTGTAAACTTCACATCAATAGACAAATTAAAATGGCCGGTTTGGGGAGATAAGATAGACTTTGACCACCATTTGTTATTAGCTTACTTTTCAAAAGTAATGAAGTTCATTATCTTCTAGTGCACAGATGGTGGCGGCACAAAGAATATGGATTAAAGTGAGTAAGACCTTTCCTTCTGTTTCAACAGCTTGGTTCACTAAAGAGGTTAAAATATAAAAGGGACTTTTCAACTTTTTAAATTTCAGAGAAAACACTGATCATATGCTATTACTCGGTCTAAGGCATTTGAGGAGTGGGAATAATATTTTGTTTTTATGATAGCTGTAGCATGCAAGTGCCTCATTAGTAGTTTGTGCTAAACTGAGCAAAAATAAAGAGACAAATACAGAGTCAAATTTAGAAAATGTCATTGGCTGTATGGATTCTAGGTGTGTGCACAGTGCCTAAAAACCATACTGTGTTCAGTTCTCTTTTCCAGGAAATTCCTGAAATCAGGAGAGAGGGCACTGGTTTCATTCCAGTAAGATTTGGTCCATTGGTGCCAATGGGGAAACGTTAGAAGCTCATTTCCTCTGTCATATTTTGACCTATCAAAATGAAATTTTCCTCACTTGTAGGCCACATTTACGACTACAAGTTTGCCAATTTTCAGAATGTTTCACCAATCCACCAATTTCTGGAAAAATTTTAAAAGTTTTTACCATAACATTTTTTTAAACTACAAGAGGGGGTTCTGGGAATTGAAGTCCCAACCAGCACGTGCCACAAGAGTGGAGGAGAATGGACACAGTCAACCAGGCCTCTGCTTGGCTGAGAAAGAAACATGAGAAAGAGAGAGAAACCTCAACTCCCATCATGTCCCGGGAGGGAACACAGAGGCTCCTTAATGCCCGTGCCATGCAAAGTGCTGCTGGGAAAGCAGGTTCCCAGTGGGACCCTCTCTGGAGGAGGAACCTAGTGTAGCCTTTCCTGCTTTTCTCTTTTTGTCTCTCTCTTTCTGGCCTTATTTGCCTCAAGCGGGTGCTCTGCCGGGAGGGGGGACTTTGGGAAGGGATAGAGGAGGCTGCCAGGGAGGAAAGAAGAGGAGCCACTGCCGCCAGGTGCCCACTCTTGCCTGATTTGTGAGGCTGCCCACATACTGCAGTCTCCACTTCAGGTAGAGTGCAGCTCAGCCCCATTAGCCCAAAGATCCTGCTGTGCATGATCCGTTCCAGTTAAGACTTCGGCTGGGTCCTGCCTGGTCTGTTGTTGGCGACCCTGCTGCCGGATCGCCAAATTTTCCCAAGTCCCAAATTGCCAAACAGAATTCTGCATATTCCTAATGGATTATTTGTTCTTTATTTCAAAGCAACATATCTGCAGATTAGGGCCAAAGTAGTATGTATATGTACGTTCAAATCACCTGTCGACTTATAGCAACTTCATGAATTTCATAGGGTTCCCTTAGGCAAGGTACTCAGAGCTGCATTTACTAGTTCCTCCCTCAGAAATATAGCCTCTGCCCTGGATATTTGTTGGCTGTCTTCCTTCCATATAATAACCAGGGCCAATACTACTTAACTGCCAGAATCAGACAGGATCTGATGCCTTCAGGGTAGGACAATCTTCACTAATAGTCTTCACCAAGTGCATTTGATAGAAAGCTTGGGAGGAGCTACTGTTTTGAACAAGTATTTCTAGAATCTGTGAGTCAACAAGACTACTTGGACACTCCACGAGCATTTTTCCATTCTATTTTATTTACTCTAGTTTATTTTTATTTTCATTTAAAAACAAATACCAAATGCCTGTGTGAATGTATGTCCTTTATTTTTGGGGAAATAGAAGCTGGTTGATACCCTGGTTATCTTTCCATTCACCTGGCCACCGTCCCTACCCCGTAATTTTACAAGGCATCACCCAGCATTGGAAATGTTCTCAATCAGCAATTCTCAAACTGTGCTCCGTGGAACCCTTAGGGTTCTGCAAAGCACAATCGGGGCCCCCACAGGGATTCAGCACCCCCTCCGCCCCGCCCCCCGCCCCCCTGTATATGAAGCTCACAGCCTGAAGAGCGCTCCGTTGCCGCCACATGATCTGCAGGGCCTCCCTGAAGCATGTGGCCTGGGGAGCCCCACTGCCGCTATGGCCTGCAAGGCCTCCCTTGCATGGCAGAATGGGGTAGAACTAGTTGGCCCCTGGGGTTGCTCGTACAATTGTTGTTGTTGCTGCTCTGATTGTGCTTTTCCTGCCGGGCTGGATGACCCCTGGGGTTGTTCTTCTTATTGTTGTTGTTGTTCCTTTGATTGTGCTTTTCCTGCATGGTAGAATGGGATAGGACTAGATGGCCCCTGAGGTTGCACTTTATTATTATTATTATTATTATTATTATTATTATTATTATTATTATTATTATTATTTTAATACTACCACTGCTACCACGATTTATTATCCAGAAGCTGAATGGCCATCTGTTTGGGGGGGGGGGGTGCTTTAACTGTGCTTGGGGCTTTCCACGGAAATACTGTTAAGTTTATGTTGGTTAAAATTGTTCTTCATTTTAAATATTGTTCTTTCTTCCTTCCTTTTTGCACTACAAACAAGATATGTGCAGTGTGCATATGAATTTGGTCATGTGCTTTTCAATTACTTCACACAGACATTCTCCATCCTTCTGCTACTGGCCCGACCCATCCATTAAATTTTAAAATGCAATGCAGCCCATGTTCAAAAGTTTCTTGGGGCTCCACAAGAAACTTTTCCTTCAAAAGGGCTCTACAGCTTTAAAAGTTTGAGAACCTCTGGTCTAGATGATGGCTTCATAATGAAAATTGTAACATATACTGTGAGAGAATTTCTTTTGTCTCCCTAGTTTTAATGTAATTTGGCTAAGACAACTATTTATCTAAGAAATTATACATCAGCAGATATATTCAGACAGTGCAGGTAGGAAACTAGATATTTTTGAGCCTTATATTAGTGCCTCAATTATTTCCATCTGCGATCACTTGGAAAGCTATCTTTCAGCACATTGTTGAGATTTTAGCTTGTATTGGCTTAAAATGTTGCCCACTAAAACCTTTATGAAGGTCTTATTTAAAATTCCTCATTTCTCTCCTTGTAGAACAAAGCCTAGGCTGCGTAGGAGGTGGTCTTTAATAAAATACAAATGTCACCGTGAGGAAAACACACATTCAGAGCAATATTACTTTTCTGTAATGGATGCCAGAAGATTTATCTGGATTTACTCCGATAACACCAGCAAACATCCCACTTTTTCTGTTCTCCTGCTCTCACACACCCATCTCACAAATAATGTTTCCCATGAGGAAACCAGGAATTCAGTCTGTGGACATTTAGTTGAGCACAAATGTGCTATTGATATTTTATTTAGGGTTTTGTAATGCTTTAATATTTATAATATTTTATCCAAGATGCCTTTGCTTTCTGTTTTGGTAAAAGGACACCCTAGAAATATAGTTAATAATAGCAGTGAAAATAGAAAATTATATTTTTAAGGACATTGCTGCATGAGGGTTGAGGTTCTCGTTTGCATCTTTTTGACAGCAAGCATTCACAATGCTTATCACACAACTTTGTCTCAAAGTAGAAGCATTCCACATTTTCAGCTATACCTTGTAATTCACAAGGGAAACCCATGAAAAGGGTCCTGAAAGCATGTCACTGCAACACTGAGAATGATGCAATAAGTCAATAGGAAATAGGAAAAATCAATGTAGTGTTGTGAGCATGTTGTGGCCATTACTTTTCTATTCCCAAAATGCAGCCATTCAACTTCAGGCAAGCTGTTGGAGAGGACCTCTAGCTACATTGCCATTATTTCCCTCTTTTGCCCCCATTTACCCCCTTTAATTTTTTTTAATGTAATGTAACTGCACAATTTAGCCGTTCATTCCGGATACTGTTCTAGTTTCTCGTTAGTTATATAGACATTACCTTCATGGGGGATATACTGCATATATATTTTTGATAGGTTGCTGCCTCGCATGTTCAGCTACATTTACACACATAGCTATCAGCTTTGATTTGTTACCTAGGATTGCCTTTTGACTGTGGACGCACACATTTAATTGTGATGTGACGTAATGGATTCAAAGACAAATGTCTCCAATTGCAACCCCAGAGGTTTGCTGGACAGCACTCCAAAACAAGGGTTGGCACTAATAATTACATTATCACGGGAAAAAGAAGAGGTGTACCAGGTGAAAAGGAGCATGTATCATTCAGGAAAATGAGGAGGAACTGGATTCACCAAGTAAGTTATGGCATAGGTGCAGGCAGGATCAGTTCCTCCTCTTCATCCTATTTGCCCTGAGTCACTATTCCACTCAATATTTCTCTTTCTTTTCTGGGCAAAATAGAAATTAATAAAACACAGTAAGAGGAGGAGCCTGTCCCACACCACTTCACTTACCCTATGAATGTGGATCCTCTTCCTCTGTTTTGCTAAACCCTGATCCACCTAGGCAAAGAAAGAGGTGTACTGGGGGACAGAAACACATGCCAAACAGGAAGAGAAAAAGATACTGGATCTGCCATTTTGCTATGTATTTTTTATCATCCCATTAATATATGCCTGTCTTTATTCTACCATTATTTGGCATTTACTTTAACTGGCTTTATGGAGCCCCGGTGGCGAAGTGTGTTAAAGCACTGAGCTGCTGAACTTGCAGACCGAAAGGTCGCAGGTTCAAATCCCGGGAGCGGATTGAGCGCCCGTTATCAGCTCCAGCTTCTGCCAACCTAGCAGTTTGAAAACATACCAATGTGAGTAGATCAATATGTACCACTCCGGCGGGAAGGTAACGGCGCTCCATGCAGTCATGCCAGCCACATGACCTTGGAGGTGTCTACGGACAACGCTGGCTCTTCGGCTTAGAAATGGAGATGAGCCTCAACCCCCAGAGTCAGATATGACTGGACTTAACGTCAGGGGAAACCTTTACCTTTACTTAACTGGCTTTAAATGCTCAAATTATGTTTGTTTAAGGATAATTTTTAATCTTGCTTGTTTTAATCCCACTGTATAATGTATTGTAATGTATTGTGTGCTTTAATATTTTTCTTGTTTTATATTGGCATAGAATGTTTGCCATTATTATGTGATGCGCCACCCTGAGTCCCCCCGGGGAGATAGGGCAGGCTACAAATAAAGCATTATTATTATTACTATTACTATTATTATATTATTTTGAGGAAAGAGTGAGTCATACCACACAGGAAGGTCAATATGGAAGAGCCTAGTGTCCAACTGAGACCACAATGGTTCAAGTGATCCTGATAACATTTGATGATTAAAAGGAGAGTCTGTCAATCACTCAGCCTCATCTCTTCCCTTCTTTCTTCCACTCTCAGGACCTTATCACATGGACCTTGAGAAGCGTTATGGACCAGGCATGTAGCCAGAGCCGGCTCTAGGTATTTTTCAAGTGTAAGTGAACAGAATTTTGGCGCCCTCCTCCCAAACCAATCACTGAAAAATAAAAGCGTTGGATAAGCGAAAATGTTGGATAATAAGGAGGGATTAAGGAAAAGCCTATTAAACATCAAATTACATTAAGATTTTACAAATTAAGCACCAAAACATCATGTTTTACAACAAATCAACAGAAAAAGCAGTCTCAACTGCACCCCGTATGTTTTGCGCCCCAAGCGACTGCTTAATTCGCCTCATTGTTGGACTGGCTCTGCATGTAGCTGGGGGGGGGGGGGCTTGAGGGGCTTCAGCGCCCCCCCCCCCCCCAATATTCTCAGGGTGGTCCGCGAGAAGGCCTTACTGGTATGTGGCACGGTGGTGTCCTTGTCCATGCCTGGGTCCTCAGCGCACTCTCTGTCCTTTTCAGTGCCCCTTGTTTTAGCCTTCAGTGCCGGGAGAGGAAGGGGAATGCGCCGACAGCCCAGGTGCCAAAGAGGATGCCGCTGCACCACAAACCATTCGGAGGCCGTAATAGGCCTTCACGCCCGTGCACTCAGCAGGCCTTCGCAGCTGTGCATTGAAGTCTCACCACACTCATGGCTGGGAGTGGAATGCGTCAAGCCCATCGGCTGCCTTCTGGGACTCTCTGGATCCAGATAAACAACAACTCCCATTTGAAAAAGGGCAATCATTCCCCAATCCCTGCCTTTATGCACAGTTGGGCACATTGGCTCTATGTGCCAAGTTTGGTCCAGATCCAGCATTGGCTTAGTTCAGTGCCCTGGTTTTATTTATTTATTTATTATTATTATTATTATTATTATTATTATTATTATTATTATTGTTAGAATCATAGAATCATAGAATAGTAGAGTTGGAAGAGACCTCATGGGCCATCCAGTCCAACCCCCCGCTAAGAAGCAGGAAATCGCATTCAAAGCACCCCCGACAGATGGCCATCCAGCCTCTGCTTAAAAGCCTCCAAAGAAGGAGTCTCCACCATGGCCCGGGGGAGAGAGTTCCACTGCCGAACAGCCCTCACAGTGAGGAAGTTCTTCCTGATGTTCAGGTGGAATCTCCTTTCCTGTAGTTTGAAGCCATTGTTCCGCATCCTAGTCTGCAGGGCAGCAGAAAACAAGCTTGCCCCCTCATCCCTATGACTTCCCCTCACATATTTGTACATGGCTATCATGTCTCCTCTCAGCCTTCTCTTCTGCAGGCTAAACATGCCCAGCTCTTTAAGCCGCTCCTCATAGGGTTTGTTCTCCAGACCCTTAATCATTTTAGTCGCCCTCCTCTGGACGCTTTCCAGCTTGTCAACATCTCCCTTCAACTGCGGTGCCCAAAATTGGACACAATATTCCAGGTGTGGTCTGACCAAGACAGAATAGAGGGGGAGCAGGACTTCCCTGGATCTAGACGCTATACCCCTATTTATGCAGGCCAGAATCCCGTTGGCTTTTTTAGCTGCCGCATCACATTGTTGGCTCATGTTTAACTTGTTGTCCACGAGGACTCCAAGGTCTTTTTCGCACACACTGCTGTCAAGCCAGGTGTCCCCCATTCTGTATCTTTGATTTCCATTTTTTTTGTCAAAGTGAAGTATCTTGCATTTGTCCCTGTTGAACTTCATTTTGTTAGTTTCAGCCCATCTCTCTAGTCTGTCAAGATTGTTTTGAATTCTGCTCCTGTCTTCCCTCCCAGTTTGGTGTCGTCTGCAAACTTGATGATCGTGCCTTCTAACCCTTCGTCTAAGTCGTTAATAAAGATGTTGAACAGAACCGGGCCCAGGACGGAGCCCTGCGGCACTCCACTTGTTACTTCTTTCCATGATGAAGACGACACATTGGTGAGCACCCTTTGGGTTCGTTCGCTTAGACAATTACAGATCCACCTAACCGTAGTTTTGTCTAGCCCACATTTTACTAGTTTGTTTGCCAGAAGGTCATGAGGGACTTTGTCGAAGGCCTTACTGAAGTCCAGGTATGCTACATCCACAGCATTCCCTGTATCAACCCAACTCGTAACTCTATCGAAAAAAGAAATCAGATTATTAAGTGTATCTAGAGGTTTAATGACAGACCAGAGACTTAGTGGACTAGCAATGATTTCCATCCATTGGGACATCACTATCAAACCAGAAAAAGTAATTGACAAAATACCTGGGGAGAAGAAAAGAAGACTGTTTGCTGTAAAGTAAAAAATAAGTCAAAAAGTATTCTAAACATTTTGTTAATGAAAGTAAATAAATAGCATTTATTATTTAAACTGTTATGTTTATTCATATCATGATCTGATCACCATGCTCAATTTATCATATGGGTATGCATGGGGGTATTGGGATAATGATACAAAAGGTTTGCTAGGGTAGATAATTTTTAATTGTTTTAACTCTTTTTTTATATTGTTTTAGATGTTTACATTATGGAGCTTGACAGGTGCAGACAGAAAGTCCCCAGTGTCGTGGGATGGCTCTGTCACTTTCCATGCCCTAAAAAGGATTCAAACTGTTTAAAAGGGGCAGGGGCATGGGATAAAGTCTTCAGTGTTTTCTTAGAAAAAACTACAATTCAGCTATTTTTGGAGGTGGAGTGTCTGAATTTCCAAACTCCATGTTGCCAACAAGGTTTTCTGAGGGATTCAGCAAGAATCAAATTTTGAACATTTCAATCCAGGAAACTCAGGAATTGGTCTGAAATTAACATTTTATTTAAGATGGATTCTGCCAAATCCAATAAAATCCTTAAATGATATTAAACAATCTGTTCAGCCATATAGTTAACATATAATGAAAAGAACAATTTCAGAATATCACATATGAGTGAATAAATTAAGGCAAAGGAGAGAAATATAAGTTAATTATTTCCCACTTCACTGGAACTAGGATCTGAATTTGGATACTTACTAGAGGTATAAACCTTGAAGATCATGTTGAGTATCACATGAATTCTTAATAAAATAGGGAAAATATATATTTGAGACAAGGAAACATTTGTCACTTCATTTTAAAAAGGAGGATATTGTTTCAGTTTGAATAATGGATGGTACACTCTGAGTAGTTACTTTAAGATATTATTTGTTCAGTGTAATCTTTGTGATCTAATATAGGTTGAACTTGGAAATGTCAGTTTTGAAAATATTTCATTTCAAGGCAGAAAGACACTGTTCACTTAACTATTTACTCTGTCATATACAAAAAAGTGCAGTTCAATAACAACTCTAGGGCACGGCTTCCATTATCCCAATATATCATTTTCATTTGCTTGGCAAATATACTCACAAACTGGAAGGAATAAAATGAAAATGCCTTTGCAATACAGTGCTGAGCCGAAACAAAACAAATAAAGAACTGAATCACAGATAGAAAAATATAGATAAAAAGAAATAAAGAAAGATGAATCCCTTGCCTAAAGGGAGTAAGGAAATATTGAAATGGAAATATTGTATCTTATGCTGAAAAGCAAAGCTGTTAAGTTTCTTCCATATTTTAGAGAATGGGACCCCCCCCCCCTTCCCATATCCATGTGCCTGCCTTCGTATGGCTTATGTGTCACTTTTAGCAACACGCCACTGGAGCCCCTTAGCAAAAACTTACAATTTTCTTCCTGAGAAGCAATTTTGAAGATGTGAGAATACAAGATGTGAGTTTGGGGTTTTATTTTACTTCATGCATGGAAATTGCAGCATTCCTCAAGCTACAGTTGAGTTAGGCAACCCCTCATTGTCCGAATATGATGAACATAGCATCTTGGCGGTGGATACATAGGTGACTGTAGAGCCTTATTTTTTATCTGCATGTTCTTCCATAGTCAGGACATCGGTTTCCAGGTGGAAGGCAGTCCCAGTCAGGATTGGCTTGACCCGCCTTCCTTTGACACTGTTCTCCCTTTTGCCCTCCATTCATGCCTCTTCAAATTCCACAGCATTTTGGTCACAGCTGACCTCCAGTTAGAGAGCTCAAGGGCCAGGGCTTCCCAGTTCTCGGTGTCTATGCCACAGTTTTTAAGGTTAGTTTTAAGCCCATCTTTAAATCTCTTTTCCTACCCACCAACATTCCATTTTCCATTCATGAGTTGGGAGTAGAGTAACTGCTTTGGGAGACGGTGATCGGGCATTCGGACAACATGGCCAGCCCAGCGGAATTGATGGTGAAGGAGCATCGCTTCAGTGCTGGTGGTCTTTGCTTCTCCCGGCATACTGACATTTGTCCGCCTGTCTTCCCAAGAGATTCGCAGGATGTTTCGGAGGCAACGCTGGTGGAATTGTTCCAGGATTTGTGTGTGACGTCTGTAGTTTGTCGACGTTTTGCAGACATACAACAGGGTTGGGAGGACAATAGCTTTATAAACAAGCACCTTGGTATCCCTATGGATGTCCCGATCCTCAAACACTCTCAAAGGCTCTTCATTTGCCTACAGACAGCCTTCCAATCTCAGTTACTCCCAATCTCAAACTACAATACACACAATATGGACAGGAGACAGGTACAAAACCAGATGCTAATTCTGCTCACGCATCTATTCAGAAAATGACCTAGTCATAACACCCACGATATTAGAGGTACTTTCACTTCTTCATCTTCTAATAATGTGATATATGCCATCCTCTGTCAATTATGCCCTTCAGCATTTTTCATTGGGCTATTTGCCCAACGTGGAATGTAGAGACAGGCCAACCTCTACATCAGAGGATAAATTAACATAAACCCAACATCAGGAATTGGGATACACAAAAACTAGAAGCAGAATACTTAGGTTTATCTCAGCATTTCATCCCCGAACCTCCAAACAGCTTTCCTTGAACAAAAGGCACAAAGGAAGATTGGAAACAGAAATAGCAGAATTAGAATATATCCACGAACTCCAGTTTATCAACGATCAGTTGAACAGAGACAATGGTTTTGAGTGTCATCTGCATAGAGTGTCACTTGCCCAATGTCATCCAGTAAGTCTCCATAGTTGAACAGGAATTCAAACCTTAGTCCTCATCCAACACCCAAACCACTATAACTATACGATGCTGGCTCTCATACCTATTCAGGATTTACACATTTATTTTGTTGGTTTGGTGTTGTTTCTCTATTATTTTACTTACATGAATTCCTGTTGCTATGGCCTTTGGCATTTACGACAAAATAAATCTAAATCTTATATCTAAAAAAAAACCTCTTTCTGACGGAATCAGAGTGTATAAACCATGCCACAACACTTTGGGGGGTATCTTTTTCACCTTCTTGATATTATAGGCTATGACAGGAGCTCTCCTGGGGTGTCTAGGCTCTTTTCTTCTCTTTGTTTAAATCTCTGGAATGAAAGTTTACACTGAACTTCCTTTAGTAAAGAATTTAAATTAGAACAGAATGTTGCAGCAAGGCTATGAGAGTCTCCCAGAGGAGGTTTGCCCTGGGTGGTTACGGTTTGCTTTCACCTCATGTTATTGCCTGAGGCTTTGGCTAACATTGAGTGACTTGCCTTTAGCAATTTAGACTCCTTAGGATCACTGTGACGTTCTGTAGTGTCTTGGGGAAACCTTTCAGAGAAAA
Organism: Anolis carolinensis; assembly: GCF_035594765.1. Taxonomy (NCBI): domain Eukaryota; kingdom Metazoa; phylum Chordata; class Lepidosauria; order Squamata; family Anolidae; genus Anolis; species Anolis carolinensis. The sequence goes on from NC_085846.1 coordinate 83,785,831, forward strand.
AGAAGGGTGATGTGTCTATTCATGTTTTCCATTACAATATCCTAAGAAGAAAACAGAATATTATCTTGTTTTTTTCAAATGCATTGTGTGTTCCACCACTATATTATGGTAACAGAGTCAATTGTGAAGAAGAATGAATGGCATTATTCACATTTACTTCCAGATGTACATAATTTTGTTTATAAATATTTTTCCTGTCTCTTTTTTTGCTCCAATATTAATATCTGGTAACATTCCAGAGGAGTCCCCGGTGGCGCAGTGTGTTAAAGTGCTGAGCTGCTGAACTTGCAGACTGAAAGGTCACAGGTTCAAATCCGGGAAGCGGAGTGAGCACCCACTGTTAGCTGCAGCCTCTGCCAACCTAGCAGTTCAAAAACATGCAAATGTGAGTAGATCAATAGGTACTGCTCCGGCGGGAAGGTAACAGCGCTCCATGCAGTCATGCCGGCCACATGACCTTGGAGATGTCTATGGACAACGCCAGCTCTTCGGCTTAGAAACCCCCAGAGTCGGACACAACTAGACTTAACGTCAGGGGGAACCTTTACCTTTACCTTAACATTCCAGACTTGTTGATCATTCTGACCTGTCATATGCAAGGAAGTGGTTCAACAAACCAAAGAACTTCAAACAATGATTTGTTTGTTGTGATGTTTGAATTCAGCACTCTGACTTGTCTCTCATCTATCAAGCATAAGACACAGTTTGTGGTTTGTTTCTCTGGCTTGTCAGGGATGAACAACCCAGAGTGTGGATTTGGACATCACAATAAACCAAAATCATGGATTGTAGACCAATTTCACCTTCACCCAATCTTTTCCTCAATCCATTAGAAGCACTGGTAGTTCAGGAATTGTCATTTATAATTAAATAGCTTGGGAACCTGGTGATGCCCAGGTTATTTGATGAAGGCATTATTTGTCTTTGATTGTTAGGTATTCTCAGTTTGGAGTGGGTGAACTACAATTCCCAGAATCGCGGGTCAATCCTCCTGAAACCATGCCATTATTCAAAGTTGGCCATTTTGGGTCTGTGTACCAAGTGTGGTCCAGATCTATAATTGGCTGGTCATCTCCTGGCGGCAGTGCTCTGTGGATGGGGGTGAAGTACTACAACTCCCAGATTATCCCGAAACATCTGTCAGTATCCACAGCAGGCTATGTTGCGTCTATGTGCCAAGTTTGATCCAGATCTGTCATTGGCTGAGTTCAGTGCTCTTTGGATGCAGGTGAACTACAACTCCCAAAATCAAGGCCCATTCCCACAAACCCCTGCAGTATGTTCAGTTGGTCATGAGGCTTCTCTGTGCAAAGTTTGGTCCTGGACCATTGTCGATGGCAGTCACTGTTTCTCTCCCCCAAACTTGTCCAATATGCTCTATTGGTTATGGGGGCTCTGTGTACCAAGTTTGGTCCTGGTCCATCATCGGAAGGGTTCGAAGTGCTCATTCATTGCAGGTGAACTATAAATCCCAGTACCTACTACTCCCAAATATCCAGGCCAATTCCCCTCAAAACTCACCAGTATTCAAATCTGGGCATATCAGGTCTGCATGGCAAGTTTGGTCCAGACCCATCATTGTTTGGGTTCATAGCATTCTGGGTGTAGGTGAACTACAACTCCTCTACATTCCCCAGTAGGAGTCACGGTGCTCTGATTTGATACAGGGTGAACTACAACTTCCACCATGTGGAGTCAATCCCTCAAACTCCTCCAGGAAGTGTAGTTGTGTTGTGTTTGTTCTGAAGACAGATTTGAAAGGGAAGGGCAGTAGGCGTGGTCATGCAAATTTCGCACCAATGGAGAACCCTGGGATGCCTGCCTGTGGTGGAGGACAATGCACAATCTAGGATGAAATGGTCCCCAAACGAAAGCATTCCTTGGGTGGTGGTTCATAGTGTTTGGGGAGGACATTGGCAGGGTTTGGGCTGCATGTCCATGACGCTCTCTGTAACCGCAATGTCAGTGGAAGGGAGTGACTTGCTGGCTCCTCAGCACTGGGAACTGTAGCTGGTTTGTGGAGGCTGGAGGCTGTCTGTGTAAACAGACACCCATGCTACATACATACATACATACATACAGGTTTTCACTTTTATTCTGGATATCGATATAGATATATAGATATAGCTATAGAAGATATAGTTTAGATATAGATATAGATTGTACCTTCCCTCTTTTACATAAACAAAATATATTTGCAATTCTGCACACACAAAGGAAGACATAAAAATGCTAGGGAGATTCCCTCTTCCTAGATCATTCCTACTGAGCTAGTGAGATTTTCTATTGAGGTTTAGTTTGTGTTTGTTTGTCATGAATATCTCCAGGATGATTTCACTGGGAGAAAAAGCCACCTCAAAACCTCTTCTAAGTACCCTTATATTTGTGTGACCTCTTCTCAATGTTATTGGCACCGGCCAATCAACATGTGTGCTGTTGTGTACTTTAATCTCTTCACTGGTAACAGCTTAACACCAAAGTGCATGATGTTACTACTGAGAGCACCTTTACCATTCCTGCATGAATCTCGAGTGCAAGGACACAAAATGGCTTTTTCAAACTGCTGCAATTCGGCATCAATTAAGAGGCTTGGAAAAGGCTCTTTTTGGGGACCTCATCTGCAAAGAGGCTTCTGAGAATTCAGACAGGACAAATTACACTTTATTGCAGTCCAGAGTAATCTACAGGGGCCAATTATTGTCTCAAAGAGAGGCAAAAGAAAGTACATGCTGGGCTGATTTCCCAACAATTATTACCTTCCACCTTTCAGATGCATTTATACTGCATTTCAGTTATTTTTCCATTATATTGTGTCACAACAGAGTGGTTAATGCAATGACCTTGTTTGCATCTTTAAAGAGAAGATCGGGTGGGAGTACGAGGGCAGAGAGAAAGATTTCACATGCACGATTTCTCCAGATAATCATTACATTTATGGTTTAGCATCTCTATTCAGTTTTGTCACAGCGGGCTCATTTGCTGTTTTTTGTGACATTTGCCCTACTGGGCTATTAAACACTACTATAAGTGTCAGCTAACAGATTTATAATGCTCAGAGCTTGATTTCTTGAGTAGCTTTAGCGTAACTATAAAGTCAATTCAGTTCTACAGAAGGGCTTAAAAGGATAAAAGAAATACTGAAAAAATGCTATCTCTTTGGACCTCTTCTTTGAGTGTGTTGTGTGTATGTTGCTTTCAAGTCTCCTGTTAACTTATGGCAGCCTCATGAATTTCATGGAGTTTTCTTAGGCAAGGAATACTCAAAGGTGGTGTTGCCAGTTCTTTCTTCTGAAATATACCCTACAGCGCCTGGCGTTTGTTGGTGATCTCCCATACAAGTATTAACCTATGCTGCTCTGCTTAGCATTCAAATGAAGATGTGATCTATATAAACCCCACAGATATATAAACCCCACTTGCCTAGTTTCCAACAGACCTCATACCTCTGAGGTCTGCTGTAGATCTCCAGACCCCCTTTATGAAATACAAAATAACCCTTTTAATAAATGGACACTCCGGGGCCCTTTTGAACTCATGCTTGTGTCAATGTAGCTTTCTTTGTCTATTTTTTCTGTCTCTTTCTTTGCACCAAACTGCCTGCCTAGGTCACCCTAGAAGCCACCCTAGCTGTCACCCTAGCTCCGAATGAAATCCTTCCCACTTCTCTTTCCCATTCCCAGCATCCCTGAAGGTCCCTTTATCCGCCACTGATGGCCCCCATATTTGCGGGTTATCAATATCCACGGTATTCGCATACCGGGTTTTGATATCCGCTATCTGGATTTTACTATCCGCGAACTGCTCTAAATGGCTTGATATCAATAGCATCTGCCTGGAAAACTGTTCCCATTCAGAATAGGAAATACTCAACCCACTAAACAAATAGGGACCTTCCACACAACACAGTTATGTCGGCATAATTTCATTTGAACTGGAAAAGTGGCATTCTATGGATCTCTAGTTTGGTAGGGCTCTGTGGCTGAAAATGCTAAATATCTCTTCCGAAATTGTAGATCCTAGAATTCCATATGTAGCAATGGCAGTAAAAGTGGGATCGTAGTGTTATACTTATGGAAAATGAAAAGGCCTATAGCCTGAATTAGTAAAGAGCAAATTCCTATGGGTGATATGGCATGATGCAGACATGTTGTCGACCGCGTTTTAGGGGATCGGGCCCTTAAGGAGAGACCCGACCCGGTCCAGAGGGAACGGACCTTGGCGAAGCCAAAAGGAGAATATAAGCCGCAATACAACCTGAAGCCTGAAATGAAGAAGGTTCGCCAAAGTTGAAGGAAAATCCGCCAAGGAGTCTTTATTGAGCAATTCAGCTGAAAAGGACGCTAATAGCGATCATTCAATCTACTAGCGTAACATATGTTTCAAATAAAGCCATATTTATACAATGTTTCGGTCTGACAGCCCTTTGAATTTCCCGCCCCGCTCCCCCGCCCATCTGATCGCGGATAGGCTGGGAGGTTGAACGAGGCGGGCTTTCGTTTCCCGCCTTGCTCTGCTGGCCCAATGGGGAGCCGCTTTTTGTCCCCACTCGGGCCAATCAGAGAGGAGGAGGCGGGAGCTATTAAAACAATGAAGTGACCGGACAGGAAATATCAGATTAATCCTGGCCCGGCCGATTTCTAAAGGAATTAATGGCACCCATCAAGGATGTCCGGGGTCCTGTCACGTTCACAGATTTTAGATATGTCTTTGGGGTGTCAGACGGGAAGTAAAGAAGGGTGGTGATGAGCCGTCATTGACGGGCTCCACAGGGGTGCCTTCCTGAGGCGTCCTGGCCTGGGATATGACAATGTTTGCCTTGGGGGCGAGTCACCTTTAGGAATTTGGTGACTCAAGCCCTATATTGTCCATGCGATCGGAATGAGATTGGATTAAACTGTGGCAGATTATCCTTTTGTTTTTGGGAAGGGAGGTCTGGATCATTAGGGTTCACGTTGGGGTCATAATATTTCCCATTTGATTTCATGATTTGACAATTATATGGGATAGAATGAAAATTAAAATAAAGTTGGAACATAAACCCTGCTGGGAAGAATACATATTTTCCGGGGATCCCAAAGAGTACAAATACATATAGGCAGATAGATAGATTTCAAGGAAATAAAGGAGAATCCATAAAGGTGGGTGACATTGCATAAAGGGGAATCATGAATGATATAAACAATAGAAAACATTTGATAAGAACGAAGTTTACAACATCTGGGGAACCCAATATAGGAGTGGAGTTCTAGCAGCATGATTTCACAATTCATGAAGTTAGCCCAACGATCAGAAGTTCATACAACAGTGAGTCATGAGAGTGTCCAAGTACATAGAATATGAAAATTCATGGATACATGAGGAAAAAGAGTTCATCTGTGATGGGAGGAATTCGTAGAGATGGCATGGGGAAGAGGCACATGTGGGTTGCAGTCTTTGGAAGTATAGGATTTCATAAGTCCAGGGGTAGGTCTGGGGAAGAGTGTTCTTCTCCTTCATAAAATCATGAAAGTATGAATGAAACGTGGAGGGCACCCGTCCGGGCACCCCCTGGCAGCTGTAGGGAGGGTAAGGGTTCTTGGAGAACTATGTTTCCCCAGCGAGAGAGCGATCCCCCCATCCCCAGTTCACAGAAAGGGGCTAGGGATCTCTTAAAACCATTCCGCGGGCCGCAGGGAGAGGAAAGTCCGGGATAAGGCAGCAGTTTGGCTTGGAAGGAGCAGTCGGTCCTGTTTGACAGTCAGCTGTTGAGGTGCCGAAAACTGGACCGATTCCGGTTCCGCTGGTTGTCTTCGAGTCAGGAGCCTTAGAAAGGGTTAGGACTAAAAGAGGAGCGTTCTAGGGGTAATTTTGATAGAGATATGAGCCAATTTATATCGTCCGCCATGTTAATCTATGGCGGAGAAACCTCAGCCGGAGTTAAAGGGACGAGAGAGCTGGAGAATCGAGGCATTCCTATGGAGCTGTTCTTTGTAGTAAGCTCAAAATCCTCTAGCATGTCTATAGATATTTGCACTGGAACACTGCTTCTTAAACTATGAATCCCAACCCCAAATGACGATTCCGGCGGCACATCTGAAGAGGTCCTAGATCAGCCCCCTTCCTCAAGAAATCAATGACTACTGGTAAAAAATAAAATAAAAAACAATATATATCCATTTTCTCATACATTTTACTAATGGGAAAAATCCCTTTCTGTCCTGAGTAGTTTTTAATGCCTTTACTATGTGTGTGTGTGTGCATGTGCACACAAACGGCATGCTATACCCTATGGTACTTGTATTTCTTAGAGTCTCTCCTAAACCCTGAGATTAGATTTTGTGGGTGCTACAGAAAAAGATTTGAAAAGTAACGGTGGCAAAGGTCTGTTCCATGAACCCAAACTCTTCTCTACTCACAGAAAGATAGTTAGGGTGAAAGCTTGTTGCCTTTATTGGTTTTTCTGGAATTAAGGTCAGCAGACACATCAGCGGAAAAAAGTTTTCCTTTAATTAGAAAGTTGGGGTTTCAGCTTAGTCAGTGTTTCATGCTGTTTGGATCCTGCTATATTTTCATGTTCCTTTGCCACTTGTTGATGAAATTCTCCGACAAAGTAAATCTGACATCAAAGCTTTGGTTCAAAAGTTACAATAAATTCTAGTTTAGCTCCCTGGCTAAACTCCAGTAAATTAATTTTCTTATCTTTGCCCTTCAGAAATGTGCACAAACTAGCCTTTGGAGCATATATCTTCCATCAAGATCAACTTGTGACCAGAAACCATTTCTCTTCTGCTATGTTGACAGTGGGGGGCAGAACAATTTGATAATATTCTTCAATGATCATCTGCACCATTTTGGCTATGATACTAAATACATGCCAGCAGCAAACTAAATTCCCTTGGAATTGACAAAACAAGATATCACCAATGAAAAGTATATACTACAAAGAAAAGACAAACACATATAGAGTCATCCCAGCACATTTTGCTACTCAAGTATAGACGTCAACTGAGCTGACGATGAATTGTATTACATATACCTGCTAGTCTATTTATGCTAGTTTAGAAAGTAGAACACTGGTTTCTAACAGAACATGGAAAGTTATCCACTTTTAAAAGGTTACAGTTGTACTACAAGATCATGGCATGTATATGATCATGACTGTATATGATTCTTTATTGTATTGTTGTAATTGTATTATGATATGTTGTTTTTATATTGTGTTATATTGTATTTTCCCGGGCATGGCCCCATGTAAGCCGCCCCGAGTCCCCATTGGGGAGATGGTGGCGGGGTATAAATAAAGTTTTATTATTATTATTATTATTATTATTATTATTATTATTATTATTATTATTATTATTATGGCAGCCCAGTAATTAGTTGTAATGTTTAATAACAATGTGAAAATGCAATTCTTTACTGTTTCTCATAATTAACTTGATATTTGTTAGCAGTGGGTGAATCTGAATGCTACATGAGATAACAACCTTTTCCTCTGATCCACGGTACTATATCCTCAATAACACAAATAGTATAGGAGGTGGAAATACAAACCAGCACTTGAACCATGTGATATTCCTCCTCTACCACTGTATTATCAAAATAACCAAGAAGTTGCAATCATACTGCAAGAGAAATGGAGTTATCTGTTATTAATATATGTTCATAATCATTATCAGAATATTAGCCTTTCCATGTCCATAATGTCTCCCCAACACAGACTTATAAAGAATTTTTTACACATGCATAAATCTACACATGAAGTAACCAAATAACTCAAATGAAGCAGCCTAGAAATTGCATGGTTTTTAAAAGTTTTACATTTGTATTTTAGGATTGTTTTAAAAAGTTTAAAGAGTTTGTTAAAACTTTTATCTTTGTACTGTTTTAATTGCTTTTATTTGTTTGTTATCTTGAAACTCATTGCAGGCTGAAGGGAGGGGAGTGATACAAAAATATGGCCAATAAAACATGGCAAGGGGCTGTCTTGAACTTCTCACTTCATGTAGAACAAATATCAGTGACCTTCTTGTACGTTATATATTATTTCCATTTCTTTGTGCGTTTCCAAACACTGGTTTTCCTAGGATATCTTACAGCATAAAATGATATAAATATATTAATGAAATCATCTATATAAATAAAAATGTAATGTTTGTTTGTGGGACCTAAATTCACCAAAAAACACAGACTTAAAAACCCCCCAAAATCCTAAAAAACATTCTAGCGCATGCTCTAGATTGACTCCTCTTGACCTGCCCCCTCTTGATGTATGGTAGAGGAAATTTCAGCAATGTTACCCATAATATCAACTACTGGACATTTGAACAAGTCCTTGGGAAATGGTAAAAGTTATCTCCATGACATATTCTATATGATTAATTCTAAATCATGTTGGGACTAGGAGCACAGGTAGCTGTCACCTGATTCCCAAATAACCTAATGCATAGATTGGACACATGCCAGTCCATAAGGCAGCATGGATTGACAATGCAAAAGGTTGATATAAGAGGGTAGATTTCATCCACTTTGGAGTCCTGTCACTGTGCCTCATAACTCATGATCAATGATTGTATATTTCTGAATAAATTCACAACTGTTTCATTGACTTTTTGCAATATAGATTTGATTGACTACAATTAGGGATTTGCAACCTCAGTGAAGGCTCCACTTTCTTTTCTCTGTTTACACGAAATCTAAACAGAATTGGAATTGTGACACTTAGAGATAAAGACTTGGAGCTAATATGTAGTAATACAGCCAATTTATTGCAATGATGTAAGATGACAATTTAAACCCTAAAGGCATAGTTTCTGTGAGTTGGTTCTGATGATGTACTGGTGTTATCACCCAAGCCAATTCTCGTGTTTCTCCTTTTGTTAATGTCTGGCATAATGTATCCAAGATGCTTCAGGGGTCTAGCTGCCAAGATCAAAGCCCAGCTTTATGAAACAGCACATGGTTTTCTGAATATTCATATGGCCATTATCATCATAAATACAGAAGCTTGCAACTGGGCCTTGGACCAAAATGGAAAGACATAACAATGCCACCCATGCACCAAAGTGTCCCATTCATATAGCTAGGGCTACATTGACCCTGAAATTCAGGGTCCCACTGCGCAAATGATTACCAGCAGTGATATGGAGCTATCAAGAGACATCACAAAATATATACATATACACACACACATAGTGGCAGCTGGGTATGAATGTACATGGACAAAGCAGGCAGTTGCCAGTTGTGTTCCAAATAACTGAAGTACTCTTTCTGTCTATAGCAGAGAAAGCAAGACCATTTAATTTATAAGACTGTTTTATCTAGCTCTGCCACTGAATGATCCCTTCACATCAGAGTAATTTCCAAGTTAGGCAACCATTGGTGCAGCGATACTGTAGAATGAATGCAATTTGATGCTGCTTGAACTGCTATGTCTAAATGCTATACAATCAGGGAGTTGTAAACCTCATGATTCCCTAGCACTGAGCCTTGGCAGATAAAGTAGTATCAAACTGCATTAGTTCTACAGTATAGATGCAGACCATGTTGATACAGTATTCAGAATCGTAATCTATGCTGTAGATCGGGGTGGGCAACTGTAGCCAACCAGATGTTCTAACTACAATTCCTATCAGTGTTACCTAGCAGAGCCAATGATATCAGATCTATGGGAAGTGCTGTCCAACAATATCTAGAAGACCACAAGCTGCTCACCCAATTATAGATTATATGATGCCAGACTCATAACAAAACAACCTATATAGTATTGAACATTCTTGGGCTTCCCTTTTTTAAAATTAGATGTATTGAAGTAAGATCCTTAAGGTATGCTATACTTTGACATATGTTTATCATATAAAACATGACTGTCAGATAAGAACAGTTAAGTCCACTTACCTCCATATAAACGCTTCAAGGCTTTGAGATCAGCCCCAGAGAGAGAACTGTCTTTCAATGTTGATAAGAGAGAGTGCTAAAGCGGCTATTAGTCTCATGTATTTGTATGGAATCACTACCCTTTTCTATTTGTCCCATTCATATGGCGCCATTTCCGTTTCTGTCCACTGCTTCCGAAAATGGGCGCCTATATGAATGAGCTTTTCCGCCCAAGGTAAAAAAAAAAATGAAGATTTTCGGACTTTGGAAAGCAAAGCGCCAGGGCCTGCCAGGGCCTGTGGGCCCTGACAACCAGGGCCTACATCTGCAAAACGGGCCTAACAAGCATCAAGCACTCAGCACTCAGCTGTAGGCCCTGCGAGCGCTCAGCTGTAGACTCTGCCTGCCGGGCCTACAAGCATCGAGTGCTCAGCGGGCAGGGCCTATAGCCAAGCATTTGACTCTCGATTGTAGGCCCTGCAAGCCCGGCTGTAGGCCCTGCCTGCCAGGCCTACGAGCGTTGAGCGCCCAGCGCTTGGCTGTAGGTCCTGCTAACCGGGCCTACTAAAATCAGCCAACCAAACAGCTTTCTTTTGTTTCGCTGCTCTTTCCGTTTTGGAAGGGATTGTACTGTTCCGTTTACTCATAAAGCTAACTAAGAATCTTATGGCACCTTAAAGGCCAACAAGGTTTATTTAGTATAAGCTTTCACAGACTATAATTTATTTCATTAAATACTCTTTAAAGTAGCACCAAATTCTTTGAAGCCATTTTACTTGTACAGAATAAAATAATAATAATAATAATAATAATAATAATAATAATAATAATAATAATAATAATAGCCACACTACAAACTAGAGCTGACAGCTGGCACAACAAAACATTGCATGGAAAGTTTCTTGACAAAATTGAAGGAAAAGCTGATAAGGAGAAGACCTGGCTCTGGCTCACGAATGGGACACTGAAGGAGGAGACAGAAGGTCTGATCCTTGCAGCCCAGGAGCAAGCCATCAGAACAAATGCAATTAAGGCCAAGATCGAAAAATCAGCTGATGACCCAAAATGCAGACTGTGCAAGGAAGCTGACGAAACCATTGATCATATCCTCAGCTGCTGTAAGAAAATCGCACAGACAGACTACAAACAGAGGCACAACTATGTGGCCCAAATGATTCATTGGAACTTATGCCTCAAGTACCACCTCCCAGCAGCGAAGAACTGGTGGGATCACAAACCTGCAAAAGTATTGGAAAATGAACACGCAAAGATACTGTGGGACTTCCGAATCCAGACTGACAAAGTTCTGGAACACAACACACCAGACATCACAGTTGTGGAAAAGAACAAGGTTTGGATCATTGATGTTGCCATCCCAGGTGACAGTCGCATTGACGAAAAACAACAGGAAAAACTCAGCCGCTATCAGGACCTCAAGATTGAACTTCAAAGACTCTGGCAGAAACCAGTACAGGTGGTCCCGGTGGTGATCGGCACATTGGGCGGCGTGCCAAAAGATCTCAGCCGGCATTTGGAAACAATAGACATTGACAAAATTATGATCTGCCAACTGCAAAAGGCCATCCTACTGAGATCTGCACGCATCATCCGAAAATACATTACACAGTCCTAGACACTTGGGAAGTGTTCGACTTGTGATTTTGTGATATGAAATCCAGCATATCTATCTTGTTTGCTGTGTCATAATAAAATAATAAAATAATATTTCACATACAATAAAATAATAATATTAATAAAAGAAAAATTAGCTGATGACCCAAAATGCAGACTGTGCGAGGAAGCTGACGAAACCATTGATCATATCCTCAGCTGCTGTAAGAAAATCTCACAGACAAACTATAAACAGAGGCACAACTATGTGGCCCAAATGATTCATTGGAACTTATGCCTCAAGTACCACCTCCCAGCAGTAAAGAATTGGTGGGATCACAAACCTGCAAAAGTATTGGAGAATGAGCATGCAAAGATACTGTGGGACTTCTGAATCCAGACTGACAAAATTCTGGAACACAACACACCAGACATCACAATTGTGGAAAGAAAAAAGGTTTGGATCATTGATGTTGCCATTCCAGGTGACAGTCGCATTGACGAAAAACAACAGGAAAAACTCAGCCGCTATCAGGACCTCAAGACTGAACTTCAAAGACTCTGGCAGAAACCAATACAGGTGGTCCCGGTGGTGATCGGCACATTGGGCGGCGTGCCAAAAGATCTCAGCCGGCATTTGGAAACAATAGACATTGACAAAATTACGATCTGCCAACTGCAAAAGGCCACCCTACTGGGATCTGCACGCATCATCCGAAAATACATCACACAGTCCTAGACACTTGGGAAGTGTTCGACTTGTGATTTTGTGATATGAAATCCAGCATATCTATCTTGTTTGCTGTGTCATAATAAAATAATAAAATAATATTTCACATACAATAAAATAATAATATTAATAAAAGAAAAATTAGCTGATGACCCAAAATGCAGACTGTGCGAGGAAGCTGACGAAACCATTGATCATATCCTCAGCTGCTGTAAGAAAATCTCACAGACAAACTATAAACAGAGGCACAACTATGTGGCCCAAATGATTCATTGGAACTTATGCCTCAAGTACCACCTCCCAGCAGTAAAGAATTGGTGGGATCACAAACCTGCAAAAGTATTGGAGAATGAGCATGCAAAGATACTGTGGGACTTCTGAATCCAGACTGACAAAATTCTGGAACACAACACACCAGACATCACAATTGTGGAAAGAAAAAAGGTTTGGATCATTGATGTTGCCATTCCAGGTGACAGTCGCATTGACGAAAAACAACAGGAAAAACTCAGCCGCTATCAGGACCTCAAGACTGAACTTCAAAGACTCTGGCAGAAACCAATACAGGTGGTCCCGGTGGTGATCGGCACATTGGGCGGCGTGCCAAAAGATCTCAGCCGGCATTTGGAAACAATAGACATTGACAAAATTACGATCTGCCAACTGCAAAAGGCCACCCTACTGGGATCTGCACGCATCATCCGAAAATACATCACACAGTCCTAGACACTTGGGAAGTGTTCGACTTGTGATTTTGTGATATGAAATCCAGCATATCTATCTTGTTTGCTGTGTCATAATAAAATAATAATTTTATTCTTGTACCCCGCCTCCATCTCCCCGAGGGGACTTGGGGCGGCTTACAAATACAAAACGAACATACAATAACATAAAATAATTCCTTTCCTACAGCCTGTGAATATATATAACATATGCCATAGAGATGTACGCAAGTCATATAGCTAACTTGCTAACTAGTCGTTATTGACTAGTTGTAGGATTGTTAGTATTTGAGCAAAATCCTCATAATGCATATTAATCAGGTGCACTGATATTGCTCACCAAAGCTTCCATCAATAGTGGGACACTTTTTTTCACGTCTACAGTAATCGTAGCCTCTTCTCTTAGGACCCTATCACATTGACTGCCAGAATAGGCATGAATCATTTTTTCGGACCCCAACATTGAGCTAAGGGGACCCAACTTGGGATCGGAACCCATGGTTTAAAAAGCAATGAGCTAAAGGACTGTCCTCTACAAACTATGAAAGATGGCCTCAGTCAGTAAAAAGCCTACAACTCAGAATTCATAAAAGAAAAATAAATTGTCTAAAAATGGGCTAGTATAAATCATTGAGACTAGTATAAATCATTGGAGTGATTTTAACTGAAGCTGAGTAGGTTGCAGCAAGTGATATTATGTCACTTCCTCTTCACAATGCACAGGCTTTTCTCAGAATCTTAAGCGCCTGAGCTCAAAGAGTTTTTCTATTAAAAGTCTTTCTTTCAGCACACCTGGTTGTACAGATAAGAATGAAAACACTTATGCAGGACTGCAAACAACGAGGCAATTTAAAAAACAAGTTGAAAACATTTTTAAAGCTCATTCAACATGACAACGCTTACGTCTTATCATCTAGAATCCATTGATGAAAATAAATTCCAAGTTGTATTGCCACCATATTTCCAAAATCGGAAATATTTATTTATTATTTATTTATTGCATTTATATAGCGCTTTTCTCACCGTTGGAGGGAATTCAAAGAGGTTCTTAACATAATCAATGGCAGAACCCAATTCCTCACATATGTAAACATCAAATATCACACAACAATATATAACAATAAAATAAAAACTATTAAAACTATAAAACCGTGATAGCAATCACAAACACAACATAAAACATTTAAGCCATTGCATCAATCCCGGATGCCTTTCCGTATTTTTGTCAATTGTCAAATGCCTGCTTGAATAACCAGGTTTTTACATGCTTACTAAATGCTAAGAGGGAGGGGGGAGATCTGATCTCATTGGGGAAGGAGTTCCACAGCCAAGAGGCCACCACCGAGAAGGCTTTGTTTCACGTTCCCAACAGTCGCACCTTCGACAGCGGCAGGACCAAGAGCAGGACCTCCCCATAGAATCATGAGTTGGAATAGACCTCACGGGTCATCCAGTCCAGCCCCCTGCCAAGAAGCAGGAAGATGACATTCAAAGCACCCCTGACAGATCAGCTGATCTTTTTTTAATGTATATTTTTATTGGTGTATATAACAATTAAATACAATGAAAGAGTGAGAACAATAATTTTTGACAGAAAGTGAAGAAAGTATAGAAAAAGAGAAGAGAAAAAAAGTGTATATATATATATATTTTAAAAAGGTGATAAAAGTGACTTCCATCTTCGCCTTTGCGTTTCCCATTCTATATAAACAAAAGAGGGTGATACAAAAAAAATATTGAATCAACCTCATTGACTGTAATAGTAAGGACAAACCCTTAAAAAAAAAGAGATATTGTCCTTTATTTATTGGCTTAGTCATTGCTTCTTTACTTTACCAAGAGCTTATGAAGAAAGGTACAAAAAGGTTTCATCGTTCTATTCTTCATCACTTATCCTTCAACTTCTTTTTGTTTCAAATTCTTCTACTTTAGACCAGTCTGTGTATCTTATTGGAGTCCCTGTATTTTTCTTTAATAAAAAAGTTAGTTTATCCATATCCTTTATCTCTTTCACCTTCTGCAGCCAATCTTCCATACTCGGTGTTTCCTTTTGCTTCCATCTTTTAGCAAAACTAATTTTAGCGGCTGTTGTTAAATATGTAAAAATCATCATCATTAATGTCTAAATGAATATCCCGGTCTGTTATACCTAATAAATAGTACTCCGCTTTCCTGGGGAAATTTATTTTAAGTATTTGTTGACAAATTTTATGGACCTTCTCCCAATACTTTTTTGTTTCTTTACATGTCCACCACATATGAAAATAACTTCCCTCTTTTTCAGCTGATCTTAATGCTCTAACTGGTTCATAAAAGGAGATGTGTTTGGATAGGTAAGCTGGACCGGAACCATTTAGGGATTTATAGGCCAAAGCCAGCACTTTGAATTGTGTTCGGTAGCAGACTGACAACCAGTGGAACTGACTCAACGGGGGGTGGGGTGGGGGTGGGTTGTGTGTTCCCTGTATGCCGCTCCAGTAAAAAACCTGGCTGCTGACCATTGAACTACTTGAAGCTTCCAAACAGTCTTCAAAGGGAACGCCACATAGACCATGTTTCAGTAGTCTATTTGAGATGTAACCAGGGCATGGGCTACCGTGGTCAAGTTTGACTTCCCAAAGTATGGGCACAACTGGTGCATAAGTTTTAATTGTGCAAAAGCTCCCCTGGCCATCACCGAGACCTGGGGTTCCAGACCGTCACAGCTGCCAAGCACCGGTTAAGGACCTGAAGAGCCTCCTTAGCAGCAGGTGGAAAGGAATAGTAGAGTTGAACATCATCTGCATACAGATGACATTCAGATACAGATACAGATACACTTCCTGCTGAACTCAGAGGGCCTTCCAAGAACAAATATGCCTAAGATTGCACAGGTGATCCTGTCTTTCTATTACAGCTTTCAGTGCTAAGCCAAATTTCTTACTGTAATGCCCATCATTTGGCAGTAAAGCTAGGGGTTATTCTTCAGAAATTATTATCTTTTTATTTTTAAATAACTGTCTTGTTGCAATAACATTAAAATGAGCCAACTGTCAAAAGTAAGACACTTGACGAAGACATTTGATGTCATCACTCAAGGAGAAACGCTGATTTTGGTTTGGACTCTTACAATGGTAATAAACCTTCATTGATGTTTCAAAGGAGTTTACAAGCACAAGCAACTATAAGGCTGATGATGGCTGAGTAAAAGCAATGGAGGAAGAGAAGTTTCCTTTGTCACATGGAAATTAAAGTGCATTATCTTCTCTTCATTGCACTGATGCACCTGATAGCTACATTTGGCACCTGCTTCGCTGAGCTTTCTGTCCTTTTTGTTAATCCTACAGAATGAATAACCTCTCTATGTCCTCCAATCCTCCGCATCAGATACTAAGAGCAATTTGAGGTGAATGGAATGCAATCTGCTGTATTTTGTGTAATACTTTTCAGGCAAGTAATTTAACTGATGACTTTTGTTTTAAGCACAAAAGTCTGAACACACGATGTGCATATACAGCTGAAGCCCCTTTCTGTGAATTTCAGCTAATGAGAGTCAATTCCAATGTGGCAACGAGCATATCTAGCAGGAGCGGGAGAGAATATACGTATGAAATTTTGCTTCAAAGGTATTTGGGGATAAAGCAAAGGGAAAGAAGGGGGAAGCCACTGTCACAATTAGAATAATTGTGACATATATATAAAATGTTCTGACTTCTGCCAAACTGAAGGCATCCATCAATCATATTCTATCGGCTTTGCACAACCAATGCCTCAAACTAAAAAATTGTTAAGAAGGAATGAGTCACTTCTCATCATGCGAACTTTTGGGTTTTATGACAGCATTAATTATCTATTCAAAAAAGAGAGAGAAATAGAATAATATGATGCCTCCTTCAAAATGAGGGAGGTTATCTAGTTCTAAATGTTGTCAAATTCTGGGAAATGGAGAGGCAAGTTCCAGCTAGGTCTGTATGACAGTGCAAAGGCCAGTGTTTGCATAATTCACATTTGTTATTTGGTAAATTCTGGGTTTTGCTTTGATCCTATCCCTCCAAACAAAAATCATAAGGGAATGTGAAGGAAACAAATGGGGTGTGTTTGATCATCCACAGGAGTATTCACGATTAAAGCAACAAACTGTGACTAATATAAACCATGGTTTAGTGTGACAAGTGGAACCCCAGTGGTGCAATGAGTTAAACCCTTGTGCTGGCAGACTGCTGATTTGAAGCCTGGGTTGCTGACCTGAAGGTTGCTGGTCCAAATCCAACTCGGGGAAAGCGCAGATGAGCACCTTCTGTCAGCTCCAGCTCCATGTGGAGACATGAGAGAAACCTCCCACAAAGATGGGAAAACATCCTTGCGTCCCCTGGCAACATCCTTGCAGATGGCCAATTGTCTCATACCAGAAGCAACTTGCAGTTTCTCAAGTGTGACAAATGGACACAGCCAGTATGAAAGGCAATGGTTTTAGAGAGGGTACAGCAGTGGTTCTCAACCCGAGGGTCCCCAGGTGTTCTGACCTACAACTCCCAGTCATCCCAGTCAGTTTGCCAGCTGTTATGTTTATGGTTGAGACCCACTGGTGTAGAGCAATGCTGCTATGTGGGCAGATGCCATTCTATACAAAGAGTACATCTAATGCTAATGCAAATAGATTTAATGCTTGTGAAACATGCATGGGAGTTAGATTTTGGGAGCTTCAACATGTTAAAACTAAGCTCCTCTCTATACCATACCATAAACACACATTCATGCTACAGTCGACATCTGTTTGCTACTGATTGGAATTCTGATTTCAGATGATATGTGTGTAGTACAAGCACACTGCTTCATTCATTGAATTTTACATAGAGACCATATATCTGCAAGCCTCTCAATGTTTTTCAGGTTTTTCTTCTGTCTTTTGAGGGTGCAGTAAAATTCTATTAAGGACGAAAAGATTGAATCATTACTTAATTGGTAGTTGAGCCTGGTTGAGAGAGTTTGCTGCCTAAAACAAAGCAGCAAATGGTTCCTTTTCTTGAAATCAAAGGACTTCATCAGACAGAGCGAGGGGAAAGCAGAGGAAACAGTCTTAACCTGTTCCCTCCTGTCTTTTCCCATTTTTAGGGATGGCCAGCCATTCCACGTTCTTACCCCTCTTTCCCGTGTCTTTCCTCTGCTTTCTTCCACCTGGAGCCTGTTTGGAGTGGGTAACACCTGTCTCCAAAAGATGGGCTACGGGAACTTTGAACCCCATGAATTCCCACCAGAAGTGCCTTTATGTCATGTGATGGCCTCCAGAAGACTCCCGTGGGGCTCTGTATGCTAACAACATGGAAATGGAGCCCGAAGCCATTTTGGGATGAATAGTGTTGGTAGGTGCCTTATAAGAATTTTAACAATAGTATCTTCAGAAGCTAGCTGTCTAGTGTCTTTCTGAGGGCATCCAGAAAAACGTCCAAAAAAAGAGACCCCACCACTTCTCTGGGTAATTGGTTCCACTTCCAAACTGTCAAACTGTCCATCAGGTTCCTTCTAATATTCGGATTGAATTTACTCTGCCACCTAACTCCATTAAATCATTTTCCTATCCTCTGGAATAGCTTAAAACAAACCTGCACCATTCTGTAACAGACTTTGTTTAGTTAAAAAGTAGAATCGGTCCAACTCCTTCAACCTTTCCTTATATGTCTTGTTCTCTGCACTCTTAGCCTCCTTGTTGCTCATTTCTGAACCAGTTCTATATCCTATTTAAAATAAGATGTCCACAATGGAATGCAAAACTCCAATAGTCTTGGCCAACTGACTCTCAGCTTTTAGAGCATGATATGCATATGTGAACATATCCAAACACTTTTCAAAAAGCAAATAAAAAATGACAAAATGTATTTAGAAGAGTCCCATATCCTTAATTACAAAAAAGTGAGCTTTACAATAACTAGGGACTGGACAGGTTTGGTTCCACTCTGTGTGCCTGGGAGAAAAAGCCTCAGGGAAGACTTGAGCACCTATTATTAGACAGTCACATGTATAAGTATCTTTGACACATTCAGACTGTCAACACATTTCTGTTTCAGGAGGTGCCTAAATGAAAACCTCTGCCTTTCATATTGGGAGATGTTCTCCAAAAGCAGGAGGAGGAGGTATGTATGGAGTCCCAGGATTTCACATCAGCCACAGCAATAAAATTCCAGAGTGGTTTAATCTCCTATTTCCTCTCCATAATGAGCATATCTACATGAATGTATTCCTCTTTCCTCTCAGCTGTTATCTGCCAGTTCAAGAAAGCATAAAAGCCTCTGCTTAACTTAGACAGTCCTCCCTCCAACTCCTCTTAATCATTGTCCTAAAACCTGGGTAGTGGTCTCCTATAGCTGTCAGTCTAAGAAGCCTGGCAAGTCTCAAATTTCCCTAAGCCTCTGCTGCTTGGCAATGTTGTCATGCTCTGAATAACTATTCCCATTCCTGTTTCCCAGCAAAGCCCATAGCTACCAAGCCCCAAGGCAATCTGTATTAAAGGTCCTAAAATAAGCAAGGTTCTAACATGCTGTTAGAAATGAAATTAGAAATTATCAACATGATCTGTACATGTGCCTCTATGGGATAAAAAAAACCATGTAGTTAAAATGTATTTAATATGTCCTATCTTTCTCCTCAACTTGGTGAATATATTCAGGTTTATCTTCACTTCATCTGATCTAACTCTTTCGTTCAACTCTCCATGTAGTTATGTAGCTATTGGTAACAGATCATATATTTTCTCTCTCCTGTTATGATATAGCTCACTCTAATAAGCTTTCTCTGCCTCACTCCCTGCAAAGACAATGATCTTTCGTTGATGAGCCTAATTGCTGGCTAACACTGGTAAATACAGAAGCAAGGAATTTGGAGCTTTCTTTGGGACAAAATGACATGTTTCTATTTTATATACAACACAAAGAATCATCTTACAATCCAACAGCATTTGGAAGGCACAAGCCTCGCTTGCTTTATATATTTTTTTAACTCTTCATGTATGGATTGAGTGGGTTATGAGTGTTAAAATTGCTGCTCAGTTAATTTACAGATTTTTAAAGTTGTTTAGACACTATAAACTTAAGGGTATTAAGGTGAACTTTTGAAAAAACAATTTCATTTCTTGTCTAAGAGTTAGTGCCCTATAGCATCTAGTAGGCTGGGTATTTCTGCTGGCTAATCTTTTGTTTGTTTATTTGCTTTCTTCGTCTTTCCAAATGCCTCAAATCTGTTTCTCTGAAGAATGCCGAAAGCTTGTGTTTAATAGGTTGTCTATCTGAAAAGAAACAACTGTGGTAGCCTGAGAATGAGCATAATAGGAAGGGTTCTGCCTGCTATGCTTATTCTTGGGCTTCCACAGTTGTTTCTTTTCAGATAGAGTACAATATTTTGGGGACTTTTTCCCCTTTAGAAGAAGCTCCTTTCTTGTTTTGTGTGAATGCCCAGCATACATTTGGGATGAAGATTCTAAACTCTTCTACAAACCTTTGGCTTTGGATCCAGAACCCTTGGCCCTCTGAATATTTTAGACTTCAACTCCCACATGTCTTAAGCAATGCTCACAGCAGTAAGGTATAGTGTTAGCTTGTCATAAAATATATGATGTTATGAAATATATTATGTATGATTTAAGTGAGAAAGGTGTATGAATGTGGCTGTGATGCCTCATGGGCCTTGTAGTCCTGCTCCCAGTGCCATCGTGGCTAATGAAGACGAAAACATGCCTGATGTTGATGTTTTTGCCCAAGAACCCATTAAAACAGACCTTGAGCAGTTCTCACCCCCTTTTGCTAGGAGACAGTCCTATACTGCAGACAGGGGAGTGAAGGAACAGGTTCGCAGGAGTTTGAGAATTGCAGCTAAACAAGACACTGATTAGCCATGTTTCCCCTGGGAAAATCTAGGGAGTCTCACATCTGGAGAAAGCTGGGTTTCGTTTCCTGTTCTCTAGGGAAAGAGAACGCTGGACACCTGCTTGGCAGGAAAAAGGGGCCCAGATATAGGTGCCTGGCACGGTAGGTTCCGTGCGGAGTCAACAGAGCAGCTTCAGGAGTGATTTCGTGTTTCCAGCCTTGTGTGGACTTCGCAAAGTCCGCAACCCCAGTCTCCTTGCTTTGCCTAGCCAAGTATTCAAGTATTGCCTTGCCTTGATCCTAGCCACGGACCTTGTTCATAGAATCAAGTTTTGTTTCAGCCTTGTTGTGAATTTACCTTGGACCTTGAAAGACCCTGGACATTTCCCCACACTATTGCTTGGCAATAGTGTGTGTTTCGGTTGTTGGATTCTACTTTGAACTCTAATATCATTTATTGGACAAAATATTTCTGGACTATATTTGACCTCATTTGATAGGTCTGCCTCTGGACTATATTTTCTACTTGTTTTTATTATTCTTATATATTTCCTTAATAAAGATATTAGATAGTTATTGGCCTCCGTGTCCGGTTCTTGGTGCTCCGTTGCCACGGGCGTGACAGTGGCCTAATTGGACTGAAGATACCATCCTAAGGAATAAGGCCTGGAAAACTACAATTCATGGACTTGCTGATGAGACCTGTGACAAATGATTAACTGTTGACATTGCTGGCTTGATTAACTCTTGGTGGAAAACCAACTTGTTTACATTGCGAAAGACAATGGTTCTTTTAAGTAAGGAAGTCAACATGGTGGCTCCTTACATTTGTCAACATTATTAAGGAAGCAAACAAGGCTCCTTGATAAGGAAAACTAATTAAGTAATGTATACATCTGTCTAGGAACTGATGGAATCAACGAGTTTTAGCTGTCAGTCAACAATTTACAACTTTCAGAACCAAATCAACAGAAAATACTACATAAAGAACCCCTTTCTCTCTTTTTTTTAATTTTATTTTTACTTTTTGATACATCATAACAATTAACTATTTTTGCCATATATAACTTATGTCAGTATACATTGTTCCAAAGGTAACTATTTCTTAAATGACATTTTAAACAATCCTTAGAAATGTATCACCCGCCACCCCCACCCTCCCCCCATACCCTCCCACCCCCCGGAACAGTCATTCAAAATTGTCAATACATCAGTTTAATCATGTGGAACGCCTGGTTCAAGGTGCGGTATCTTTCGTCTCCATCTATTTTGTCGATTAGAACAGTCCATTTCCTTAACCAGTCTTGATCTTTTAGGCTATTTGTATATGTTTTTTTTCTTTTGAATGATGAAATTGTTAATTATATATTCTGATATATAAGCCCACCAGGCTTCTACATCTCATTTTGTATCATCCCTCCATCCTCGGGCTATCATGGCTTGTATTGCGGCTGTCATATATTTTAGAATCTCTGTCCAATTATTATTATCTTCTCTTACCTTTACTGTGAGAGACATGTATCTAGCTTTGTCCCATATTAATTCTTTCCCTATTATTTCTTCCATTATTTTTCTTATTTTTCTATAGAAGTTCTGAATTTTTCTACAGTCCCACCACATGTGGGAAAATGTACCTATTTCCCCACATTTATGCCAACACTTAGTTGAAGTATTTCCCGTTATATGTGCTACTTGGAGTGGGGTTCTATACCATTTAGATATTATTTTTCTTTGGGTTTCCTTAATCCTTATATGTTTAATTTTATGAATATTGTCAATCCAAGTCTCAATTAATTTCTCAGTGAGGTTTTTTTCCTGTTTCCAATTATCTATTATGGTTATTTTTGTATTGTAAGTTAATGTGATTAGTACATCATACAATAGCCCAATTATTCCTTTATCTATTTCTATTTTCCTTTTAATTATTCTGAATAAGTAAAAGAACCCCTTTCTCTCATGAAAGGTGTATCAGACCAGCTGAACACCAATTTCTGAACACCACTATGAACAGCCATCTCCTCTCAAGAAGTTGCTCAACTTCAACAAGAAGGATGGTAAGAAAGATTGATGAATGAATGAATGAATGATGAATGAATGTTAGATTATATGTGTAAATGTTGATGCAATATCCCCTTTTGCCTATGTAACCAATATAATTATTATAAAACCCAGTACAGGAGTCTGTGTCTACTTCTCTCTCTGAAAGTGCCTAATACAAGCTGTCTCACTAAAAGCGGAATAAAAGAACCTATTTAATGTTTTAAAAGTACTTATGACAAGCTGTTTTCACAAACATCTGGAAACCCAAAGGTTCCACAGTCCTTATCTGTTTAAAAGATAAGATGGTACATGGTCCTAGGACTGTTGCAATGGAACACCATACTCATGTATGACCAAGGGCACTTCCACACAGTACCTATAGTTTGGGAGATAATGGGTTAAAAAGAAGGATGGCCAGATGACGTTTATGCTAAATGCACGCTCAATCGCAGCAATGAGGGAATATCCATTTCAAAAAGGTCCTCTTTTATCCCGGTTCGGGGTGTAAAAAGTGGATTTTCCCATGACTGTGTGGCCCTGCAGTCATGTAAAGTTTGGGATTTCCTTCTTTACCCCTGTGGAAACTGCTTCTTTCCCTTGCCAATAATAAAAAGCCCGAAACAGCTGATCAGCTGTTCGGACATCCACAGAGACACAGCTAATTTCCAGTTGGTTTCAAGAGAGGAGAAGCAGAATGCCATTAGAGGTCCCAGAAAGTGTTTATTTTAAACTTAATTATATTAAATAAGCAACTGGGGTAAAGGGAAATCCTGCAAATATATATATATATATATATATATATATATATATATATATATTTTCCCACTGTTATGTGCTGATGCACATATGCACACATATGAATCTCTCCATATTTGTATTAGGATATTTGTATGTGCGCACATAAGCATCAGCACATAATTGAGTAATTAAAAATAACTTCTGGAAGATGTCCCCCATCCACCTTCCATTTTATCCTGAAACACAGAAGGGCTATGAGGACAGTGGGGAAAGAAGTCTCAGGACCAGCAAGTCTTTGTAGGGACCTGCTCTAAGGTCCTGGGTTGTTGTTTTTTATCTCGCATATTAATCCCACATTTTGGCGCTGTGTAGAAGCACCCTTTGGGTCCTTCCACACATCCATAAAACCCGAATATCAAGGCAGATAATCCACAATATCTGCTTTGGACTGGATTATCGGAGTCCACACTGCCATATAATCCAGTTCAGTGTGGATCTTATATATGTGTGTGGAAGGGGCCTTAGTTGGGTTCTCCAAGATTACTCTTGAAGACAGAAAGGTCTACTTGTTTCAAGAGAACCAAAACATAAAACTGTGAGGGCCTACAGTCACCAGACCCACACTAAAGTTAGCATTTGCTGCCCCCTGAGATCTGTGGTTCATAAGAGTGAGGAGGTTAACAGAGCCTAAAGGAGAGTGTGAAATTATTTCAGAAGAAGTTCCCTTGAACTGTTGGATGAACAACTGATTATACTGGAGAACTCAGCATCTACACCAAACCATAATTCTGAGTTGGCTTGGCAAATGTAATTGACATGACCAGGCAATTGGCAGGTCCTGCACCTTGGTGGGCGCCCATAAAGTGAGCAAAGTGACAGTAAAGAAGACCAAGGTGCTTCTCTTTAGTGACCGTAGTGAAGAGCTACTGCCACACTTGTCTCATTCGCTTCCCTCTTCTATGGGAAGACATCTGTGTTAATGAGCAAAGAAAGAACTTCTGCTGTTCTTTCTGAACATAGTTTCCTCCAGAAGCCACTGCAGCTAGGCAATTTAGTTGAATAGTGAATGAATGAATTTTATTAAATGTGAGGGAACTGCAGAGGCACTTAACTGGGACTACGAAATGGAAGCAGTTAGAAATCAGTGCCCTGTTTTGAAAGGGCAGCAGGAACATTTATCTTTTGATTCCTGACATTTAATTATGAGCCTACCTGAAACAGTATCAAAGTAATAACACTCTGAGCGTAGAGCTTTGTCTATACTACTCATAATTTAAACAAGAGGGACATCTGCACATGAAAAAGACAGAGGCAGGCCCGGTACAACATGGAGACCGTTGAAGCGGCCACCTCGGGCGCACATCAAGGGGGGGCGCTGTCGAGGCCTCGACGGCGCCCTGTGTAAATTTACCAAGGAGGGAGGCGGAGGCGGCAGCGGCAACCATCGCCTCCCTCCTCGGAGAAGAGCTAGGCCGCAGATAGGCCTTCCGCCTTCGCCAAGTAGGAAGGTGATGGTCCCCGCTGCCGCCTCTGCCCTCGGCGAACAGGGAAGACCTACTGAGGCCTAGCTATTCTCGCGAGGTCTCATGAGGACTCAGTAGGCCTTCCCCATTCGCCAAGAGCGGAGGTGGCGGCGGCGGGGACCATCGCCTCCCTTCTCGGCGAACGCAGAAGGCCTTCTGAGAAGAGCCAGGCCTCAGTTGAGGCCTTCGCCTGGGAGGGAGGTGATGGTCCTCCCCGCTGCTGCCGCCGCCGCAGGTGGTATGTGCGGGGCCTTGGGGGTGGGGGGCGCGGCCACTAGGTTCGCTTGCAAGGCGAAATTACCTAGGGCCGCCCCTGATTGTGACAGAGCAACCAACCTTCTGCATAAGATGAATGGAAGAAGTGAGTATAACCATCCCGACTAGTTTATGTTACGCATAGATCCCAGATGGGATGCAGACCTCCATTCTTCAACATGATGAAAAATTCCTGATGTAGATGAGAGATAGGAACAGACGCTACAGCCCCTTGACCAACAGGGACCCCACCTCCTGTTCTAGCATCGCCTATGTGTGCATGGATGTACACAAATTCTATAGCATATCATCTGGCCACAATGTTTAGGACTGACATATGTGATGTGATTGGAGGCCCAGACATGATGAAAGTTTTGGAGCTTGTTGTAATTAGGTAGAATATGCGGTAGAAGCAAAGTGACAGAAAGGATGTCATCTTAAGGAGGTCAAAGCACCTGTTTTGATGACTCAAGCTGGTCCTTTTAGATTGTTGCTGATGGTACTTCAAGGAGGAATAGAATTTCCTAGAAGAGGAAGAAGGAGACAGTATGGAAGGTCTCAACTGGTATCCAGTCAGAGAGATTTAATACCTCTTAGATGTGATCTACTCAAAAGAAATCTTGACTTGGTAAAATAATGTTGAGAATTAAAGCTGAAATTCTAAGTAGTGGATCATATCTTATGTGTGTGTTCCAGGACAGTTCTTTGGATCAGCACTGAAAAGAACCTCCTTATCTAAAGGGAGGTGTTCAATAGTACAATGAGCCTAGGTGAGAACAGTCAAAGAGCACAACTGGGTGCCTGCAAAGTATCAATACACTAATCAAAGCCTTGATGCTACAATCTGTAGCATGGAAGTAGCCAAAAAATGAGCTTCTGTCTGCAGGAAAACTGTAACCCTGGATGTTCATGCAGGTATGAAGTCATTTCCTCTCACAATAGTGGCTGATACGCTCTCATGCATGTGCTGCATAATTGGAGATCTTGCACATCAAGGCCATAGAAGAGTAAAATTTTATGCCCATATAACCATAGTTTACTTTTATGTCCAGTCTCTGATAAAATTCTGCAAGCAGGGCAAGATGATTGTCTGGTAATGGGAGCACCTGCACAATGATTGGAAATCTTATTTTTGAACTAATGACCCTGTTCTCTGCAAGATTCGAAGACATGTAGTGCAAAACCAAAATTTTCAACTTAGGACCTCATCACAAAGGCCCATGGATTCATCACGCATCATGGTGAATCCATGGGCTTCCGGCGGGTGGCATGGAGAACACATCATTCCATATCCTGCATTGTGCAACTGACAGGGACCGCCATCCCATGGGAGAAGCATCATAAGTCAACATAGGAAGGCTGTCATGTTTCCACCATCGTGGCATAAGTTGCTTGCTCTCCTCTTTCTGGAAGAAGGCCAACCGGTAGTACACGTGCAACATGTAATGGGCTCCGTCCTGAAAAGTGAGAACAAGCAGCGTACGACAGAGAAAGCACCCCTCTGATCAGGTAGTTAGTAATCCTTTATTTAAGCAAAAAAAAAAGAAGAAGAAGAAAGGAAAGGAGAAATATCTGTAGTACATTCAGAGGGTAACATATTACTGGACATTTAATTCAGAAAATGGAAAGAGAGTGCTTGAAAACAGAAAGGGCAACATTTGACAATAAGATTGCATCAAATATGGAGAGTTAGATCTCCTATAACATTTAAAATTGGGGCAGCTGTCATAAGAATGGCACAGGGCTGTATTTATTAGTGAATTACATACCAATGGAAAAGGTTATACACCACTCAGCAGTGAAATTAATTGATAGAAAATGGATTTAAATAATAGGGATGAGAAAAATCTGTGTAGCTTTATGGTCACAAGGAAGGTCTTTGGCCATGACAAAAGTCAACAGGTTTGTAAGAATGCTAAAGCATTATCAGCTACTTAGCATACATTTGTTTCACTTCCTGTCATTAAAATTTTCAGTCAACTAAAAGTTACAAACAAAAGATACTGTGGGATTCTGTAGACTAACTATGTACTCCTCCCATGAGATTTAAACATTTTCAAAGGAGTGAGGCTAGGTACCAGTCAGTTTCCCCTTTAGCTTTATTTTGCATACTAAAATGAGACATAAATAGTTAATAAATTCAGCAGTGAAAGGCATCATTAAACACAAGCCTGACAAATTCAATCCAGGAGTTATATTACTAGGCAACCTAGTAATGCAACATTTTTTCCAATTTCAAATATTAAAATGACAAAACAAAACTTTAAAATATGGCGAGTGTTGGGGCTTGCTTCTTTCTTTGACAGCTACAGGATATCAGATGCAGCAGGTGTTTTCAGATGGACTGCGTCTGGCACTATAAAGGCATTGTACAGCTATTTGAACATGTTCTGTAGTAAAAAAAAAATGGAAGAATTGGTGGGAAATGATTATGAAAATGAAAACTTATATCATCTGCGCAATCTGCAACATTTCATAAATGATGAATCCGGTGGTAAAGGCTTCAACTCCCAACAGTCCACCTACGTTGCAGTAATGCAGTTTGACACCTCTTTAACTGCCACAGCGTAATACAACAGAATTCTGGAATTTGTAGTTTTGTGAGGCACCAGCACTCTTGGGCACAAAATGCTAAAAACACTGTAAAATCACAACACCCATAATTACATAGCATTGAACAATGGAGATAAACATAATTGGTAGTCCCAATTAGAGTAGCCTCACTAAATAAGTGAGATTTATACAAATGCAGACTCACCATTCCATAATTAATTTGACCAATTTATGTTAGTTGGATTTAATAATGTATTTTTGAGAAATCAACCCCCCTCCCAAAAGCATACAGTAGATAAAGGTATAGGTTTCCCCTGACGTTAAGTCCAGTCGTGTCCAACTCTGGGGGTTGGTGCTCATCTCCATTTCTTAGCCAAAGAGATGGCGTTGTCCGTAGACACCTCCAAGGTCATGTGGCCGGCATGACTGCATGGAATGCTGTTACCTTCCCGCCGGAGCGGTACCCATTGATCTACTCACATTTGCATGTTTTCTGCTAGGTTGGCAGAAGCTGGAGCTAACAGCGGGCGCTCACTCTGCTCCCCAGGTTTGAACCTGGGACCTTCCGGTCTGCAAGTTCAGCAGCTCAGTGCTTTAAAACACTGAGCCACCAAAAAGCCACCAAAAGCATAATTTACAATAAATCTCTGGAATAAATTATGATTTCTAGAGGCGAAGCCTCTCCACTGTAATGTTTACAATAGTGCAAGTCTCTCAATACCCAATCAAAACTCAGACATTTTTGCCACCACAAAGAAGACTCCATCCATCTCTGACATCAGTGGGATTCCTTAGCCAATGAGGACCCGTTTCAGCCAATCAGGGGAGAGTGAGAGGACTTTGAATGCCTCTGAAAGGAAATAAAATGTCTTGCACTGTGTTGCATGGTTATGTCTGATTCCTTTTGAACAGAGACTCTTGTTTCAGACATTCTATCAGGCCTGAAAATGAATAAACCTCTGTTTGCTGCCTTCATTGCTGTTTGCTGCATGTTATCATCTCGCCGCCAAAGTAGCAAGATCCACAAAAGTGGATCCACACCTGCCTGAGGATAGTTGAATTTTAGCTTCAATTGGATTTAGGCTTCTTTCTCACTTTGATTTATTGTTTCTAACCAACCAAATACCTTTCTGGATTCTGCTGAAATATACACATTGGCTTGAGGCTCATTCACACTATAGACCTATAGCATCCTTATTCCAGTATAACTGCCATAGTTCTGTCCTATGAAATCCTGGGATTATCTGTTTAAAGAGGGGCATTAAGAATTCTCAGTATTCCTCTAGTGCAGTGGTTCTCAACCTGTGAGTCCCCAGATGTTTTGGCCTTCAACTCTCAGAAATCCTAACAGCTGGTAAACTGGATGGGATTTCTGGGAGCTGTAGGCCAAAACACTTGGAGACCCATAGGTTGAGAATCACTGCTCTAGTGCCTCACCAAACTACAAACTCCAGGATTCCATAGATGTGACATTGGCAGTTAAAATGGAATTATAGTGCCGTAATTCTTGTAGTGTGAATGGGACCCTATATCTATTGGTAATCCAAGCTATCAATTGAACCAGTTGTTGAATCGTGAATCAATATGTGGTAAATCCCATGTGGATAAGACTACGTAGGAAATCTTATTCTCAGACTACTTATCCTAAGACGACTAATTTATTACTAGAAAGATCAATAAGTAGACTTTTTAAAAAATGTATGGAACCTATTACACACACACACACACACACACACACATATATAGACTCACAGAATGGAATTTGCCACATTCGTGAGAAATAAATCAATTTCATATCAGTGGGCAAAATTAAATGGAAAAAAATCCATTCATTTAAGTTACATCAAAATGGGTTGTTCTTGCTTGTCCCCTGTGAAAAAGAAAAACATTAAAATCAGGAGGCTATAATTATATGCCTTTCAGTGCAATATCCGTTTCTCACAGTTTTCTACATGGCAACTACTACACAGTTCAAGATGTACCAGACATAGTAATACTTCTTGTACAATTCAGAAAATGATAATTCCACTGTGACAATGAAAACAAAAAAAGCTGTTTATGGCAAGTTTTCATAAGGAAGAAATTGCTCTTTTTGCACACATAAAGTCAGCTACCTTTTTAAAGAATTGGGGGGAATTGTCAAAATAAAACAAAACAAAAATTAGACAAAATTGTCAAGTTAACAGTTGAGTTTCCATATCTCAATTGCCCAAATCAAAGCAACCTAATTAGTATATCATGCAAATTACATGCAAATTATTTAAATCAAGCACATTCTTGAGGCATCTTTAACCTCTTAACTTATGATTACTTTTGGCATATACTAAAAAGAAAAACAAATGAGGAAGAAGCAGTTGAAAGATACCTGACTATTTCATCCTGTTCTTGTCAAAAGAGAAATTGTTTTTCTTGCCCGTTCTGTGTTCTGTCTGAGCCCCCCCTCCCCCCCCCCACAAGAACACAGCAATGGGAAATGCTTCAACCACCTCCAGTGAAAAATTTACCACGATTTCTCGGAAGAGAAGCCATATAATTGTTAAAATCACAAAAGCTTATAGGAATGCCCATTTTCTACTTTTTAAGGCACAAATATATGCTGCTTCCTTGGAATTCATATTACCATATATACTTAAGTATAAGTCGAGTTTTGGGCCCTTTTTTCAGCTTATACTTGAGTGAGGGTCCTGGTCTGTTTATATTAGGGTTGGCCTATACTCGAGTATATAGATAATCAAAGTTGGACAGTCTTATCTTATTGAAATCTTGTTATCTTAAATTTAATCTACTGATGCCTCGATTAATGTAATTTTATTGGTTTCTATTTTTATTTTTTCAAATTTACCAGTAGCTGCTGCATTTCCCACTCTCATCTTATACTCAAGTCAATAGGTTTTCCCAATTTTTTGTGGTAAAATTAGGTGGCTTGGCTTATATTCGGGTTGCCTTATACTCAAGTATACATGGTATTAAACATAAAAAAAACTTTAACACTGAGTAGATGTAATTGGGACTAATCTGCAATCATTTGTGTCCATATATACAAATGTTTAATGGATCAATATATGGCCCATATGGATCAATGGACGGGGCTCAACCTTATCTGATGCTAGTCCTCCTCCATTTCTATACACCTCTAAAACATTTCAGGGATGAACTGCCATGGAGCCCTTCACATGATTTAAAACTACTTCTTGTTGTTATCCATTGCATTTCATCCCTGAAATGTAGTAGAAGTGTGGGGAAGGGAAGGCAGGAGATGAGGAGAAATAGCCTTCTGAGCTCCTGATACACCTAGAAATGGGAGAAAGTAGGGGGAAATGGGTGGAATGGGATCTGTCAAATTCAGCCATATCATTTTGGTTCAGTGACGTGAAGCAATCGGTGTTCCTATGGACAACCTTCTGGCGAGCAGCAAGGATGCAATTCTGTTAATGTGGGATTTGTGTATTGGTAGTGTTTAAATGAAATTTGTGTCTTGTCTGTATTGCATACTGATTGCATCATCCAGAGTGTGACATAGTCTAGAAAGAGTTAATTACTGAGAAGCTGTGATGACCTTGATGTGTGGCTGGAACTGGGGAGTGTCCAGACACAAGTGTGTGTGCATTACTGATTGCATCAGTTTAGTTCTGTTCTGAGTTGAGTCAAGTCCTGTGTTCGTCTATTGTCTGCAAGCCTGTTTGTCTTGTTTATTACTGCTTACAGTAAAACTTGTATATAGTTTTACCAACGTCTCTTGGTGTCACTGTCACTTCGTTCTGCGTTCCACTGACTCCATCCAACTACTGCTGCGCTGCAATTACTTGTCCCGAGTCCTTCTTTCCATATGATCAACCAATTATGTCACTTCGCACTTGTTACTGCACATATCCAGCTTTATTCACAGGTTCTACTTTGTTGTAGGAAATTTTATCATTTTTACAATTTTATTAGCTGGGATTTTATGTGTGTTTTTGCTTTTTTATACTCATGTCTCTGTGTATATGCTTATGTACTGTTGTCTATATGCGGCACTTGGAGTGCTTCTGTGAGCCGCCCTGAGTCCCTTCGGGAAAATAGTGGCAGGATATAAATAAAGATATTGTTAAAAAATTAGTTTTTAAAAAAATTAGTTTTAATAGAACAAATTGCACACTTGAAACATAGAACCACTGTGATATGGCCAGAGCTGGCCCTAGGTATTTTTCAAGTGTAGGCGAACAGAATTTTGCCCACCCCCCACCCCGTAAAACCAATCACTGAAAAATAAAAGCGTTGGATAAGCGAAAATGTTGGATAATAAGGAGGGATTAAGGAAAAGCCTATTAAACATCAAATTACATTAAGATTTTACAAATTAAGCAACAAAACATCATGTTTTACAAGAAATCAACAGAAAAAGCAGTCTCGACTGCGCCCCCGTATGTTTTGCACCCAAAGAGACCACTTAATTCGCCTCATTGTTGGACCGGCCCTGGATACGGCTGTATTTTCTCCTTCAGTATTTCACAATAGCACTATCTTAACACCTTCTTTGGGACACATTGCAGTCACTTCAAATGTCAGTAATCATTACAACCTTATATTTCTTCCTTATATTATACGTTATAAGTGTTCTTTTTACCTGGGTGGCCAAAATTCTTATTTTAAAAGGGATACCTACATTCTATTTATGTATTTTTTATCTAATATATACAGTTTTTATATTGGAAATCATTACTATTAGATACTGGAATTATAATGAGGTCCTCTCTTGAATGTTAAATTTCCCCATTACAGGAAATGTAATTACTAACTACAGAAGAAACCTGCAGACTTCTGGGTCCCCAGTGGCTGTAGAGTTCAGAAATTCCTCTTTTAAAGTACTACGAGGTTTCGGAGTTCCGTGAATTCGAAGATTTCACCTATTTGAAAAAGAATATGGAGTAGACGGGGACTGCACTGGCCCATGTGATGATTCCAAATGCGAGACACAACAGGGGAAAGACTGGGGAACATATGCATCTGATGGAAATTATAAAATGGAACTACCAATATCTGTTTTTAAATGGAACACTTCAATACGCTATGCTAAGAAGATGTTTGCGCCTACTTTCCAAAGCTCATCTGATGAGGTCCTTAGTCAATCTTATGCATTTAGAGGTGGGTTTAAAAAAAATCCCTTCTCCTTTCTACTCAACAAGAATTCAATTTCAGCTATTTCTGACATTCTTAGATACTAAACCGACAAACCTCAATTCATAAACTGATTGAATACACCTATTCATATGAGCTGGTAGATTATGAATAGAGAGATGCACATCTAAGCACTATAAATTCATCGGCTTTTGTCACCATATGACTGCCAGATGTTTCCACATGTCAAATTTATCCTTAATCAGAAAAAGGGAGAAGGAAGCTGAGAAATTGCTAAAAGACAACCAGAATTAATTAAAAGGGGAAGGGGTAAATGTAGTTCAGCACATTAATGTCTTTGACATATCTAATTAATAAAAGGAAAAATCATGAGTACTAAAAAGGCCAATTAATATTGTTATTTAATCCCACATTTATTCAGCAGCAGTTCATGTTAGAACAACAAGGTTTATTCCATAAAAGTGATTATTGTGATTTGGGGCTTGAAAGGACGTCTTAAATTGGATAAATTAGATATATATATATATAGCCAACAACTATGGGCATATGGGCAGACCTAGACTGATAAAAGATGAGTAATATAAGTTTGTCATGACTTGTTTTTTGAGAAATCCATGATCTTACTAATCTCAGCATTCCTACTTAAATGTACACAGATTAGCATCAGTGTCAAGCTGAAGAGTTATCAGTTGCCCAGGTCTTCCTTTTGACCCATTTGAAAGGTGAGGTCAAAATCTGCAGCAATTTACGAGTCTTTTTTATTACACAGGAGATGCTCTCTAGCATGACCTGAAAAAAATGCAAAGGACTAGTAGCCACCTTAGAAGGTATATTATGAAAGGGCAGCAAAGCAGAGTGGGTTGTGGCACAGGTGGCTAGTAGCCAGCTACAATAAATCACTACTGACCAAGAGGTCATGAGTTCAAAGCCAGCCCGGGTCGGATTGAGTGCCCGACCATTAAATAGCCTAGCTTGTTGTTGACCTAAGCAACCTGAAAGACAGCTGCATCTGTCGAGTAGGAAATTAGGTACCGCTTTATGCAAATAGGCTAATTTAACCAATTTCCGACACCATAAAAACGTCCAGCAGCGTGCGGAAGAATGAGGAAGTACTCCATCAAGGGCTCGGTGTCACAGTGGATGATGATGAAGCAGCAGCTCCCCCTGTGGCCGGAATTGAGCATACCCTCATGAAGCTGGAAGCTGGAAAATGTTAAATTGCCTCTGTGTCTCTGTCTCTGTATGTTGTATGTTTAATGGCATTGAATGTTTGCCTGAGTCCCCTTCGGGGTGAGAAGGGCCATAAATACTGTAAATAAATAAAAAATAAAATTGCTGTCAAACTAATTTCTTATAACTGTGTTTTTTGTTGCTAGTGGTTTTCTAATGTTCTACCTCATGCATTAAAATAATGTGATTGTCTTTAAATTTCCCCTTGGATTTATAAGACTGGGTTGTTACTCCTCCAGTGGCAATATTTCTTGAGCCAGTTCTAAGTGGGCTTATGCTGTTGAGCTGTGGTCCATTGTCACTTCCTAGAATCACCATCATATTCTCCATATCCACATCTCTCAATCTGCAAGGGCACAGAAAGAAATGTATTTCCATAACCACATATATAATCATTTCTTTTCTCCCTATTTGTGTTTCCATAATGCACTTAATGCTTGTTCTTGTTTCGTGTATTTATTGATCAGGCACATATGTACAGTGTTCCACCAAGCCTAGTATTTCTGTCCACTTGAGAATAATTGGCATAAATGTGGATGACTTTTAAGTCTGCCCTTTAGGTTTGCAATGGAAGAGAAAATGGTGCATTAGTACTCTCTTTCCTGGAAAAACATTCATTGTCAGTTTCAGCATGTGACAGGCAACATATCCCTTTGCTGCTATCTTTCTTGTGTTTACTTTTGGTTCATTAGATTGAACTGTTGCATACTGAAGTACATTTCGACTGATGTATTTTCTGTTCCCCACAACTGATTGCTTTAAATTACAAGACAAAGAAAAAAACTAGATAAAAAGGACCAACTCCTAATGGGGAAACCCTTCTAGGATTCATAAGGGAAAATTAAATTAATTTGCTTCTCTATAACAACATTTTATATAATTCACAGCCATCTGAAAACCTTTCAGCCAAAGCCTGAAGCTAATCTATGAGCAGTTTTTCACAGAATAAAGAGTTTGAACTAATTTAGTTAATGTACTACAGTTATAAACAAATATGAGTCATATGGGCATTAAAATTAGATGGATGAAGATTTGTTGAACAAAGAAGCAGCTATAGTAGAGAAAACTGGTGATTCCATACTCTGGAAGAGAAAAAGAATGTATCTAGAAGCACGTATAAAGTTGGACAGGTGAACACCCCAATTCAGAAACAAATTGAAACGTAATGAAGATCTTCTAATACTGAGAAAAATATAACAAGGAACTGGGCTCCAAATGTTCTGAGTTGCCTGAATTGATTGGAGACTTATCTCATCATATGGGGCTAAAATCAGCAGCATATGCTGATCTAGCCCAGTCACCAATGGAGCCGGCTGGCTCCCATCAGTCGATGTCGTGCCAGCTTAGTGGGTGACGGAGGACCGAACTGGTGTACCGATGCCGCCGCAGCAACACAGAAGGGTTCTCGTGTTGCCATTGACTTTAATGGGGGGAAGCCACGTGCACCATGCTTCCCCTCATTGGAGGAGCCCAGCAATGCGGGGCATGGGGCAGTGACTTCCCGATGTCCCACAGCAAAGCAAAGCGAAATGAGACATTTCTGCAGCCATATGATGAAGTCATTGTTACTTCTGTAATATTCTGTTTATTTACAGATATGTAGATTGAATTGAGCAAGAGTAGGTATTCGAGGCTTAAGACACTCCAACAAATAATGATTTCCTCACCAGCTTTCCAAGAGAATCACAACTGCCATAAGTAGGATTCTTGCCGTGAACAAACCACTCCTTTTATCTCTTTGAAGCTCCCTCTTAAATGATTAAAAACTAATAATGATAAAACCTAAACATTCATTAATTTGGTTTACTGCTCACAACAAGGTGATGGGACATCTCCAACCATCACCTTGTTGGGGCTCTTAGCTTCTGTTGAAGCACACCAGCTGAATATTAGGTAAAGGTAAAGGTTTCCCCTGACTCTGGGGGTTGGTGCTCATCTCCATTTCTAAGCCAAAGAGCCGTAGACACCTCCAAGGCCATGTGGCCAGCATGACTGCATGGAGCGCCGTTACCTTCCCGCTGGAGCGGTACCTATTGATCTACTCACATCGGCATGTTTTCGAACTGCTAGGTTGGCAGAAGCTGGGGCTGACAGCGGACGCTCATTCCACTCCCCAGATTTGAACCTGCGACCTTTTGGTCCACAAGTTCAGCAGCTCAGCGCTTTAACACACTTCGCCACCGGAGGCCCCAGCTGAATATTACCAACTCTCAAAAACCTTTTGCCAACTCTTAAGAGGCATTGCTTTAGATCTGAAAGAATCTCAGAGCTGGCAGAATTCCCAAGGAATTATCCAGACTAACTCTGCAACTTGCAAGTTAAGTACAGCACAATCCCTGTGCCCGTAGGACCAGTACTCAAAGTTTCATCTACCTGTGCCCACAAAAATATGCCTTGTCTAGGAATTTTCTAGGTCTGTCGGGGAACTCTATGATATGCTCCTGGCAGAAGTCCTTCATTTCAATAGGGTTCACTATTATCCATGGTTTCATGTTTCCTCTATACATTCAGGGACATATCCTCCTGTGGATCAGGGGGTCATATGTATGTTTTTTACTTCCACATATGTAATACCGAACAGCATGTTGGAGCAAGTCTCAGCCCTGAAATCATTGAAGGAGGTCCACATAACAGGAACCAAAGAGGACAAGTTATACTGACAAGACCGTAGAGTGGGATAGTGCCTGGCGGTATATCCACACAGCGCTATTATACTACTTTGATCCTATTTTAGCTGCTGTAGTTCAAAGGATGCTATGTACCTCCCCAAACTACAAATCCCAGGACTCCACAGGATGGAACCCATGAAATATACAGTGAAATCAGGCTAAGAAAATTGTGTAGTGTAGCTACTCCCTACAGAAAATCGGTAAATCTGCTTAAAATTCACTGGTGGAAACTTTACAGTTCTCAACTTTACAGCACTAACAACTCATTGCTGACTCTGGGTGCTTTTCTTTCCCTCCTGTGTCAAAAGCTGATATGTTAGCACTGTGTACTGAGAGTACTAAGTGACTGCATACATTAATGATGTTGACTTTTAAATTGCTATGGCTAAAAGGGTGAAAAATCTCTGGGCAAAAGTGTCCTTCGATTGCCCAGGCTTCTGTTCATTTTCAGTCAGATGATGGGTCTGAAAGAGAAAAATTGTTTGCTTTTATTCATCAAGTTATTTTGAAAAAATGAAAAAAAATGGGCAATTATCATTATACAAAATAGCAACTACAAAGCTAAAACGCATTATCCATATATTAGTCAATTAAGTTTAACCTTTGCTTCACCAACGGCTCATTGCTACACTAATGTCCTAGGAGATATTTGAGAGGTAAGACCCACATGTGCTCTTTCTAAAAAAGTCCATTATGTGGAAATATATTACTCATCCTGAGGAAAATATGTACATGGGAGACAAGTCAATTTTTTCATGTAGCTTTTCACTCTAATTGAAGCAATTTAATTGTTTCTTAGTCTCAAAGGGAAAGGTTTCTTTTAATCAATGGGTCTTTAGATTTAATTATTCTGGTTTACTCAGGGAAAACAGTGGGCAAATGTTTTCTTAGATGATCTGTTGACACTTGAGTGGGTTTTAAACGGTGTGACAAAATCCTTAACACTGAAAACCATGAGCAGACCCCAGAAAAGAATCGTAGCAGTCAATCACTTCCTTTTGTTTGAAGTGAAGGGTAGAGCCACAGTCTTTAGAGTCAACCCATACATTAAAAGTGACATTACAACCTCTGAGCAACCTATGTATAAATGACCAACAGGATTTGTAGCCTCCGCTTTTGCCATTTTAAAAGTTGCAGGGAATGGTTGAGAAGGACCAGCAGAAGACTGTGGACTTTGAAAAGTAGCAGTGGAGGAGTAAATGTCAAAGTGCAGAAATATATCACATCCAGGTTCATTGGTTTAGACACATTTCAGGCCATGGTTTTTCTAGCACTGAGAATTCTCCCTTCATCTTGTGGCCAGGAAGAGAGGGGCCAAGTCCTGAGTTGGGAATCCTAGCACTCTTAGCCATGCTCCCAAGGAGGGGTCAAAACTGCATTTACTTATACTAATCTATTCCTATACAAAGATGTGTATTATATATGTGTGCGTACTCAGGCACATGCACACCATCAGCAATACATATTGATCCTGACAGTCGCAGAATAGTGAACTAACTCAGGACCTCTTCAGATGGGCAGGGAAAAGAGGGGAAAGTGCAGGAAAGTGGAGGTAACCAACCTCCTTTGCTCCCTAGCATCTTTCCCTGTCTTCTGGGATGGGCTCCCAGCTCACATCGTTTCCCATCCTGTTCCTTCCTTTCCCTGCTTCCTCTTCATGTTCTCCAATTAGGAGTCGGGTGACAAATGGCACTCTGGCTCCATTTATCAACGCTGTCAAAATGGAGCCCCATAGAGTCCCCTAGGAAGTTGCTTTGTGTCATGTAACGGTCTCTGTGGGACTTCATTTCGGCATAGTAGAGAAACGGGGAGAAGACTGCATCTGACAAGGTTGTCAGTCAAATACAACATTTTGCCTTATAGCAGATATAATTCGAGGAGCACAGGATGGCGCAGCGGATTAAACCGCTGAGCTGCTGAACTTGCTGACTGAAAGGTCGGAGGTTCAAATCATAGAATCATAGAATAATAGAGT
Source organism: Anolis carolinensis (assembly GCF_035594765.1). Classification (NCBI taxonomy): domain Eukaryota; kingdom Metazoa; phylum Chordata; class Lepidosauria; order Squamata; family Anolidae; genus Anolis; species Anolis carolinensis. The sequence goes on from NC_085846.1 coordinate 83,824,679, forward strand.
TGAAAGACACCTCCGGGGAATGGAGTGAGCTCCCGCTTCTGCCAACCTAGCAGTTCGAAAACATGCAAATGTAAGTAGATCAATAGGTACTGCTCCAGTGGGAAGGTAACAGCGCTCCATGCAGACATGCCAGCCACATGACCTTGGAGGTGTCTACGAACAACGCCAGCTCTTCGGCTTAGAAATGGAGATGAGCACCAACCCACAGAGTCGGACACAACTAGACTTAATGTACCTAGATATAACTCATAACAATATATTGTGCTGGATTAGTCTGTCTCCATATTTTCCACCCAGCTGTTCTTTTCTAATGCACATGTGTCAGTCTCAGAACCAGTGGGCCGAATATGGCCCACCATGTCATTTTATGTGGTCTGTAAGGTCTAGATCAGGGGTCCCCAAACTAAGGCCCGGGGGCCGGATGTGGCCCTCTGAGGTCATTTACCTGGCCCCCGCCCTCAGTTTTATAATATAATATATTGTATATACATATAATATTGATAATAATATTATAATGTAATACAATATAATACTAATAATAATACCATATAATAATATTAATTATATATTCCATGTTACATATAATATTACTAATAATATTACAGTATAGTAGTATAGTTCAATATAGTAATATATAATGCTAATATTGTGCTATGCTAATAATATAATATATTGTATGTACATATAATTTGTAAGCCACTCTGAGTCCCCTTTGGGGTGAGAAGGGTGTGATACAAATGTAGTAAATAAACGTAGTAAATAAATAATAAATAAATTTTAGACTTAGGCTCACCCAAAGTCTAAAATGACTTGTAGGCACACAACAACAACGACGACGACAACAACAACAACAACAACAACAACCCTAATTAACTTGATTATCTCATTGGCCAGAAGCAGGACCACACTTCCCATTGAAATCCTGATAAATGTATGTTGGTTAAAATTGTTTTTATTTTTAAATATTGTATTGTTCTTTCATTGTTGTTGTTGTTGTTGTTGTTGTTGTTGTTGTTGTTTTTACACTACAAATAAGACATATGCAGTGTGCATCGGAATTTGTTTGTATTTTTTTTAAATGATAATCCGGCCCCTCAACAGTCTGAAGGATTGTGGACCAGCCCTCGGCTTAAAAAGTTTGAGGACCCCTGGTCTAGATGCTCCTTGAGCTGGCACCATCCTCTCTGCCAAGTTCTGACTGTATCCTCTCCATTTCAATCGCAGCAGGAACTTGTGAGGGAACATGTTTCTAGCCAGAGACCATTTCCTCAGAGCGTCTGGTATCCTGGAGACTGCAAAAGAACAGGATGAGGAGGCATTGCTGCTAGTTTGACTGCACTGAGAGAATACCAAATGCAGATTGCCTCTTGCGGTCAAGTCTTAAATATCTGAGTGAGGCTCTAACAGGCACGGTACTAGGAGCAGGTGGCAACCTCTCCCTTCTCATCCCCAGGTCCAGGCAAGCTTTCCCCTGAGGGGCTGGAGCTGGGGTTGAATGCTTTAAAAAGGTGTGCCCATGTTTGGTCCATTCCCTTCCTAGCTGAGCCGGAATACAGTGGCCCTCACTCCATGGCACACAATAGGACAGCTTCCTCCACTTTCTCTTCCTCACAGAGGATCTGGGGATAATGGGATACATGAGGTTTGACCTGACCTTGGTCATCAGTGGAAGTGTTTGAGGCTTTCGATACAAGAGCAACAAAGTTTCATCTTTCTATTATAATAACTATTATAATAAAATATTATTATAGTTATTATCGATATCAATGGATGAGGATGGTGTGTGATATTGTGTCTTGGGTTATTTAACAATATGTTAAGTAGTAGTTACACTACATTTATACAGTCTTACAATTACAAATGGCCCTTTGAAGGCCACCATAGAGCTGATGTGGCCCTTGATAAAACTTGAGTTTTACACCCTGATCCAACAAATGGAGGAAGCCACAGAGATGGGGTGACAGATCATAGAAACATAGAGTTGGAAGAGAGCATATGGGCCATCTAGTCCAACCCCTTGCCATGCAGGAAAAGCACAATCAAAGTACTCCTGATGGATGGCCATCCAGACTCTGTTTAAAAGCTTCCAAAGAAGGAGCTTCTGTTATACTCTGAGGCACAGAGTTCCACCACTGAATAGCTCCTACTGTCAAGAAGTTCTTCCTAATGTTCAGGTGGAATCTCCTTCCCTGTAATTTGAACCCAAGACCAATGGCATCATTCATCCTGATAAGTCTCCGCACTTGGACCTTGTGTGCCCTGGCCCTTCTACAACCCTGTTGAAAGGAACTGATTAACTTCTAAATCAGCAGAATCTCTAATGCTGTAGCTTTGCTTGCCTGGGACAAAATACTGGTATACAGAATGTACCAATGTCAATGCAGCTTCTGATTATGCTGAGTCAGAATTTCGTCCTGCATAAACATCTGAAGTAATGCTTAAAAAGGAAGAAAACATCTACAATTACCCAGCAGCTCCTTTTCAGAACCAAATTTGAACATGAGCCTACGTTCATCGATCTCGGAAAGAAAATATTCTTTTGAGGAAACCTTAGTCTCATCATTACATCACTTAGTATGAAGACGGGTCTGACCATCCCATTAATAGTTCCAAGACCATCTAGTGAGACTGCCACTCATTTCCCATAATGTACAAATACATCATTTCAGCAGGCAGAGGATCATGATTCAGTTCTCATGAGACCCTATACAAGAACAATCTGTAACATGAATATCTTCCTCCTGCATTATTTACCATCTCATATTCCAAACTGTTCTATACAAACCACCAGTCAGTATAACATGGAGGATGCTATGTATTTAATTTAGAAAAGAAAATGATCTAATATTTACTGCATTTACTCGAGTATAAGCCTAGTTTTTCAGCCCTGTTTTAGGACTGAAAAAGCCCCTCCCCCCTCGGCTTATACTCGGGTGAGGGTCCTGGTTAGCTTATATTCGTGTTGGCTTATACTCAAGTATATATGGTACATTTATTATTGTTGTTATTACAGTAGAGTCTCACTTATCCAACATAAACGGGCCGGCAGAATGTTGGATAAGCGAATATGTTGGATAATAAGGAGGGATTAAGGAAAAGCCTATTAAACATCAAATTAGGTTATGATTTTACAAATTAAGCACCAAAACATCATGTTATACAACAACTTTGACAGAAAAAGTAATTCAATATGCAGTAATGCTATGTAGTAATTATTGTATTTACGAATTTAGCACCAAAATATCACAATGTATTGAAAACATTGACTACAAAAATGCGTTGAATAATCCAGAACGTTGGATAAGCGAGTGTTGGATAAGTTAGACTCTACTGTATTACATTTATTATTTTACTCTATTTTATTACTATTAATACATTTATTATTTCACTCTGATATTATTTTTGTTATTACATTTATTATTTTACTCTATTATTATTAAAAGAATACATAAGCACATTTACATTGAAGAAGATGAGAGTGATGATTCAATCAAAGTTGGAAAGCCTTATCTTAAATTACAGTTTTATGTAAATATTCAAAAACATTTCACCTTCTGATGCCTCAATTAGTGTAATTTTATTGGTATCTATTTTTATTTCTGAAATTTACCACTCTCAGCTTATACTGGAGTCAATGTTTTCCCAGTTTTTTTGTGGTAAAATTAGGTGCCTCGGCTTATATTCGGATCGGCTTATACTCAAGTATATATGGTATATTTGTATAATGGAAAAAGCAACCTCAGCTCTTAAAACCACTGTTTTTAAAATTCATTGAGGCCACTCTTATTTATAATTTTTTAATACCAGGGGTCTAAAAAGTCATTTTTGCTCCAAAATGCCCAAAAATGATATGTAGGAAGATACAGAGGGCATTTCCCATGTTTGGAGCCCTCTAGATCCGTGATCAAAACTAAATTTTGTGTAATTTCCAAAAAAGTAAAGTTGCCTTCAAATGTCCAAAAATGCTTTTTAGAGGCCCCGGAAAACAGAAAGAACCAAAATGTGCTCCCATGTCTCCGAATAGGCATTTGGAAACAGGAAAAAGGTTTGTAGGACATTTATGGACTTCTTGGGTGTCCTGCAAGGTTAATGTGGGCTCTTCGTCTTTCATAACCTCCAACATTTGTTATAGTACAGTGGTCCTCAACCTCTGGGTCCCCAGATGTTTTGGACTTCAACTCCCAGAAATCCTAACAACTGGTAAACTGTCTGGGATTTCTGGGAGTTGTAGACCAAAACACCTGGGGACCCACAGGTTGATAACCACTGTTATAGTGTATCTTCTGCCTTTTCTAACAAAACAACTTTGGGATGATTTGGACTACAATTCCTACCAACCCCAACCAGTATAACTAGCAGTTGGGTATGACACAAGTTGCAGTCCCAAACATCTATGGTGCACCTGATTGGAGAGGGCTATGTTGTGCTATATGGATTACAATTTCTTTTGTTTTCTCCCCAAAAAATCTTGTGGTTGACAATAGAAATTATATTATTCTTCCACTGTCAAATTTTTCTGCACATTCTTCTGCTTTGCATCTTGAAAAAGGTCAACTTTATGCCAACACTATTATTCTTTTATCAGCAGGCAAAAACATTTTTATTCTCCCAGACATTTTAATATATTTTGCTTTTTCAATGTCTTTTAGCAAGATGTTATAGTTTATTGCTGATTTGCATGCCCTCTTCAAACCTTTTCATCCTGGCCCTGATCTTTAATTATTGAAACATTTCACCCCTTTGCCTAAAGCTTTTGCCTTCAATCCTAACCTCTGTGTTATTAATCATTGCTGCTTAATTCGAAAGCAGGGTGGTACCCGCAGAAATGTACATTGACTACTACATACAAAGGCACTTTAAAGAATTCCAGTTTTGTGCCAACTTGGCCATTGTTTTGCAATGTTTTAAAATAATGGTGTGCCTCTGTCGAATTAAGGCAATTTCACACTACTAACTGGCATGGCTCAATGATATGGAATGCTGAGATTTGTAGTTTGGTGAGGCATCAGCATTCTTTGGCAGAAAAGCTTAAAGACCTTGCAAAACTACAATTCACATGATTCCACAACATTTAGCTAGTTAAGTCATATCAAACTGTGTTAATTTGACAGTGTTGATGCATACTAAATGGTAGATTAAGTACCTGACAACAACAACAACAACAACAACAACAACAACAACAACAACAACAACAACAACTTGGCTTTAAGAATGGTAGCTGTGGTTGCATAAGCTACATATGTCTGTTGGGCGAGTGGTCTTATTAACAAAAGATCCTCCCCATAAATGTAAAGCAGAGTAACATATTAGCAGCAACGTGAACCAGCACCAATAGCAAAAAGTTATAAAAAGAACTAAAATACACAGACCAATGTTATCTCTTCTTTAGGAAGCTTTTCTTTGTACAAAATAATATGGTTGCACTATTTACAAAAATAAGGTTTACATAACACAAATAATGTTTTTTATACTTCCTTCTTTTATTTCATTTATTTATTTACAGCATTTATATTCCGCCCTTCTCACCCCGAAGGGGACTCAGGGCAGATCACATTGCACACATAAAGGCAAACATTCAATGCCATAACATAGAACAGAGACAGAGACAAGATGCAGGCATGGGCTGGCCTCGAACTCATGACCTCTTGTTCAGAGTGATTTGTTGATTTGTTGCAGCTGGCTTGCTTTCCAGCCTGTGCCACAGCCCGGTCCTTCTTTGCTTCCACACTGGGCTTCTTTCTCATGCAGATAAACAGCTTCACTCTCACAGAGCCTCCTCTCACACCAGACTTATACAGGAGCTTCACACAGTAGCTTTACACACAGCAGTCTTCACATTGGAGCTTCTTTCACAAGACCTTCAACCTGGGACTTCTGTCACCGAAGCTTCTCACACCAGACCTTCACACTGGGGCCTTCTCACACTGAGACCTACAAAGCTACAGGCGCATCTGCTTATATTGAACTACAACCTTTGCTGAGTCATTGTATCCATTTAACCATTTCAGTGCTTGACTCACATTTTTGTAATTAAAAATATCTAGTTAATTTTTAATATTTCTGAAAATGTCGGGCCAAGTAAATGGAAAAATCTGGTATTCAGTTCCATCACTTTATCAGTGACACCCATCCAACTCCATGGTAGTAGAGAAGCTAGAAATAACCACAACGAAGGATATTAAATCATTTGACTATTCCCTAAATGATGCCTATTAAGATTATGGACCTTAACAGTTAACATTTCCTGGCATTTTGGAGCTTGAGTGAATACGGATGTGTTAAACTGAAAGCTTGTGAACTGAAGGCATATGAATAAATATGAATGAACAAAATAACATTAAAAATAAAATTGGATCATTCCATGCTGTGCCTTTCTTGTTAACTATTGTAGTGTGAATTTTTGGCTCAGCAGTGTAGGTCCATAAAAACTTAACTATGGGTCTTATCACACTGCACTGTTATACTGCTATTACTCCACTTTAACTACCATTGCAATATTTTTTGGAATCCTACTGTGTTTCCCCGAAAATAAGACAGTGTCTTATATTAATTTTTGCTCCCAAAGATGCTCTAGGTCTTATTTTTGAGGGATATCTTATTTTTCCATGAAGAAGAATTCACATTTATAGTTGAACAAAAAAATGAACATTTATTATATACTGTACAGTAGTTGTCATCATAAACCAGCATAACCAGACAAACTGTGAATCCTATCAAGAATTTCTTGTTATTACCAATATTTCCATGTACAACACTTTATGGTATGTACATTTACCGATCCTGCATGCTCTGGTGTTCTGTTCGGCGGGCATGCTTCCAAACAAAACCTTTGCTAGGTCTTACTTTCGGGGGAGGCCTTATATTTAGCAATTCAGCAAAACCTCTACTAGGTCTTATTTTCTGGGGATGTCTTATTTTAGGGGAAACAGGGTAGTATTTATTGTTTGGAAAGGGCTTTTAGAATTTTCATACAGGGAGCACCTGGGACCCCCTAAACTACAATCCCTGGAATCCCACTATAATATATACTATCTTATACGATACTAATAGTATAGTGTGATTTGGTGAGGATCTGCATCGTTTCCATCACAGGAGATAATGGTTTCATTCACACAGATTTGCACTTAACCCAGTCTGTCTTTCTGTGTGTTGTCGAAGGCTTTCATGCCTGGAATCACTGGGCTGTTGTGAGTTTTTTGAGCTCTATGGCCATGTTCCAGAAGCATTCTCTCTTGACGTTTCACTCACATCTATGGCAGGCATCCTCAGAAGTTGTGAGGTATATTGGAAACTAGGTCCGTGAGGTTTATATATCTGTGGAAGGTCCAGGATGGGAGAAAGAACACTTGTCTGTTGGAGGCTGCCTGCTATAGATGTGGGCGAAACGTCAGGAGAGAATGCTTTTGGAACATGGCCATACAGTTTGGAAAAATCAGAGCTACCCTACTTTTCTGTGTTGGCACAGAGCCTGAGAATGTGTCTTAAAAGAAAGAAAAGAAAATCAATTGGCATTCCAAGATATTTGTGTCTATATGTGCCAAATGATGCTCTATCTTGTATATGTTCTGTAGTCAGATGTACAAAGACTGCCATAAAACCGAGTACAATGTGACAGTTGATATTTAATCTCACGGTGATACCTTTATTAAGCTAACAAAAAAAGGAAAGGCTACAATTTATATTTAGGACATACATTCAGTGTAGTTTTGGAAATAAAAGGAAGGAGAAGGAATAAAAAAATGGAACTCTACTCTGAAATGTTCCATTTTGCCACTGAAATTTCTCTTGAATAAATATGTGGTGCACTGATTCCCAATTTTTGCTCATCCAGTTGGATTTCAAGCCCCAGCCAATTTGGCCAACAGTCAGGATTGCTGAAGGACCAAAGTTTAGGAACCATTGGCATAGAAGATTGCATCCCAAGGCTCGTAGTTTTTATATTCCACATTAAAACAGGCTGATGTGAGTAATTCAGTGGCATAAAGCAAAATTAAAAACATATACAACTGAAGAAGGCAGCATTTTCAGTTCAGCTGTCACTTCTTCGTTCCGTCATGATTAGTCATTAGATTTAATTTTTCTTAAAACAAAAGCACACGGTAATTATAGGTATACCTGCTTGCTTACAGGAAAAAGTGATTCCATTCCCCCATCCCTGAACATCAGTACTTAATGTCATGAAGTTAACTGGTTTGTCACTCAGTTGGATTGACAGCAATGTCTCTATGTCTTTTCATCCAGAGATGATAAAAGATTTGAGTTGCCTGTGGAAATTTC